>NW_020664409.1:47426074-47483368 GCF_002925995.2 Terrapene triunguis | reverse complement strand
AACAAAACAAACATTACTAAGGGGGTCAACCAGCCGCATCCGAACAGACAAGCTCCAAGTCAGACGATTTCGGTTGAATTCTGCCCCCACCCCCAAGGCAGTTTACTTATTTGAAGGGGCAAACACCCCGCTTCTCCACTTTGTTACTTCATTGCACCCTCACATCTCCAACGCTGAGACACTGGAGGGCGCTGGATCGTTGGTATCTTAACTCCCACTCTTGTAGAATTCCAGGCGGCTCAGTCCTCAGCCTCCGCTGCCTTTTCCCCGACTCCAAGTGTCCGGCTTTTGGGGGAGAATTCTAGGTGAGATCGGACACACGGCTGTGCTTCGGATGGTGCCACAAACTGCTACAACCCTCCAGGAACAGTCCGAGGAATTGCAAGCAGAGGAGGTTTCCTTCCTTTGGTTTTCATTGTATTTACGGCTAAATGAAGGAGTTTCATGTCCTTTACATGTCTGGCACTTTGAAATATGGCCTCGCCTTTTTCTTAAGTTTGATTCTAGTTATTCATTACCATTGTTTTCTTTGCGCTACAGGCCCCCTTCAGCATCCGTCCCCTGTGCTAGGCACTGGACAAACACACAGGAGCAGACATAGAGCTTACAATATAATTAATGCTGCATTTTCCTGACTGAAGTTTTGTAAGATACCTCCCCCCCGATAGCTAAAGATATGAAGAAATGATAAACTTTGCACAATAATAAACTTTGCAAAACCATCCGAAGAAGTCAGCCTCATTCTTGTTCTAGAATTGAGTGTACTAAGACACCCACACTTATACCTCATGGGCGGCCAACACTGGTACAATATTTCCCTGACGCTATACAACCGATGCTAAGCAGCAGTGATAAGGAAAGAGAAATGGGGAATAATGCCACGAAAAGGAAACAAGTGAAAGGCGAATACAAAGGCCGGGGGGGAGCAGCCAGAGTAAAGGAATCTAGGCAGCTCGGAATGGTGCTAGCAATAGCAGAGCTGCTATCCAGGGTCCTGAAGCTTACGCGTGGCAAATTGTGTTTGCTCTTTGCTGAAAACTGCTATTGCTTCAGGGTTAAAACTTTAACAAACACACATTAGTTATATCTTGCTGTTGCGAACCTTGACATGGCACTGGACCATCAAGCTAACTGAGCTCCATGCTGTAGGGCAGAGGATGGGGCTTTTCTATAATGACTTATTTTTGTGCAGCTGCATCGCCAGGTGACATCAGAGCTTCTCCGCTTTTCCTAACAGAGAGTTCTTGTATTTCCCCAGTCCAAGCTCCAAGTTTGTTCAGGCCCAGGAGCGTCCAGGAAACCCCCCATCAATCCCGATCCCCATTTTCCCGCATTCTGCTGGAGACGGAGAAACTTGCTTCCCTAGGGTGTGAAGTCAGCACTTTAAGCTCCCCACAAACCCCGATATGTTCGGAGGGTGACACTCTTTCAGAACTCGGGCAACATCGAAAGCCTCGCCATTCATTAATGAGGTAGGAGAACACGGCTACGGCGTTGTTATTACACGGTTAAGCTGCTTGTCAGATTTGAGAACTGTAGGGAAAGCTATTCCTTACACTCACAGGAACCCTGTGGTTGCTTAGCAGCAAAGCTTTTCTTCTAGGTATGATCAATGGGAAAGGCTAAGATTGAAAAAAAAAAAAACCACCACCACACATACTGGTGAATCAGCCATAATCAGCCCCGTCTCGAGGAGCCCAGAGGAGGCCGAAAACTAATTAGCCTTATGTGGAAGAACTCCAAATGGGCAAGATAAGTGGCCCACGCACTGTCCGAGAACAGGAAGCAGCCTGCAGAAGCTGCAGCAGGTTAAGCCATTGATTTCTACCCAGCCCCGCCAATCTGTTAGCAAAGGAGAGGAACTCTCCGTAGGGACTCCTGCGCTGGTGAAAGGCAGAGACCTTCTAATATTCCTAAATCTGCAAACTCCTGTTGATTATTGTAGTGAATCTCTTTTTGGCGGGCTGGAGTAGTTAGGAAAAGGCAGGAACAGAAGAGGGTTGGTTGGTGAACTCATCTGTGTCAAGGCCCAAAATGCGGTTTCATCTGCTAGGACTTCTCCAGAGGTGCTGCCCTGCATGTCTTGTAAAGAAACTAAAGGAGCTCTGAGTTCTCTCTGTGTGAGAGAATGGTGGTAGGGTTGCATCACTGTATTGGCCATACTTTTCTGGTTGGGCGTTACAGTGAACAATCCCAAACATATTTTATCAAAGGGTGTGAGAGAATGGGCTGGACTATATTCCCAGGAGACAATAATATAGCTTGGTTTTTACCATGTTAATATTTCTCCTTCATGAACCCAAAGAAACACTGCTGTCTATGAAGCTCCCCTGTAAAACCCCTCCAGAGTGTCCATTTCATATGGACCACAGCTCACCATTGTGATGTTAATTAATCCACTCTGCATAGTTATTAAATCCTACTTGCCACCTAGGTGATCCTACACGCAGAGTTTTCAGTGGTACTGAGGTTTGCTTGACAACAATGATAATAGAACTTGATAAGTTTATGGTGGCTATAGTATGATAAGATTGCTTACAGTGGCATGTGGCCCATCTGTGACTGCTAGTAGCAAATATCCCCAACAGTTGGAGAGGGATGCTAGATGGGGAGGGCCCTGTTACTATAGTGAATTCTTTCCCAGGTGTCTAGCAGATGGATCTCACTAACATGCTCAGGGTCTAACTGATCACTATATTTGGGCTGGGGAAGGAATTTTCCCCCAGGTCAGATTGTCAGGGACCTGTTTTTTTGGTTTTGTTTTGGTTTTTTGCATTCCTCTGCAGCATGGGGGCACAGATCATGTGCTAGTTTGAACAAGAGTAAATGGCAGAGTCTCTGTAATTTTAAGTCTTTAAATCGTGATTTAAGGTCTTCAGTAAATCATACAGAGGTTATGGGTCTATTACAGGTGTGGGTGGGTGAGGATCTGTGGCCTGCAGTGTGCAGGAGGTCAGACTAGAATGATCACAATAGTCCCTTCTGGCCTTAAAGTCTATGATTAAATGACACTGTCTCTATGATGAGAGGGTGGGAAAAAATAGGGAAAGTCTTAGCAATTATGCCCTAGAGATTATTCTGTGGTGAATCTTCACGTCAATGGAAAGACTCCCACTGACATCATCACTGGACTCTGAATCAGAGCCAACACAGCCTACGGGGACCATTCATGGACAGTGGCATTTAGGACTTAGCTGAAGTGTTTCACTTAAAGCCTATCCAGACTAAGAAACTAGGTTATGTTTTTAAATGTTAGCTAAACTGCCTTTACTTATACTTGTAGAGAGAATTTAACACCTTTTAAATGTGTTTGCTGGTCACACTTCATCCTAGGCTTCCCCCAAGGGTGGACCATCACCAGCTAACACATTTTGAAACAGGACTATATTTATCAATATTATATCTACTACATAAAAATATGTTAGTTAATATGTCCTGAAAGGCTACCCATTCTCCTATTGCAGACAGACCCTTACTGTCTTCAGGTTTGAGCTGTTCAGTGAAGCAATGGTGGGTCTTTGGTGGCACTCTACATGTACTGCAATATCTAGTAACCCACTGCAAACATTTGCATTATTAGATTGTTAAGATTTAGGAACGGAGTCATCACACATGGATTGTATTTTGAATGAAACATCATCAAAATCCAATATTGACAGTTCCCTGCGCACCATTCAAGGTAAATATTAGATCAGGACTCAATTTCAGCATGAGTATTAATGAATAATAAAGAACAGCTCTATTAGAGTATTAGAAAATCTCTCTGTAAAACTTTGCTGAACATTAGCAACTAAATCCATACAAAGCTAGTGACAACACACTTAAAAAATAACTTGGAATTTCATTTCATTTTAGGATACAGCCATTTTCTTTCATTCTGGAATAGGTAGGAATGGACATTACTGACAGACACACCAGTATATAATATTGTCATTTTATGTTTTCCTTATACTCGCCTAGCTGGCTCAGTCTCCAAAGGGTGGAACTGTCAATATATTTTCATCATTAGGTCCTCCTGGGTTTGAAAATTCCAGTAATTGTTATTATTCCAAGGTATAAATGCAATCCCTTGGATGTTTCTAGCTGAAAATCTTAAGATCAAGAGGATCATAAATAGGGTAATATAGAAGTTGAATCTATAATTTTAATTACTGTGTTACTTTCTGATGTATTTTAATGTTCAGTCTATCACACTTCAAGACACAGCACAGCAGCCATTTTTAATAGTGTTAGTATAGCTATCTGGGGTTCATACAGTACCTGACTTCTCCCTTGCATAAACACATTCCTATTAGCCTGTGCCTGAGTGAAGAGTGCAAGACTGGGGCTTTGCAGGAACTAGCCAGTGCTCAATATTTCTTATTTGGTTAGATTAGTTAATTTAAGATGATTCATAGTGAATTTATGTAACGATTTTGACATAAACTAAGGAAGCCATTATTTTGTCCATTTATGTAGACATTAAAGTGCCCTTAATACAAATCACTGTAACGATTGACATGAGCTTTCAAATGGGAAATGAAAGCTTTCAGAATTAAAATCTATTTCAAAGGTATTTTAATGGCTAAGTGCCAGCAATTCTTTCTTATATGTGTTACTTTGTTCATGAGTGAAATCATAAATACATAAAATGTGTACATTTTAAAGAGTGTATTTTAAGTTACCATAATTGCATGAGATATTACAAGAAACACTTTGAGCACATTTAACATTTGTATTACATCAAAGCTAGTAACATCCAGAGTGTCCAGCCTTTCCTTGAGAACATGACCTCTGAAGGAAGGCTGAAAGCATTGGGTTTGTTTAGTTTGGAAAAGAGAAGACTGAGAGGGGACATGATAGCAGTTTTCAGGTAACTAAAAGGGTGTCATAAGGAGGAGGGAGAAAACTTGTTCACCTTAGCCTCTAAGGATAGAACAAGAAGCAATGGGCTTAAACTGCAGCAAGGGAGGTCTAGGTTGGACATTAGGAAAAAGTTCCTAACTGTCAGGGTGGTTAAACACTGGAATAAATTGCCTAGGGAGGTTGTGGAATCTCCATCTCTGGAGATATTTAAGAGTAGGTTAGATAAATGTCTATCAGGGATGGTCTATACAGTATTTGGTCCTGCCATGCGGGCAGGGGACTGGACTCGATGACCTCTCGAGGTCCCTTCCAGTCCTAGAATCTATGAATCTATGAACCTATTGTTAACTGATTTTACATGGAAGGCACTTGAATACAATACTGATGGGTGGCAGCACAAAACCCCGAGTCAGGGATCTGTATTGTATTAGAGTGGAACGCCAAAGTTCCCATTAAAATCAACAGGAATCTTGTAAATGGGCTGAATCATCCAGACTATACAGTCTAACAGCAGAGCTATGTGAGGTCGCCTGCACGTCAAGGGATTGCATTGCACTATGTCTGAGGACTGCCTGTTGGTACTTTATTTTCATAAAAACAACAAGGAGTCCGGTGGCACCTTAAAGACTAACAGATTTATTTGGGCATAAGCTTTCGTGGGTAAAAAATCTCACTTCTTTAGATGCAACTAATATGTTGCATCTGAAGAAGTGAGGTTTTTTACCAACGAAAGCTTATGCCCAAATAAATCTGTTAGTCTTTAAGGTGCCACCGGACTCCTTGTTGTTTTTGTGGATAAAGACTAACACGGCTACTCCCTGATACTTTATTTTCATAAGCATTGTAATGACATAGAAAAAGAACCAGAACCAATGCCTTACTTTTGGAATAAGGACTTATTTCGAACAAAGTCCTTTTGTTTTCAAAGGGTGAAATTCACCCTTGTGCCAAAGTCCAGTGCAAGGCCAACTGGTTGCCAAAACAAGGCTTAAGTGGGACTAATGTGATGCATTGTCCTTGTGTTAGGCCTTTGCCCGGATAAATTTCACCCTAAGGGCTTGTCTGCACTGGGAAATTACATTGTGTTAGCACTTGAGCAGTCATGGTAATAATATGGTGTTAAACATGATTTAGCATTCAATGTAGACAGGGGCTTTCTGCCATTAGCTTCGATGGGGCCAAGATTTAACCTGAGTGTTTAACACTGGATTAGTTGTCATGACTTCTCCAGGTTGTGTTCTAGCATGAGGTATTTTCAAGTGTAGACAATCACCAAATGAACATTCTGCCAAAGTTAATGAGCTCTGTTATGCTTACCAGATGTCTTTTTACATAGTATTTTGCCTTTGCTGAAATTGAGAAATCAGTATGGGAAGATGCAACTCTGGACACATCATACATTCTACCCAGTAATTATAATAGTGCATCTTCAATCATCTTTAACTGTCACCTGTAAAACAAATTTCTTAAGATACATCAAAACCACGAGCCCTCACTAAATACTAAACGTGGATCCACAGCTGGTGTAAAATCTCAATGGATCTCTGACAATTTACATCAACTGGGGACCTGGCCCAGAGTCTATGGCAAGTGCGAAGTTTGACAAGTAACCTCTTCAGTCACAAAACAGTGCCTTTGCCACTTCTGCATAACACAAATGGATTACAAAATTTACAGAACAAAACTTTGAGCAACAACTAACTTTAGAAATATCACCTCAAAAGACAAATGTTTCAGAATGTTATGGGTAGTGAATGTTGGGTTTTAGAATGGAAGAGTGAATTCGATTTATGATGATGATTGTTGTGCTACTTATTCTGGCCCCAGTCCAGAGCAATTAAGCATGCAGATAACTTAAAGCCTGTGAATAGTCCTACGCAGGTCAATGGGACTGCTCATGTGCTTAATACATTGTTGAATCCAGGCATCTGGCAGACTGACAGAAGAATCCTGAAGTCTGCAGCTTAGATTATGCAGGAGACAATTGTCTACTGAGAAATTGCACCCAGAGACTTTTTAAAAAATTGAATCTTTGACTAGGTACAATGGCATAAAAATTACTTATTCCTTTCACTGCATTTCCTATATTTGTAAAATAGAAGCCCTGATAGATTTAGTAGGAGTCTATATGACATTCTTTTCATATTCATTTCAATAAATACATATTTTAAAAATATGTAATGCAGTTACATTTAAAAAAAGCATTATATTCATGTGTGGCCCCAATCTTTTTTATTTTCCTTTTTGGATTTTTTGGGGGGACCATTTAAAAAACTTTGTAGATTTAGTCAAGATTCTTTAAAACACATTCTCCTATCATTGCAAAGTTTTGTTAGCATGCTCATATGGCTTCAAATATTATAGTAAAGACTTGACAAAAATGGTCAGAAAATACCTATTTTACTTTAAAACCCCACAATTAACTGTTAGAAGACTGTTAGAGAATGGATTGTGGAATATTATGCTAGTAATTTAAATAACCCTTATTACAAGCTTCCAGCAGGTGTCACTATTGGTCTACAATTTAAATTCTAAAGAAAAATCAGTTGAGGATTAATGACATTACACGCCATGGAACTATTCCTCCTTGTGCTGCTAGGGGGCCTCTTTTCCTCTGCATACCATGGGTGTTATATCTACTAAGTGAGGGGAGAACAGAGCACTCTCTGTTTTAATCGCTAATTGGAAAAAAATTAAAGTATATTCATATAGTCAAATCTGAACAAGTAGACACATAGGATATATCCTATCATGTTCTACTGGGCATACCTTCAATGATTAGTCTCAACCAAACATCAATTTGTATGGGTATAATCTGCATAGGTGAGAGAGTAGAGGCAGAAACATTTCAAAACTATTTATAGTGACAATGGGAACAAAGAGCATGGTGGTGAAATTCATTGGTAGAGCATACAAGGAATGAGAAACAAAAAAATAATAATAGGTATCTGCTTAAGATCACCAAGAGAGGAGGAGAAGGAGGAGAAATTTTCTAGCCCAATTCTCTGGGCTCTCTAGGCCATAATAAACTACTTTAACTACACAGAGAGCTGGTAAGTAATAAATACAGCCAAGCATGTTATTAAATAAGGTTCCTAAATTAATGTGATGGTAATTTATGGATCCAGAAAGTACAGACTCCAACCAAAGCAGAAGCTGGCCCACCTCTACTCCTGATCGTGAGGAACTGATTCGGAAAATGAAAATAATAGAGAAATTTGGAACTAGTGCTCTTGAGCAACTTGAAGTTAGCACAGTAGAGAATCAGTTGAAGACACGATCGCAGAACTTGGCAATACAGGCTATTACAGAAGCCAGTGGCAGTTTTGCCAGTGACTTAAATGAGAGCAAAAACAGGCCCATTTCCCAACGTTTCTGAAATCAGTTTAGCAAGGTGGGTGCAATGGGAGGAAGTATAATTCACTCATGTAGGAGGTGGCCGGAGAGCAGTAAAAGACCATAACTACAGTGAAATATACTAGTTGACTTGAAAAAGAAGATTGACAGGATGAGCAGTAGCCAATGAGGGCGTGCTTAAAGATTTGAGGTTAAAAAATGGTACCAGAAAGTAAAAAGTAGAAGGCAAACAAACAGGAATACTCGGAATTGGTAAAGTGTGGCAGGAAGAGCAATGTCAAGCCATACCACTCTTCCTCCAGCCCCACAAAGCACAACAAACGCACAAAGTGCAGGATGATTCTGAACTCTGCCTTGCAATGTGTCTTTAACATGTTTAAGAGAGAAGTTGGAATGATTCCTGCAGGAAGTAAAGATCAGGATAATGATAAAGAGCAGCTAAAATACTACTGGGAAAAGTGAGCATTGCAGATAAGTCTCCTGGGGTAGAAAGAGTAGGACTGTACCGAACAACACCAAGGATTAAGGGCCAAGTTCTCCCCTTTTTGGGTTACTCCTACCTAGGAGAGGGGAAGCTCCTTGAGTTTCTGTTAGCAGGGTTTCCTGATATTTTTTCTGTTAGAGATAGGTTGGCAGTGCATGTCTCCACCACCCCTTCCGATGTACTCTCAGAGAAGCTGGGAGTTCATTGCATTTAAACCATGTTTGCATTATGCAGAAGTAGAAAAGAGGCAGCACAGGTTAGTTTTGTACTTGTCATTGACTTTGGGGGAGATCCTCAGATGTTATAAATAGCCAGGGCTCCACTGATGTTAACAGAGCTATGACAAGTTTCGCCAGCTGAGGAACTTCTCTTAGTTTTCAATGAGGGGCTGTGTGTTTGATGTCTATGTCTCCATGTGTATTTTAAGGAATCCTTTGGATTCAAGAGGTCACCTTGCTTCCCCATGGCTGCTCAGACACACACATCTTTGAACAGGCTAGAACATGCTGCTATCTCCGTGGCTGCCACTGGAATACCCTTGAATATTTCCCTAACCACGAAGGAACAAACAACGTACATCACTACATGTTCTAGGCCAAACTCTGGGTGGCTCTTGAAAGATGCAGGACAGAAGCGCCGACGGTCGGGAAGTGGGAGCAAAGGTAGCTTTACATCACCTGGGTTCTGGGCTGTGGTAGGAGCTGAAATATGTCCAACGTGAGCTAACTTCTGGTCTCCTTTCCTGAGCTGCACTGGAGCCCCAAATCTCCATAACACTGGGCACTAAGTATGGTTACTGCCTCACCTGTACCAGGGCTTGTGTGTGTGCATGTGTCTGTGTGGGGGTGGGATGGGGAGGGTCACTTACATTGGCCCTATGCTTTCCTGAACTAGGGGAATTCTCCCCGTGTGGTTCATTTTAGCCCCAATATTCTGTCAGAACAGTGTAAAGGAGCCAGGTTGAGTCTAGAATCAACCTATTTGCAGTAGCTTATACTTACTTCCCCCAAGGGTCTGGAAAGGATGGGGAGAACCCAGTAGAGTTTGGCTTTTGTTTAAATGTAGCTGTTTACAACCAAGTATTGTATTTAAACCAGGCATTGAGAGACCCTAGTCATTGAGCAAATGTGATGATTTGAGGGTTTGGGGTTGTAAGATTTTGATGGCTCAGTGTACTACATAAGCACTCTGGTGCTGATCAGGTGAAGCACTGAAGCATGTGTTACTCATGGACTTAATATTAAGCACATGCTCATGTGATTTATTTAATCAGGACCTCTGGGAAGGGTAGTCAGTTATAACAGCTGACAAGGAATTTGCAGAGTCAAATATTCCAACTAACAGGTGGAAACTTCAGTTTGAAGAAACGTCCTTGGCATTCAGGACCATGAGTCACATATTGATTTTTCAACTGGAGAATGAGCCAGCCTAATCCATGCTCAGAGATTCTGGATATAAACTGAGATACACTTTCTGCCCTCTTGTTTAGGGCCCAAGTCACATGCTACAGAAACCCCGTTTATTGAGTTGAGAGCTTTTAATCAACTAGTTTTAACTGTTTAACACAACAGGAGTTGGTGGGTAGAAAAAGGAAAGAGGAGCATGACAGAGTCATCTATATTGACCTTTTCCCTGGCTTATACCACTGATATTATTGGAACTAAAAATCTGCCAGGATTGGGGGCGAGTCTGTGATGGGATGTACAAACCTCACACTGGAGAACAAGGGGTTAAGGAGCAGCTCTGGGCCCAGGCAACCCTGCCTGGCCACACCTGCAGAGCTTGCTCAAGCTGGAGGTAGAGCTTAAAACAGGGAGCAGAGCAGGTCAGAAGGGAAGCAGTAGAAGGGAACAGAAACTGGTCTGAGGAAATCATCGCTCCAGTGCTCCTGTTGCTTGAGACCTGACCAAGCTTGCAAAGGAGAGACTGGTGACTGTTAGGGAAGGTTGGAAACTTTATTTTTAATTCAGTTCTTTAATTTACTCTGTGGGTTGAAAAAGGGACTCAGCTAGGGAGTGATCCAAGGAGGCAGCTATTTAGCACCCAAAGGTGCAGAACTTGGCTCTCCATCATCGGGCCCTAGATTGGAGCTGGTGTAGAGTGTGGGCCTGGGCTCCCCTATCCACCCCTAGAGGTGGGGCAACAGTAGAAGTCTACCCCTCAGCGGGGAATCCAGATGGGGAAGGCCCTGTGCCCAAAGCTAAGGAGAAAGCCTGGAAGCCCTTGTGGGCACCAAAAAACTTTTCTATTATTGGACTTTCTTTGGTATACCCTAAAAGGAGTGGATTGGAATGTGGGACCCAGCCAGAGGGCTGAGCTGCAAAAGAAGGGACAGAGTTGTAGCAGAAAGGGTAGATATCAGGCAGGGGGACCACTTGACACTCCCCATGGCACTAACGGTGAGGATCATTCTTCACAGAGGCCCACAGCCTATTCCTTGGGAGGTCTGAAAGGCATAAAAGCCATCCTCTTATCTGTACCCTTATGGAGGAACTCCATAAGAGAATCCACAGAGATTCCCTCTCCCAGAGGTCCCTCCTGTGGGTTCTTCCATAGCAAAAATATGATCTGGGCTCTTGTTTAAAAAAATCAGTTAAGGTTAATAAAAGACAAGAACCTATCACGTCATGTACAAAAACCAAGCACTGAAACAAGTAAATGAATAGTTAAGGATATTATAAACGTGACACTGATCACAGTAAATGTCTACATGTTATTCACATATAAGAAAAGTTATTTTTCCTCACAACGCAACAACCTAACTCAACCAAAAACAAAGATTTTTGTTCTTGATTTTGATATCTAAATATTTTTTCTTTAAAAAATACAATTAGGTAGAATATATCACTGTGTGAGCAAGTGACTTCCCCACCTTGCTCCAAAACACAATGCACGCAGGCTATAGCAGGCCAAAACTTGGGGATTTGTTTTATTTACAGAAGGAATTGAAAAGTAAATGAGACAAAATCCAACCCAACCCTTCCCCTTAAATTTGGTTGGACCTAACATTCCTTCATGTGAACTAGTCAGCCCACACCCTAGATTTTCAGTCTCTGGAGAGGCACTCCCACTCCTAAAATGTAGATGGGATAATGAACCACTTACATTTGTTTTGCTCACTCACTGTTGCAATATTTTCCAGCCAGATCATCACCTGTTAACTGGGTAGAGTTGTTAGGCAAGCTTTGCCTGTCTGTTGCAGTCAGTTAATATATTTCTCAATTGACAGTGGAAATGTTGTACTGTACTTATAATGGTTCTTTCTGTAGGATAATATTTTATATGTATAATATTAGTGAAATTTGATAGGTATCTATACTTGCAGCTGAGGTTGATCATTGTGAAAATTGTCATATTTCTTTAATAGTTTTTCTTTGTTTAGAAACGTTCCATGCTGTATTTGTTTTTTGTGGTTATTGATGAAAGGATAGTATTCAGTTTGACTCAGGAGTTAAGGTTCTTCAATTGTGAAGACATATGCATTTCCATATACTTGATCTAAATAATGTGTTTTCACTTAGTGTGGGATTTATGATGGCCGTAACTTTTCATGTCCTGACTCTCTAGGGCTCTGACCTTGTACATGATGTGATAGGTACATATGTAGCTGTCCCTAAGTGTAATGGGGCAGGACTCACTACCTCGGCACCTCCTGCTGGCAGTGCTGGGAATTAGCTCTTGGTTGTCAGTGCACCTTCCACTAGTGGTGTCTCACTGCCATCACTTCTGCTCCACCTCTAAGACCTGTGTCACATTCTTCTGGGCATGGCCCTCCAGCTATGCCCCACTCCACTTTCTCCCCCCTTCTGGGGGAAGTGGCAATCTCTAGTCCATCCACTTGCCGCTGTGGCCTGCTGCAGCCTTGAGTCTAGCCCCTCACCTCAAGGTCCAAATATTGACCACCTCCTCTTTGGCAAGTGTGGGGAAACGGGGAGCAGGCCCACCCACTACTCCAGGCCCCTACGCAGGGACCCCATAGCTGGCAGCCACATGCGGCTGCTCCTCCAACTCCCACCACCTATTTTCCTAGGCCACTTCCCTGGAGCCCTAGTCCCTTCCTAGCCCTTTGTATCAGGGCCCTCAGTCTGGCAGTCCTCACGATGGAACTCCCTATTGCTCCCCTGACCCTGTCCAACACTGCTCTATCCAAGATATTCCTCTAAGGCAGCCAGTCCTCCCTTACATTCCAGGGAGAGGCTGCCCCCCTCTTTGTTGAGCGGCCCCTCTTATATGGCCCTCCCTGGCCCTGATTGGCTGCTCCAACAAACCTTCTCCTGATTGGCTCTCTACAAGCCCTCCTCCCATTGGTTGGATTTTGCGCAGCCTCCCTGAGGGCTGCTTTAACCCATCATGTACCTGTGTGGGGCAGCTGCCCCACCACACTAAGCAACCTTTAACAGTTTTTGAAATTAAGATTTTTGTTGTTAGAATTTCTTGTCTCTCATTGCATCTTTTCTTTTGAGTAAGCAAATGGAGATGCATTTTTTAAGCTACTGTAAATAAATGGGGTGGAAGGGCCACCCTATTATTAAACTAAATGAGTGAGCAGTGCTGAGCTGTGCTGATAAAGCTTATAATGGCTTGAATTCTACAGTTATATTCCCCTAGTTGCTGTGGAAAGAATCTGCCAATGAAATGCAATCCATGACTACAGGATATTTGTAAGGCTCATGGAAAGCACTTATCAAGCAAAGGGTGTTGCTTACAAGCAATGTATTGCCTGGTATCTTTGCTTTGGCTATTGAAAGGATTCATTAAGTAGAGCAGGATGGCCCATATCTTTGGTCCCTACTCTGCTATGGCACTGCATTGGCAGTGCAAAGGACCTGAAAAGCTACCCTGCCAAGGCAGATAGGAATTTCCCTGGCACTGAGAAATTCCTGGTTGGTGTACAGCTGACATGACCAGCTTTATGCCTCCTGTTCCTGGTCCCAAGAGGTGTGTTGGGGATGGAATGGGGCATGACTGAAGCACACTGTGCTCTGGTGAGCCCTGACAGCATGCTGGCACCATAAGTTAGAGCAGCTCTGAAGATGCTCTGGCTGTAGCTTTAGGACTGAGGATACACAAAGGTACTACATTTTAATTCAATATTTTTCTTAATTGCCTCTTGCTTCCATGTAGCCATCTACCCAGACCTGAGGAGCATGTCCCACAGTGTGGCTTATCCTCTGGCTTGCCCTGGACTCAACCCAGGCAGACTTAGATAGGAGGGACTTCAATGGTTCCAGGGGGAAGATGGGAGAAGTAGCAGAGCTGCTGATTTCCCACTCCCTGTACCATCAATTCTGTGTTGCTGGCTCCTGCTTCCCTCTGCCTATGTGAGTGAAGAGTGTTTAGATTTTCCATATCCCCATGGTTAGTCTGTTTAGAATTCAGGGTGAATGAAGAATTTAGTAACTGACATGATATTTTGTTTCACTTAAATAGGTCTGCTTATAGTCATGAAAACATAAACCCCTTTGATACAGGAAGGTCTAGGATTGGTTTGCTGAACAATTTATGGAACCATGTTCAGGAATCTGAATTAGTGTGAAAGAGGGTTATATTTTTTGCATTCTTTGACAGCATTATCCTAATTAACTCAGGATTTAGCATATTTACATTTCAAAGTACAGGGCAAGAGGAGAGAATTTGGGGGCTATTTCAAAGATAAAGTACATCAATCACACAACTGTAGAAATAGCAAGACTGCAAATTTGTATAAAATGGTCCTGATGACTGGATAGCTTACACTTAATTAATATGCAAGTAATCTGCCATTAATGTGCATAAGTTATTACTGTGACTATTTATGCAGAGATTGCCCTTTAATTATAGCCTGTAGAATTATTACAGGCTCTCGGGCAACACTGAACAGTACATATAGTCATAAATTCTCTCAGAGCAGTTTTTCTTGATGCTAAAGTAAAAGCCTTTGTGAATCAAAATGTCTCTTGTTTATTTTTTTTATGTTCTTGCAATTGCAGAATAGCTTTGAAAAAAGAAGCTGTGATGTGCTCTATCTTTATTTCTGCCTAACAGAATCATTCCTATACAAAGCTAAACCTCAGCTCTTGAATTCAGATGGAAGTATGAAAGATCAAAGCACCTCATCCCTCTTAAAGGAGCTAAAATTAAACGGTTTCACTTGACGGGAATACATTGGGATACAGAGCACACTGAGACAAGCTGTGTGTTGGAAAACTATCTGTATAGGGATTGCGACCAAGTGGTTAGAGCTGAGGTCAAAACGCTTGGGTTTCATAGTTATTGAGCTGGTATGTCACCTTGCACAAATCACGTAGCTAACCTGAGGCACAGTTATCTCATAAGGATTTTATAAAGTTTAATTTAGGTCCTGATCATTCACGTATTCAGAAAAAGGCTCCAACTGAAGTCAATGAGAGCTTGGCCTGAGTAAGACGTTGTGCCCCAATGTTTATAAAGTGTTTTGAGAATGAAAAGGGGTGATATGTATATATGCTAGAATTAAGCAAATGGCCTGATTGGTCCCTTTAAGAGGGGCCAGGGGTGTCCAGTCCACCTGTGACTGATTACCTACCTGCTGCCCAGCTGCACCTGGGCCTTTCAAAGGAAGAGACAGCAGTAGGGAGGGGCTGCCACCTGTGGTCCTCTCTCAGCTCAGGGAGGCTAGGGAAGAGAGAGAAGAGTTGCTGCTGAAAGGCCGAGGAAGGAAGCAGCTGGAGGAGCAGACTGAAAATCCAGCAAAGGCCCAAAATGGGGGACTGTGCAACCCCCTGACCTCCAGGGGACAGACTAAATCAGCAGAGCCTGGGAAGGGCTAATAACTGTACCTAGTGGAGAGACTGGGAGCCAGACAGACCTTAGGGAGTAGAGGCTGTGCCCAGTGTGAGACTGGGGTGGAAGAAACTTTTCTTTGGGTTTATTTTATGTTGATAAACCAGTTCCCCAAAAGAGGGGTTAATATTGGACATAAGCCTCTGTGGATTATTCCTGGGAACTTGTGAAGGAGAAATTGAGGCAGGGCACCTTAGAGCCATGTTCCCCTAGCAGGCTTTTACACCAACACACACTTTTACACCTTCCCACTTCACCTGAGAATCCTGAAATGTGCGAGCTGACCCCAAATGGAATGTTAGAGTGTTATTACACCATGTGTGGTCCTTGTAACTATCAAAGGTCATGTCATGAATTAATATTGCTTCACACTTTACGGAAAGGTGTTTCCTCTGAGGATCTCAAAGAACTTTAGAACAGTAATTAATTAAGCCTCCAACAACAAGTGTGTTACAGCTTTCAGGAAATCTT
Source organism: Terrapene triunguis (assembly GCF_002925995.2). NCBI lineage: Eukaryota > Metazoa > Chordata > Testudines > Emydidae > Terrapene > Terrapene triunguis. The sequence goes on along the minus strand of NW_020664409.1, from coordinate 47,467,410 downwards.
GGGCCCCTAATGTTGCATCAGCCACTGCTTGATTCACCCTTGTTCATTCCTAGTGTGTTGACATTCCTCTGTCCTCCTGGCATGTCAAGCAATTGCAAATAAAGTCTAGAAATAAACAGCTCACAGAGTTAATTGAAGTGTCACCGTGAGTATTTTAAATGGTGCCTAGCACTTTTCAAATACATTTCCCCTCTCATTTAAATGATTTTTGGAAGCATGGTCAAGAATATATAAAAATCTAACTTGCTCAAGAGTCACTTAGAATGATTTTTTAAGTCCCATTTGTTAAATGCTTTAACTTGGTGCTCTTAGGCTTGGCGTATCATATGGCAGTTTAGCATTAGAAGAAGTGCTCACATTAGGAAGAATAAAGTTTGAGAACTCATTGAAGGCTGAAATACGTGTCTCGGCAAAGGGAGGAAGAAGAGCAGGAATTAGCACTGCAGAATAGCACTGATCAAACTCCAAATTCCTATCATCCTTTTCAAACAATAGCAAACCAGATCCATAGAACTAAAGAAAATATTTGTAGTTAGTGATCAGTGTCATATATAGCAACTTTTTACCAGAGAGAAAACCTCTGAGTTTCTTATAGACTTCAGTGTCACTGTAAAAAAACAAAGAAACCTGACTTTGCCTATCCTTAGGGCGGGAGGGTTGGTCTTGAATCTTATAAAATCTAGGTTCGCACCCCAGCCCAGCCACAGGCTGTGTGACCTTTGGCAAGTCATTTAATGTCTCTTTGCCTCAGTTTCCCATCTGTGGTGATGTGGGTCATATATATTTATAGATTGGATTCCTAAGTTATATCACTGAAGAAATCCAATCTTGCAGTTCCTGAACAGACAGAACTCCTTTTGACATCAGTGTTAGCTGCAGGCTAATGATGCCTAACATGAAAAAATATTTTAACTAATGGTAATACTTCTGTTATCACGTATGAAGACTTAAACCTAAAACTCTGTGCCCTGCTAGAGTACATCGGCTTAGTACAGGGGTTTTCTGTAGGCTTACAGAGAAGGGCATAAAATGCTTTGGAATGGCTTTGATTGCTAGTGTGGCCTCCAAGCTTCCGTAGCTCCCAAGCATGCTTTATTTTCCTTATGTGACATGGTACCAGAATGCACAAGGGAGTCTTGGTCCATGACTGGGGCTCTTGGACACTACAATAAAAATCAATAGATTATGGTATGTGGGCATATGACTGGGAATAATGACATGAAATTATGAAAGGAAAGTTTTATTCTGAGTAAATAAATTCTGAGGAAAAGTTTCCTCCCATAGGCTGTGGAATAGCCTACTCAGGAAAGTGGTGGAAGCGCTGCCATTTGGGATGTTTAGTTACTATATGTTTGTACTATAGGTAAATGAAATTGCTGACAGCACAAGTCATCTTCTTACATAACCAGTAATAGCGAGGCCCTCAATTTTGCAAGAAAATACAGAAGCAGAATTGGGGCTGTGTAGGTCTTGGGTCATGGTCTGGATAACAGGAAAATGTACTCTAGGGAACAACCCTGCCCTGGCCCCAGGGAGATGGAATGGACAATCTAATAGCCATTTCCATCTCTAACGTCTATGATTCTATGACATGTATTGGTTCCGGAAACAGCTAGTTCATCCATGCTCTATTGGCTCCACCCCCTTACAGCTTGTCTCCAAACTCTCTCCCTCCTGCCTCACTGGTGCTTAGTGAGTCCAAAGGAGCTGGACTTTGCAGTGCAGAGAAGGTATAGAACCCCTGCTTGTGTTCCAGGAATCAAGTTGTCTGCCCCACAACACAGTGGAGCTGCACCAATTCTGAACAATCCAGAGCTCTAGAAGGATTTGACCTCTTTCCTTTGCAACTGCACTCACACCCACACTCCATATGGACAATGTTGTTTCACACCCTCAGTCAGCTTTCAGACCTATGGCAAACAGTTATCACCTCTGGGAATTGGTTTTTAACTAAAGAAAAATACTTTAGCTCTGCAGTTTTACAAAAGGGTGGTTAATGTTGCATCCGAGTGATTTCTGTATTGCCCTATATCTGAACACATCCCACATGCCAGGTTGTCTTCATACATTCTCTCCAGAGTATATTCTTGACACGTATGAACAGAACACATCTGGGGGTAATGTCAGTAAAAATCTGGATCTCTTCATCTTACTATATATTCTCCTAGACCACCATGCAACCGTCTTATTCCCCTCAATTGATTACTATAAATTAGCTCCTGAAAGTGTAATCCCTTTTCCTGAATTAAACTGTTTTGTTTAATTTGTTTGAAAGCAACCCCGGAAAGTTTTGGGGGAAACTCATCAGTTCCATTTTCATTGCAATTACAACATATCCTGGAGATGAGATTGCAGCTGACTAGACTCAGTAATAAGGGAATGCTAAATGAATAGAATATTAGAGAATTATAAATGACAAGTCCAATTATTGGTGTGAATATATCAGTGCTTTCTTATTCTTTTCAGACACCCCCTTTTCCTACTCTAGCAAGACATTTGGATAACTTTGGGCTTGTTCTTACCTTAAAAAGCTGCCGAGCTTCCTTGGAGTCTTCTTCATTTTCATTCTGTAGGGTTTCCTTTGCCTTGTAACTGTCTGCATTATTGCTGTGTGCCTGAAAGGGGAGCAAATATTGCCTCCACATTGACTGTATAAGGGGCTGTCACTGGATCTGATTCCACAACGAGCGCTCTTGGAAAAGCACTATCCTTTAACTAGGAAACAAAACCAAATCCAAACATTGGGCTGAATAGCAACAGCATTGGAAGAGTTAACTTCTTCCCTTACACACATGGGCAAATGTCTGCACCTCTTGCAGTTTGCTGGGTCCTTACTGCAGTATTGACAGTTGTGCAGACAGACATGCTAATCTGCTCTAAGATTCAGTGCCTTATCCACGGAGCATTAACTCATGGTTCCTTCCAGCTTAGAGATTAGATTTATTATTATGTATGTCTTGGTATGTTGAGGCAGGATTCAAAAGGAAGAAGTGCATACAGAGTACCTTTCAGGAGATGCAGGCCTTCTTCATAAACCTGGAATACAGCTGCATTGTACAAGTAATGGGTTTGATTTCATGAAGAAAGAAGGAATTAAACATGGAGTGACACAGTTCTGCTTTGCATGCCCCATTAAATGGGAGAGTTCAATTTAGGTCAATGATATTTATCAATCACATGGCACCCAATTTACTGAACAGATGGTCTAGTGTTAATCCTTCCAGTCTTAATGAAAATACCATATTAGCAGAAGCTATGTTTGCAGATAAAGACTTAAACTAAATTTAAAGACTGAAACTTCAGGCAGATTATTAATAGACCCAGATCTTGTCTTTATACAGTGTGACCAGGGTGTATGCGGATGAACAGAACACATTCATTCATTAGCTGTGTAAGAACTGGCATTCAGAGTGTATGATTTATTTATTTGTTCTGAAATAAAGGTGGGAGCAGAGTGGAGAAGGGAGAAAGGAATATTACACAGTTGCTAACATTCCATTCAAATTGTGTAAATGTGACTTAAACGTCAGTCTGTTCGTAATACTCTTATATTGTTATCAGTGAGAAATAACTGCTCCTTGGTTGCCTTCTCACCTTCATTAGGAGACACCCAGGGACTGCTGAGAGAAAAGCCTTTCTCAGTCTTGAGTTTGCCTGGGTGAGATCAGTTACACTGGAAATCATTACCACATGCTGTAGTCCAGTATGTTAAACTATTTACTAAGCTGGTGAGGCTTAACCAATAGATTTGTATTGCATCCTCTGGGCCAGACGTAGTCTCTGTGAGGCTGGATAGTGCAGTTTTTCCCCTTTCCCCCCAGCAGGGGAAGCTAATGCTCTGGACATCTCCTTCTTCTAGAAGAGAGGATGAGAATAGAGGACTTCCAGATGGGAGGTCTCTTTCTCCCACCAGGTGCTGCAGCTGCTCCACTGTCTGGCAGAAAAGCAGTGATCCTCAGTTAAGAACCAGCTCCTCCTACTGCTTCCACTTCAGATACCCCTGTCTGGTGAAATCTTACTTCACAAGCCAGTGAAGAAGCAGAAGGAAGGGGAACAGGGCTTCTCTAAGACAGGGAGAGCGGGTGGTGAGCGCAACCCCCCTCCCGCTTTCAGTGGAGGAGAGAGACCACTACTCCCCATTATTTTAGCCCCCATCTCCACTTATTTCTCAAGGTTTTAAGAATTATTAATTTTGTTCTGCTTCTGCAATTTCACAGTCTCTCTCTCCAGCTCTCATTTCTATACAGCCCAGTTCTTTCTGTATAGTACTTTACAGGACAAGATGATTTGATCCTGCTGAATATCTGGGAAGAAAATGGGAGATTGATTTATTCTAATCAAAAGCAAATTTATTTTTCTGTAATCAATACATCTTTCTTTTATCCAGAGTAATTTATGTTGGTCTCGTTAAATGATAATCCAGAATTCAGTTACAAAGAAGTTAGAGTAATGAGTAGATTTTTCTTGCATGAAATTCACAAAATGTATTAAATTGGCTTTAGCAGATCTTTTCAGGCCAGGGATTGATTTATTTAGGAGTTAATGAGGCAAATGATAAGTCCTAGTATCTGAGGAGTCTGTGTGGGTGGTGGACAAGGAATCCTCTCTCCCAGGCAGCAGAGCAATAGTGGAGACACTCTGTGGTTGCTACTGTAGCCGTTAGTTTGTCATACACCCTGAGTACCCCAATGAACGGTATAGAGCAGTGATTCTCAAACTTTTGTACTGGTGACCCCTTTCACATAGCAAGCCTCTGAGTGTTACCCCCCTTATACATTAAAAACACTTTTTAATATATTTAACACCATTATAAATGCTGGAAGCAAAGTGGTTTGGGGTGGAGGCTGACAGCTCGTGACCCCCCGCATAATAACCTCATGACCCCCTAAGGGGTCCTAACCTCCAGTTTGAAAACCCCTGGTATAGAGGGAATGGTCACAGATTTACCTTCCCTGGCCCATTGGTCCTCTTCACCCACAAAACCTAAACCACCCTACACAGTGGGATGCAGCAAGCCACCGTGGAGCCCAATTCCATTATACGGAGGGGTTAGGGGTTCCACCACAAAGCCCTTGTGTCTTTTCCCTTTGCACACAGGAACTGGAGTGGTTTCACTGTAGCCAGGGCCTTCTGCACGGTGCAGAGTGGGGCAGGGTTTATTCTGTTGGTTAAAAAATGATCACAGAATAATGACCTCCCAGAGCTACATAAACATTGAGGTGAAAGCAAACTATGTAGAGCAATAGACTGAGGTGGTTCAAGCAGTAAGAAACCTGCTCACTATGGATCAGTTCTTGTTTTGTCTGAGCAATGACAGCATCCCCTGAAGCCTTCCACATATGGTCACAATGAAAGTTATTTGTGATCTGAGAAGAGATCCCTTTGCTGAGCCCTAGGCAGGAGGAACGGGGGATTACAAAGCTGCCAACTGCTGCACCTCAACCCTTGTCTTCCCATATGCACAGCCCACCACTCCTGGGAAAAGGAGAATAGCTCTTGCTGCCTAGGATCTTAAGATCCTGCAATGGGGCAAATATGAAATCAAGAGGAACATTTAGATTAAATGGAAAAATCAGAGGCAGAAAATAGGGACTAATTGAGAACAGTGGGATGATGTAGCACTTTGGGACTCACCCCTGCAGCGCCTCCTGCTGGCTGTCTGGGAATTGGCTCACTTTCCAACTCCGGAGCGCCCTCTGCAGGCTGGAGTTGTCACCGCTCGCTGGCCCCCATGTCCCTCCCAGACCCCGGTGCCCCTTTATCTGGGGGTTCTGCCCCATCAGTATCCCCTCAGTCTCTGGGTCTCCCCTCCCCAGGGAACCCCCAACCCCCCGATCCCACCTTGCCTCAGTGTCTACAGCAAGTCATCATTTAGCCCCCTCTCACTGGGGCAGCCTGCAGCCTGTAATGGCCACTCATCATTGGCAAAGGGGAGTAGGACATGCTGCCACTACCTAGTCCTGGGCTGCCCCTTTGCAACTCCAGTACCTGGTTTAGGCCCTGCACAAGGCCCTGCAGCCTGGGGGGTTGTCAGGCTGGAGCTCCCAAGCCCCTCTTGCCTTTCCCCCAGCGCTGCCCTACCTCAGGTTCCTGCTCAGCTCCCAGGCAGCTAGGTCCTTCCATCTCAAAAGCTAGAGAGGCAGTCTCCTAAGCTCTGCGTTCACTGGCTGCTTCTCACAGCCCCAGCCCTCTCCCAGGGCTGGCTTTAACCTTTTCTGGGCCGGAGCAGGTGACCACCCAGCTACAGATGAGCTAGGTGCTCAAGCATCCTCAGCTACTCAACGTGGCACCACAGCTCCACCTCTAGATGAGAAATTTTGGTCATGGTTCAGTGGGTCAAATGTAGTGTGTGGAGGAGTTTTGGTGGAGTATCCTTGAATCCTCGGGTAGTCAGCTTGGATCTGACTTTAAAGGCATTTAGGCACCTAAAGATGCAGATAGGCACTTGGGGGATTTTCAAAAGCCTTCTTGCTCCCTCATTGCATAAATTATCGCATAACACTGACCAAAACAAAAAAAACCAAACAAACAAACAAAAAAAAGAAGCCCAGAAAGGAATCTCAGATGTTAGATTATTTAGCAAAAATCTCTAAAAATACTTAAAGCAAATAAACCTGTCATTTGCTCATCTGTAGATGAAATGTGTGTGTGTGTTTTCTTAAAGCTAATTCTATTCATTTTGTCTTTAGAGGGACAATCCTAACGTGCTGAGTGCACTTATGAGTGGGAACTTTTCAGGTTCAGGCCTTTAAACATCTGTGATAGGCACATTCTCATGAGTTCTCTTTCAGCATACATTAGAGACAGATTCTTACAGGGTTTTTTTCTTTTTCAGAAGGTGCTTCCGGAAAAGGATGATCTTGTACGTGACGCACAGAACTCCAAGATGTATATTTTAATTTCAATTCGCCACAGGCTTCCTGGGTGACCGCAAGTGACTTAATATCTCTGTGCCTTATTTTTCCCCCCCCAATGGGGAAATCATATTTTGATGGTATGTTCATTAATGCTAATAAAGCACTCCTCTTTCAGTGCCTGATCAAAAGGCTGTTTAAGTCAATGGGAATTATCAGGCCCTTAATGAATCACCCTAGGGCAGGAGTGACGTTTTGATACAGGTTTTAGATACAGCAGAGCCTGAAGGAAATTATGCTCTGTGTGCTTTTCCAGTGCACAGGCACCACTTTGAAAGTGTAATCCTTTTTAATATTGGGAAATGGTTTCCTCTAGGAAATAAGAAAAATGTTCTATCCAACCTCCCAGATGGGTTAGGATAAGATTTCATTAGGAGGGAAGCAGGTTTGTTTTGCACTGCTCCTCAATTCCTCCTAGTGGACAAATGGATTAAAGCTTTGCCATTTTTGGTTTCTTTTTTTAATGTCAAGTACACTTTGTGAACTGTAGAGGTGTGCCCTATTATCCTGACCTTTTAAGTCTACTTTATTTTGATAGGCCTTCCAAATTATTTCTTCTACACAAGCTAAAAACTGCTGCAGACATGTAATGGAAAGCCAGGCAAATTATACAATTCTGAAAAGGTCAAATGGCACAAGTACAGTATGCTTTTGCAATTCACCAAATATATATAGAGAACAGGGATACATCGTTTTTATTACAAGAAAGGGAGGAGAACAGAAAAAAGCCTTGTGATCTGCCAAGACTCTTATTGCAGATGATGAATCATCCACCTTCATTTAGTCTAGGGTTATGCTTAAACTAGCTTACATTTTTACTCTTTACGATCAAGTAGTTTGCAACTTTTATTCTTGTTCTCTGATAGTGCTTCATCTTTTTCTTTGTTTTTCTCATGGCAGCAAAGTCATCTATACATTGTGATTCCACACAAGTTGTGCCGTCAGTGGTTACTAGGCAAACAATGATCTGACCTTGATTATTTGAATGGTAACCTGAGTGGAAAATGCAGTGATGTATCTGGAGTCAGGATCTAATCCTTCTGATGGTAACCTTTGTCAAGGTACTCTTTTGAGAGTTATGTAGCACAATGAAAGCACTGTGTCATAGCCTCCAGAGATGGTGAAATATGATAGCTTTGTTTATTTTCCATATTTTGGCTGAGGAGAATTGCCTTTTGTCATCTTGTGCTTTGAGGGCTACTATGGCTGTAGTTACACACGGGATAAATTCCTGTAACTGCTCAATACAGTCTTGCTTTCTCAGGGTATGTCTACACTACCCGCTGGATCGGTGGGCAGCGATCGATTCCTGAGCGCTCTCCCGTCGACTCCTGTACTCCACCGCCACGAGAAGCGCAGGCAGAGTTGACCGGGGAACGGCAGCAGTCGATTCACCGCAGTGAAGACACTGCGGTGAGTAGGTCTAAGTACGTCGACTTCAGCTACATTATTCACATATCTGAAGTTGCGTAACTTACATCGATTCCCCCTCCCAGTGTAGACCAGGCCTCAGGCTTGGTCTATACTATAGAGTTAGGTCGACATAAGGCAGCTTACATTGACCTATCTCTGTAAGTGTCTACACTACAACATTGCTCCTGCTGATGTAAGTCGTCCACTACACTGACTTAATAACTCCACCTCCCCGAGAGGCATAGCGCTTAGGTTGATGTAGTTAGGGCGACAAAGTGTCTGTGTAGACACTGTGTTACTTACATCACCTTGCCTTGGGCTGTCAGCCCTGGGGCACCTGGGCTCCAGCTGTGAGTCCTAGGGCTAGGGGAGGGGGGAAGCTCTAGTTGTCAGTGCCCCACAATGCTCCATGCAGTTAAGGTGGTGGAAGTGCTCCTAGTGAGGACATACACCGCTGACAGAGGGGGCATAGTCTGGACATAAACCACAGTAGTAATTTCTGTGGTGACTGTACGTCGACCTAACTTAGGCCGACTTAATTTGGTAGTGTAGACAAGCCCTTAGTCTCCAACCTCGCAAAGTGTTTAAGCACATGCATAACTTTGAGTTGAGTGAGTGCTTTGCAGGAGTCTCATGGCAGACACATTTATGCTTGTGCTTAACTGCTTTGCAGGGCTGGGGTCTAAGACAGCAACACATTATTGAGAAATTACAGGAACCTATCACGTGGGTAACTGTAGTTATAATAGTGCTCAAAGTACAAGAAAACAAGAGGCACGTTTCATCAGCCAAATGTGGGAAGATAGTTATGCATGTGTGTAAGTGCTTTACAGGATCAGGAGCTAAGCTTTTTGTAATGGCTTCAACTAGTTTTTTGACACGAAAGGGAACTTTTCATTGTTCTTAGGCTACAACATGACTGTCTCTCATCTATGTAAATGCAACTGGTAGCACTTTACTGTACCCAGATCATGAAATGTGGTGCCTTACCCTGCAAATAGATGTTTAGTATTGACATCCATTGTTGTAATTGAATTTTAATGCATATTTGCTGAATTTTGGCCTATGTTTAGTCTAGTAAGGGAAAAAGTTGTTGACCTTCTGACTTTTGAAACTCCTACAAAACCAGTGACTTTGTTTCTGCATTTCAGTATACTTTCCATTTTTTTCTTTCTCTTTATTTTATTTATTTGTTTCTTTATTGGCACTTGTTCTAATCTAATTATATCAATAGAGTGAATCACTATAGTTTTTGCCACATAACAAAAACACAAAGATTAAGATCTTGACTCTGTCATAAGCATTGTATTATGACTCTCCAGAAAGTATACAATGTAATGAGAGTCAGGATCTGACAGCAGCTCCAACTCTTCCTTTTCTATCTTTAAGGGTATGGCTCCCCAGATTTGCATATTCACGGGGTTTGAGCTGGTAGAGTCTTTAACAGAGAGGATTATTCCCCCTTCCCCCATTTTTTATTAAAGGAACATTATACTCTTGGTACTAAGAGTAATAGTGATCTCTTTAGGAAGCATACACCTTGACTGTGACTCTTTCCTGTAGCTGGTGTCTGTGACCGGGTGCATCTGTAGTGATCAGGGTGCTAAAGTGGCTTCAATACTGTGAAGACTGTGGGTTGGCAGAGTTCTGTGGGTGGGCGAGCGTAAAAGGCAGATCTAGAATAAAGACGATTCCCATCAAAGTAGACTGGAGAACCAGAAGGGGTGTGGTGGTTTCGGCAGTTGTGTGTTCCCTTGTACGGAGCACCTTGGTTAGACTGCAGTGACGATAGAAGGGGGAGAGGGTGCTAGTCCACTGTATACATGGAGGAAAAGCATGCTTACCCCATAGCAGTCATTCCATTGAAAGTAAGGAAAATTTGTGTCAGAGCGTGGGTGTGGTAAAGTTGTTGCCCTGTGCAGTGATGATAGGAACTGACTGGACTCAGTTTCCCTTATGTACAAAGAACTGAGGACAGAGAGGAAGACCCCAACTGTGGGCTCTGTGCAAAGGAATATTGATGGTAGACCCTCCAGGTAACCCTCCAGATGCACTATTTAATGATATCATAACAAGCTCAGAGAATTGATACACTGGAGGACTTGGGGGGGGGGTAAGAGGGAGAGAAGTACTCAAGAAGGGAGCATGGATCCAGGAGTGATAGATCAGAATCACCTAGCAGAGAGGAAGGGCAGAGGCACAGTCTGCTCCCAGGAGGAGCTAGCTGTGGGCAAGGCCCGGAATGAAAGACACACCAAGGCGGGAGCTCGGAGGGTGAACAGGATGGAGGAAAGAAAGCTGTGTGAAAGGCTCCAACTGCTGTGTTCCCTGTCCTCAGGGCCGGCTCCAGGCACCAGCTTAACAATCAGGTGCTTGGGGCGGCCAAGGGAGAGGGGCGGCACCTGCGGCAATTCGGGGGCGGCAGGTCCCTCATTCCCTCTAGGAGCGAAGGACCTGCCGCTGAACTGCCGCCGCCGATCGCGGCTTTTCCCCCCCCCCCAATTGCCGCCGCCGAGCGAGATTGCGATTGCGGCTTTTTTTTTTTTTTTTTGCTTGGGGTGGCAGAAATGCTGGAGCCGGCCCTGCCTGTCCTACATCCTGCCATGTTTGGAAAGTGAGGATTAAAGGTACATGTGGTGAGAAGAAACAGACTGGGTGTGTTTGTGAATAAGAAACTATAAAAACAGGCGAGGCTGCGCTGCTCATAGAGTAGCTGAAGTAGCATCCTGTGACAGTGTCTGGCTGTGTCTTTGTTCATTTTTCTCTTGCACTATATGGGTTTGTCAGCAACATCAGCCATTGGGTTGGGAGAGAATAGAGCATGCATACATGTAAGGCAGATGACAGACAATCAAAAAACAAAACTATTATTAAATGATGGTGAACAATAGCATATAACTGAAACCTGGTGGGATAATTTTTAAATTACTTTACCACAGCACAGTTATAACATATACTCAAGAGGCAGCTAGAGACTGCAATGGAGATGGGTGCACCATTTTGCTAGGTGTTGTTCATAGACATATAAGAGAACAGGGAATTGGCGACAGATGACACTAAGCATCCTAGAAAGAACAGGAACCAACACAGGCTAGATCACGACACATCCCAGATTAAGGGGCAGTTTGGAGTCTCCTTGATTGAATTCCCTGGAACAAGAGGAGTGTCTCTCATACACAACATCCTTTGTGGGATGCACATTACTCCCATGCTGATCGGCTCCACAGGCTGGTGTGGAGGGAGTGACACCAGACAGTTGGGGCAGAGCAGTTTGTGAAAATAATCCATTTTAACCTTTTGGGTTGTAAAGATTGAATATTTTTTTCACCAGAAATGACTTGCGTTTTGTGTCTTTCTATTCATTTTTCTAAATATTACATGACGGCCACCTCTGGGGCTAGAACCCAGGGTCATCAAAAACTAGACACTTGTCTCTGCAGCTTGAATTAAACAGACAGGCTCTGCAGCGGCTACAGACTCACCTTGTCTGTGGACTGGACACGGATGGGGACACAACACATGCAAGCCAGTGGGTTACAATTATATTTGAGTAAATGCTGGCAGAATTCCTAAAAGCTGTGGTTCTGATAGCAGGTATATTTTACAGCACCTAAGTGCTGTGCCTTAAATTCAAACCAAAACAAAGATGGTTTTCAGCTCCTAGTGAGTGAGTGCGCCAGAAGCTAGGGCAGAAGCCTTGGCATGAGGAAATGGATCCTACTTCTGGCTCTGCCACTTGCTTGCTGTGTGCCTTGGGAAAATCACATAACTCTTTCATGCCTCAGTTTTCCCGTTTGTAAAATGGGGCTAGTGATACTTATCATCCTTTCTAAAGTGACTTGAGATTTAGGGGAGACAAAGCGAATATCTTTTATTACAGATGACTGTAGCCAGGAGCCCTCGCAGAAGCACTGAAGAACTGTGCTAAAGACCTGAACCGAAGCAGGGATTACCATAAATTTCACGAGAAAGCAGGATACAAACACTTACAAAAGCACGAGAGTAGATCTAAGTGGATCACTCAGTGCCAGAAACCAAAACCTACCTGCAAGCAGGGCCGGCTCCAGGCACCAGCCCACCAACCATGTGCTTGGGGCGGCGCCTGGAGGGGGGCGGCGTGGCGGGGCACTCCGGCCCGAGAGCTGGGCACGACTGGGCTCGCCGCCCTCCAGCCGCCGGGGAGAGCGGAGCCGCAGCGGGTTCGCCGCCCTCCCCCGGCGCTCCGGCCGGTCGGGGAGAGCGGGGCCCGGCCGGGCTCGCCGCCCTCCCCCTGGCGCTCCGGCCAGTCGGGGAGAGCGGAGAGCTGCGGCCAGGCTCGCCGCCCTGCCCCCGGCGCTCTGGCCGCTGGGGGCTCTCCGCCCTCCCCCCGGTGCTCTGGCCGCCGGGGGGCTCTCCGCCCTCTCCCCGGCGCTCTGGCCGCCGGTGAGAGCGGAGAGCCCCGGCCGGGCTCTCCGCTCTCCCCCCAGCGCTCCGGCCGGTCGGGGATTGCGGGCCCCCGGCCGGGCTCTCCACCCTCCCCTGCCGCAATGGGGGGGCCGGGGCGGGGGGCGGCTGGTGGCTTTTTTGCCTAGGGCGGCAAAAAAGCCAGAGCCGGCCCTGCCTGCAAGTATGTTTTCCTAGCAACAGATTTCTATTCAGAATGAGCGGAGTCTTTTCCACTAGCAACCAGAACTGTGTAAACTAACTAGACATGGTTGCCCAACACAAACACTGTGAAAAGGGCCTTGAAACTTTTTATATGGCGCAAACATTAATATATGTAGCAATTTGCAAGAGCACGCAGATGTGTTAGTTAAATCTTGAAATGTGTTAATTAATCCACAGCATCAGATGAATGAATCTGTTAATGATATCTTTGTTCACATAGAAATAAGCATGCTGCCCACAGTGTGATGAAAATCCCATGGCACCAAGTCTCAGAGAGGGCTCACCTGAGTCGGGCTCATGGGGATCAGTCTGCAGGGCTAAAAATTGCAGTGTAGATGTTCAGGCTTGGTGCAAGGCGACAGGGTCTCAGAGTCTGGGTTCCAGCCTGAGCCTGAATACTGCAATTTTATAGCCTTGTGAGCATGCGTGTGAGCCTGAGTCAGCTGACCCAGGCCAGCTATGGCTGTACTATGGGTCTTTAATCGCAATGTAGACATATCCACAAAGATATTGTTATGAGCTAGGTGAAACCTCATTATAGGTTGAATTAAAACCCAGTTCAGATTGATAGGTATGAACTCACCTTTCCATTAGCATTAGTGTAAGCATAAGCCCCCACCTAAAACAAATGGTGTGTGTGAGAGAGAGGGAGAGAGAATGAACTGAGATGAGACAAGAAGGGAGAGCCATGCTTCCATGCTGATGACCCTCATTAAAAAAAAGTGTTAATTAAATTTGTGACTGAACTCCCTAGGGGAAAATTGTATGTCTCCTGCTCCGTGGTTTTACCTGCATTCTGCCATATATTTCGTGTTATGGCAGTCTCGGATGATGACCTAGCATATGTTGTTCGATTTAAGAACACTTTCACTGCAGATTTGACAAAACACAAAGATGGTACCGTTATGAGATTTCTAAAGATAGTTACAGCACTCAACCGAAGGTTTAAGAATCTGAAGTGTCTTCCAAAATCTGAGAGGGATGAGATGTGGAGCATGCTTTCAGAAGTCTTAAAAGAGTAACACTCTGATGCAGAGACTACAGAACCTGAACCAGCAAAAAAGAAAATCAACCTTCTCTTGGTGGCATCTGACTCAGATGATGAAAATGAATGTGCATCGATCCGCACTGCTTTGGATCGTTATCGAGCAGAACCAGTCATCAGCATGGAAGCATGTCCTTTGGAATGGTGGTCAAAGCATGAAGGGGCATAGAAATGTTTAGCATATTTGGCACTTAAATACCTTGCAACGCCAGCTACAACAGTGCCGTGTGAACGCCTTTTTTCACTTTCAGGTGACATTGTGAATAAGAAGCGGGCAGCATTATCTCCTGTAAATGTAAACAAACTTGTTTGTCTTAGCGATTAGCTGAACAAGAAGAAGGATTGAGTGGACTTGTAGGCTGTAAAGTTTTACATTGTTTTGTTTTTGAGTGCAGTTATGTAAAAAAAAAATTAATTCTACATTTGTAAGTTGAACTTTCTCCATAAAGAGATTGCACTACAGTACTTGTATAAGGTGAATTGAAAAATACTATTTATTTTATTTATCTTTTTTACAGTGCACATATTTGTAATCAAAAATAATAATATAAAGTAATCACTGTACACATTGTAATCTGTGTTGTAATTGAAAGCAATGTTTGAAAATGTAGAAAACATTTAAAATATTTATAAAAACTTTAAATTGGTATTCTATTATTGTTTAACATTGCGATTAAAACTGCGATTAATCGTGCCTAATTTTTTAAATCTAGTTAATTTGTTTTGCATTAGTTGCTTCAGTTAACTGCAATTAATTGAGAGCTCTAGTATAAACACTGAGGTAGTCATTCAGCTGGAGACAGAAGGAGAGAGAAAGCACAGGTGGCTGACTCTACTGCCTGGTGGTTAGAACACTCAGCTGGGAGGTGAGCAACCCAGGATCCAGTTCTCCGGCTTCAATGACACAAGGAAAACAGAGAAAATACAACTTAATTAATTTTGCAGATGAAACCTTAACTTTTGGAATTTCCCTAGCTTTAAATATTCCATTTATCATTTAAAAACAATTTTTTTTCTAAAAAAAGGAAGTTAGCTTTCAGTTAAATCACTTGAAACCCACGTGGCTACTGTGACAGATGTGAGACCTTGGAAGTGTCGAATCTTCAAAAGACTGTTATACTGAGGTGCGCCAGATGCTATGGACACAGAGATTATTCAAAAACTTGTGTATATTTAAACATTATACGTATCTGTGTGAGGCAGGGATTGTATTCTGGCTCCATGGTGGAGGTTTGCTGAACTTCATCCAGGAATTTAAATCAGTGAGGGGTAATTATTGCAAATCCTGGGAATGGTAAATAACTCAAGGGAAGTATCTCCCCTTGTGGAGAACTATATATACTGCTTCAGATGGGGTTCAGGATGCCAAACTGACAAAGAAAAGGCTTTTGGTACAAACTCTCAGGCTTAATGACTCAGAGGTGCTCATTTTGACCCTAAAACTAACATGAAACTGTAACTGAGAGAAGTCAAAACCCTGCTGGAAGGGTTTGAAGGACTGGAACCTGCTGGGGTCTCCATGTGGAAGATGGGTGGCAGCTGGCAAGCTCAGTTTGCATGTAGATGTTTTCTCTCTAATGCTTTTGCCCTAAACTAACTGTACTGGGCTGCGTCATTATTCCTGACACAGAGTGAGCAGCAGGTGCTGCACTAAGGGCAGAGCGACTGGGATGATCACAGTGAATTGCAAGGGGGCTGTAACCCCCAGTCTGGAGGGAGAGGGACGCAGGTCCCTGCCTATGGCCAGGTGCTGGCTGGAGGCCTAAGACCCATGGAAGCTCCCTTGAGCAGGCGCTGGTTAGCCTAGTGACTTCTGGCTCTATCCAGAGCACACTTGGCTCTGCCAGCCGCAGCCAGGGAGGCTTGGAACGTGCTTCAAAGAAGGACCCGGCCAGCTCGAGCAGTAACCCCAGCAACCGGGGCAGCCCCGCCCTCGTCCTCAGCGCCCGCGCTGTGACTGCGCGAACTGGGCCTTCCCGGCCGCCGTCGGGCTGTGCAGTCAGGTGGGTGCTGTCACATGACCGCCCCCGCTGTCTCAGCCGCGTCCATCAGCTGCCCTGGAGCCGCGGAGCCTGGGAGCTCAGCGCCGCTGCCGGAGACGCTCAGCGGGCCCGGCCACAGACTGAGGGGGTAAGAGCGGCTCCCCGCCCCGGCCCGGGACTGAGTCTCTCTGCCCCGCTTGGAGGTGGTGACGGCGGCTTTGCTCCCCCTGCCCCTCCCTGGGTGCGAGCGGGGAGAACAACGGAGCGGGCTCGGCCGCTGCCTCAGCGCCCCCGGGCTGCCGAGGTGCTGGGAGCCCGGAGCAGGCTGGGGCTGAGCTCGGGGTGGCGCCCCCCGCAAGCACCTCCCTGCCCCGGCGTTGAGGTCGCTGCCTTGCTCGAAGGGCTCTCTGCTGCGCAGCTGCTCGGTGGGTTCGCGGGAGGAGGGTAATGGGCTCAGGCTCTCGCCGAGGCCTCCCCTGAAGCTGCTTTACTTAGACACCCCTTAGTGCGTGGAGCGGCAGGGCCCCTCCTAGGGTTTTGTGGGCAGCCTGGGCACATCAGTGCTGGGATCCTGCAGTGTGACTACTGCACCCGTCTGTAACACCAGCGCAGTCTGCTGGGCTCTGCAGGGCTTCAGCAGGCTGCTTGTGTACAGCAAAGTGCTGCACCCCCATTCAGTTCTCTCTTGGCCTGCTCCTACTTGCCTCTAACTTCCCCATCCTTGAGCTCCCTAAACCCTCTCTTCCAGTCCCCACTAATCGGAAGAGCATTTAAAATGGACCCTGCTACTTCCTCTTAAGAATTAGGTCATAGAGCCCTTTAAGGGACACAACGGACATGCTGGTGTGTTCACAGTAAGGCTCCCAAAAGTGCAATGTTGAAGGGTGTATTTATTTTCTCTTCCTCCATGAAATAATAATGGGAAGTAAAGTTGCTTTTTTTTATTCAATAATAGAAGCGAGGGGTTGTATTGGGGAGTAGAGAATGGAGAAGAGAGATTCTGCTTCTTTGTGGTGGTGGTCAAAGACCTCCAGGCTGGTTGGGTGAGGTAGTTCTAGTTTAGGGTGTGTGGAGTTCCTGCTCCTGCCAGGCTTCAACCTGCTGCAAACACGCTCCTTGTTTTGAAATCAGAATCAGATGGAGATTAGGCCATAAAGGAAAGAGAAATGTCTGTGAAGGTCGCTGTCTGTGATATTGAGACCTAGTGTTACTGTTATTGCCAAAGGGTAAATGTTTATATAGCATGATATGCCAGTGAAGACTTCTGATTTTTGGATAGTTCTTGAGAAGCAAGACTTGATGTCCCTAGGGGAATGACTAGCTGTAAGACAAATGACTAAATTAAATGAGGCCTAAATTATGTGATACATGCTGAATAGGACATATATGCCTTTTCTAATTGAGAGCTCCTGGGTACAAGTCACACCGCTTTCAAGTTACTTTTAGGGCTACTTCTGGAGTTGCAAAAATGCAATTTTTTGAAGCAGTCTTTATTCAAATAACTTCCTTGATTGTCTAAGTGAAACTTGTTTTAAAACGTCTCAGATATGTTTGGGAAACATTTCTTTAAAGCTGGAGCAACTTCATTATTGATGCAGCCAGACTCTGATATGGGGAGCAGAACACAAAGGAATACATAACAGTGGGATGGGATAAGTTCAGTCTGACATGTTTTTATTTTCCTTTTTTTTTCCTCTTAGAGAATTTTTTCATGCATGGCTTTCGTTGTCTAAATGAAACAGTGAGAAACTTTGTGTCACTTCACAAACTCTTCTCATTTTCTGTTGTGGAGTAAATGCGGGAGCTTGGCTCTTCTGGTCTGTTCTTATTGCAAATGTTGTTTAGTTTATTTTGCTATAATTTTTTCCATGCCTATGATTGTCTTAATATTGCATACCCTATGGTTAATTGTTTACTGTTCCTGACTGACCTTTCTGACCTGTGGTGTTACCTACCTTGAAAAGCTTACTGAACATTTACTAACCCAATGACTTTGTGTACTCACATAAGTGAAAAATACCTGTGCTGCCTTGCCTCTAAGGCAACTCTTCCTGCAATATAAAGGATTACAACAGTTTTGTACTGCATTTGAATTCTGTTACAATCTTTTTAATTAACATATTCTGTTTTGCCTTCTTTTGTTTTCTGGCTTCACTCCGTTTTTGTTTTTGTCCTAAAATAGACCGTGATGTTTCTGTTTTACTTGTGTTGTCATTAATGTCTGTTTCCTCTCCATCTTCCTTTCTCCATGCACTTCTGTTCCTTTTATCTCCTTGCATTGTGGCTTTTTTAAACTTTCTTCCTTAGATACTCTCTGTATGTACATCCCCACCACAGTCTCTAACCTGCTGTGAAGGCTGATGGAAATCTCTACTGCTCTAATATTCCCTCAGTTTTCTGGCTGCTGTGGAGGCGGTGGGAAGTGTCTGCTACACTCTGACATCCTCATCCCCCAGTGAATAACTCAAGTATTGACCTTGACTAATCAACAGCAAAATAAGATGACCTGACTTTGATTCTTGTCAGTAACTTCTGCTTATGTACACTTTTCATTATCAATAGTTTTCACTCTGCTACAGATTAGGAAAATGAAGCAGCTAGCACTGGAGATGCCTGTACACTCACTGCATCAGTGAACACTATGTTCACATTGGGAAGGTCATCCTAACCATAAGACCAGAAACTTTTTTTTTTTTTTTTAAATATAGAAAAGGAAATCTTAAATTGTTCATAAATGTCCTTTTTGCCACAGGCAAGTGGATATTTTTCAAGCCCTGCAGATCTCCAAGGCTGAGGCTTGGTGTGAAGAAATTTTCAGCTTTTTAAAGGAAGAGTTGAAGACTTTTGTCAAATACAATTTGTTTGAAAGTAACTCATATATAGGTTTGTTTTCCCACTGTTCATGCTTTTGTAAGTCTTTCAAGTGCTGTCTTTGACGTGACTGTCAGAATTGAGGTTTATGCATCTCCAAACATCATCCCTTTATCAACAACCATAACTTACACCCATGAAGAGTTTATATTCTTATTTAGCTAGAGAACTACTTAAAAGAGGTAGTAAAAAATGCTTTAGCCTCTGACAATTATCCTCTATTGTGAATGGGTTTTGGAGAAAATTTCTATGCAACATAAACAGCAGACAATCAATTAATATTTAAATTAGTTTTAGTATATACCTTATCCCATGAAATATTTTCACATCATTGCATGAGCACAATGTTTTTTCATTGTGACTTAAAATTAATGGAAGAGGAAGATGTTTGATTTAAAAGTACAGGCCAAAGTTTTCAAAAGCAACCTGTGGTTTCCTAGGGGTTTTTTTTTTGGGGTGGGGGAAGGGGGATGCCAGACTTGAGATTCCATAAAGAGGCCTTATTTTTAGAAAATACTTGGTGCCCACACTGTGAAAACTATCTCCTTTAAGGTGTCCCAAATTGGACACCTAAAATCATTAAAAAAACTGCTGGAAATCTTGGGCACATAGTCTGTCTGTGTTCCTAATTTATTGTACTTGTCTCAGATCTGACTCATAATGTATTTCTGAACAGATTTTAAATCGAGATTAAAATGGATATCAGAGGTGCTGTGGATGCTGCTGTCCCAACAAACATAATTGCTGCCAAAGCTGCTGAAGTTCGGGCAAACAAAGTAAACTGGCAGTCATATCTCCAGTAAGTATAAACTGACCGTGAATCATTGACAGCTGCATTTTCTACTAGCTTGTGGATTCTTGTGAATATCCATTATGACGTGTAACATGAGAAATGTCATTCTATCATGACACTATGAAAGTGGAAAAAACCTACAGTGAATGGAAATAGCTGGGATAATTTCCTATGGACTTATTTCAAGAAAAGGAACTTTGTTTTTTGAATTCAATACAGTGGTCCTCAGAAACATTGTTTTGAAGACAAGTTTACTAAAATTGATTACATTCAACCTACCATTGGAACAGTGTTTCCTCCCAGAAAGCATGGCCAAATAGGAAAAGCACAGGACTGAGGCCAGGTTTACATGAGGAGTGCTTTGCCAGTATAGGTGTACTGTACTTGCAAATCACTCCGATTGTGTATGCAGCTTATACTGACAAAACTGCAATTTTGTTGGCATGGCTTAGTCCAACCCCTGAACCCCCCTGAACAAAGTAGGTATACTAGCAATAGCGGAGTTTTGTCTGTACAGTAACTCCTCACTTAACGTCCCGGTTAACCTTGTTTCATTGTTACATCTCTGATCTATTAGAGAACATGCTCGCTTAAAGTTGCGCAATGCTCCCTTATAATGTTGTTTGGCAGCCGCCTGCTTTGTCCACTGCTTGCAGGAAGAGCAGCCCGTTGGAGCTAGCTGGTGGGGGCTTGGAACCAGGGTGGGCTGGCACCCCCCCCCCCCCATCAGCTCCCTGTGTGGCAGCTGCCCAGCAGGCTATCAATTGTCAGGCAGTTCAGGTGTTCGTCCCCCCACTGTCATGTGCTGCTCCTGCAATCTGCTTTGGAGCTGCTCCCGGGAGCCTCCTGCTTGCTGTGCAAGGGGAGGGAGGGAAGAGGGGTGCTGATGTCAGGGTGTCCCCTTTCCCCCGCTCCTGTACCCTATCTCTACAGAGCTGGGGGGTGCACACAACAGAGCTCAGGACAGAGGGAACTGGAGGGAGCTTGCTGGCAGCAACTGCGGTCTCAACTTGCTGATCTACTTAAAAAGGCAGTGTACTTACACTGGGGTCAGCGTACTTAAAGGGGCAATGTGCATCTCTCTCACTCACACATGGGATGTGTATGTCACTCACTCACACACACGGGGTGCGTCTCTGTCTGTCTGTCTGTCTCTCTTTCACACACACACTCTCACTCACACACATGCACCTCCCCCCCGCCACTTTGGAAACTGGAGGGAGTGATGCGCTTGAGTGGGTTCATCATCACGTTCAGTTTCCGCAGGGAATGTTTGCAGCCACTGCCATGCGTATATTGTGTCTCCTCCCTCCATTGGTGCTGCCTTGTAGAATGTGGAGTTACACTAACAACAATGTGCTCACCATTGAGGGCTCAGCTGAGTGTTAGTTCATGATTTAGCAGTAAAGCATTCCCTGGGAAATAGCCCATCCTCTTCCACCCTGTGACTCCACCACCTCAACCAAGCTTCACAATCATCATTGCTGTGTACAGTATTAAATTGTTTGTTTAAAACTTATGTCTTGTCTGGTGAAAATTTTTTCCCTGGAACCTAACTCTCCCCTCCCCCCCATTTACATTAATTCTTATGGGGAAATCGGATTCGCTTAACATCATTTCGCTTAAAGTAGCATTTTTCAGGAACATAACTACAACGTTTAGTGAGGAGTTGCTGTATAATAGCATTGAAATTGAGGCTTTTTGCCAGTGTGTGTGGTGCCCCGAGGGGGCCATGCTGAAGTTGCTTAATTAGGGCAAACTGTAAAGCATGAGGCAGACAATCCCCAAAACTGCTAGTTATTCTAATACTTAGATTCACCAAGCCAGCAACAAAACAGTTTCTACAATACCTTACTGGTTACCCAGAAGCCAGAAATACAGTTCCCTTAAAAGAACCCAGCCTTGAGCACCCACCAAGACAGCCAAATCAAATATGATAAGGATTACTGAAAATCTTGTTCATCGTATAAAAAGTTCTACCAATCCCAAAGGATTGGACACATTACCCACCAGGTTAATGAATATCTTAGATCTTACCCAAATACACGCTTACAGCCAATTCTTATTAACTAAGCTAAAATTTATTAGAAAAAGAAGAGAGTGAGTATTGGTTGAAAGATCATTATACGTACAGACATGAGTAGAGTTCTTAGGTCAGTTTCATAGTAGAGATGGTGAGCTTTAGAGTTGTAAAGAGTCCTTTCCAGAATCAGTTTTAGGTTATAGTTAAGGCTATGATTTAGTCATGGAGGTCGTGGAAGTCATGGAATCTGTGACTTCCAGCGACCTCTGTGACTTCAGCCTGCAGTGGTCAGGAGCTGCAGGGTCCTGCAAGGGCAGGGAGCTGCGGGGTACCCCTGGTGCCTCTGGTGGGGACCCTACGCAGCTCCTGGTTGCCATGGGCTGAAGTCACGGAGGTTGCAGGAACCCCTGCAGCTCCCAGCCCATAGACCAGGCCTTAATGTCTAATTAATCTAATTGAAGTGGGAGTGTGAACACATCATCTCTCTATGCCTGAGGGTTTGTCTACCTGGGAAAGTAGTGAATTTAAACTGGTATAGTTATACTGGTATAGTTGCTTGTGTGGACACTTTTACTATGGAATAAGAATGGGTTTGTTAGGTTCAGCTTACATTGCTTTGGAAGGGGTGTAAGCTAAACTGAGCAAAGCCACTCTTATTTCATAAGAAGTGTCCGAGCAGGCTTAACTATACTAGAATTCTTCACGCACAAAAAGTAAAAAATTGTGACCAGATGCTTAACACAATTAATATTAACAAGAAGGAAGGAACACAAGCCAGAACAGGTTAAAGAATATTTAGATAATATAGATGTATTTAAGTTGGCAAGGCCTGGCAAAATTCACCCTTGAGTACTTAGGGATTTAGCTGATGTGATGTTGGAACCGTTAGCAATTATCTTTGAGAATTCATGGAGGGTGGGTGAGGTCCCAGAGGACTGAAGAAGGGCAAACATAGTATCTATCTTTAAAAAAAGGACCCAGGGAATTATAGACCAGTCAGGCAAACTTTGATACATGAGAAGATACTGGAACAAATTATTGAACAATCAATTTGAAAACAACTAGAGGATAAGAGGGTGATAAGCAATAGCCAAATCCATGCCAAACCAACTTAATTTCGTTCTTTGACAGGGTTACTGCCCCAGTGGATGGGGGGAAGCAGTGTACGTGATTTATCTTGATTTTTAGTAAAGCTTTTGACAGTCTTCCACATGATAGTCTTATAAATAAACTAGGGGAATGTGGTCTAGCTGAAATTACTATAAGGTGGGTGCATAATTGGTTGAAAAACCTGACATAAAAAGTACTTTTCAATGGTTCACTGTCAAATTGGGAGAGTTTATATAGTGGGGTTCTGCAGGGGTCTGTTTTGGGTCCAATACAATTCAATATTTTCATTAAAGACTTTGATAATGCTTATAAAATTTGCAGGTGACACTTAGCTGGGAATGCTTGCAAGCACTTTGGAGGACATGGTTAGAATTCAGAAGAACCTTACCAGTGGGAGAATTGGTCTGAAATTCAGTAAAGACAAGTGCAAAGTATTGCAGTTAGGAAGGAAAAGGTCAAATGCACAATTACAAAATGGGGACTAATTGGCTAGGCGGTAGTACAGTAGAAAAGGGTCTGGCAGTTGTAGTGGATCACAAAATGAATACAAACTAACAGTGTGATGCAGTTGCAAAACAAGCTAATATCGTTCTGGGGTATATTAACTTGAGTGGTGTATGTTAGATACAGGAGTTAATTGTTCCACTCTACTTGGCACTGGTGAGGCACCCACTGGAGTTCAGTGGTGCGCACCACACTTTAGGAAAGATGTGGGCAAACTGAGGAGAACCCAGAGTAGAGCAGCAAAAAAGAGGTCAGGTTTTCTGAACCTCCTATATGAGGAAAAGTTGAACAATCTAGGCATTCTTAGTCTTGAGAAAAGAAAGCTGAGAGTGGACCTAATAATAGTCTTCAAAAGGGCTGGTATAGTGAGGACAGTGATGAAATATTCTCTATGTCCATTGAAGCTAGGACAAGAAGTAATCAACTTAATCTGTACAAGAGAGATTTAAGCTAGATGTTAGGAAAACCTTTCTAACTATAAGGCTACTAAGCTCTGGAATAGGCTTCCAAGAGAGGTGGTGGAATCCCTGTCATTGGAGGTTTTTAAGAACAGGTTAGACAAACGATTGCCAGCAAAGGTCTAGGTATGGTTGGTACTGTGTCAGCATTAGGGGGGATGGGACTATGACCACGAGGTCCCTTCCATCTCTAAGTTTCTGTGATGCTAGAACGATGGGAGACCATCATGAGAAGATGGCAGAAAGGTGGTATAGTCCCTTTATTGAGAGAGTATGCCTGCCTTTTGTTCTCAAGATGCTGAACCTTGTTATCCTTGGCAGCTCCTGGAGGAATGAAAATTTGTGACTTTTCCTGATGTGTATAGCCCTTGCCATCGTTAGTCCATGCCTCCGCTATTTCCATATTAGATTACTGCAACATGTTCAGTCAAGATGGCGCTATACTTTCGGACCATTTGGGAATGTTCGCTAGCGCAGAATGCAACTGCCCATTTACTTAGTGATGTTTCTAGAATGAAGCATAGTGCACTAGTGCTTGGTCGACAACACGTGTTGGGCACTGTACTGCGCTTAGCACAGTGGGGTCCTGGTTCATGACTGGGGCTCCTTTGTGCTATGATAATACAGATAACATTTGCATTTGATTTATTTCTTGATGCAGTTCAAAGTGGTGATTGACCTATGTGGGTTGATCCTGATTATTTTAGAGAGCGCCTCTTTCATGCTCCATTCTGAGAGTTAAGATTATCTGAGATGCTGTGCTGACAGTCCATAGATAAAACTGTTAGCACATTTCATGTGCCCTCAAAAATGGAGGCCTGTCTCAAATCAGGTCTTCTGGGTTTGGCCCTAGATTGGGATAAGATTTTAAGTTCAGTTTTCTCGAGGTGCCATTTTATTTATTTGTGGTTTTATAAGTGGTATATATGCTGTTAGTTATATTTTATGAGCTGTTTTAAAATTACATTAAATCACTGGTTTTAAAGCACACAGGAGAGGTGTCTTCCAAAGTTCACCTCTGCCCATTCTGCACTGCTGGAGTAAAGTTGCTTGCTCACAGTTGCTCAAATTCTAGTATATGCCAGTATCTAGGTCTTGAGTTCTCTAGTACAGGGTCAGTTTTGTCTAAGTCTAACTAGTGTATTGTTTATCCTGCCTCCGAATGTTATGCATATAAACAAAAAGTCAAATTACACAAAACATGTAGCTGTGTTTACTGGCAGTGTTTTATTTCAGAGTGTGTAGCATGTCTGCAAGAACTTAAAATATTTAGGTAGTATCATTATAACTGAAAACATTTTCTGCATTTGTCATTGACTATATTGTCAGTTTTGCAAATTAATTGAATTGAGAATTCATTATTTTAATACCGAAATGTCCGTTTACCTAGTTTTGGGTGTAATTCTAACTAGAGTCAATAGTCTTACAGAACAAAAAACCTAACAGCCTTTGTGTAGTAGTTTACACTTAATTTTGTGTATAGACTGTAGAAAATATTGTCTTCATGCTGCTGCACTGTAAAATCAGAATATTTCACTTGAGGGAAGCCAGGTTCCCCTTTCCTGAAGGAGACTTTCAAAAATGGTAAAATAGTCTTCTTCTGCAGGGGTTCTCAAACTTCATTGCACTCCCCCCTTCTGACAACAAAAATTACAATATGACCCCAGAAAGGGGGGGGGGCGGGGAAGGGGGACTGAAGCTTGAGCCCGCCTGAGCCTCACTGCCCTGGGTGGGAGGGCCAAAGCCCGAGCCCTACTGCGGGGGGGGGGGGGGGGGGGGGGAGCTGTAGCCCAAGGGCTTCAGCCCCAGGAAGGGGGTCTGTAACCTGAGCCCTGCTGCCCAGGGCTGAAGCCCTCGGGCTTCGGCTTCAGCTCCAGGCAGTGGGGCTCGGGCTTCAACCCCGGGCCCCAGCAAGTCTAAGCCAGCCCTGGCAACCCCACTAAAATGGGGTCGTGACCCAATTTGCGGTCTCAACCCACAGTTTGAGAACTGCTGCTCTACTGGAACCAGTAGATACCCTTCTCAGAATCCATGCTCTTGCATTTAGAAAACTACAGTACTGTACTGTAGGATGCAAACATATAAGAACACTTGATGTTTGAGTTAGTTGTGTGATGCATAATAGTTCACACTTTGCCTTCCGAGGATCACCAAGTGTTTTAAAAAGGGGTATTTACATTCTTGGTGGTTGTGGATTTTATTTGTAAAGAGATACTGTCAGCTTTAATTTTTTGAAATTGACTAAAATCAAATCGTATGTCACAATGTTTTTATAATTTCTTGCCTTTAAAACATTTTTAGAGATTTTTTTCTGGTTGGTGCAGTTTGTGCTGGTACAATTGCACAGAAGCCATTCCCTCTATATAAACTTGAATATGATTATTAAACCAGTCAAGCAATCAGATCATATGAGTGTCATCTAATACTGTCATAAAGCATCACATGCCAAGGGCACTTGGGTAAAAACTTTGCATCTTGACATGCTGATAAAGTGAGTACGGGGTGGTACCAATAGTAATTAATAGAAGTGTCTAATATTCTGTTTAAAACAGAAAGCCAGGTTTCACTTTGCTGTGTCATGTGAACAAAACAGGAACTACAGTTGTCATGAGGAATGCATGATGGAAAAACCAAACTAATCACAAGTGTCTGTATCAACTACACTGACAAAGAGCTTTTTATAAATGCTCTCTTACAAACGCTTGTTGCTTAAGAATTATATAGAACAATAACCAACATCATCTGCCTTCTTCAGTCCTATAATAGCAGTTACTAATGCCTGCCTCATATCCAGGGTGCGAATGAAGTATTGACTTTGTTTTGACTTAAAAAAAAAATTATTTGTTCCATGGGATAAGTGGCAGAGTTGGAGTAAGATTAATGGGCAGCAGAGTGAGTGGTTCATACTTAAAGGGAACATAACATTAGTCTGTAACATCACATGGAAAAACTATTTAACAATCAAATGACTTACCAATGTAAAGCTTTACAGGTGCATCAGATAATCACAATGGTCTTTTGGCCTTAGAATTGAGAATCTATCAATTATCTGAATCTATTTGGTGAAACTATTTCCTTTTTTGAGTATGAAGAATTTGACTTGCTGTCTAGCACTAGAAAAGGTACACGGTGACTTGGCATATGTGATATCTGGCACTTCTTGAACAAAATGCACTCTAGCTCATTGTGCTGCATTCTTGGTTGCAGGACAATGCTTTATTGACTGTGTCTTAGTAACAGTACAATTGAATAATTCTGTGGGGGGGGAAAGTTATGAAATGGGGAGACTGTGGTTACCTTAAACCTTTAATTGTAAAGAATTGGTAAACCTCAACATATTAATAATGGGGAAAAATCTTGACCACTGGCACCAAAGGGGAGGATTGGGTTTTTCTGCCATGGTTGTATGGCTTTTACATTGGTATTCATGAGACTCCTTGGGGTTATTAGATAACTAGTCATTTTAAAATTAAAATGAAGTGATTGGGAGGTGGCATTTTTGACATTGGTAAGGCATTATTCAGATTCCCAAAGTCCCTGATGAAATATTAACGAATTGTTTATAACTGTCAAACTTCTTTTATACAACCCTGTGCTACAAATGTCTGCTCAGACTGGCACTTATAAATAAACAAATATTAAATCTCAATTCTTCCTTTGTTCCAGGGAATGTCTTCCTCTGCCTTTGATTTCCTTGAGCTTTAATGTTAGATCAAAGCAGAGAGCTTTATTTGTTTGAAAGCTTTTTCTTTGACAGTTGGTAAACTTTTACCGATTTTTTTTTTTTTTTTTTTAAATAAACTCGCATGCCTTATTTTTGCACTGCTTTCTCAAACTCTAAAGTTGTAATCAAGGGCTCTTCTTAAATCTTATTTAACGTTTGTAATGTTCTTTGAAGATGACAAGTGCTATGTTAGTGTGAAGTGTTCTAAAAACAATGAAGTGGATATTTTCTGATTACTTCTT
Organism: Terrapene triunguis; assembly: GCF_002925995.2. Classification (NCBI taxonomy): domain Eukaryota; kingdom Metazoa; phylum Chordata; order Testudines; family Emydidae; genus Terrapene; species Terrapene triunguis. The sequence goes on along the minus strand of NW_020664409.1, from coordinate 47,439,684 downwards.
ACATTGTATGGAATTTTCTAGTTTCACCAGTGCTGATTGATTATTGTTCTCTCATGTCAATCTCTTGGCTGACTAAAACTGTACAGGTTTGTTAATCCTTGGGGGCTTCACAGTCTCCATGGGCTGTGTTATAAAAATTACCTCCATCTTGCCAGAAGCCACTGTCTTAAGGGACCAATGAGACTTGGCTTTATAAATCTTTTTGGTAGCGGTGAGTTGGCCCCTATGCATGCTGAGAAATGGCTTGTTATGAGGCAGTGTTAAGAACAAAATGTTGAACAACAAAATCTTCACATGTCAAAGCATACAGAAATAGAATACAAAATACAACAAGGGCTTCATTCTGTATTCCTGTTCCTGGAAAATCTGGTTATATTAAAAATCCAAAATTATCTCTTGAAATAAAAATGAAATCTTGGTACACTTGTGTGCAGGGGAATGCTCCCCACCCGCAGATTAGAAGAGAGAAGAGATCATCAGGAGAACATCATTGTGATGTTCCTCCTACTGTGGGGGAGAAGTGGTAATTTAGTCTCCCTCATTTTCCCCCATAGTCCATCTTGGCATGCATATACACAGGTTTACATTGATGCTTACTACTAAATACAAACACTGGGTCTTCTGGATCCAACTTTCTTAGGGAGAGAGGGAAGGACAAAAATCATACATCACTAAGCTGCATTGGACCCTTTGGAATGCAGCTCCATATTTTTAGAACACTATTTTTTAAGCCATGACTGGTTGATCAGTGTCCTTTCTAAGAATACAGAAGCTGTATTTCATTGCAGACCTCTAGCAACCTAATTTGAGTATAAACCTTAAGACTCCTCAACTAGTGAGTTCTTAGAAATGTTTCTAAAATTAGGGAAGCCTGGCTAGATTGTCAAAAATATGATTTGATATGGTCCTTGAGGACCAATTTCAACTTACTTTTTGTATAATCTTATAAACTGTACCCGGTAATGTTTTGCCAGTTAAGTACTATCATATAGCTAGGGCCCTACCAAATTCACAGCCGTGAAAAACGCATCACGGACTGTGAAATCTGGTCTTTTGTGTACTTTTACCCTATAGTATACAGATTTCACAGGGGAGACCAGCATTTCTCAACTGGGGGTCCTGACCCCAAAGGGGGTTGCAGAGGGGTTGCAAGGTTATTGTAGTGGAGGTCGTGGTATTGCCACCCTTGTGCACTGCCTTCAGAGCTGGGTGGCCAGAGAGTGGTGGCTGCTAGCTGAGGGCCCAGCTCTGAAGGCAACAGCACAGAAGTAAAGGTAGCAATACCATACCACGCCACCCTTACTTCTGCGCTGCTGCTGGCGGTGGTGCTGCCAACAGCTGCCACTCTCAACCCGCCCAGCTCTGAAGGCAGCGCCGCTGCCAACAGCAGCACAGAAGTAAGGGTGGCATTACCACGACACTCCTTCAATAAAACTTGTGACACCCTCACTACCCACTTTTGGGTCCGGACCCCTACAGTTACAACACCATGAAATTTCAGATTTAAATAGCTGAAAACATGAAATTTATGATTTAAAAAATCCTATGACTGTGAAATTGACCAAAATGGACCATGAATTTGGTAGTGCCCCACATATAGTGTAGCAACTTCACATAAGTGTGAAAACGGGGAGGTGGTTGTGGGGCCAGGCTGCCCTGTAGCATCCCCTGTTGGTCAAGTGTGGAGCTGCTGGCACACCCTTCCTGAGTTTCCTGTCCTGAGATGGGTCTCCTCAGCTCTTCCCATGCCAGTCTGTCATGATGTGGCCTAGCTCACCGGCCAAGTCACAAACACAATTTTAACTTCTTCCAGGGTAGCAAAAGTCCAACTGTAGTCACAGCAGATGAAAAGGTTCTTCTGCCTTTTGGTGAATTAACTTCAGCCCCACTCTCTGTCCCTGTTCCCAGCCCCTTTCTCACTGTCTGTGTGAGCCTTTCTGGCTCTGGGATAGAGCACTCATCTCCCAGGCTAGTTCCCCTTCTGTATTGTTCTCAGCCCCTTCTGAGCTTTGCTTCTTGACTCTTTTCCTGTTGTGGTATAAAGCACTGGACCCTTGGGCTGATTAGCCTGAAATACCCAATGCCCTACAGACTCTTGCGCCAGGGCCTTCCACGGCATCCTGCTCCATTCCCTATGGTTCTACTGCAGACTGATCTCACTTTATCATTTTATAAGGCCCCAGGTGTCCATTAAGCTGTCACATGGCCCTCCTTAGTCACACCCTCTCACACCAGGAAGCAGCTATCCAATTATGGCACAGGCGTGGCTGGCCCCATCTCTCCTTAAAGGGGCCAGTCACCCTGTGACGGAGATACTTTGGGATGGGTCAAGTAACAGTGGTATTTAATTCAGAAGAGGGAAAAGCATAAATATGTTGTATTACAGATCTCCTTCCATTTTCTGTACTTCACTAATCCTGGTGAACATGCTACAGGGATTACTGAACTTTAATCTGCCCTGAGAACTGGAAGAGTTTTTACTCAATTTTTAATCATGGACCACCTGCAGGCAGTGACTCAGATTGTGGAAAAGGCTGACTAGAAGAACTTGTTCTGTGTGGCTTTGGTAGGTGGAAAAGACCTTTGACTCAGTGGAAATGTAAGAAGAGTTAAAAATGCTGGAAAAACTGAAACATGGAGTAGTAATATGTTATACTTCCAGCCTGTGTAATTTTGGCGTTGGATGGCTTTATGCACAATTCTCCACTTCTCTGAAGAGCTTCAGCCTCTGTAACTTGGTCCCTTTGTGTGTTAACCTGTGATATTTGGCAAGTATTAATGCTGTGGATTTTCATCTTCCTTTGACTACACAATTTTCTTTACTGTACCTAGACAATAAGTGTTGTTTCTGCTGCCTTGTCCTGCTCATTATCAGGTGTGGGAATAACTTTTGCATTGTAATAAGTAGAAGATTCTGCCAGTCCTGTAGCTCAGTTTGATAAATGGAAATATCACTAATGGTGGCTCTTTAATTATCTTAATGTTCTTTACAGTTGCTAATGTTTAGCTACAACAGACTTTCAACTACAGATTTGGATGGATAAAGGAAGTAGCTGTGGAACACACTAGCTCAAGTCCTCCCCCCCCCCCCATCCTTTACCTGTCCATTGGGTCATAGTTTAAGGCTAGAAGGGACCACTACATCATCTGTTCTGACCTTCTGTGGTGGCCCAGCACCCACTTGTTAACCAACTGATAGGAGAAAAAGTATTATAGCTCACAGGACACTAACTACAATGTGCCATTGGCAGAGATTACAAGGAAACAAGATGCACCAGTGCCCAAGACCCCTGAAATGGCAGGGAAATGATTAGTAAGATCTACTTAGCTAATCCTGGCAAGTGACTTGCATCCAAAGGCTGTAGAGGAAGGTGAAAAACTGCCAATCTGATTTGGGGGGAAATTCCTTTTCAACCCCACAAACCCAGTTAGAAGTCGAGTCAGATCGGTATAGTCACCATCTTCTAAATACCACGTATCAACTGATTAAAACCACAAGTGTGTGTTAACAGTTTTGAAAAAGTAAAAATCTGACCTAGAAACCAGAACTTTACTTCGAAAAAAATTTCCTGTTCCCTCACACTTCATTTTTGGCATTAAAACTTATTTCATAAAATAAGACTAACAAGTTTTGTATTTGCACATGTTTTTTCAACTGGATTATAGTTGTGTTGCAGATCTTGTTTTCCGCATGTACTCGAGGTATGTATATATAGCCAGTACTGCATCTCTCAAATGATTCCTTATGTGCTTCCACGGATTGGAGGAAATCTAAGGATGACTGAGGTGATGCTGTTGAGTAGTCAAGAGACACAAAATTGCATCTTTAAATTATTCCCTATTTCAGGGGTAGGCAACCTATGGCACGTGTGCCAAAGGCGGCATGCGAGCTGATTTTTCAGTGGCACTCACACTGCCCGGGTCCTGGCCACCAGTCTGGGGGGCTCTGCATTTTAATTTAATTTTAAATGAAGCTTCTTAAACATTTAAAAAATCTTATTTACTTTACATACAACAATAGTTTAGCTATATATTATAGACTTATAGAAAGATACCTTCTAAAAACGTTAAAATGTATTACTGGCACACGAAACCTTAAATCAGAGTGAATAAATGAAGACTCGGCACACGCACTGCTTCTGAAAGGTTGCCGACCCCTGCCCTATTCCCTATTAAATTATTCATTCCTTTGCACATGAGGCTCTCAGCAGAATAGGAGTGCCTCACGCATTCATGATAGGACTAAGTTTATTATAACTTTAATAAAGGAAGAATGCCTCTCATGTCAAATAGCATCTTGAAATAAATAAGGCCTGAAATAACACAGATACAAAAAGTTCCTATGGCTTCGTATTTTTTTTCCCCAGAGGACAGATGATTTCAGGTGAAGACTGTGAATTTATTCAAAGATTTGAGCAGAAGAGGAGCCCAGAAGAAAAACAAGAATTGCTGCAAGCGGAAGGCAGTCAGGTAATCCAGCTTCCTTTTTTAATTTTTTTTTTTGGGGGGGAGAGAGGGCAGGGGTTGCTCTTGCCATACTAACTCTAATTAAATGTTGAAAGTATGTGTTTTGCTGTTATGCTATTTAGCAAGTTTTAGCAGGGCTTCAGACAGTTATATTGTAAATGAATTTTTGTGAGGTGGAACTTGGCCATTATTTTAACAGACCTCTTAATTTTTAAATGTGTTCAGCTGGAATGAGATAAAAAGAAGCTGGGAAGCTTCACACACACTTATTGTGCTCTTGGATAACACTTTTTCGGTATTTTTTTTCTGATATGGTTGGGTGCATTTTGGTACAACTTCTTAAATGCAAATAAATGGAATTTGCATTTTAAAATGTGACTAATGCATACACTATTTAAATAGCTACATACAATATGCATTGTTTGTATAGTGACAGTGTAGCTGTCCAAGGTGGCACATTAAACTGATGACACAGCATAGTCTGAAATAAAGTAGCCTAAAAGTTACATAGAATGTAAAGAGTAGTGGTAAGTTTTTGTGACTCTTTCTAGCTTCTCCTCAACAGCTTTCCCCGTACTCTCCATATGCTTGCTCTCATTTTCTTTTCAAGTAAGATAAAGCATGAATCTCTAACTCAAGCAGTTCGTGAAATCTGCTGCTGAAAACATATCATGATTAAATTGTGCCAAGGGGAGGAAAGCAGTTGGAATAACTCTTAAGGTCCAACTTGTATCTATCTTCCAGTCAGAAACATATGGGCAGGCCGGATAAGCTTTCCAAGTGCTGGTCCTGCATCACTGATAGAGAGAAACTTGCAATCCCTTCAGCATCTGTCACTAAATTTGCCCATGTCTTGTAAATTTTCTTTTTCTTAAAAGAAACATTGAAGGAGAGATTCTAATTCTGACTTTTGACAAATCACCTTGAGGAACCTTGCTAACTCCCGCTAGTTACTTCTCACTGTTTCCGTTGAATGCCATAGAACAATTTGTAAAAGGTAATGAACAGAATGGCAAAAGTATTTCATTGTAATGTCAAATGTATTCATATTATATTGTAGATGAATAAGCCATTAGGATGCTTAAAATTTACATAAAGCCAAAATGTGAATTATTGAGGTTCTACTGCATGTTATAAAACAATTGCTAATATTAATTTGAATGTATTTTATTTTGTAGTGTGCTAAAACATTCATAAACTTGATGACTCATATCTCCAAGGAGCAGACAGTTCAGTACATCCTAACTATGATTGATGATATGCTGCAAGTAGGTCAATAACCTATTTCATATTTAAGTCTTCCTCTTTGATACTTGGGTGTCTCTTGATCTAATTTTGATCTCTTTGTGTATGTATGTAATACTGTATTCAAAGAATGTATATTTAGGTTGCAAAGTCAAGCACTCAAAAGTTGGGAAATGCCAGAATTAAGATTTCACAGGCAATCTTAGCTTGGCCCCTTCATGTACTTAAAGACTCAAAGTATCATAATGCATCAACACGATCACATTGGACCCAGCTACACTTAGTACACAGAATGGATGCTGCTCTGGGAATAAGGCAGCTGTTGAATATCTTTATCCTCCTCATTTAATTAGTGGCTCCAACCTTATTTACCGTACACCATCCATGCAAACCCCTAATGAATTTAGTTTAAATTTGTGCAGTTTTGTTTTTAGACAAGGCCTAAGTTTGGCCACATTTTGCAAGCAGGTGCAAGATCCATTTTAGTCAGGCTGACAGTATAAACATTGAAACACTGCGTGTCGCTGTCTTTGGAATTTTATTCACTTTTCATTTTGGAACAGTAAAGTTCGTATCAAGTGACATACAGGACAATATACATAATGAAACTGTGTGTCATTAAAATACAGTTTGTTGTCTTGGCAATGTGGTATAGTAGCTTTAAAAAAACCCATTTTGTTAATTCTGAGTTAAACATCAGTAGGACTCAGCCTATACAGCTAGCCAGGATCAAAATGTATGAACAAGCTGGAAGTAAATTTAGAAGCAATCCACAATGCCTTCATAACAGCATGAATGTTAACCGGAGCAGTGGAAATATTCCAAGCATATGAACACTAAGATATTGCCTGTCCATCAGTAGATAGGGTTTGGGTGGGAACCACAGAAAATATACAGTATTGCTGACTTGGGGAGTCATTTGGTATTGCTTTTCAAGCACCTAACTTATTTATAAGCATATTGTACCAATCTACCTCTAATATATTAATCATAGTATTTATTTCAGATGCCAATCTGAAACCCTATCACTATAGTATCTGAGTGCTTTCCACATAGTCATTATGTATGAAAGTATCTGTTCTTTTTTTAAAGCAAAGCATTTTTTAGGCAAATGAACTGTAGGAAAGCGAAACAATATACTTACTATTCCAACATATTAAAGGGCCTCTGAGCTATATGATAGAGTAACTCTGCATTAAAACCTGTTCTGTAGCCTAAATATGTTTAACACTCTGGGAATCATCCCTTTTACTGTGTGTTCATTTGAATTATTTAAGAGAATTAAGAATCTGTATAGTTGAGTGGGGTGGGTCAAAAAGTTTCTGTTGGAATTACTTTTTGATGTAAAATTGGGTTTGTGATGAAATAAAGCATTTTGTGAAGTTTCTACTTTCCGCAGAACATTTTGGCTTTTCATCAAAAACTCACATTTTTCATCTAAAAATTTGCTTTTTGATAAAAATCAAAAATTTCCATTGAAAACTTTGAAAATGATTTTTTTGGGGGGGGGGGTCAACATTTTCTGGGGTGGGAGGGAAGCCAGTTTTCTAATTGGTTCTAGTATTGAGCCATCATGTTGATGTTAAGAAATAAAGTGTGTTAAAATATCTTGGCTACGGGTTTGTTTGTTAAATCAAATTAAATACCCAAGTATGACAATTTATGAAAAGTGCAATGGAATTTCAAATGTGTTTAGTCCTGGTTTTTCTCCTTTTTAATATTTTTGAAGCTTGTAAACGTCTTTATTTTTAATCTCCAACTGTTTGATCACAACATGATATTCTTCGTTTTGATGGATATCAAACTAAGGCTTCCATCTCCAGCTTAAGTGTATTGCTGTAGCTTACTAAAATTTCTACTCTTTTCTGAAGTGGTAGGATTAAGGTCTGTTAAGAAACTTGTAACAAATTATATTCCCTTTTTCCTTGACAGTTGAGTGATCTTGTTTGTTTATCTGGCTTCTGACAAGTTCTTGACTCAGTATAGGTAATTTTTTTTTTTTTTTTTTTTTTAAAGCCAAAGGGAACCAGTATGATGATGATCTAGACTTGGATAATAGAGTAGAGAGTGTGCTTATAAAATTTGCAGGTGATATCATGCTGGGAGGGGTTGCAGATATTTTGGAGGACAGGATTAGAAGTCAGAAGGATCTTGGCAAATTGGAGAATTGATCTGAATTTAACAAGATGAAATTCAGTAAATATAACTGCAAAGTACTGCACGTAGGAAGGAAAAATCAAATGTGAAATTACAAAATGGGGATTAACTGGTTAGGCAGCAGTACTTCTGAAAAGGATCTGGGGGGTAGAGTGGATCATAAATTGAATGAGTAAGCATTATGATGCAGTTGTGAAAAAGGCTAATATAATTCTGGAGTACATTAACAGGAGTGTCGTATTTAAGACACGGGAAGTAATTGTCCTGCTCTAGTTGTTGAAATTATACCTTGCATCTGTTTAGGGTGAAAGGAAGGAAATACAGCTCTTCCAAGGACTGCTATGTCATATAACTCTGCCACCGTTCGGAGAGAGAGTCATAGCTGTCTTTTTATTTAAAGCCCAAACAGTTCTGTCTGTTACCTTCTACTGGTCTAGAGTGCAAGAACACTTGGAGGACCAGAGATTTCTGGAGAGAGTGCAAAGCTACCAGAACGTCAGAGCAGGATTTTTAACTTTGGTATAGTCTCTGGGTGTATGATAGTCTTATTCTATAACTTACAGTATTGATTTTGTAGGCACTAACAGTGATTCTCTTTCCTGGTGGGCTTGTGATTTTAAAAGTAGATAGGTTTTCCACTGCTCTTCTGATATTTTAGCCTTCATATAACTCATCTTGTCTCTTCAGCCCATCAGTGGCTCCAATTTTATTCCTTTAGTTCCTTGACCGTAAGATGTTCTTCAGATTCTTTTTTTCTCTGTTCTTCTGCTACCCGCATCCTAAAGAAGCATTGTTGCATCCTTATTGGTGCTCTATTGTAGAGAGCTGGGAACAATTTGCTATCACTGTTTTACACCTCTGCTGTCCAATAACTGGTGTTAAACACAGTCTTTGAAATCTAGTTCTTGAAGTAGAACATATTGATGCCAAGAGAAGAAATGCTGATCACCCGATTCAGCTTTGCTGCCTGTATCAGTCTGAAGACTTGAAAAGAAATGCAAAAAGACTTGGTTAACAACTCTCTGGAGTGGGTCTGGGGGAGGGAGAAGGGGAATAAGGCAAACATTAGCATTGCAGGCTCATGTTAGCTGTTGTTAAAGATGGCAGCACAGCGTTCACACAATGGTGTTGAAATCTTTGCATCTGTCAAGAATATTTCTTTGGATGCTAACTCTCATTTGAGTGTAGGAAAACAAAATGCACAACTTCTCATGATCTCTTTAAACTGGGGAGCTTCTTTCATAGAAAGCTCTCTTGAGAAGCAGTAAAATCCAATGTTTTTATGTACCTTGTGTATTTCATGTTCCTAAGCTACACATTGGTAGGAAGTTACTGTACATAATGTATCCCAATTTGAATGATTTGATTTTAAGAAAGTTAGATGAAAATGTTGAGATTATTTGGGGACTATGGTGTACAGTTCTCATAAACTTTAGTTCCATATTAATCATGCTGGTATCCATCTGTGTAATTTACAAACTATAATAAAGAATAACTTAGAGGGAAAAGTGGCATTCAGTTTTATCTGTGGGGGGAGGGATAGCTCAGTGGTTTGAGCATTGGCCTGCTAAACCCAGGGTTGTGAGTTCAATCCTTGAGGGGGCCACTTAGGGATCTGGGGCAAAATCAGTACTTGATCCTGCTAGTGAAGGCAGGGGGCTGGACTCGATGACCTTTCAAGGTCCCTTCCAGTTCTAGGAGATAAGCCATCTCCATTAATTTAAATAAATGCGTAATATGCTCACTAAACCTCAGTTTGAAACTAGCATTAAAAACAAAACAGAAAAAAACAAAACTGTGGCTAGTGTTGTTGTACGACTCCAATTCCTCTTATGGGAGCTTGCATTTGGAGATAAGCATCAACTGTAGTCTTCAGGATAGACTTTCAAGGCCACGTAGAACATTCCTGTGCATGCACAGACACTTGAAAGCGCAAACCAGTGTGCAAATATGCACACACAAATCGTGTCATTTGTGTGTGCAAGAAATAATGTTTAAAAAAGTTAATGCCCAGAGTTTATTAAGCTGAAATGGAGGTAGAGTTGCAACCCTCTGAAAATGTGGCCCTTCACAGTAGCTATGTAATCTTTCATTCTGAATGTCTGAGCCAGAAAGAAGCATGTTTTTCTTTTAAGCAGACACTGCATAAACTGCAGTATAACTGGGAGTGTGAGAGAGGAATCGGTCTCTTAGGAGTTGATGGGGAACCAGCATGGAATAGTGGTTAAAGTCTGGGTTTCAACACTTTGGATATCCAACAATGGTATATGGTAGTAGTTAAAATGAGGGGGATTGACACAGGAAGTGTATCTCTCATAATGTACCTCATGAGAATATAAGACAATGTAATGAAAAAATAACGTAAAATTGTGACTGAAATACTGACGAGCTTCTCCTTCCCTCCCCCTCCCTTTGCAGGAAAAGCATCAGCGTGTTAGTATTTTCTTTGACTATGCAAAACGTGGTAAGAACACTGCATGGTCCTACTTTCTGCCTATGTTGAACCGCCAAGATCTCTTCACTGTGCACATGGTAAGCTTTAACTGCGTTTATCTCCAAAGATGCTGTGGTGAAAATAGAAACCTATTTTCTTTTTGGAGTTTGCAGATTCATAAAACTTAAATAATTCCTTTTGTGGTAAAAGGCTTTTCTTTTACAAGTCAGGCAAACCAGTTTTATCACACAACAAATTTTGCATGACCATTTGTTACAAAATACATGCTGCTTTTCCCGGGAATCAAAATAGTGTTATGTGGAACTATTGTTCTTTGTTCTGAATTATCATGCCTGTCTCATTGATCAGGAAATATCTGTGGTAAAAACAGTTTTCTTTAAAGAAATCTGCTTAGTTACTAGAAAATATCCACCAACCAATGATCCCTCTGTAATTATGCGTTTTAGTATACAATTTTGTAGCACCTTTTCAAACCTTAAGGGCAGTAATTTTATTATTCACTTCAATATATTATATGTAAAAGTTGAGGTTATTATAGGTTCTCTTGTCTGCTGCATTAGAGTACTGCAGAATGTAGAAGTCCTGCTGCATAATTTGACAGTTTTCCTCAAAAAATTCCTTGAATGCATATAAATTGTCTTGGGAAGACTGTAGGCATAGAAAACAGCTCCAGTTTGTATGTTTCTCACATGTCATAGGCATCGTGAAGAACTACTTATGAAAACCTGTTTTCTGTGTTGTACAATTTCCTCCTCAGAAGATTCCATCTCATTTCCCCTGTGGTTTTCCTGTCCTTTTAAATGCAAAAATAAATATATAAATAAAATTCATCTTTCTTCTGGAAACTACACCTCTACCCCGATATAATGTGACCCGATATAACACGAATTCGGATATAACGCGGTAAAGCAGCGCTCTGGGGGGGCGGGGCTGCGCACTCCCATGGATCAAAGCAAGTTCAATATAACACGGTTTCACCTATAACACGGTAAGATTTTTTGACTCCCGAGGACAGCATTATATCAGGGTAGAGGTGTATATTTATTGCTTCAGTATGGCTGCATGTACTTATTTAAAGTTTCTTTGTGTACTGATATTTGTGAGCATTAAATATAAAATTAAGCAAATTGACATTAATGAATGTTAAATACCCAATTAGGACCAGATCCTGCAACTGGCTTTGTGTTTGAAAGGAGCCAGTTGCAGGACCAAGCCCTAGACTGCAACAATGCTGTCTTAGATTTTTCTTTTCTTTTATAACCTCTGATCTGTGTACACTGCTTCTGCATACTAATGAGGGGCAGAGCCAACAGAAAAAGCTGAAGGACAAATATTAGGTATAAATAAATCAAACTATAAGGCTTTGCTTTGAAAAATGTATAAAGCAGCAGTATTTGTGTAAGTAGCAATATTTCCCCCAAAATTGGTTTCCAGAGCATACAGCAGTATTTTTTTCTCGATTCAGTCTTTGATCACTTGCAACTGAAGTTCTATTTACCAAATTCTTTTTCAGGCAGCAAGAATTATTGCCAAATTGGCTGCCTGGGGAAAAGAGCTGATGGAAGGCAGTGATCTGAATTATTACTTCAACTGGATTAAAACTCAACTTAGTTCACAGGTAAAAAAACTAAACTTTAAACAAAAAATTAGAATGCACTCTTAAAAGGCTTACATTTTTAAACTTCCCTACAAAGGTATATAAAGTGTAAATGTGTAACTGTATTAACAAAATATGCATTATTTGTTTAAAGAAAAAAGCTTTAGATTTCAGTAATTACCAGTTACAATTAACTCTTAAATCCTTAGACTTGCTTTCTAAAGTAAGAGATATTATAACTTCACATATACAGTACTTGAAAGTATATTCAATTCCATCTAGAGTAAGAAAAGGAGGACTTTTGGGGGGAGGGGGGAAAACAAGCACATTCTGATTCAGCATATCTATTTTCGTGATTGATTGAAAAGTGCCATCTCCACAAAGTCTGCACAGCTATGAGAGAGCAAACTGCATTCCATTTTGCTTTTTATATTTAATAACAAAGATGCTGACTCCTGGTGATTGAGTGTGAGAGAACATAATCCTTTTATTTCAGATCCCATATTTTTTGTTTTGGAGGGCTTGCACGGGGGGAAAAAAATCATGTCTTGACTTCTATGCTGACCAGTTTTGGAAATCATCTATAGCAAATGAATACAGAACTCCTTTTCTTGTTGCTTTCTGGAGTGTAACTGCACTCTAAGGAACAGTGATAGGTTCCAAGGCCAGAAGGGATCATTGTGAACATTTAATCTGATCTCCTGTACAACATAGGCCATGGAATTTCCCAAAAATAATTCCTAGAGCAGATCTTTTAGAAAAATAGCCCATCTTGATTTAAAAATTGCCAGTGATAGAAAACCCACCACAACTGTTGGTAAATTGTTCCAATGGTTAATTACTTTCTCCGTTGAAAATTTATGCCTTATTTCCAGTCGGACTTCATCTGACTTCAAGTTCCAGCCATTGGAGTGTGCTATACCTTTCTCTGCTAGATTGAAGAGTCCATTTAAAAAAAATTGTTCCCCCCTGAACTGTTCCCCACTTAGTCTGAAACATCTGAAACTCTGAAGTCACCTAAAAATGCATAAATGTTTGAGCAATATTGGCATGTGACAATAGCTCTAGTATAGTAAGAATGACTTGTTCTTCAGAAGCAAAACCATGTTTCTTTGCTGTTTCATATGGGTGGTGTTACTTTTGTGTAAGGTTGTTTACAAAAACAAACAGTTTGTCATTCTCTAATAATGGTGTGTTGGAGTGAAACTGAATTCTAATAAATTGTGGGACTCAGTTCAGTAGGCTTTCTGACCGAACTTTACTCAGAAATATTTTTGGAAACGAAGGACCTTTTGAAGAAGACCATATGGTTTCTATAAAAGTAAGAATCTTAAAAGCGTGACTTTATTTTTAAAAACTCAGTGCTGTGCCTTGATATCTTCAAATTGATTCAAGTGTTTTTAGATCATTTGCAGTTGAGTTTGAAATATAAAGAACATTGTTATAAATACACCTTTTTAAATTTTGAAATGTATTTTGTGATGTCTGGAAGTACTCCTGACTCTCTTCTAGGCAGGGAAAATACTTTGAATTATGTCAAAATTATACTTCAGTGCCATTGGCCAATATATAGCTTCACATTGGATTCTTTTGGACTGCTTATGTAATGCCGACAGACCCCGGTTGTTGGCGGGTGGGATCGAACCTGGGACCTCTGGAGCTTAGTGTGTGAGCCAAAAGCCAACTGGC
>NW_020664409.1:47413066-47426064 GCF_002925995.2 Terrapene triunguis | reverse complement strand
AAGGAAACATGTCCTGAGCTTCAGAGACTTCCCAGTTGAGGCGGGATTGAGCTTGGGACCTCTGGAGCTTAGTGCATGAGCCTCTATCGCATGAGCTAAAAGCTAAGGCTGTAGAGCAGACTCATTTAACTGTCTCTAAGTGGTTTTGGTGCCAGTAGTTGCGACAGAACACCACACCCAGAAGGTGTGTGGGTTAAACTTAATTTTGCTTTTGCTTCCTGAAGTTTCAAGCAGTTTCACTGTCATTTATTGATATTATCCAAGGCAGGGTTATAGTCTTTCTGCTTTCACCATTCTGAGACTAACCCTGTTATGTACACAAACTCAAAGGAGAAAATGCACTTCAGTGTATCTCATAACACTGTCCTGGACCACTTGGGTATTATTGTTCTGTTGTTGTTCTTGCCACCTTCGTATAAACAGGGATAATCCAAAACATTGGATTGTGAGAGGATGCTTCGCTATTTGCCAGTTAGGGTAGTCTTGATTTGTGAGGGTAGAATCAGCGTGATTTCCCCCCCCCCCCCCCCCCAGAAATGGCCTTAGCTAGATACAGTTTTGTCATATGTAAAAGGACTTTCCAACAGATCTGGTCAGCTGTAGAATAGTCTTTGAATGAAAATAGTGGAGGACAGTGACATTTGGGACACTCAACTGGCCTGGACAAAATAGTGGAAATTGTACTGTGGGGCTAAGGGACAATCCTGATTTTCATAAAGTTATTGTAATAGCAATATAATTGACTTAACAAGAAAAGCTAACAATTTTTGTTCTTGCACTAGAAACTTCGTGTTACCATGGGTGCTATTGAAACAGGAACAGTCTCAACCAGTGATGTGAGTATCTCTTTGTAACCTGTTAATGTTGTGGCCTCCTAAAACATCAAACAGTCTCTATTATTCACCAAACTTTAACCTTGACTGTATCAATTTTAAAACAGGCTCAGACTATAACCAATCCTAAAAGCTACCTGGGGTGGGGAAAGGGAGAAGTGGGGAATTCATTTTAAAGGTGTTCCTATGTTTACACCTTAAATTTATTTTTCTCCCCCCTTGGGGCTTATTTTTATACTATTTTCTTCTTGTATGGGTTTACTTTGGGACCTCTGCCTCGTGCACTCAAGGGAATGAATGGGAACATGCAGAGTGGGATATTCAGACTCTGTGATGAGTGGCCTGACTTGGAATCTCCCAGGTTCTAATGACTCCTGGGAGTCAAATCTAAGAGCTGTGGAAACTCCACCAGTCTTGTGCTAGGAAGCTAAGAGCAAGAACTCTGTTGGAATACTACTGACTTCTGAGAGCAGAATTACAACCAACTTCCCCATTACTGATAGTCTTAGTGGTGATGGCTTTTAAAAATGTGTATATACCTGTTAAATATAGGTGTAAACATAATTTATTTCTCTAGTTGATGAGGAAACTGGATTATTAGATCTTCTGATCCTGTCGCATACTGAGAAAGCGGGACGATCAGCGAGTTATCGTAAGTGTCTATACACAAATGCAAGAAGCCTGGGAAACAAGCAGGGAGAACTGGAAGTCCTGGCACAGTCAAGGAACTGATATGATTGGAATAACAGAGACTTGGTGGGATAACTCACATGACTGGAGTACTGTCATGGATGGATATAAACTGTTCAGGAAGGACAGGCAGGGGAGAAAAGGTGGGGGAGTTGCATTGTATGTAAGAGAGGAGTATGACTGCTCAGAGCTCCGGTATGAAACTGCATAAAAACCTGAGAGTCTCTGGATTAAGTTTAGAAGTGTGAGCAACAAAGGTGATGTCGTGGTGGGAGTCTGCTATAGACCACCAGACCAGGGGGATGAGGTGGACGAGGCTTTATACCGGCAACTAACAGAAGTTACTAGATCACAGGCCCTGGTTCTCATTGGAGACTTCAATCACCCTGATATCTGCTGGGAGAGCAATACAGCGGTACACAGACAATCCAGGAAGTTTTTGGAAAGTGTAGGGGACAATTTCCTGGTGCAAGTGCTGGAGGAACCAACTAGGGGCAGAGCTCTTCTTGACCTGCTGCTTACAAACCGGGAAGAATTAGTAGGGGAAGCAAAAGTGGATGAGAACCTGGGAGGCAGTGACCATGAGATGGTCGAGTTCAGGATCCTGACATAAGGAAGAAAGGAGAGCAGCAGAATACGGACCCTGGACTTCAGAAAAGCAGACTTTGACTCCCTCAGGGAACTGATGGGCAGGATCCCCTGGGAGAATAACATGAGGAGGAAAGGAGTCCACGAGAGCTGGCTGTATTTTAAAGAATCCATATTGAGGTTGCAGGAACAAACCATCCCGATGTGTAGTAAGAATAGTAAATATGACAGGCGACCAGCTTGGCTTAACAGTGAAATCCTTGCTGATCTTAAACACAAAAAAGAAGCTTACAAGAAGTGGAAGATTGGACAAATGACCAGGGAGGTGTATAAAAATATTTCTTAGGCATGCAGGAGTGAAATCAGGAAGGCCAAATCACACTTGGAGTTGCAGCTAGCGAGGGATGTTAAGAGTAACAAGAAGGGTTTCTTCAGATATGTTAGCAACAAGAAGAAAGTCAAGGAAATTGTGGGCCCCTTACTGAATGAGGGAGGCAACTTAGTGACAGAGGATGTGGAAAAAGCTAATGTACTCAATGCTTTTTTTGCCTCTATCTTCACGAACAAGGTCAGCTCCCAGACTACTGCACTGGGCAGCACAGCATCGGGAGGAGGTGACCAGCCCTCTGTGGAGAAAGAAGTGGTTCAGGACTACTTAGAAAAGCTGGACGAGCACAAGTGCATGGGGCTGGATGCGCTGCATCTGAGGGTGCTAAAGAAGTTGGCGGATGTGATTGCAGAGCCATTGTCCGTTACCTTTGAAAACTCACAGCGATTGGTGGAGGTCCCGGATGACTAGAAAAAGGCTAATGTAGTGCCCATCTTTAAAAATGGGAAGAAGGAGGATCTGGGGAACTACAGACCAGTCAGCCTCACCTCAGTCCCTGGAAAAATCATAGAGCAGGTCCTCAAGGAATCAATTTTGAAGCACTTAGAGGAGAGGAAAGTGATCAGGAACAGTCAGCATGGATTCACCATGGCCAAGTCATGCCTGACTTACCTAATTGCCTTCTATGAGGCGATAACTTGCTCTGTGGATGAGGGGAAAGCAGTGGACACATTATTCCTTGACTTTAGTAAAGATTTTGATATGGTCTCCCACAGTATTCTTGCCAGCAAGTTAAAGAAGTATGGGCTGGATGAATGGATTATAAGGTGGATAGAAAGCTGGCTAGATCATCGGGCTCAACGGGTAGTGATCAATGGCTCCATGTCTAGTTGGCAGCTGGTATCAAGCGGAGTACCCCAAGGGTCGGTCCTGGGGCCAGTTTTGTTCAATATCTTCATTAATGATCTGGAGGATGGTGTGGACTGCACCCTCAGTAAATTTGCAGATGACACTAAACTGTGCGGAGTGGTAGATACTCTGGAGGGTAGGGATCGGCTACAGAGGGACCTAGACAAATTAGAGGATTGGGCCAAAAGAAATCTGATGAGGTTCAACAAGGACAAGTGCAGAGTCCTGCACTTAGGACGGAAGAATCCCATGCACTGCTACAGACTAGGGACCGAATGGCTAAGCAGCAGTTCTGCAGAAAAGGACCTAGGGGTTACAGTGGATGAGAAGCTGGATATGAGTCGACAGTGTGCCCTTATTGCCAATAAGACTAACGGCATTTTGGGCTGTATAAGTAGGGGCATTGCCAGCAGATCGAGGGATGTGATCGTTCCCCTCTATTTGACATTGGCGAGGCCTCATCTGGAGTACTGTGTCCAGTTTTGGGCCCCACGCTACAAGAAGGATGTGGAAAAATTGGAAAGAATCCAGCGGAGGCTAACAAAAATGATTAGGGGGCTGGAGCACGTGACTCATGAGGAGAGGCTGAGGGAACTGGGATTATTTAGTCTGCAGAAGAGAAGAATGAGGGGGGATTTGATAGCTGCTTTCAACTACCTGAAAGGGGGTTCCAAAGAGGATGGATCTAGACTGTTCTCAGTGGTACCAGATGACGGAACAAGGTGTAATGGTCTCAAGTTGCAGTGGGGGAGGTTTAGGTTGGATATTAGGAAAAACTTTTTCACTAGGAGGGTGGTGAAGCACTGGAATGGGTTACCTAGGGAGGTGGTGGAATCTCCTTCCTTAGAGGTTTTTAAGGTCAGGCTTGACAAAGCCCTGGCTGGGATGATTTAGTTGGGTGTTGGTCCTGCTTTGAGCAGGGGGTTGGACTAGATGACCTCCTGAGGTCCCTTCCAACCCTGATATTCTATGATTCTATGAAAACAGAAATCTTAATGAGTGAAGCATAAGTTTAGATAAAAGAAATGGGGACTTCTGAATGCAAAATAATGCAGTTTTTGCTTTGTTAGTGTCTCTTTTTTGTGATCTGATTAAGAACAGTCAACATTTCAATTCTGAACTTTGACTTTTTCCAAGGGCTTATTAGCCACTCTTCGAAATTGCATTTGGTTGAAACATGTCATATCTTCTAGACCTTCCAGAATACAGTGAAATAGTTTAGCTTTTTGTTTGTTGTTCTGTGTTCAAAATGTTGTAACTGTTGAATAAAAATTCTTGAATTATAAAAATATAGCTCTGCAGAAAACAAATTCACTTGTGTGAACTTAAGGATATATTAAATACTTTAAAATCTATATTACTTTTTTTTTAAACAAAATGCAACCCACTTGGGCAGTAGATAGTTTAACTGTTTAATTTCATATGGATGAACAGTTAAGATGTTCTGACTGCAGAGTCTTTGTGATGGCAATTATAAAAAGCAGTCTGATTTCAAGCTGTACTACACAATTTTGCCACTCGATGGCACCAAGAAACAAAAGTATTTATCTAAAACATGTGCTGCATAATGTTATTTGATAATGAAATGTGTGGGACACTAGTGCTTCTGCTTATCAATTCACATTGAGTCAGGATATTACAATTACATCTGCATTGAGCTGGTAGTGGTAGCATCATTCCAGTTATGAGGAGGGGAAAGGAAGGGGCAATTAAATACTAAAAACTGAGCATTAGCTGTTCAGTATCAAACTCTGACTGGCAGCAAAGGAAATTCAGAGGGTAAGTTGCTTCTTTCTCCTTAATGTATCCTATTATAAATACTGCAGAAAATATTACATATAAAATCACTCCAGATAAACCTCTACAATATGCAGCTACTAAAACATGCCTTGAAAGTTTTTAGTGCTTTCTTAGGCATTATCAAGCCTTCTTACTTGAGTAAACTGAGTTCTGAGGAGGAGAGCGGAATTCCACGCCTTGTCTCCTCAGCCTTGGACACTGGGAAACAGCAGTGCATAGTTGGTTTATAAGGGAAGGTTAGACTCAATTCGTCTGTGTGACGTAGGCAGTGCAGTTCAGAATGCAATTTGGCAACGTAGCAGGTGAAAGTGAACCTCAACTTCAATTTTCTATATTGTTGTGGCATAGTGAAGAAATTTCACTCCACTACTCTTGCAAAAGCAGTGGCAAGATAAACAGTTTGACACTTGATGATTTTTAGGTTCCAAAGAATGTGTTAAAATTAAAGGCATTAATGGCTTTTTAGGAGATTTATAAGCATACACCTGGAGTTGCTGCATCTCCTTTAAATGTAAAACAGTATCTTCACTAAGGAAAAAGATGTATTTTTAACTTGCATTCACTAGGTTGTTAATTTGGGTTAGTGAAGACAAAGTATGTTGTCGTTTTAACCCATGTTAACTGGTCACGGTTACCTGCTAAGGTGGGTTAAAACTACAATTTACCTTGTCTTCACTAAGATTTTAACGCAGGTTAGATTAAAGTTGGTTAAAAATACCCCCCTTTTTTTTCCTAGAGAAGACAAGGCCTAAAAGTGGAGATTGAAACATTCTCAGACGCTCCTTTGCAATATTGCTGTTTCAAGTCTCTATTATGCAGATGGCCCTTGTCATAGGGCCTTAGAACAGTGAGTAATCTTACTTACACATATCCTTCAGTATGTAAACTGAGGATGAGTTAAGGATGCAATGACAGCCTTTTATGCAGACATGAGGAAATTATGGCTCATCCTAATGAAAAATGAGGGTTTTTATTTTAATTGAAAGCAGTATTGGGAGATCACTTTTATGATTGTGTCTTAAAGATCTGGCAATTCTTAGTTTCAGTAATAGAGAGAGACTTCCTATGTTGCAGATAAATGACTAAAATTTTTGAGATTTATACAGTTAATTTGTTTCAAGAGCTAGTAGTTTTGGTTTGTACAGCAGATGCTTCCATCCATGTTAAGGTCAGGCTTGACAAAGCCCTGTCTGGGATGATTTAGTTGGGGACTAGTCCTGCTTTGAGTAGGGGGTAGATGACCTCCTGAGGTCCCTTGCAACCCTGATATTCTATGATTTCTGTGATTCTATGTTACCTTTTACTTCCAAGATTTATGAAAGCAAATACCTATCTATTGAAATAAATGTCCTTGTTAATTATCACTGTGTGGTCTTCAGCTTCTGGTTATATAAAGGTAGAAGTGGGGCCGGAGAGGGGAACGAATTTGCAGTTCTTGTGGAACAGCATAAGCATCTCTTCTTGTCTCTTACGTTTTCATTTCATCCAGGACTTGTCTTGAAATTTCTTTCCTCCTTTAAGTGTTTGAAATTCTTGACCTTCTACAATGTTGCTGATCTACCATGATGTTTTAGAGAAGGGGTCGGCAACCTTTGGCACCGGCCCATCTGGGTAAAGCCACTGGTGGGCCAGCCTGGTTTGTTTATCTGGTGCATCCGCAGGCATGGAGCCCCGGAGCTTCCACTGACCGCGGTTCACCGTTCCCGGCCAATGGGAGCTGTGGGAAGTGGCGCGAGCCTAGGGAAGTGCTAGCCACTGCTTGCCACAGCTCCCATTGGCTGGGAATGGTGAACCGCGGCCAGTGGGAGCTGCGGGGCTCCGTGCCTGCGGATGCTCCAGATGAACAAACTGGCCTGGCCCGCCAGTGGCTTTACCCTGACAGGCCGGGTGCCAAAGGTTGACGACCCCTGTTTTAGAGGCACTTGGAGAAAATACAGGCTTGTAGGAAAACATGTCTAAGTATGTTCCGATAAATTAGTCAAGATGTTTGAGAATCTTAGAGAAATCAGAGTAAAGTACCATTCTCATCACATTTTGAGAACTTTGCTGCTGCTGCTGCTGCTATGAGAAGTACAATATGCAGACCAAATCACACTTTAAACTTCAGTCAACATTATGTATGTATTTTGCAATCATGGAGCTATTGAGATTGAGACATGGGAGGGAAAACCTTTTAATCCATTAAGCTCATTGACTGTTCATATAAGAGTATTGGTATATGTTTTAATGAACATATCCTAGCAAATGATTGGGCTTTCCACCTTTTTTTAGGAGATTATTCCACACTATAGCAGACTTCACTTCTGGGAAACTCTTCCTGGTATATAGCTTACGTGCTCTTTTGTTAACATAATAAAATAAATTGTTTAGAAACTTTAAAAATACACCTTTTAAAATGTGGAGGTGAATTTTGGGGAATACATATTAATATTTTTCTGGTGATATTTTTATGCATAAATCTAGCTGAGATGCTTTAGACAGTGAGACCATTTACATACTGCTAAACAAGGCGAAGAATTACCATAATGTAGTGCGAGGAACTGCCCTATACTTGTATAAGCAAACAAAGGACTTTGGTTTCACACACACACAGAAGGCATATTCAGATGTGTGTTATAAAATGGCCCTAGCAGCAGCAGTAAAACATAGTGCTTGCGTAAATTCTTTTCACAGCTCTTCTCTTCTCTATTTAGATTGTTGGGTTTTGGGGACTGGGACTGTCTCCTACCATATGCGGTGTTCTTTTTGTATATCCTATTCTTTTTTTGGAGCCTGTAGACACTAATACTTATTTAACATGCATTTATCTAATTTTTGCAACAATTGCCTCCAGTGGGCAAATACTGTTGCCGGCTTCAAAGCCCTGTACAGTGTGACTCTTGCTCTCCCCTAATCCTTCTTCTATTGGCTCCAGCTGCATGACGTGACTTGTGTTCTTTTCTCACTCTAATCTCTGCCCCAGGGTTTTTGAATTTATATCCAGTGCCATAGAGGGGTTCTGTGACAGAGCTAAGATTACAGTTAGAGTTCTTGATTTTTCCATGAAATCTGCCTCTTGTAAGAAATCCTGTTAGCTGCCAAAGCTGTGGCAATATTCCGTATTCCACCGTCACAGTTTGATTACTGCTTAGATTTTCTGAAGTATAGGGATTTATGTTCTAGATCTCCATCAAATGAAGGAACTTCTAATAACACTTGTAAATCACAAAGGTAAGAAGATGAGAACTTCCAAGGTTTCAATAAGGACAAGGTGATATTCCTTTAGACCGTTTTCTCAGATCCTCGCTAGAGAGCAACTTCCAGGCTTTTGTGTCTCAGTGGCCTTGCTGGTGCTGCAGACTCAATGGTCTGTTGAATGGAAGGTGGTTAGTGATCCACCTCTCTTTTTTTTTAATGCAAGCTTTGAATAATGGTTGTGCAGCTGAATCTGAAGTTGCTCAAACGCTGAATTGTTCCTGACTGACATCGCAGTTCCCGTCATACTGGGGAGAAAAAGGGAACTCCATTCTTCCTCTCTGTGCTCTGGAAGACAAATTTTCAAGCTTTCCAGTGAATGTTTCTACCTTGTTTGCATTGACAGAATATTCATTTTCCACCATGGAATCAAGTGTCAACCTTTTCTAAATACCAGCGATGTATACCTCTACCCCAATATAACGCGATCTGATATAACACGGGTTCACATACAACGTGGTAAAGCTCTGACATGCTGCTCTGAGCAGCGTGTTAAGGGTCCCGGGCTGGGCTGGGGCAGAGGGGTTGGATAAGGGGCAGAGGGTCTTGGGGGCGGTCAGGGGCTCCCCCCCAGGGTCTAGGAGGCAGGAGCTGTGGGGGGGGCAATTTTGAGGGCCCCGCAGTCCCAGAGTGGCCCAGGGGATTAGCGGGGGGCCGGGAGCAGCCCGCTCCGCTTCCCTTGCCCCAGCTCCAGCCGTGTCGCTTGGGGGAGGGGGATTGGGGGAAGGGATCCCCCCTGCACTCACCGGCAACGGTGGAAGCGGAGCAGCCCGGCCCCAGCCCGCTCCACTCCGCCAGCTCCCAGCTGCGGCGCTCCGCTTCCCGCCGTAGGTGAGTGCGGGACCTTTCCCCAACTCCTCCCCCCCCTCCCCCAGCGACACGGCTGGGGCAAGGAAAGCGGACCGGGCTGAGGCCGTGTCGCTCTGCTTCCTGCCGCAGGCAAGTGCGGGGGGCATCCTTTCCCCAACCTCCCTGCACTCACCGGCAGCGGGAAGTGGAGCAGCCCGGTCCCAGCCCACTCTACTCCACCAGCTCCCAGCCACGGCGCTCTGCTTCCTGCCGCAGGTGAGTGCGGGGGGCATCCCTTCCCCAACCTCCCCGCACTCACCGGTGGCGGGAAGCGGGGCGCCGCAGTTGGGAGGTGGCAGAGTGGAGCGGGCTGGGGCCACATTGCTCCACTTCCCGCCACTGCGGGTGAGTGCCTGTCAGGGACGGGGTGTGTGGATAGGGGTCGGAGCAGTCAGGGGACAGGGAGCAGGGGGGTTAGGTAGGGGGTGGGGTCCTGGGGGTGATTAGGGACAGGGGTCTCTGGAGGGGGCGGTCAGGGAACAAGGGACGGGGGGGGCCAAAGCAAGTTCGATATAACGCGGTCTCACCTATAGCGCGGTGAGATTTTTTTTTGTGTTCCGAGGACTGTGTTATATCAGGGTAGAGGTGTAGTATTAATGTACTGCCCAAGAGGTATTAATGATTAGTCACAAAAAAATCTTAATTTCTTAATATGAAGAGGCTGGTTAGCACTTCACCTCCTGAGAGCCACCTCACTTCTTTGTGAAAGAAGCTGGTGGTGAAGATAACAATCTCAAGCTGCAATTCATAAAGTCAGAAATTCAATAACCTTTCAAAGGACTTGCGCAGGTTTCCAAGCATTTTCTTAGCAGAAAGATTTGGAGGTGTATGAAACGGTGAAGCATTTTCCTGCGTGCCTGAGTACTTGCCTCCATTTTTTAATGGTACTTGAACACTTCCATAAAGCAAATCCGGTCACAATCACAAGTACAGATTTAATAATATTTTGCTAGAGCTTCTACTAGCAGCCAGTTGCACACATTCTTCTCCTGCACTAGTTTAGACTGAATTATGGACACACCATTGCAGGACATAGGTTATATCCATTTTTTAGAAAAATGGCTTTCAATTTGACGCTTTTTTCCAAAAATTCACATTTGTAGTAATTTTTTTTTCTGTACTTCCTTATAAAGATTGTATTGAACAGTTCAGGAAACACTGGTGTATGGAGACTAAACCAGAACCTTTATAGATATTATGAAAGCTAGTGTCCAGAACAGGAAAAATACTGTAATTCAATCTCTGGCCTACTGAAATTTTTACAAAATGTCAAGACTATTTAGTTCCTTAATCATAAAAATAAACGTGGTGTTCTTGTTTCCTCTTTAGAGTTCCCAGTATGTACAGTGTGTTGCTGGATGCCTGCAGCTGATGCTCAGGGTCAATGAATATCGTTTTGCATGGGTAGAAGCAGATGGGGTAAACTGGTGAGTATATTACTTACTCTATGCAGGAATAGTTACATTTCAAACATGCACAATAGGCTATTCCCCAAATGACCTTCCTTGCCATTGAACTCTTTAGGCTTAATTTTCAAAAAACTTTCTTATTTGTAGCCATAGTATTTGAGCCTGAAATTCTTATTTGTGCTCATATAGTAACGTATGCATGCAAACGAGCTGAAAAATATGGGTACTCGTTGAAGCCACATAACTATTTAGGTCTTCATAAAGTATTGTTCTATTAATAACTTAAAGGTGATCATAGCTATTTGTCTTAAAGGTTAGAGCACCATGCTGGGGGTTTGTTATATATGAGACTGAGATACTGCAGGTTATTGAAAACAGATTAAATAAAATTTGAAGGTCCAGTAGAAACTTGCAGTAAACTTTAATGTAAGTATTGATGAAGAGTGATACTTTCTGGAATTATAGCTCCATTTTATTATGTAATGTTTTTAGTAGATCACTTTCTATCCAAACCCTGTCAATTTCTTTCAAAGAGGAATAAATGGTGCATGAGTTCAGAAACTTATCACTGGCCTTACTTGGAAAAGATCACTATGTAAATCTCTGTATTGTAAGTGACTTTTAGAGCTGATTGAAACTCAAAATTTTCATTCTGTTGGAAATTCTGACACTTCAAAATTTCGTTTTGTCTTGAAGAGGATCAAAAAGTCAATTTCTAGTGAAATTAAAATTCTGAAAAACTTTGTTTTGGAAATATCAACATGATGCACAATTAACTTATTAAAAGGACACGTGCACTACTACCTATGTTAATTGTGTCTTTCAGTATCATGGGAGTCCTGAGTAACAAATGTGGCTTCCAGCTCCAGTATCAGATGATTTTCTCCATATGGCTCTTGGCATTCAGTCCTCAAATGTGTGAATATCTGCGTCGATATAATATTGTTCCAGTTCTGTCTGACATTCTCCAAGAATCTGTCAAAGAGAAAGTAACTAGAATTATCCTTGCAGCATTTCGGGTAAGTGAAGTTGACTGTAATTGTAGGGGGTTTACATGGTTTTGTCTCTTACCAAAGTGTTTCCATAGATTATTTCCAGGCATGCTGGGTTGAATGTGTAGTCCACATTAACTCTGGCTTTCCTTTCAGAGCCAGAGTTAATATGTGGATTCTTTGTAGGGTAAAAGGCATGCAGCTTTTTGTGCCTTCTTGAACTGGCAGATCCCAATATGACTGTTCATTGTTCTTCTATATTCTGTTAAAAAATCCTATTTACAGAATGTGTTTAAAAAAATGCTGATACAGAAATTGGTGTTAGAACACAAGAATGACACTCTTTTAACACTTAATAAATAGGTAAACTGGCCTTGCAGATATTTCATAAAAATGTACCAGCTCAAGCAGAAAATCTACTCACCAACATTTTATTGTGATTGATAGAAAATGATTTTATGTATATGTCCAAAACAAAGCTTTCTGAGGACAAACTTTGCAAGACTGGCATAAGCATAGATAGTGTAATGTATGTTGGGATGAGTTATCCACATAAGAGCACTGAGTAGTTGACTTCTGCTGCAATATTATATCAGTAAAATCTGAAAATGGCTGATCCTATCAAGATGTTTTATAATACCAAAGCATTGTTGCCTCCTGAATCTTTGCGTGCGCACGCACACATGCGCAACCATACTCTGATTTGAATGTGTCATCCCTTCTTGCACCCACGCATTGGATGTTTTATGTGCACACCTTTTCAAATGTGGTCATGTGTATAGTATAGGGAATTAAAATGGCTAGTTGAGGGAGGATGGTGAGGACATGGGAAACTTCCTTTTTATGGAAAGAGCTACAGTTGTACGTTTTGGCTGGGCTCCAATGTAATTACTGTATTTGGAAACTTGAAACCTGACAAGGATGTAACCTTCATTATGAGTTTCAGCCTTCCTAATTTTTTTTTTAAATTTATTTTTGGTGCAACAAAGTTATAAGAATTTAAAACTTGTGGAGTATGGAACTTAAATTGCAAGCTATGCACTTCAGCAGTGATATTTATTGCACTTTTGTACTTGTTAAAAGGCAACCTTCTGGTCTTCATAACCATCCCAGAAAACCCACCCACCCACCAAATTATTTTCTCCCTACCGCAATGGTGTGTGAATGTATGGTCTCTAAGTTGCACACCCAAATTGAAACTTGTTGGACCTTGAACCCCAGAATGCCCTGGGGCCACTGGGCAGAGAAACTCAAAATATGGGAATCTGCTTTCTGGTCATAATCTGCTTTGTGGCAGCTAGGTATTTCCTGAATCCTCCTGTCAAGGCTGGATCCCCACTTTGAACTTTAGGGTTCAAATGTAGGG
>NW_020664409.1:47408987-47413056 GCF_002925995.2 Terrapene triunguis | reverse complement strand
GTCAGACATGAGTGTTGCCTTAAGCTGGTTAAAGGCCTTTTGACACTTATCAGTCCACTGAACTGCATTTGGCTGTTTCTTTCTGGTTAGGTCTGTCAGCGGGGCGGCGATTTGGCTGTAGTGTGGTACAAATCGCCTATAATATCCGGCCAAGCCTAAGAAGGATTGGACCTGTTTCTTTGACTTTGGAACCGGCCACTTTTGGATAGCATCCACTTTGGCCTGTAGGGGATTTATAGTTCCTTGACCCACCTGGTGCCCCAGGTACGTCACTCTGTTTTGGCCTATTTGACACTTTTTAGCCTTAACAGTTAGTCCTGCCTGTCGGATGCGCTCGAAGACTTTTCCCAGGTGCTCCAGGTGTTCTGTCCATGAATCAGAAAAAATGGCCACATCATCGAGGTAGGCAACTGCAGATTCTCCCAATCCCGCTAAGAGACCATCTACAAGTCTTTGGAAGGTGGCGGGTGCATTTCGCAACCCGAAAGGGAGTACATTGAATTCATACACCCCTGCCTGGGTGACGAAGGCGGACCTTTCCTTAGCGGGTTCATCTAGTGGTACTTGCCAGTACCCTTTGGTTAAGTCTAAAGTAGAGATGAATTGGGCATGTCCCAGTTTTTCCAATAGCTTATCTGTGCGTGGCATTGGATAGTTGTCAGGACGAGTTACAGCATTTAGCTTACGGTAGTCCACGCAAAAGCGTATTTCCCCATCTGGTTTGGGAACTAGAACCACTGGAGATGCCCATGCACTGTTAGAGGGGCGGATTATACCCATCTGTAGCATGTCCTGGATCTCCCTTTGTATAGCCGCTTGGGCATGAGGTGACTCCCGGTAGGGTGGGGTTCTAATTGGGTGAGCATTACCTGTGTCAATGGAGTGGTATGCCCGTTCGGTCCGTCCTGGAGTGGCTGAGAAAATCGGTGCAAAGCTTGTGCACAGCTCCTTGATCTGCTGTCGCTGCAGACGTCCCAGGGTCGTGGAGAGGTTCACCTCTTCCACGCCACCATTCCTTGTTCCTTCGTAGTAGACACCTGCAGGCCACTCCGCGTCATCTGTTTCCTGGGCTGTAAACTGGCAAACGTTTAATCCTCTGGAATAAAAGGGCTTAAGAGAATTAACATGGTATACCTTAGGCTTTATGTTGGAGGTGGGGGAGGCTATGAGATAGTTAACAGCTCCTAGGCGCTCCTGGACCGTGAATGGTCCTTCCCACGACGCTTCCATTTTATGGGCCTGGAGCGCCTTTAAGACCATGACTTGGTCTCCTACTTTGAAGGACCGTTCTCTGGAATGTTTATCATACCAGGCCTTTTGCTCTTCCTGAGCATCCTTTAGGTTTTCTTTAGCAAGGGCTAAAGAGTGTCGGAGGGTGTTTTGTAGGTTGCTTACAAAGTCTAGAATGTTAGTTCCTGGAGAAGGCGTAAACCCCTCCCATTGCTGCTTCACCAACTGTAATGGCCCCTTAACCTCGCGGCCATACACAAGTTCAAATGGTGAAAACCCTAAACTGGGATGTGGTACAGCCCTGTAGGCAAAAAGCAACTGCTGCAACACTAGGTCCCAATCATTGGAGTGTTCATTTATGAATTTACGTATCATGGCCCCCAAAGTTCCATTAAACCTCTCCACCAGACCATTGGTTTGATGGTGATGAGGGGTGGCAACCAAGTGATTCACCCCATGAGCTTCCCACAGGGTTTTCATGTTCCCTGCCAGGAAATTAGTTCCCGAATCTGTAAGGATGTCGGAGGGCCACCCTACCCTGGCAAAAATGTCTGCTAATGCCTGGCACACACTTTTAGCCTTGGTGTTGCTTAAGGGTACAGCTTCCGGCCATCGGGTAGCAAAATCCATGAAAGTCAGTACGTATTGCTTTCCTCTGGGTGTCTTCCTTGGGAAAGGACCCAGGATATCCACAGCTACTCGCTGAAATGGGACCTCAATTATGGGTAGTGGCTGGAGAGGGGCTTTAACCTGGTCTTGGGGCTTTCCCACTCGTTGGCACACCTCACAAGACCGGACATAATTAGCAACGTCCTTGCCCATTCCCTCCCAGTGGAAGGACTTCCCCAACCGGTCTTTGGTTCTGTTCACCCCAGAATGGCCACTGGGATGATCATGGGCTAAGCTCAAGAGCTTTACCCGATACTTAGTGGGAACCACCAACTGTCTTTGAGGATGCCAGTCTTCCTGGTGCCCACCAGAAAGAGTTTCCTTGTATAAAAGTCCTTGTTCTACAACAAACCGGGATCGGTTAGAAGAGCTGAGAGGCGGTGGGGTGCTCCGTGCCGCCGCCCAAGCTTTTTGAAGGCTGTCATCTGCTTCCTGCTCGGCCTGGAACTGTTCCCTTGATGCTGGAGACATCAGTTCCTCCTTGGACTGTGGACTGGGGCTTGGTCCCTCTGGAAGCGATGCAGGTGCTGGGACTGTTTCCATTGACTGTGAACCGCTGTCCGCTGGTGCACTATGTGGTATCTCAGGCTCTGGCTGAGCCTCTTGGGTAGGGTTATCTGCTGCTTCCGCCAGTTCAGGCTCGCTGGTGCCCTCTGGCATTGGAGTTGTAGACGGGTTTGCAAGCGCTGGACTCAGTGCCGGCAATGGTTCTGGTGCTGGTTGCGTTGCCAGTTCCGGTTCCGGGACTGGCTTTGGCTGGGTCTCTGGGATTGGATCCACTACGGCTGTTGCAGTCGTTGGCAGGGGATCCGGTTCCACCACCTGTGTTTGGGTCTCCGGTAACACAGACGGGGCCCTGGTGGACGGCTCAGGAACAGGGATGGGGGTGAAAGCTTGCTTAGCCTGGCTGCGGGTGACTATTCCCACCCTCTTGGCTAGCTTCACATGGTTGGCCAAGTCTTCCCCCAGCAGCATGGGGATGGGATAATTGTCATAGACTGCAAAAGTCCACATTCCTGCCCAGCCCTTGTACTGGACATGCAACTGGGCTGTAGGCAAGGTTACAGACTGTGACACGAAGGGTTGAATTGTCACTGTAGCCTCCGGGTTGATGAGTTTGGGGTCCACTAGGGATTGGTGGATAGTTGACACTTGTGCCCCAGTGTCCCTCCAAGCGATAACCTTCTTTCCGCCCACTCTCAAGGTTTCCCTTCGCTCCGAGGGTATGAGAGAGGCATCTGGGTCTGGGGATCTTTGGTGTGACTGGGGTGTAATGAACTGTAATCGGTTGGGGTTCTTGGGGCAGTGAGCCTTTATATGCCCCAGTTCATTACATTTAAAACATCGCCCTGCTAAGGTATCACCGGGGCGATGTTGGTTGATGGAGACTGGTGTGGTGGGGTGAGAAGGCGTCTGGGGTTTCCCTTGGGATGTGGGTGGGGCCTTGGGTTGTCCCCGGTGGTAAGGTTTTGTTGCGGCTTGCCCCTTTTGATATTCGCTCCAACTGCTACTAGCTTTTTTCTTTTCTGTCACCTCCACCCATTTGGCTCCAATCTCCCCCGCCTCGGTTACAGTTTTGGGCTTCCCATCTAGGATGTACCTTTCTATTTCCTCAGGAACACCCTCTAAAAACTGCTCCATTTTTACTAGGGAAAGCAGATCTTCCAGAGATTTAACATTTGCTCCTGATACCCAGGCATCACAATTTTTGTCAATGTGGTAGGCATGCCGGGTAAATGACACATCTGGTTTCCACCTTAGGGCTCTGAACCGCCGACGGGCATGCTCGGGTGTTAGCCCCATTCTGAGTCTGGCCTTGTTTTTAAAAAGTTCATAACTGTTCATGTGTTCCTTAGGCATTTCAGCCGCCACCTCTGCTAAGGGTCCACTGAGCTGCGGTCTCAGCTCTACCATGTACTGGGGTGGAGGGATGCTGTATCCAAGGCAGGCCCTTTCAAAATTTTCTAAGAAGGCCTCAGTATCATCGCCTGCCTTGTAGGTGGGGAATTTCCTGGGATGGGAAGTGGTACCTGGAGAGGAGTTGTTAGGATGGTCTGATGCATCCTGCCTAGTCCTTGCTGCTTTCAGTTTCATCTCTTTTTTTTCAGCTCCATTTCTCTTTTATGGGCCTCCTGTTTGGCTTTTTCTTTTCTTTCATGGGCCTCCTGTT
>NW_020664409.1:47376166-47408977 GCF_002925995.2 Terrapene triunguis | reverse complement strand
ATGGGCCTCCTGTTTGGCTTTTTCTTTTCTTTCATGGGCCTCCTGTTTGGCTTTTTCTTCTTTTTCATGGGCCTCCTGTTTGGCTTTTTCCAGCTCCATTTTTCTTTTGTGGGCCTCTTTTTTGGCTTTCTCTTTTCTGGCTCTCAGCTCCATCTCTCTCTTGTGGGCCCCCTCTTTGGCTTTCTCCAGCTCCATCTCTCTCTTGTGGGCCCCCTCTTTGGCTTTCTCTTTTCTGTCTCTCAGCTCTATTTCTTTTTCTTTCAGCTCCATAGCTCTCTTGTGGGCCTCCTCTTTAGCTTTTTCTTCTTTGGTAGTTATTTTCCTGGTTTTCCTGTGCTGGGTCACCCCCTCTGCAGTTGACTGAAACTGGGATGTACTTAGCTGTGGCTGCTGCTGAGTTAACAGAGACTTTCTAACAAGCTACTCCCGAGGATGTAAAAAAAAAAAAAAAAACAATTCAACTTGTAAATTGCCTTTACCAGTTTAAAGTTTGCTCACTGATTGAACCCTTCTCTTAACAAAGCCCCTTGTTAAAAAAAACTTAACACCTCTGCCTTCAGGCAAGGAGAGATAAGATATGCATCTACCTTCAGCTCTGCTCTCCAAGCAGCTAGAAGGAAAAAAAAAATCTCTTACTGGCTTTTGGGTTAAAACGATCCCACCGCTGCCACCAATTTTTGTTGTTGCAGAGAGGGTTCACCTCAGATTCTCTCCACCTCAGTCTCTAGGTCTGGATGGGAGAAGGATGTTCAGTCTATGCTAGGTGTCTGGTAACATACCTTTTGTTTTTAGGATTGTCCAATAACATACCTTTTGTCTCCAGGAAGTGCATGTTTGGAGTTTTTGTGAATCTTCCTTAAAGAGCTCAAGGATTTAAAGTACAAAAAAGTATGTTAAGATTCCTGTGGTAACGTTAGTTGACCACTATGCACATGAAAACTTCTGCGTCACCAGTTCCATAGCAACCTGCCTTTGTTGTGGTTACTTGCTAGATTTTTGCTACTATAAAATGTTTTCCCCACCTTTTTGGTGGGATTTACTCCCACCTTCCTTAGAATCATGTACTGGCTGGGGAAGGGGTACTCCAGAGGCAGTGCAGTCCTCTGACCCACCGAGTTTCTTTATCCTTGAATGGTTAATATACCAGAAAAGGAGCTCCTGTTTCTAACTTTCTTAGACTAATCCATGCTATTGACCTGCAGAAATAAACTCTTCTTTAGCTGCTATAATCCTTTCTCAGGCTGAAGCAAAAAGGTACAAAATTTTACTTTTTTAAACATGTTTAAATCTAATCTTCTCTTTTAATAATTGAAGTATACAGTCACCCAGTCATCATATATCAAACACTGTCTTCTCAGGAGATACAGACAGTGTCTTCTTGCAAACCTGGACCCTGCTGACAATTCTAGGACTGCATAAATTAAATACAACCTCTCGTCCATAATTCATTGCGTGTCTTCAGCAGTTTTGGTATTTCTGATTGCAAAATTGAGCTTTTACAAATTGGAGAGCAGTAAAGTATCACATCTATAAACCCCAGGCTTTAGGTTATAAGTTGGGGAAGAAAGTATCAGAAATAAATTAAATTCATATTGAATTGCATTGTCCATCTGTGCCTAGACATTCCTTCAGCTGTCTGTATGTAAAGGATGACAGATCATGAAATTGGAGGGTGTGGGAGTACCTTCTCCCCCATTTCAGCCAGTTCGGTTGTGCTTGGCTGTTGAAGGCAGCAATAGAACCTGAGAGTAATTAAAAAAAAATTCTATGGTTGTATTTAAAGGGAATATTACTCGTGTCTAGGAAGTTTGAAGAACCCTAAATATAAATCTGACATTGTTCTCTTTAAGCAAAGTATTGAGAAACATTATAGTAGAAATGTCACTAAATTACTGGACTGACATCTGTTGGCGAGAGAGAAGTTTTTGAGTTTACACAGAGCTTTTCTTCAGGTCCAATAAAAGATATTACCTCATCCACCGTGTCTCTCTAATGCCCTGGGATCTGCACACCTAAAACACTGCATACATTAAATCAGTGGTCCAGTTAGTGTTCTTTCTCTCTCTCTCTCTCTCTCCAGGTAATTACTTCCCTTGCTCTTGAAAGATATTATGACCTATTCATATGAACATGGCTTTTGCTCACTAAGGCTTTTTTTATATCGATAATGTGCATTATCATAGTAAAAAGTGACTGGCTTTGATTGAATAGCATAATTTGAACCTGATTAAATTGAATGAAAGATAATGAACTGATAGTGGGAGTCAATAAAATCACTGGCTGCTGCACTATGTGCTTATGCCAGCACTCTTCTTACTAATAGAGATGGGCTTAAACTAAAATCCTTGATCTGAATATGCCCAGACTTTGAGGAAGTTGACCTCTAGATTCAGATGTGAACTATGCATTGCAAGGCCTGTCTTTAGTTTTCTAAAATGTTATCATAGAATCATAGAATATCAGGGTTGGAAGGGACCTCAGGAGGTCATCTAGTCCAACCCCCTGCTCAAAGCAGGACCAATTCCCAACTAAATCATCCCAGCCAGGGCTTCGTCAAGCCTGACCTTAAAAACCTCTAAGGAAGGAGATTCCACCACCTAATATCCAACCTAAACCTCCACCACTGCAAATTGAGACCATTATTCCTTGTTCTGTCATCTGCTACCACTGAGAACAGTCTAGATCAGGGATAGGCAACCTTTCAGAAGTGGTGTGCCGAGTCTTCATTTATTCACTTTAATTTAAGGTTTCGCGTGCCGGTAATACATGTTAACGTTTTTTAGAAGGTCTCTCTCTATAAGTCTATATTATATAACTAAACTATTGTTGTATGTAAAGTAAACAATGTTTTCAAAATGTTTAAGAAGCTTCCTTTAAAATTAAATTAAAATGCTGATCTTACGCCGCCAGCCTGCTCAGCCCACTTCCAGGGCACAAGGCTGGGTGTGGGGGGGGTGTGTGGAGGTGCAGGGCACAAGGCTGGGTGTGGGGGGGGGGGTGTGTGGAGGTGCAGGGCAGAAGGCTGGAGGGGGTGTGGGGGATGCAGGGCAGAAGGCTGGGGTGCTCGGCAGAAGGCTGGGGTGCTCGGCTCGTGGGGGTGCTCCCAGCCCCCTGCCCTGAGCGGCTCAGGGCAGGGGGCTGGGAGGGATATGCCCTGTTCCACCCCCTTCCCTAAGGCCCATCCCTACCTCTCTCTGCCTGCTCTACGGAGCAGCGAGCATGCTGCCGCTCGGCTCGGCTCCGTCGCCGGCGGGGGAGGAGGAGGAGGGGCCGGAATGCACCACATTGTGGGAAGAAACGCGGGCGGGGGGGAGCGTGGCTGCCAGAGGACCAAGCTTCTGCCTCCTCCCCCCCCCCCCCACCGGTCTCCCCCCCACCGCTCTCCCCTGCGGGGGCAGGAGGCAAAGCTTGGTCCTGCGGCAGCCAAGCTTCCCTCCTCCCCCTTCTTCCCCCAGCGTGGCGCTTTCCGGCCCCTCTGCTCCTCCTCCTCCTCTCAGTGGGCAGGCAGCGTGCCACTCAAAATCGGCTCGCGTCCTGGGGTTTCCGACCCCTGGTCTAGATCCATTCTCTTTGGAACCCCCTTTCAGGTAGTTGAAAGCAGCTATCAAATCCCCCCTCATTCTTATCTTCTACAGACTAAATAATCCCAGTTCCCTCAGCCTCTCCTAATAAGTCATGTGCTCCAGCCCCCTAATCATTTTTGTTGCCCTCCGCTGGATTCTTTCCAATTTTTCCACATCCTTCTTGTAGTGTGGGGCCCAAAACTGGGCACAGTACTCCAGATGAGGCCTCACCAA
The DNA here is from genome assembly GCF_002925995.2 of Terrapene triunguis. NCBI lineage: Eukaryota > Metazoa > Chordata > Testudines > Emydidae > Terrapene > Terrapene triunguis. Next base: position 47,405,180 of record NW_020664409.1, on the reverse strand, counting down.
TGCCGAATAGAGGGGAATGATCACCTCCCTTGATCTGCTGGCAGTGCTCCTACTTATACAGCCCAAAATGCCGTTAGTCTTATTGGCAACAAGAGCACACTGTCGACTCATATCCAGCTTCTCGTCCACTGTAACCCCTAGGTCCTTTTCTGCAAAACTGCTGCCTAGCCACTCGGTCCCTAGTCTGTAGCAGTGCATGGGATTCTTCCGTCCTAAGTGCAGGACTCTGCACTTGTCCTTGTTGAACCTCATCAGATTTCTTTTGGCCCAATCCTCTAATTTGTCTAGGTCCCTCTGTATCCTATCCCTACCCTCCAGCGTATCTACCACTCCGCCCAGTTTAGTGTCATCTGCAAACTTGCTGAGGGTGCAATCCAAACCATCCTCCAGATCATTAATGAAGATATTGAACAAAACCGGCCCCAGGACTAATCCTTGGGGCACTCTGCTTGATACCGGCTGCCAACTAGACATGGAGCCATTGATCACTACCCGTTGAGCCTGATGATCTAGCCAGCTTTCTATCCACCTTATAGTCCATTCGCCCATCCCATACTTCTTTAACTTACTGGCAAGAATACTGAGGGAGACCATATCAAAATCTTCGCTAAAGTCAAGGAATAACATGTCCACTGCTTTCCCCTCATCCACAGAGCCAGTTATCTTGTCATAGAAGGCAATTAGGTTAGGCATGACTTGGCCATGGTGAATCCATGCTGACTGTTCCTGATCACTTTCCTCTCCTCTAAGTGCTTCAAAATTGATTCCTTGAGGACCTGCTCCATGATTTTTCCAGGGACTGAGGTGAAACTGACTGGTCTGTAGTTCCCTGATCCTCCTCCTTCCCTTTTTTTAAAGATGGGCACTACATTAGCCTTTTTCCAGTCATCCAGGACCTCCTCCGATTGCCATGAGTTTTCAAAGATAATGGCCAGTGGCTCTGCAATCACATCCGCCAACTTCTTTAGCACCCTCGGATGCAGCGCATCTGTCCTCATCCAGCTTTTCTAAATAGTCCTGAACCACTTCTTTCTCCACAGAGGGCTGGTCACCTCCTCCCCATACTGTGTTGCCCAGTTATTTCTCTTTATATAGAAAGTTATATAGGAACTAATTTAAACTGGTCACTTTCATGCTGTTGGACAGGCACTCTTGGGCATGTAATTGTACTAACCTAACTGAAAATTAGGGCCAAAATATGTTGGAATCCTTGTCCGCTCATAATATTGCACTCTCAAGCAAGCCTTTTAATAAATGATTAATACTATTGATGAAACTACAGACCTTCTTGCATAATTCAAATTAGTCTTAGAGGATATTTGCAGAAAGATAAATCTGTAATTAAGAGTAGCATTTTTAAACTGTAAAAGATTATTTACATTCAACTTTTACCTTTTTTTTTTTTCTCCCTAGAATCTTTTGGAAAAATCTATTGAAAGAGAAACTCGCCAAGAGTATGCTCTCGCTATGATCCAGTGCAAAATTCTGAAGCAACTAGAGAACTTGGATCAGCAGAAATATGATGATGAAGACATAAGTGAGGATATTAAGTTTCTACTGGAAAAACTTGGTGAGAGTGTCCAGGATCTTAGGTATATTTTATAGTATGAGTTTTTAAACCTGTCACTTGAAATACTGGCAAACTTATTTATTTTAATTATGTTTTAAAACAGAAAATAGTAGATACGCTGGTGGTATTCTGGTATACCATATCTTCCCGACAGTATATGAAAGATCCAGTTTCTAACTGGATGTCTGTCATGTATCTGACTAGAAAAATCTACTATGCTTATGCACACGTGCTTCTTAACTGACAGTTTAATAGACAGGATTTTCAACAAGAGTTGCATCTGCTTGCACTGGAGCCGAATTCGGTACTTTCAAAATATGAAACTTAGTGTAGACCCATAGAATGCCAAATGAACACGTGTACACTAGTGAGTCATTTATCCCAACTTATGCTGGATGTATAATTTAGACTATAACTTGTATCTCTAAGTTGGGTCTGTGATCCCTGGTCAGAGGAATTCCTTTTTAGACTTTAGTAACCACTAACAAATGCACAAAGCAGTTTAGCTGTCCCTAAATGTGTACTGTTAATGGATTTTTTTCTTGGGATCTGTAATCCCATATTTAGGAGAATAGTTCACTTATGAATAAAATGGGATTGCTAGAGAGTTTTTAAAACATTTTATATTTCAGATCAGTAAATTTAAGATTATGTTCTGTGTAAAAGTAAAGTAGAGGTATGGGGAGAATGCTTTTTTTTAACCCTGCAACTTAAAACATTACAATGGCACAGTGCACTGCTGTGGCGCTTCAGTGTGAACACTACCTACATTGATGGGAGGGTTCTTCCATCGGCATAGGTAATCCATTTCCCCGAGAGGCAGTAGCTAGGTCAATGGAAGAATTCTTTTGTCGACTAGTGCTGCCTACACAAGGACTTAAATCAGCTTAACTATGCCACTTGGGTATGGATTTTTTTCACATCCCAGAGCAATGTAGTTGTGCCTGCCTAATTTTCTAGTGTAGATCAGGCCTAAATCTTAAGTTTCTGAAGTGGGCCAAGTGAGAGGACTTCAAACAAAGATATTCTTTCCCTCCCCTCAACCTGTGCTCACTTTCATGTTGCTTAAGGATGTTCCACCAATATTTTTAAACAATTTATCCAAATCAGAATTTTGATACAGATTTGTAAAGAACTGTGACTTTCAAGTTTGTCATAACAAATCCTACTCTCTCTCAAGGAGTAGAGCTTCTGATGTACTGTTAAAGGCCCATTCATGGGAAACTAGTATTTCACCGTGTGTTTTTTGCACTCTAGTTCATTTGATGAGTACAGTTCTGAGCTCAAGTCAGGAAGATTGGAATGGAGTCCTGTACACAAATCTGAGAAATTTTGGCGAGAGAATGCTGTGAGATTAAATGAAAAGAATTACGAGCTATTGAAGTAAGTTCTTTAATTTTCATAAAATTCTGATTCTCTCTTCATGCTGTTCTTTAAAGTATATTTTCAGTGTTCAAATTTAAACCAAGTGTACTATGGTATTTATTTCAATATGAGCATTAAGTAATGTAATTTAATTTTGTAGAAACGTTACCTAGGGAGAAGAGAAGGTCAGAACATATTACTGTTTAAAGTATGTGGCTTTTTAGCAATGGGAATCATCTGCTCAGAAGTTGAATTGCTTGTATTTCATTAACTGAGCCAGGTACTTATGTTGATTATGTAATAGAGAAAGTATTCAAAACCCATCTTAATTCACTTGCAGTATCACACATGGTGGCTTTTAAACTATTTCAGTTAAATACACAAGAAATACCAGCTAATACAGTCCAAAAGTCTGACTTCACCTTACCTTAGTTAAAATTTTGTCAGGCATTCCATCACTCTTCTAAATACCATTTTTTGGTGATGAGCTTGAGGATATCATTACAGCTGTGGGATTATTCTGTGTGACCTCTGGCTCAATATGTTACACTCTACACTATTGATCCAGTTTCTGAGGTGGGATTGAATAGTGCAGCTACTTGTCCTTGTCAGTATGTGACAAGGACTTGCACCATTTTGAAGTTGGAGCCCACCTTTCCTGATGGAGCTAAGGGCCTATCTATTTAATTGGCTGGCTTTCAGAAGCCAATCAAGAAAGTTGGATTTTTAGATGGCTGTGAATGCTCTGTTAGTTGCCTAGTTAGTCGTTTTGATTGTGTCCTTTACCATTGACAGCGTGGTGTCAAAGTGCCCCTTCTTCTTATTTGTTCCTCCATGTCAATGTTGTATAAATCTGGATTGCAACGTTTAAAGCAGGGAGATGACTGGAGTACATGATGCTACATGGTGTGAGCCTGGCCAAGTTGAGATCTAACAATGGCTGTGCAAGCGGTCATTACTTTGTAGATCCTGTGCTGGAGACAAAGTCCCAATCAGCAGAACTGTTTCCAGTGGTAGGCAGGTTGGTGTCTGGAGTGTCTTGACTCACTTACAGAAACCAGTGTTTCATGCCAGGGCAAATTTTCACTCTGCTTTTGGTAAGATTGACACTCTAGTCTGATTCTGAGCAATCTTCGAGGAAGCAGAATTTGCAACTCAAGCAGATGACTCCTAGTTACTAAAGTCTCTCGCTAATTTTTAATTTTAATTTATTTAATTTAATTTAGGTTCTGGTAGTGCCTTGGGCTATGCTCAATAATTTAAACCAGTGTTTCTTTCAAATGATGGCCAGCAAAACCTTGAGTTCCTCTTTGGAGGCTTTTTCAGGGCATATCTTTTCCAGAGGAAAGACCCCAGTATCTCAACAAACAAACAAAAAACCCTGTTCAATCTGCATGTCAGTCTGTTGTGGGGGTGCTAGCCAGATGGTGTGGCCTGTGGTGCCTTTATTGTGTAGAAGATCTCCAACTTTACATCTTCCATCCACTGCACAGTCCTGTTGATCTGCTGTCTTGGTGACTACTTGAGATTGTGGCCTGGATAGGAGCTAGTAAGCTAATATGGAACCTATATATGATAGAAGTATGGGAGAAGGACACTGAGAAAATGGGAGATTTTTGCCTACCTTTCTGTTGCTCAGGATTGCAAACCAAAATTATGCTCATTTGTCCTTATGGCTCTATTTTGCTTTTTCATGCCACGCTCATTACTATGATACTAAAGTGTTATTTCTGGATGTCCAATAGCAGCAGTGGCTATTTTACTCAATGTGCTATAGGCTAAAAAGCGGTGGCTATTTCTTTTGGATGTAGGCTACACCTGAAGACCACTTTGAAATTTTGGTTGCACATAATGAGGTACAGAAGCCTGCTTTTAGTTGTGCTTCATACAGGGTACACTGCCCCTATCCTTCACAGGGTGGACTGGTTTTCAGTTAATTTCTGGGTGTAATTAAAGATGTAGGTTTTCATAGGATCATAGAAATGTAGGGCTGGAAGGGCCTTCAAAGTAATCTAGTCCATTTCCTTGCACTGATGTAAGACGAAGACAGACCCTCCCTGACAGGTATTTGTCTAACATGTTCTTTAAAACCTCCAATGCTGGGATTCCACAACCTCCCTTTGTAACCTATTCCAGGACTTAACTATCCTTTATAGTTGAAAGTTTTTCCTAATATCTAACCTAAATCTCCCTTGCTGCAGGTTAAGCCAAGTACTTCTGGTCCTACCTCCAGTGGATTCGCAGAACAATTGATCACAGTCCCCTTTATCACAGCCCTTAACATATTTGAAGACCATTAGCAGTCTTCTTTTCTCAGGATATTAACATCCCTGTGTTTTTAACCTTTCATCATTTTTATTGCTTTTCTCTGGACTCTCCAGTTTGTCCACATCTTTCTTAAAGTGTGCTATCCAAAACTGGACACAATACTCCAGCTGGGGCCTCACCAGTACTGAGTAGAGTGGAACAGTTACCTCCTGCTGAACTTATGTCACTCTTGTTAATACACCCCAGAATGTTTACCTTTTTTGCAACTGTGTCATGCTGTTGGCGCATAGTCAATTTATGACCACTCTCACCCCCAAATCCTTTTCTGTAGTACTGCTGCCTAGCCAGTTGAGTCCCCATTTTGTATTTGTGCACTTGATTTTTCCTTCCTACTTACTTATCTTTATTGAATTTCAGCTTGTTAATTTCAGACCAGTTCTCCAATTTATCAGGGTCCCTTTGTATTCTAATTCTGTCCTCCAAAGTGCTTGCCGCCCCTCCTAGCTTGGTATCACTACAGATTTTACAAGCATACTCTCCACTCCATTATCCAAGTCATTATTGAAAACATTGAATAGCACGAGACCCAGGACAAACCCTTGCAGGATCCCATTAGATGCCCTCCCAGTTTGACACCGAACCATTGATAACTACTCTTTGAGTATCGTTTTTCAATCAGGGATGCACACGCCTTACAGTAATTTCATCTAGACAACATTTCCTTGGGTTGCTTATGAGAATGTCATGTGGGGACACTATCAAAAGCTTTACTAAAATCAAGATATATGCTTCCCACCCATTCACTAGTTTATCAGTAATCCCCTCAAAGAAGGAAATTAGGTTGGTTTGGCATGATTTATTCTTGACAAATCCATTTTGTCTTACTTATGTGAGTTTACAGACCTTATTTATATGTGCTGGGACATGAGGGCAGGGAATTCTCAGTATGATGGATCCTTGGTTCTGGAATTTTTGCCACACCCTTTGGTTCAACAGAGCCCAAGTCTGCTGAAATTGAACGTATACTGCAAAGTCTGTCTGTTTCCCAGACTTCTTTATTTTTATTTTTTTGGAGGGGGGCAGGGAGGAAGGGAGGATAGATTGAAGCTGAAGGGTTAGGGATTAAAACAGTTGATATTGGGTCAATCTGAAATTTTCTGTATGTACCTTTGAATGATAGACCTCCATATCTCTGACCTCCTTATCATTGTGTGTGTCAAATTGTATTTTTATTATTGTTTCGTAAACAGCTTTCTTGTTGAACTGCCTTCAAATTACTTATCTTTATTTTGCATACTGAGTTGAAGTTTGAGTAATCCCTTCTTCTTTATGAAACGTACAGAATTGTCTCTCTTGTCACGCTAAGGAAATAAGTAACAAGCATCCTAATAGATTCTGATGTGGTATTTCATTCATAATCTTGGTTTTTGAAGAGAACCAGAGTTACTTGCTGAAGTACAGTAGATAAGTACGGGAAAGGATGCATATTTCTTTGCTATTAATGGTGTCTTTGAAACTAGAAAATCACAATTGGAAAGTTTTTTTTAAAATGCTATAACTCTCCATCTTCAATAACATGTCTAATTCTCCACTCTTGGAATGCACTTCAATTCTTTGCAATAATGGGCAATGATTTTCATTCTGTTCTGTTTAAAATTCTGCCTGTGTTTTTCACTGGGGTATCCTCTAGTAAACAAGGAAACCATTGTGGGGGATAGAGCATGAAAGTTGGTTGACAGCAGTTAAGTGCAACCACACAACAGTTCTGATAGAACCATTTTGGCATGTTACAGACAGCAAGCTGAATAGCTATGATGTATTCTGGGACTTCTGAATCATGTGTCCTGAAACACCAAAAACTGTTTCTCGGGGTAGCTTGCCTACAGAATGCACTTCATCATGGAATGGAGTTAGCAGCAGCAGAGCTTATGGACCTGCAACTTCTGTGGTTTCTTCTCCACACTGTTGAATTTCATAAGCATGGCTGGTACAGCTGGACTTGAGCTCAAGTTCTCACTGCAGGTGCTGCAGTCTAGTGATGCAAGCAACATTTTGTATAAAATGCTTGAGACAGCTGTTGTGTACAGATGCTGCAAGCTCAAGGCACTGGTTGCAATGTCCTTTTGCCTAGAGTAGATAGGGTCTTTGCTATTTAATTCCAATTTGTTGCTTGGGAGGTATTTTTTTTGTTTGTGTTATAATCCCAGTTTTACAGTACAGGTGATGCATGATGTATTTATGGTCTCTGAAATAGAGTTACTTTAAATTAGCACTTTGTAGAGTAATTAGCATCTGATTGTTTAAAATACTATTGTAGAATCCTGACGAAGCTTCTGGAGGTTTCTGATGACCCGCAAGTCCTAGCTGTAGCTGCTCATGATGTGGGCGAATATGTACGACACTATCCTCGAGGGAAGCGGTAAGCAAAAAGCTTTCTTTGCCTTTGTCTCTCATGCTTACTGGCAAGGTGGCGGAGTATCCACTTAACCTGATAAACACTATAATTGTACAACAAGTGCTGCGACTTGCCCCAACATAATTATGAAATAGGTTATTGGGAATATTAAATAGCTGTTTGATCCTGTCAGCAATAAACTAATTCGCTTTCTGGGGCTTTTAATTAGTGAAGAAAATATATCTGAAGAGCTCTTGAAAATTGTTCAGGCATTTAGTAGCTATTCTAATCACTTCAGTCATAGACTTGCTGTATATTTAAAGTGTTTATCAGAATTTCATTATAAACACCAGAGTATTGTTCCTGCAATAGTCATGGAGAATCTTTAGTAAAAAAATCTTGCAGCTTCTTAGTTCCTTTTGAACTAAGATTTGTTTTCTCATAAAATATTGCTGGTGATAAATGAAACTACTGTGTTCTGATACCATACTTCATGTAAAAAGTACCAATAGAAAATACATAGAAATTTAAATATGCAGAAATACTACATAACTTACCTGAAACACATAATATCCTTGACATAGTATGAAGGCAGACAAGCTGTTGTTCTGTATATTAGGCAAACAAATAAAAATCTTACAATGGTCTGTCAGCAACAAATTCTATGAAAGCTACAACCCTGTCACTTGAAAAGTGACATTTCTGCAGGGTCAGGTTCAGAATATTGCAGTCTCTTGGTAGGTGAGATTTAGATATCCCAAGGGTTACAAGGTTTGTACTGTCAGAGAGGCTTTTTAAAAAAGACCATATGTAAGGGGTCGTGGCACCCAGCTTTTGCGAGCACTCCCTTCTGGTCTGCTTTCTGGTTAGGTGTGTCTGCAATCTTTCAGTTTATGGTGATCCCTTTCAGTGGCTTCTCAGGCAGTTTTTCAGTAACTCAGCCTTCCATCTAAGTCTCACACAGTGTCTATATGTGAAACAGAACAAACCCCCTTCCTGGGTATGCAGATTTTAACTTGTTCTGGTCCTGGTGTGGGCCATATCCCCAGGGTTTCTTCTCTGGAGACATTGTCTTCTTGTGGCCCTCCTTGGGCTCAGTCCTTACTCAGTCCCAGACGCCAGCCAGGAGCTCCTTCTTAGTTTTCCCGCAGTCCCTGCCAGCAACTGTCTTTAGGATCAGTCCCAGCAGCCAACCAGGAGCTCCTTCTTTGCTCTCCCAATCCCTGCCCACACTGAGCTCTCCATGGTCCTGCTGTTCTTTCAGCCAACTAGTAACTGTCCTCTCTCTTCTAGCTCGAGGCAGCAACTGACTACTGCTGTGTTCTGCAGCTCCTTTTATATGACCCTGATTGGCTGCTCCCTGCAGCCTATCTCATTGGCTGCTTCCTCGCAACCAATCTAGGCTGCTTGGAGTACTTCTCTTCTGCTTCTCTCTTGGATTGGGTGTGGCAGGACCCTGAGGCCTCCAGCAGGGGCCTCGTCCATCTTGTCACACCATATTATAGCTCTGTTCATGTAATATTAGTTTAGTCACTGTTTAGTCACTTCTGCTTATCCTGATCTGAGGTGCTTGTGGCCTCTGTCTCTCAGACCTTGATGGGTTTTTGCAGTTCTCATCTCTTCCAGTCATACTTAGCTATACAAGTCATTTTTTAAAAAAAAATTCCCCTGTGAAGAAATGATGAGCTGTTACTGGTTTCCTGACGAGGCTTAAATAAGAAAATGGAAAATTTTCTAGTCTTGTGAGAGAGAATTCTTGGCACAGACTACTGGTGCATTTAGATTGGTGCACTGTCCCTGACTGGTAGTGTACAAAGCCTCATTAAAACTTTAGTAACTGATTTCACTGTGTACTTGTGGGAAGGGAACTTATGAAGTATGGAGGATTTGACAGCCTCTGTAATCTTACCTTACCTACTGGAACTGCAGATGTTCTTAAAGTACAAGAACAAATCAAGTATGTTGTTCAGATGTGGCCAGCTGACCATATGTATTGAGCAATGTTGAAGTTTGTTGATTAGCTTACTTGTGAGCTGAAAGAAATGTAGACTTTCTGTGGATAGTTCAGGAAGAGATGACAATCCATAATGTTGCCTGAAAATAGACAAGAAGGTGTGGTCAGTATGTTATACTCCTAGACTGGGGTTTAAAACAGGAATACGTTACTAAACTTTTTCCATAATCCAAAACCAAATTGTGTGCACAAATCCACTGCTGAAATATTACAGGAGCACTCCACGTTGTTACCACCACACCCTGCTCACCATAGCTGTGTCCTTTTGACTTTTTCAGCAGAGCTTCAAACTTTAAAGTGAGAGGGTACAGGAAAATAACTCTGTCATTCCACCTAGTTTAAAAAAAAATCACATTAATAATAGAATATTTTTTCTTACATGTTAACTTATGAATACTACAAGTACAGTCATGTCTTCTAGGTTCAAAAATCTAAACAGGCCAACTCTCCAAAATACAAACTAAAAGTCATGCCTTGCTCAGATTTTTAAAACAGGAATAACAGCTTGTTCTTTGTAAGGCACATATGGGATCACCAATGAAATCCTTATTCAATATGACTTTAGTATATTCTCTCCAAGTCTTACAATCTTTAAAGCAATGTTTCAATTACACTTAATGGTCCATTTCCTTCCATGTTACACTTGGATTTCAGTATGAAGTTATCAAATTTGCATCTAGATGTGGGAATCATATTGGCGATTTTCATTTTCAGTGAATCTTATGACATTGAAGGCTGTTCACTGGTTCAGAAAAATAGAAGAATTCCATTGTTTTGCAAAAATTTTAGTTGTTTAAAACTTTTGTCCTTAGAACTTGAAGCCTGTAAAGACGGTAGAGCTTAAATATGTAAAAGCTAAAAGTTCTTCAGTTATTAGTTGCATTCAACAGAGTGCTAGAATTACCATCCTAGCTATTGATAATCCCTTCTCTTGTTTGTCTAAGACCAATGTTCATTACTTCTGTTTTTATTCTTTTGGTTAGGTTATTTCATAACACTACGTCAATTTAAGGAAAATTCAAGATATTTACCATTTAGAAATTATGGACCAGATCCTCAACTGGTATAAGTGGTGTAGCTCCATTAAAATCAATGGAATTACGCTGATTTATACCACCAAAGGCTATGACCATATATTTATAAGTATTTGCATGTAACCCAACTTATTAGCATTTCTATAGTCAGTCTACTATAAAGGCATGCTCAGTGTCTGTCTGTCAGGGGGGATCAGAGGGAACTCCATATTCTCCTGCACACCTCTGGCAAGAGAAGGAAGAGGCAGGTCTCAGCTAGGAAGAGGTCCCCAACCCTTTGGGTGTTTAAAGAAATCACCGTGAGTGTCATCGTATAAGGTATACACTTGTGACTCAGCTGAGATCTGTCAACGTGGTTATTATAGGAAGAACGACACATGGAGCACCCTCTTCTTTAACTTCTAAGGCTAGGGAACTTCTTGAGGAACAGCTCTCTGACCTTAGCCTGGTCTTGTACATGCAGTGTGGTACATGTTAATGCCTTCTGCTGGCATAATCTTCCTTGTTCCACTGCTGAATTCCACTTAACTTATGCGAGCTTCTTGCTTGTCAACTGACAATGGATTGCATGAATTCAGGTTTCTTTCTCTTTGCTCATGCTACTACTCAGCTCCTTATTTCACAGTGAAAGTCATTCACGCCCAGTACAGGGTGCTTGTGACTTGTCAGCTAGTTGGTTTCCTTTATCCAGCTTTGAGGGAGAAAGAAGCAGAAGAGGAGGAGGGGGCGATTAAAACAAGCACGTGAGTTGGTCATAGATTTGAGAAGGAAACTATTTGAAGTTGGGTTGCCTACTGTAGCTGTTGCTTTTAGAGCTTGAACTTCTGTATTAAGGCATACACCAGGCATAGTAATAAAAAATATTGCATATGTACAAGTAACACTTGATTTAAGAAAGATAATACTGGATTTCTTGACTTCAGATTCTCAGCTCCAATGTTGCTCCACTGTAGTGTTTGTCACCTCAGCATTATTTGTGATGAGAGAATTTTAATTTTAATTTTTGACCTGGGAGAGGGGTGCATTTGAGCTTAACATCCTTTTTTCACCCCTTTTTCGCTATTCAATATATTATAAAAGTCAAAGCCCTAGAATGTGAACAAGCTATTGGTTGTATTTCACAACATTGTTTTGTGTATTGTTTTTTCTCTTGGGAAGGTGGGAGGAGGCCTTAAGCAGGAATAAAGCTTTTAGGAACCTCCTGTGCTATTAAGAATTTTTAGTATTCATGTTGAGGACTTTGACATATAACAGTGGTATGTCTTGGAAAGCATTTACTTTGTACAAAGTATCTTAAAATTGTGTAAAATAACATTTTTGAATAATGTTCCTTGGAGTTTCATGTACTGTTATGGCCAAGTTAGAAAATGTAATGTGGGTGAAGGTGATGAAGTCGCACAATAATGCCATATTTTGTTGCTGCTTAACTTAAAAATAATTGTACTGCTCATCAATTACAAATTATTCAACAGTTTATTGTTTTTCAAGTATAAATAGGGTAGTCACAGTAATACAGAGTACTCATGCGAGGTACAGTAGCATGCTACAAGTTAATATGCAAAAGATATGAGTGCATCACTAATCTTTTCACAGGATATTGCTCTTAATTGCTTTTTCTAAGGCACGTGAGAGCAATATGCAATAAAAATATAAATGTACCTCAATAAATTGGCCATTCACATTATATGCTAATCTACTAAGGAGATTTCGGGAGGAACAATTGACAGACAACAATGCCGAATTTTAAATAACTATGTAGACTCTACCTCTCCAATGTATAGTATGAGTAGATATTTCCTTTCCTTCATTGTTTTTGTGAGGCTTGGCAGAGAGAATGAGGCATGGGGAGAGAAGGGGAATACATTATTTAATTTTGAGATATTGGAATGTCCAGGGGGAGAGATTCCTGTTGGTTTGATTGGAACACTTGTTGGGAGTGTGGGTTAGCTGAGAGTAGCTACTGTCATTTTGCAAGCCAGTGAATCTGGTTGTTAGGGGAATGGTTTTGTGGGCTGGTGTGGAAGGGAAATGGGGCACTGGAGTTCAGTAGAGAGCAGAGATATTGGGATTATACAAGAGGACTGGGAGAGGAAATTGTGCTGGGGAAAGCTAGACTGAATTCCTGGATTTGGTGAGGAAAATGCTGATTGGTTGAGTGACAGAATGAGAGATGAGCATGAAATATGCATACTTAAGTGACTTTATATATTTACACACTTAAATCCACATCTGTGAATATACAGCAGCTGAAGAAATTTGCCTTTCTGAAGCCCCAATACGACTAGCTGCTCCACATAGGCAAATATTACACCTGTGAGGAGTCCCATTGACTGCAGTGATTATTACCTGCACAGAGAAGCTTATAGGATCAAGGCTTTGGAATGTGGCTTGGAAAAAGTGTACATAGCTGTATGTGTTTGCATATACTAGCATGAGGACTGACAAGTACCAGCCTGTACTGGCATAAAACTGGAGTGTTTGCACAGAAATTAGTATAGAAGTGACAGAAGTGTGGATGACATTTGTGAGGTGTGTAATAGAGAGGAATGACGTTAGTCTCTGCACGCTGCAGATGATGGGTGCTACTGGCTACTTCTGTTGTGTTCAAGCACATAGTTTATGGATCCAATAAGACTTAGAAGGTGCAACAAACCATTTTGGAGCAAGTGAGGTGCATGCCTTTGGTAGATGTTAAAGTTCAGGAAATATTTTCATCTTATTTGAGTTAAATGTCATGTCCAGTTTTTCTTTCTAGATGTCATTCTATGTCACACATTCAGAGTTACTAAATCTGAATGGCTTTTAAATTTGTTGGGGAGAAGGGACTCTCTTGCTATGTGTTTGTATACCATGTGATTCAATGGGGCCCTGATTGGGGCCTCATATGTCTACACTGCGATCAAATACCTGCAGCTGACCCATGTCAGCTGACTTGGCTCATGGGGGTTGTGCTATGGGCCAATAAAATTGCAATGTAGATGTTTGGGCTCGGGCTGGAGCCCAGGCTCTGGAACCCTACTAGGGGGATAGTCCCAGAGCTCAGGCTCCAGCCCGAGCCTAAACAGCAATTTTATAGCCCCTGTGCCCAAGTCAGCTGACCCAGGCCAGCTGCGGGTGTTTGATTACAGTGTGGACATAGAGTGCTACTGTCGTCATATCCAACTCACTGTCTCCCTTTCATCATTATTTGTATCATCAATATATGAAAGTCCCAATGAATATTGGACAAGACGATGCCCTGCCAGATCCCTCTTGCCAGAGGTCTAAAGCAATGCAGACTACTTTAAAACATTAGATAATTACAATATCTGTGGCTAATAAAATTACTTGTTGCTCATTACACATTTTAAAGTACATTAAAGAAATATTAAACTACAATATGCAGATGTAACATTTTCAAGATCATTTTCAATTGGAAGTCTTGTGCAGTGACCAATACCAGCTTAATTATCCACATATAAAATGATGGCACATGACAAATTTTGATGATTTAGGATCACTGATTTTTGAACAAATGTTTGTTGCTGTTTCCAAAGATTAGTGCAGCGTTAAAATGCTACAGAAAAATATCTTGGTAAATGAAAATGCAGCATTAAGAAATAGAACACTGTTTACATTTTTTCAAATGGAAAATACTATAAAGGGTCTGCTCCATTTTGTCTGTTGTTTAAATGCACACATCCCTAGTCTCTCAGAGATGCAGGAAAAGTAATAAGATTTCATGATAAACAGACTTTCAAAATTTGTCCCATAAGACTTGTCAAAAATAAGTGGTCTGGAGGTTAAGCACCTTGAATCTGTGAATCCATGGAAATAAGCAATACAGTTGATACATTCCAGCAGAAATTGGTATTGCTGAACCCTCAGATTTGATGCATAATTTTTTCTTATCTTTTATCTGCACAAAGCACCGCCATGATTTCTAGCAAAGGCCACTATTGATCTCTCGAATACCTGGGACTCTTTTATATGCAGTGTTATTGTAGGTGGGTTGGTCCCAGAATATTAGAGACAAGGTTGGGTGAGTGAATATCTTTTATTGGATCAACTTCTGTTGGTGGAGAGACAAGTTTTTGAGCTTACACAGAGCTCTTCTTCAAACCAAGACCCAAAGAAGAGCTCTGTGTAAGCTCGAAAGCTTGTCACTCACCAACAGAAAAAAGTTGGTCTAATAAAAGGTATTTCCTCACCCACTTTGTGCATTATCACCTTATATGTACATCATCTAGGGCAAGATGAGAAACTATAATGTTTTTAGTATCATTCAGAGAACCTGCAGTAAAAGGCTCTGTCAGCCCCTTGGCAAACCGTCCTAGCTTTTCTTATGTTCAAGAACTGCCAAAGACTTTAGCAATATTAACTTCAGTGAAAGTGCTAGGAATGCTACAGTTATTTACTGTAGGTTCAGAAATACTTCATACAATGTAAGAGGCCACCTAGATTGGTATTTATTGCACAGTTCACAGATGTTGGCTGTCCTGACAACAGCATAGGCTATTGTACCAAAGTAATCATAATTTTGACACCATAATAGGCATGTTTGTGTTTTAAAGCAATAGAAGATCAAATAAAAAACTGGTGTGTTTTATTTTTGATCTTTAAAGCTGTTGCTGCAGTATGTAAAATGGCCGCTTGGGGAGGCATAGGGGGAAAAACTGAACTACCAGCCAGGGATTTTGTCTGAGAGGCAGTGACTTCCCCTCCCTCTTTTTTATAATGGGACTTCCCTGCCCACTTGTGATTAGAAGTAGTGGCATGCTTTCAAATGGAAGGTCAATAGGGAGAGGGCCACTTCTTGTGACAAGCATGTTGCTGCGGGAATTAGAGGGGAATGGTTTTGGATTTGTGGAAACTATGGGGGGTTTGTGGGTTTGAGATTCATTTATGGAGAATTTTTGGCACGGCATTTCATTGCGATATTGACTTTCAGTGAGGCCTCACAAGGTCAGCAAGGAGTTTGGCTCACTTCATTCTCTTGGCCACGCTGCTTGAGTCTCTGGGACTGAGCAGCAGTCGGTGGGGAGGGCAAGAATGGATGGCATTCCTTCTTTGGGGAGAGTTAGATGGATCCCTCATGAAGGAAGGATTTTTCAGTTTTGGTTGGCATGTGAGATGTATGAGAATGAATCCCATAAAACTGAAGGGAGTTCAGGATTCTCTCCATGTGGGCTGGGGGAATTGTATCCATCTCCATTTTGATGATGGGGTATCATGGACAGGATATTCAGTCTGAACAGGGAATGCTAAGGAATTAGAGCTTCCGTGTGTGAGAGGCTCCTGGGAGTTTGTACACTCTTGTGTTGGGAACCTCCTTTTTGGTTGGTAATTGCTGGGGGTTGGGACCAAAATTGGTTATAGACTCGGGTTGTGGTAAGAGCTTGTAGCTTTGTTCTAGTACTCAGCACTATCCCTTTAGAGGTCAGTTTAGGATTAGTTTTGCTTTTTTCCCCTGGTGTTTGGGATTTTTGTTGTTGTAGTAGTAGTAGTAGTACTTTCTTATTTAAGAAGCAGCAGCAATGAGTATGTATACATGCATACTTAGAAATACAGGGAATCCTCACATATGCAGTGAATATGAAATAAGATGGATCCCCTAGAAAATTGATGGCATTTACCATTCACTTTGTGACTTATAAACCTGCTGTTTGAATCCCTTGGTACTAAGCAGTTAGGATTATCTGATCGTTAGCAGGCAGAGGTTGAAGTAATTGCAAGATATTTTAAAATGTGTGTCTTTTTCAGAGTGATTGAGCAGCTTGGTGGTAAACAGCTAGTAATGAACCACATACATCACGAAGACCAGCAAGTTCGCTATAATGCCCTACTGGCTGTACAGAAGCTGATGGTTCACAACTGGTATGTGAAAACTTACTTTAGTTAATATTATCTATGAGAAATTGTATAGAATCCAGATTACAGATTTTTTGAAAAATAACTGATCCTCTTTAGCTGAAATATTTATCTCTGTAATGTGATGATGAAATAATAATTCTGATGAACCCAGTGTTTAAAATTCTACAAGAAATTGTGCTGACATGAAAAATTAACACTTTGGCTTCTATTTCCTTCCTGCTTTTCTGCTAATTGAATTAAGTTATCAGACTTTCAAGAGTTCAGTGGAACACATTTCACTCAAGTATGCTTAAAAACTAGAATTTAAATGTTTCATGATGGTCATATTCTATAACTGATGCAGTGTAATCACAGTTTGCAAAATGTCTTCTAACTGTGTAAATCAGAATGGATTTCACTGGTTCTCTATTGAGTTTCACAGTGTGGTGTTTACAATTTCACTTAGCTATCCTCTGGAAATTGATAGTCCCAACACTTGTTTAATCTTTAGATGTCTTACAAAGTGAATGCACTGTTTTTTTTCTTCTGGAATGATGTTCCTTCATTGCTCTCTCATTCTAAGTCAAGGTTTGCAGTGTAATGTTCATAAACAAACCTACATTGACAAGTGTGTCTGAATGATGGAAGATTTTTTTTTTTTAAAGTAAGTTTTTGATTCAAGATTCCAAGGTGCAGTTGTAAACAAGGGGATAAGAGGACATAGGCGGTTGTTAAGTTCTAAAACTTTAACCATAAATCGGTATTGCTCTGCACTGCCATTTGAGAGACTTGGCTTCAGTTCCAAGGCCTGACTATTAGGAGCTGAAAGTTCTGTGGTGTTAATAATGTTCAGAGTCACTAATGTCTTTTTTTCCTGAAATATTTAAGAAATGGTATTTGACAGCCTCTGACGAGAATACCATTCAGTGCTGTGCTCTGTCTGGCTGATGATTGTGAACAAGGCCTGAAAATCCTTCCCAAGTACTGGGAACCTGCTGCTGCTGTAGAAACAGTATGGGAGAAGTTTCCATCCTCTTTGTAGTGGGGGAAGCAATGTATGTCCTATGGATGAAGGATTTAATCTGTTTCAGACAACCTCTAGAAGTGGCAAGATTTTAAAAACATTTGCTGCCTTTTCATGTTAATTCAAATCAGCTATGTACACTATAAACTCAAATCAAATGTTCTCATAGTAAAATGTGATTTTTCACTTTCTTATGCAGTTTATGCTTTCCAGATACAATAATCAATCTGTAACTTGTTAAACTGGATGGAAAACTTAAATTCCTATATAACTGCATGTTTCTTATGGGATTCTTCCCATTTGAAACAACTCCTAGTTTTCATGACGAAGAAATGAGATCTTTCACAAGACATCATTTTTTCACTTCATCTTAGCAGTCCTGAAAATTCAAATCTAAAATGGTATTGTAGAGCAGATAGAGAGCAGTGTCTGAATAAATGTATTCCAGACTGGCTAGTACATGCAAGCATATCGAAATGTTGACTACTAGACTAGATTACTCACAAGTGGCTTGGATAAAGTGCAATAAAAGTAGAAGCTGGGATGCTATGGCTCAGCAGTATAATAGAAAAGAAGTATTGTGAAACACACACCTATTTTATTATGACTTTAAACTGCATGTTTAAATTCAGTCTATTTTGAGCACTCCATGCTTTGGAATTGCTTATGATTGTGCATGGGGTTTTGAGACAGATGCAATGCAATTTAAAAAGTTAAGCACTGATGATTATAATAGTTTGGAGGTGGAGAGGGGGTGTTAGTAACAACATACAGAGTTACTAGGAAGAGATTTTCAAGCTAACTGTGCATTGCTGTAGTGACAGGGTAATAACACGTGTATTAAAAAATCAATATTACGTAATTAACCATACAAAGCAATTTCCCCTAGTACACTTTTTAGCCCTCAAGCATTGTTTTATTATAATCCTCCTCCCTTCATCTCACACAATACAATTCTTTATCTCCTACAGAGAGATTATAAATGTAAGCAATCTACTGTACAAATCAGAAGGAGTATTCACTGTATAAGGAGGACTTGAGTAAAGGAACATTGATTTCTGAGCACATGTAGGTGGAGACTAAACGGTGGTCTCACATTTTTCGGGTCATGAGTATATTTTTATGTTTATGCACTTCACAGTTTAATGGTAGTAAATGTCAATCTGTACTTATCACATACTGATTGGGGATGTGCCATTCTGGTTCACTGCAAATTTATTTGGGGTTCATAACTAGGCTATCGCTGTGTACAAGTTAGAGATGGAAAGACTCATTAGGTCATCCAGTCCATCTCTGCTAAAAGGAGACAGTTTCATTTTGTACATTTGCTGGTGCCTTGTCAAATCTGATTCAAAACAATGGGGTTTCCATCAGTGTTCTTTGCAGACTGTTCCACGGACAAATAGCTTTTATTGTTAGGAAAAGTTTTCCCAGATATATAGCCTAACTTTTCCCATTTTAAATTCAGCTCACTTCTGTCAGCAACAGCCCTTTAGCTATTCCCCCTCTGTTGTTGGTGTTTACCCCCCTCAGTGTTCTGTATAAATTGTTACCACTTAACCAAATTGAATGTATTGCATATTACCACTTAGCCAAATTGCACTCTTAAGGCCTACTTTTACCTTTAGATGTGTGCAGAACTTCCACTTAAATGAATGGGATTAGCATGCTCATGCTGGGTACAGTGGGGTGCTCAATGTGTCTCTAAACTACCTTCCTGCTTTCTGCAATAAGGAAGCTGTTCTAGTTTATACCAGCTGGCATAGGGCCCTAGAAACCCAGGACTGCTAGACCAATATTGCCCCATAAATAGGTGGAGGGAGAGAGATGGTATAGAAGTGGAGCAGCACATAGGGGACTTAGCTAGGGCTGAGGATCTGCCCCATATTTTGTGCACAAGATTTACAAAAACAACGAGGAGTCCTTGTGGCACCTTAGAGACTAAAAAATTTATTTGGGCATAAGCTTTCGTGGGCTAGAACCCACTTCATCAGATGCATGGAGTGGAAAATACAGTAGCAGGTATAAATACACAGCACATGAAAAGATGGGAGTTGCCTTACCCAGTGCGAGGTCAGTCTAACGAGACAATTCAATTAACAGTAGGATTTACAGTTAGCTTCTTGAAGTCAAATCATGAAGAAGAGACTCTCACAGATTGGACCATTAAGTGTCAATTCTATCCCTATTGCTTCTGACTTAACTTATAAGGGGAACGTGAGAGGAAGGACTGAGTGCTCCCCTGGAAGCTTTAATTTAAAAAACAAATGTTGTGGAGTACAGTTTGATAACTGGTGGTTGGTTGTTTTGGAGGTTCAAGCTCAATTTTGCCAACACATAAATAACCCAGTAAACATGAGCAATCGTCTTCAGGCCTCGTTCCTCTATTCTCTTCTTTTTCTCTGACTGAGAAAGCAGTCCAGTCATGTTTTTTAGCCTTTCCCCCCCGTCCTTATGTAATGGAATTCCAGTAATTTCTGTTGGGAAATGCACTTTCCTCATTTAGACCACAGTCTCCAGTTAAATTTTATTTAATCTGATTTGTGATCTCTGCATGGCAGCACCAGTCTGGTCCCCTTCCAAATCTTGGGATGTTACAACAGGAAAGAGGTTTGCAGCCCTGGGCTGAAGCTTGGTGCTAATGCTTACAAAATGTCCAATATGCAGAAGACTAGTAAATCAGAGTAGTAGGTGAAATGCTTTTTGGAATTACTCAAGTGAGTTACCTACCTGAGTGTTACAAGGTTCTGATTGTACTTTAGGTGATCTGGTAGGACAGGTTACTATCACTGAAGAAGGAATTTTAATGAGGGAGAGGTATGGTAGGAGTTGACTTTCTGCTTAAAACAAAGCTGTAGTTACTGTATAAAGCTTCTAAATAATCACTCTTCAAATTCAGTTAATTTCTAAACAATAAGTAGTTTTTAAAAATGTATTAGGGACAAAAAGAACCTTGACAATGGTATTATCCATTACTGTATGGAGATTGTGGAATTATCAATAATAATGCAGAAAAGGAAGAAGTGTTCAATACATATTTCTCTTCTGTATTTGGGAGAAAAACAGAAGTAGTGACGTCATATATAATAACACTTGCTATTCCTCTAGTATCTTGGGAGATTATTAAACAGCAGCTACTAAAGTTAGACATTTTTATATCAGCAAGTCCTGATTTGCATCCAATAACTTTAAAAGAGCTCACTGAGGAGCTTGCTGGGCTCTTAATGCTGACTTTCAATAGGTCTTGGAACACTGAGGGTATGTCTACACTACGAGAGTAGTTCGATTTTACTTAAATCGAATATGTGGAATCGATATTGCAAAGTCGAACGTGTGTCCACACTAAGGACGGTAATTTGACTTTGTGAGTCCACACTAACGGGGAAAGCGTCGACATTGGAAGCGGTGCACTGTGGGCAGCTATCCCACAGTTCCCGCAGTCCCCGCTGCCCATTGGAATTCTGGGTCGAGCCGCCAATGCCTTCTGGGTAAAAAAATGTGTCGAGGGTGTTTTTGGGTAACGGTCGTCATCCGTCCGTCACTACCGCCCTTCCTCCCTGAAAGCGCCGGCGGGAAATCAGTTTGCGCACTTTTCTGGTCAGTGACAGCGCGGATGCCACAGCACTGCGAGCATGGAGCCCGCTGCGACCATCGCTGCAGTTGTGGCCGCTGTCAACGCCTCGCAGCTTATCATCCACCTTTCCCAGAGGCAGATGCTGAGAAATCGGGCGAGGAGGCTACGGCAGCGCGGTGAGGACCTGAAGTCTGAGAGTGGCCCAGACCTGTCAGAAAGCATGGGACCCAGCGCCGAGGCCATCACGGTGGCAATGGGTCATATGGATGTGGAACGGCGATTCTGGGCCTGGGAAACAAGCACGGACTGGTGGGACCGCATAGTGCTGCAGGTCTGGGATGAATCACAGTGGCTGCGAAACTTTCGCATGCGGAAGGGGACTTTCATGGAACTTTGTGAGTTGCTGTCCCCTGCCCTGAAGCGCAATGACACCCGGATGCGAGCAGCCCTGACTGTCCAGAAGCGAGTAGCCATAGCCCTCTGGAAACTTGCAACGCCAGGCAGCTACCGGTCAGTCGCGAACCACTTTGGCGTGGGCAAATCTACCGTGGGGGTTGTTGTGATGCAAGTAGCCAACGCAATCGTTGAGGTACTGCTCTCAAAGGTAGTGACCCTGGGAAACGCGTAGGTCATCATAGATGGCTTCGCCGCGATGGGATTCCCAAACTGCGGTGGGGCTATAGATGGAACTCACATCCCTATCCTGGGACCGGACCACCAGGCCAGCCAGTACATTAACCGAAAGGGCTACTTTTCAATGGTGCTGCAAGCACTGGTGGACCATCGGGGACGGTTTACAAACATCAACGTCGGATGGCCAGGCAAGGTTCATGACGCTCGTGTTTTCAGGAACTCAGGTCTGTTTAGATGGCTGCAGGAAGGTATTTACTTCCCGGACCACAAAATAAGTCTTGGGGATGTGGAGATGCCTACAGTGATCCTCGGGGACCCAGCCTACCCGCTAATGCCCTGGCTCATGAAACCCTATACTGGCGCCCTGGACACTGAAAAAGAACTCTTCAACTACCGGCTGAGCAAGTGCAGAATGGTGGTGGAGTGTACTTTTGGCCGTCTCAAGGGGAGATGGAGAAGCTTACTGACTCACTGTGATCTCAGCGGAACCAATATCCCCATTGTTATTGCAGCTTGCTGTGTGCTCCACAATCTCTGTGAGAGCAAGGGGGAGACCTTTATGGCAGGGTGGGAGGTTGAGGCAAATAGCCTGGCTGCTGATTACACCCAGCCTGACAGCCGGGCGATTAGAAGAGCCCAGCGGGACGCGCTGTGCATCCGGGAGGCTTTGAAAGCTAGGTTCCTGAGGGAGCAGGGTAACCTGTGATTTTTCAGTTTGTGTACAGAGAAGCTGAACCTGCCCCCGTTTCTTTACCCACTAAATCTTCAGTATCCTCTCCATTTACATACCCCGTTCCCCCCCCCCCTTCCAAAACACGTTTAAAAATAAAATGACTTGAATTTTGTTAATGAACACCGTTTTCTTTATTACTGTTTTCGCGGGAAAGTGTTGAACCTGGGACGCAGACTGTGGTGGGGAGCGGGTGTAGTGTAGTGATGCAAATGACGCTTCTAAACTCCAGGAATGACAGGCTCCGCAATGGTGGACTGGTGGTTTCAACGGAGCCTGCCACCCCTCCTGTTCGGGACTGTGTGTGTGTGTGTGGGGAGGGGGGGCCTATGTGACTTTGTGGCAGGGGGAGGACGGTTACAGATCCCCTGCTGTGTGGCTCTGTGATCCAGGATAAGGACCGCTGCATAAGATCTCTAACTGCCCTCCCCCGCCACAAAGTCACAGAGCACCCCCCACAGAACACTAAAACCACCTCCCAGACTGACCAGGGTAACTAGTGACTGCAATGTGTGTGTGCCCTGCTCCTGTCCTGTCCAATTACCAACCCCCATCCCCCCCCTTCAGACAGACTCTCCTCTAAAGAACATGATGGAAACAGTAATGAACAGAAACGTATTTTTTATTAACAACTACACATGAAACTGGGGGATGAAACTGGGACCGGGGCTTGGGTGAGGCGGGAAGGAAAGGACTTATCAAATTTTGGGGAATGAGAGCCTTCTGGTGCTTGAGCAGTCTGCAGGGGTGGAGTGAGAGTTTTCACGGACTCTGCCGCCCCTCCTTCTTTGGACTTTGGGTGAGGGGGGTATGGGACTGGGTGGCGGGGGAGGGCGGTTACAGATAGACTGCAGCGGGGCTCTGTCCTCCTGCCTCCGGTCCTGCAGAACATGTACAAGGCGCCGGAGCGTGTCCGTTTGCGCCCTCATTAGTCCAAGCAGCGTTTGAGTCGCCTGCTGGTCTTCCTGCCGCCACCTCTCCTCCCGTTCCATGTGTGCTCGGTGCATTTGGGACAAGTTATCCCTCCACTGTGTCTGCTGGGCTGCCTGGGCTCGGGAGCAGCCCATAAGCTCCGAGAACATGTCCTCCCGTGTCCTCTTCTTCCTACGCCTCATCTGCACTAGCCTCTGGGTGTGTGATGCCAGGCTAGGTTGTGAGACAGTCGCAGCTGTGGGAATGGGAAAAAGGGAGTGAATTCCTCAGATAAATTTCGTTGTGAACAAAGAACATAGTCTTTCTCTGTGAACAAGACCATGCACAACACCTATCACATGCGCACTCAGGACAAGGTCGAATTTTTGGCCCTCGCATTCAGTGCCTGGGATCTTGCAGTGCAGATCAGAGAAGCGGGGCAGGACACCGGAATTTGTGTAGCAGGCCGACATGGTAAGCCGTATACTTGTGGCTGCTTAAAACTTTGATAGTTGCACTGGCCTCCTTTCACATTGAAAGCAATGCCAGTCCCTGCTGCCAGCAATCCGGCAAACATGAACTCTGCCCCTGTCCCACCCCCTCGCGGCTGTCCCAGGGAAAGATCCCTGTATGCTGCCCCTCTCCCGCCTCCACCGCGTGGCTGTAAACCGCCAGTTACAGTTCTGTAAAGGAACAGGCAAGCAGTCCCAATACTAACATTCCCCTACCTAATTCAAAGCAGGTCATCATGAGCGACATCACTCTGATGAGGATTTCCGAGACGGAAAAAGAAAGGATGCTTCGGGAAAGCCTGCAAAGACCAGGGCCGTATGCCGCCATGCTCTGCAGGGCAATGATCCCGGAGTACTTGCTTCTCTCCTGGTGCGGAAATGTTTCCTACTACGGAGGACCCAATAAGGCCGCTCTCCCCAGGACCCTGATGCAAAGGCTTTCCAATTACCTCCAGGAGAGCTTCGTGGAGATGTCAATGGAGGATTTCAGCTCTATCCCCGGACATATAGACCGGATTTTACTGTAGCTGCACTGGCAGGGACTAAACAGTAGAACTGCTTGGGCAGAACAATCATGCTACACCGGACATTGTTTGATTTTTTTTAAGTAGTTGCACTGCCAGGGAGTGAACAGTTAAGCGCCTAGGGCAAAGTAATCATGAAAAACCCATTCTTAATATTCCTGTTCTGTGAAAAATAAATGTTTACATGTTTAAAACACTTACTGGGTGATCCTTCCTCTGATTCTGTGTCCGGGTTAACGGCTGGGGACGGTTGGTAGGGGATCTCTGTAAGTGTGATGAAGAGATCCTGGCTGTCGGGGAAATCAGCGTTGTAAGCGCTGTCGACTGCCTCGTCCTCCTCATCTCCTTCCTCATCTTCCCCGTCCGCTACCATGTCCGAGGAACCGGCCGTCGACAATATCCCATCCTCAGAGTCCACGGTCACTAGTGGGGTAGTGGTGGCGGCCGCACCTAGGATGGAATGCAGTGCCTCGTAGAAACGAGATGTCTGGGGCTGGGATCCGGAGCGTCCGTTTGCCTCTTTGGTCTTCTGGTAGCCTTGCCTCAGCTCCTTGATTTTCACACGGCACTGCGTTGCATCCCGGCTGGATCCTCTCTCTGCCATGGCTTTAGAGATCTTCTCATAGATCTTTGCATTCTGTCTTTTGGAGCGCAGCTCGGAAAGCACGGACTCATCGCCCCACACAGCGATCAGATCCAAGACTTCCTGATCAGTCCATGCTGGGGCCCTCTTTCTATTCTGAGATTGCACGGCCATCTCTGCTGGAGAGCTCTGCATCGTTGCCAGTGCTGCTGAGCTCGCCACGATGTCCAAACAGGAAATGAGATTCAAACTGCCCAGACAGGAAAAGGAATTCAAATTTTCCTGGGGCTTTTCCTGTGTGGCTGGTCAGAGCATCCGAGCTCGGACTGCTGTCCAGAGCGTCAGAGTGGTGCACTGTGGGATAGCTCCCGGAGCTATTAGCGTCGATTTCCATCCACACCTAGCCTAATTCGACATGGCCATGTCGAATTTAGCGCTACTCCCCTCATTGGGGAGGAGTACAGAAGTCGAATTTAAGAGAGCTCTATGTCGAACTAAATAGCTTCGTGGTGTGGACGGGTGCAGAGTTAATTCGATGTAACGGCGCTAAATTTGACAAACTCCTAGTGTAGACCAGGCCTGAGGAAGTTCCAGAAGACTGGAAGAAAGCTAATGTTCCAATATTTAAAAGGGTAAATGGGATGACCCAGGTAATTATAGGCCTGTCAGTCTGACATCAATCTTGGCAAGATAATGGAGCGGCTGATGTGGGACTTGATTAGCATTAACTATATTACCCTCCATTAATTCTGGTGTTTAATCAACAAGGGTTTATGGAAAATAGATCCTATCATGCTTTTTGATGAGATTAGAAGTTTGGCTGATAAAGGCAATAGTGTTGATGGTAATATACTTAGACTTCTCTAAGGTTGATAAAGGAAGCAAGGGACACAAGGAGAAATATATGGCCATCAGAGTTAAGGACAATAAGTAGTTTTTAAAAATGTATTAGGGACAAAAAGAACCTTGACAATGGTATTATCAATTACTGTATTATAAAGTTATTATCCTTTATCAATTTGAGTTGCTACCCCATGACATTTTTGTTAAAAAAACTAGAATGATATAAAATCAACATATCACACATTAAATGGACTAAAAACTGGCTACCTAAAAGGTCTTAATGTAATTGTAAGTGGGGAATCATCAGTGAGCATTTGTAGTGGGGTCCCCCGGGGATCTATTTGGCGTCCTATGCTATTTAACATTTTTATCAATGACCTGAAAGAAAACATAAAATCATCATTGTTAAAGTTTTGCAGGTGACCCAAAAATTGGGGGAGTGGTAAATAGTGAAGAATACAAGTCATTGGGTATGTCTACACTACGGGATTAATCCGAATTTACAGAATTCAAATTTTGGAAACAGATTGTATAAAGTCGAATGTATGCTGCCACACTAAGCACATTAATTCGGCGGTGTGCTTCCATGTACCAGGACTAGCGTCGATTTCCGGAGCGTTGCACTGTGGGTAGCTATCCCATAGTTCCCGCAGTCTCCCCCGCCCATTGGAATTCTGGGTTGAGATCCCAGTGCCTGATGGGGGGGGGGGGGGAAACATTGTTGCAGGTGGTTCTGGGTACAGCCTCACCCCTCCCTCCATGACAGCAACGGCAGACAACCGTTTCCCTCCTTTTTTCCTGGGTGAACACTGCAGACGCCATACCACGGCAAGCATGGAGCCCGCTCATCTCAAGACAGCAGTCATGAACATTGTAAACACCTCGCGCATTCTCGTGCAGTTTATGCTGAACCAGGACCAGAAAAACGAGGTGCGGAGGAGGCGGCGGCGGCAGCGCGGCAACGAGAGTGATGAGGACATGGACATGGGCACAGAATTCTCTCAAACCGCGGGCCCCGGCGCTTTGGAGATCATGTTGTTAATGGGGCAGGTTCTAGCCGTGGAATGCCGATTCTGGGCCCGGGAAACAAGCACAGACTGGTGGGACCGCATAGTGTTGCTGGTGTGGGACGATTCCCAGTGGCTGCAAAACTTTCGCATGCGTAAGGGCACTTTCATGGAACTTTGTGACTTGCTTTCCCCTGCCCTGATGCGCCAGAATACCAAGATGAGAGCAGCCCTCACAGTTGAGAAGTGAGTGGTGATAGCCCTGTGGAAGCTTGCAATGCCAGACAGCTACCAGTCAGTCGGGAATCAATTTGGAGTGGGCAAATCTACTGTGGGGGCTGCTGTGATGCAAGTAGCCAAAGCAATCACTGAGCTGCTGCTACCAAAGGTAGTGACTCTGGGAAACGTGCAGGTCATAGTGGATGGCTTTGCTGCAATGGGATTCCCTAACTGTGGTGGGGCGATAGATGGAACCCATATCCCTATCTTGGCACCGGAGCACCAGGGCAGCCAGTATATAAACCGCAAGGGGTACTTTTCAATGGTGCTGCAAGCACTGGCGGATCACAAGGGACATTTCACCAACATCAACGTGGGCTGGCCGGGAAGGGTTCATGACGCTCGCGTCTTCAGGAACACTACTCTGTTTAAACGGCTGCAGCAAGGGACTTACTTCCCGGATCAGAAAATAACCATTGGGGTTGTTGAAATGCCTATAATTATCCTTGGGGACCCAGCCTACCCCTTAATGCCATGGCTCATGAAGCCATACACAGGCAGCCTGGACAGGAGTCAGGAGCTGTTCAACTACAGGCTGAGCAAGTGCAGAATGGTGGTAGAATGTGCATTTGGATGTTTAAAAGGTCGCTGGCGCATGTTACTGACTCGCTCAGACCTCAGCCAAACCAATATCCCCATTGTTATTGCTGCTTGCTGTGTGCTCCACAATCTCTGTGAAAGTAAGGGGGAGACCTTTATGGCAGGGTGGGAGGCTGAGGCAAATCGCCTGGCTGCTGATTACGTGCAGCCAGACACCAGGGCGATTAGAAGAGCACACCAGGAAGCGCTGTGCATCAGAGAAGCTTTGAAAACCAGTTTCATGACTGGCCATGCTACGGTGTGAAATATCTGTTTTTTCTCCGTGATGAAAACCCGCCCCCTTTATTGACTCATTCTCTGTAAGCAACCCACCCTCCTCCTTCGATCACAGCTTGCTTTCAAAGGAAATAAAGTCACTATAATTTAAAAATCATTTATTCTTTATTAATTAATTATAAAAAGAGGGAGAGAACTGACAAGGTAGCCCGGGTGGGGTTTGGGAGGAGGATCTGAGGGAAGGAAAAGGCCACTAAAAAAAGGTTAAAGTAATGACAGCCTTTCGCTTGGGCTGTCCACTGGGGTGGAACGGGAGGGTGCACGGAGCCTCCCCCCCGCGTTCTTACACGTCTGGGTGAAGAGGCTATGGAACATGGTGAGGGGGGAGGGTGGTTATACAGGGGCTATAGTGGCACTCTGTGATCCTGCTGCCGTTCCTGAAGCTCCACCAGATGCCGGAGCATGTCTGTTTGCTCACGCAGCAGCCCCAGCGTTGTATCCTGCCTCCTCTGATCTTCCTGCTGCCACCTCTTATCTCGAGTGTCCCTCATGTCCTCACGTTGGTCCCTCCTGTCCTCACGTTCACTGGCATCTTTCCTGTACTTTGATACTGTGTCCTTCCATTCATTCAGATGAGCTCTTTCATTGCGGGTCGATTCCATGATTTCCGAGAACATGTTGTCTCGTGTCCTTTTTTTTTCTCCGCCTTATCTGAGAGAGCCTTTGGGACGGAGGAGGGAGGCTTGAAAAATTTGCAGCTGCTGGAGGGAGGGGAAAAAAAGGAGAGAAGTATTTAAAAAGATACATTTTACAGAACAATGCTTATGCTCTTTCACGGTGAACAACACTATTCACATTACATAGCACATGTTATTTCAGTGCAAGGTCACATTTTGCATCTTAATATTGAGTGCCTGTGGCTTTGGTGTTAGAGATCACAGACGCAGGTCTGGGCAACAGAATTCGGCTTGCATGCTGCCATGGTAAGCCATTGTCTTTCGGCTTCTGCGCCCTCCTTTCCCTCATACCAAGCAAAGCCCATTGAATGCTGCAGTTTTCCTGTTAACCTGCAGCAGCAGAAAACAAACTAACCCCCCCC
>NW_020664409.1:47338435-47376066 GCF_002925995.2 Terrapene triunguis | reverse complement strand
CCCCCCCCCCCCCCCCCCCCCCAGCTTGGCTAATTACAGGGAAGGATTTCTTTTCAGCCACAGGCAAACAGCCCAGTAGGAATGGCCACCTCTGTTCCCTTAATTAAATTCCCGTATTTCAATCAGGTTACCATGAGCGATACCACTCTCCTGAGGATTACACAGCGAGATAAAGAACGGATGTTGCTTGAATGCCAGCAAACACCCGGAACATACGCTGCCAGGCTTTGTCATGCAATGATACCAGATTACTTGCTACTAGCATGGCGTGGTAAAGTGTCCTACCATGGTGGACGGAATAAGGCTGCACTGCTGAGAAATCTTCTGCAAAGGCTTTTGGAGAACCTCCAGGAGAGCTTCATGGAGATGTCCCTGGAGGATTTCCGCTCCATCCCCAGACACGTTAACAGACTTTTCCAGTAGCTGTACTGGCCGCGAATGCATCCCAAGTCCTCAGGGCGAATTAATCATTAAAAAATGCTTGCTTTTAAACCATGTTTTATATTTTAAAAGGTAAACTCACCTGAGGTCCCTTCCATGGGGTCATGGTCTTGGGTACTGGCTTGGGAGGGTACTTCAGTCAGGCTGAGAAAAAGATCCTGGCTGTTGGGGAGAACGGAGTGCTGTGTGCTCTCCGCAAGCTCGTCGTACTTCTCCTCTTCCCCATCCGCA
The DNA here is from genome assembly GCF_002925995.2 of Terrapene triunguis. Taxonomy (NCBI): domain Eukaryota; kingdom Metazoa; phylum Chordata; order Testudines; family Emydidae; genus Terrapene; species Terrapene triunguis. The sequence continues at coordinate 47,375,394 of NW_020664409.1, read as the reverse complement.
GAATCCTCAGGTGTGGCTGATGAGATTACCCCCTCCTCGGAATCCACGGTCAGAGGTGGGGTAGTGGTGGCGGCCCCCCCTAGAATTGCATGCAGCTCAGTGTAGAAGTGGCATGTCTGCGGCTCTGACCCGGAGCAACCGTTTGCCTCCTTGGTTTTTTTATAGGCTTGTCTGAGCTCCTTAACTTTCATGCGGCACTGCTCTGAGTCCCTATTGTGGCATCTCTCCATCATGCCCTTGGAGATTTTTTCAAAAGTTTTGGCATTTCGTCTTTTGGAACATAGTTCTGCTAGCACTGAATCCTCTTGCCATATAGCGATCAGATCCAGTACCTCCCGTACGGTCCATGCTGGTGCTCTTTTTCGATTCTCAGACTGTATGGTTACCTGTGTTGATGAGCTCTGCGTGGTCACCTGTGCTCTCCACGCTGGGCAAACAGGAAATGAAATTCAAAAGTTCGCGGAGCTTTTCCTGTCTACCTGGCCAGTGCATCCGAGTTCAGATTGCTGTCCGGAAAGGTCACAATGGTGCACTGTGGGATAGATCCCGGAGGCCAATACCTTCTAATTGTGGCCCCACTAACCCTAATTCGAAATGGCAATACCAATTTCAGCGCTACTCCCCTCGGGGAGGAGTACAGATATCGATATTAAGAGCCCTTTATATCGAAACAAAGGGCTTCGTTGTGTGGATGGGTGCAGGGTTAATTTGATTTAACGCTGCTAAATTCGAATTAAACTCATAGTGTGGACTAGGCCCTATTGACTCAGCGATCCAGATTGCTTGGTAAACTGAGCACAAGTCAACAATGTGTTTTAATATGGCTAAATGTGAACATCTGGGAACAAAGAATCTAAGACATACTTAAGGGATGGGAGCTCTGACTGCAAAAGAATTGGGGCTTGTGGTGGATAATCAGCTGAACATGAGCTCGTAGTGCAATGCTGTGGCTAAAAAGACTAATGCAATCTTTGGACGCATAAAAAGGGAATCTCTTGAGTAGGAATAGAACTCTCACTATGTGCTAGAATATTGTATCCAGTTCTGGTGTCCATAATTCAAGGAAGATGTTGATAAATTAGGGAGGGTTCAGCGAAGAGCCATGAGAATAAGTAAAGTTTTAGAAAACATGCCATATAGTGTTAGACTCAAGGAGCTCAATCTATTTAGCTTAAGAAAGAGAAGGTTAAGGGACGACTTGATTAGTATATAAGTAGTTACATGGGAAACAAATATTTGATTTGGGCTCTTCAGTCTAGCACAGGCTGGAAGTTGAAGCTAGACTGCAAATAAGGTGTACATTTTTAACTGAGAGGGTAATTAACCATTGGAACAATTTACCAAGGTTCGTGATGGATTCTCCATTACTTGAAATTTTTAAATAAAGATTGGGAGTTTTTCTAAAATGTGCTCTAGGAATTATTTTGGGCCTGTGTTGTGTGTGAGGTCACCCTGGTCCCTTCTGGTCTTGGAATCTGTGAAAGTAGCTTCCCATTAACTAACTTATTGAGCTATCACCATCATCCTGTTCCTTGAATGGAATGAAGACTCTGTTCTAAATGTTATGCTTGGAATACGTGCTCCATATTCCAATCAGTCATCCACAATAAAATGTCTTAGCCAAAGTACAGCTCAAATGCTTGCCTTCTGCTCAAGTGTGCAGAAGGGATGAAACTCACACCCAGATCAGAAACTTCATAGTCACTGTGGAGTTGGCACATTCTCTGCCATCACTCACAGTCAGCAGGAGTGCTGATGGCCTAAGCTTCAAAAAAGCAGCAGAGACCAGGGATTATCAGGAATCACAGCATCAAATCCCGCAGATGGCAGGTTGCTCTGTAAAGGAACTTTCCAACACTTCCCATCCGTGCAGCCAGCATCAGTGTTCCCAGCTGTGGTCTTTGCTTCTGAAGAAAGGAGTCACAGAGCACACAACACCTGGTGTTTCTTGAGGTAGCATTAACTCTGAATTTTCTTGGAAGCTCATCTGTAGTTCTGAGGGTGGGTGAATCATGCAAGCTCAGTTAGCCTCCTGGCTCTGCTTACTTTTTTTCTTCATATGCCCCAAAGATATAAGTGGAGGGTGGAAAATCCCCCTCACCTCTATAGACAGTGGAAATGGCTCCCTTAGTTTTATTCAGATAAAAATTTATCTACCACCTTTTAAAATATCAATCTATTCAAAGAAATATTGATAGACCTGAAACTCTGTTCCTAGAATTTGCAATATGCTACATAATAAACGGCTGTTTTGTAGAGTTAATGATGGTATACAGTATTTTAGTCACTACTCTTACTGACCCCATTATGAATTTTGTCCCACCCACCTAAGATATTTCTGTAACTTGCTTGCTCTTTGTAATATGAACTGCAGGATCTTATGTTTTAGCCAGCCATCTAGAAATTATCCCTTATGCTGGCTTGCATCTGTTTGTGATAGTGAACAGTTTAATCACTTAAAGCTGCCAGAAACTATAGGCTTAATTCTAGTAAATGCTGCTTCAGTGAATAATAATGCAACCTGACATATTAAGAAAAATTTAACTATATTAATTTAGCCAGCTTCACACAATTTTCATCTCGAATGCTGTCCTATTTCTCAGTAATAGAAAACATAAAATGTGTAGTTAAGTGTTTTTCTAATTTAAAAGTTCAAGATGATCAATAGCTATCTTTGATTAAAATTAATAAAATTTGTTAAAGAGCATACATCTAGATAGAAGGTGACAAATTAAGCAAATAAATAATTGATTACCTGGACACTTGCTCCCCACTAACTAATGCTTAAGGTCTCCATTTTGTTGTTTGGACATAAATGTGTATTTTACAAGGCTGCATTCTGTATATTTTGGTGACTGGAATTTGTATTCTGCATGTGTTCCCCAGGATTTCACAGTGCATGATCATATTTTCTTTCTTGAAAGCTAGACCTCTTGTACAACACATTTTTATGTTTCTGGCGGTCTAGTTTGCATTCCTCATTTGCAGTGTGTTCTCCATATCATGTTTAGTTTTTTACATTTTTATTTTTCAAATTAATGTCTCATTTTAAAGCTCCACAGTAATTGAAAAAAGTCATTTGCTGGCTGACAGCAAAGTAGCGTTTTTCTGATGAAATTTCACTTCTGATAAGTGGCACTTTAAATTAAAGCTTTCCTTGATGTTAAGAGGTGTGATTAAAATCGTTAGTCAGACCTAATTTATTTCAACCTTCCTGAATTATTCTGCCATCTGTATAAACGTAAAGCTTTTAAATGTTGAAAGTATTTTCCGTTCTATTCAGCATGGTAAATAAAGGCTGCTTGATCTGTAAAGCACAAATGTAAACTAAGTTGCCTGATTTTAATGAAGTTTACATTTGAATTTTTAAATTACTGGGAAGACATGAATCAGTTTAGATAAATACTAACTCTGAGACTTTATCCTTAATGTATTTATAAACTTCAGCAGTCACAATACATTATAGAAACAAGTGAAAAATGACTTGTGCTGATATTGCTCTGTTCTTACTAAACAGGCATGTGGTTAGATCAAAACCTAATTTGTGGAGGTTTTTGTGGAAAATCTAATTTTAAAAGTGTCATAAAATGTATCTGTTGAAGAAACGACTACCTTAGACAGTGTCCTTGATGGAAAATTATTAGTGAAAAGTGAGGTTTCCCACCATGTAGTTAATAGCTTGTATTATAGTGTTATAAAAAGCAAATTATTGGGTTCAGCATGGAGCTTGTATGTTACAAAGTGATAAAGAACAGCAATGATTTTTTTTCAAATCACTCAGCAGTGGTTTGAGCATTGGCCTGCTAAACCCAGGGCTGTGAGTTCAATCCTTGAGGGGGCCCTTTAGGGATCTGGGGCAAAAATCTGTCTGGGAATTGGTCCTGCTTTGAGCAGGGGGTTGGACTAGATGATCTCCTGAGGTTCCTTCCAACCCTGATATTCTGATTCTATTAATCTGTAGATTGCCTGCTTAATGATATTGGGTTCAGCCAAAGACAAATGTTAATTTAATACTTAAAGTGCATTTGAACAAGTAACTTTTGACCTAGTTTTGTCCTTTTTGCTCTGGCATGCGTCCCATTTAATCAGCCATCCACTACTATGTTTCTTCTTATGTACATAAAATATGGTGATATATGTCCTGTTTCTTGATTGTCACTTACTTCAAAGGATCAAAATGGTATAAGTAGTGTTACGATTAACAATTCAGTCTTGTTTGGTGTTTATTTTTTATAACTCAGTCCAGGCTCATCTGCAGCTTTGTATCTTTTAGGATACATCATCTAATTGTAAGTGCATTCCAGTTTTGTTTCTCTTGCAAAGATTCACTGCCACTTTTGTTTGTCAGTCATATCTATCTTAGGTACTCAAATGGCCCCCCCTTATTGTAATATATGAGTGCCTCAGTTTATTTTTCCTTGCAAAGAACTGAGGTGACATGGGGAATTGAGGCACAGACTAATAAGGATAAGTTTACACTGTAGTCAAGAGGTGTGATTGCAGATGCTAGCCTGAGTAACAATATCAGTGAAGCTGTGGCAGCATGGGTGGCAGTAACTTGAGTATGTACCCAGGGTCTTGGGTGGGCAGGACTAGCCCATGCAGCCTCCTGTGCTGCTGCAACTTCATTGCTATTGGATCAAAGCTATCTTGAGTGTGTCTATTCATGCTGCAATCACACCACGTGATTGCAGTGTGGATATAGATGTATGCTGAGTGACTTGCCCAGGGTCATACAGGAGGCCTGTGGCAGAACATGGAATGGAACCTGGCAGTCTTGTGTCCTAACCGCTGGACCGTTCTTCCTTTCAGTCCTGGGGCTCAAGCAAAGATGTCTCTTCCTTTTTCTGTTTATCCCCATTTAACAACAGCGGTGTTATATTGCCTGACTTTGTAAATCGCAATGTATGCAATAAGGTGTGTATTCAATGGGATAGCTTCTAAGCACATATTTTAGCATAAATATTATGTTCCCATGGCCAAGAAAAGCATCTGAGACATCTAGAGTAGCTGTAATTGATCTGAGCTTGTTTTTTCTTTCCTACTTTACTGAACTGTTTTTTCTAACTTGACTTTGCTGAAGTTGATGACTGTTATTCAGAACATTCTGGAGATTCATTTACAGCCATAGAATTGTTCTGCGGCAATGCAGACCTTATCGGCTGTCTAGAGATCGTTCGATGTAGTTAAACTGCTGATACAACCACAGCTATATATGTTATATTTCTGAGTACATTTAATAAAATTAATTTCGCATTGTAACTAACAACAAGTTTTTAGATTAGTAGGATGAGTCAAACGAACTGATGTATATCCAGTAATAACCTTCAAAATGTGCTTCCTGTTAATCTTTTCTGATTTCTTACCTTTTTAAAGGTTGCCTAGTGGTTACTTATCTTTTGTAGTTAGTTGTGTTGTGTATTCCTGGGATCAGAACATGAAGAGTTGCGTTTGAACCAACTTTTCAAATTCATACTCTGATCTTGCTAGAGAAGTAAAACTTTGGATTGGATTTACTCATTAGACACAGTCAAGTACAAAAACATCAATATATCTTCATTTCATAGTACTCTCTGTCAAAGGAAACAGCTCTGCCTTTTACTCTAACAAAACCCCAGTCTACTAAAATGGTATGAATTACCCATTATGTCTGTGTCAAAAATGTTCATACTTGAGTGTCTTTTGGATATTATTTGAAAAAGCTCTGCATTGATAATCTTTAAAGTCAACACATTGACATTTAGACACACAGTATATATGGGGGGGAAAACACAACCAATCAAAAGGTTAAACAGCATCAGGACTGAAATGATCTTTGATTCCTTATGGAGAGACAAAACTGACTGAAGTGGGCATGAGAATATAAGGATTTGGATTTTTAGGGTTAAACACCTAAGCCTACCCTATTAAACTCACTACCATCTTTTCCCCTCAGCCTCTGGAATCCAACTCCTAATTCAGAGTTAAACACAATGAAGTTGGGATTCAGTTGTTTGTTTTTCAAGTTACCAGGCTGTTGTCTGTCTTGGGTTATTTGCTGCTGACACTGTGGAACTTCACAAGGAAAAGGCCAGTAGCTCAAATTTTCAATTCAGACGGTCAGTTTGTAAATAGTTCCTGATACAGGACCCAAGGAACTCAGTGGAAATACTCCCATTAAATTAGTGAGCATTGGATCAGGGCCATGAATTCTTCTGGAAATGGCCATAAAACATTTACTGCCATTACCACAACAAAGAATCTGCCTGAACTCTGGATTCAGCTTGATGCCTCCACCCCTCCAAGTGAAAACTTTAAATGAAAAGGACAATACTGAAAGGAGGAACATATTAGAACATATAGAAGATGCGATAGTTAGAAATCTATATTTAATTTTCTGAATTTCTTGGAGGAAGTGTCAGTTTTTGGATATCTCCCAGAAACCTATACATTTTTATTCTAGAAATAAGACTTCGCTTGAAAGAAAAAAAATTTGCTAGTGCATAATTAACTAATTACTTGTAGCTGAATTAAAATCAGATGTGAAAATTAGATGTCCGAATCAGGAGACAGACAAGGGGTGAAGTAATATCTTTTATTGGACCAACTTCTGTTGGGGAGGCACACAAGCGTCGAGCTTACACAGAGCTCTTCTTCAGGTCTGCTCGAACACATCTGTTAAAGTATTTAATGTGAGGACTGGAGGTTACGCTATGCTCAAAGGTAGATGGATTTTGCCACAGTTAAATCAGTCTCCCAATCTCAAAAGAACTCTAGCTGGGCCTTTGTACTGTAAATCTCATGTCAACTTCTAGGGTTATCACCGGTGATGTTATAGAGATAGTTAGACTACTAACCATATAAAGTGCTTAGCTTTACAAGTCCAATATGGGCTAGGCACTGAAATTGCAACATTGTAAGAAAACTATGTTAAAGCAGATATTTGGAAGGTTGTAGGCCTCTCAGGAGTTCAATCTACCATGTGTGCTTGCTAGCACAACTTGCTGCCTTACATTTTCTGTTACTGAATGAAGCACTTCATGCAAACGCATTCCATGATATCAGAGCGCTGGCTTGCAGAAATTCATCCTCCCCACCCCCCTTTTAAATAGTGAAAGGAAACATTGCAGGATCCTTTTTGAAGGTGATATCACTAAACACTTTGGCTTGCCACCTATTTGTATTTTTCCTGTGTGAGAAAATATTTCCATCGCTATAGTCCTCTGACATGATTTACTTGGTATTATTGACCGATATTGTAATCCCATGCAGTATCTTTGGAGATCATTGTCTAAAATTTATGAATGGTTTATGTATGATTGTGTTTTCCACGGTGGAGGGTTACCACAGCTCCTCCAGGAACTAAAAACAGTGTGTGAGTGGGGGTGGGTGGGGGGTGATTACCCTGGGGGACTGTAAACCACTCCAGAGATGCATCATCCTTTAGGATGTTTGTATATACTGGGCCCAAACTGGGTTTTCCAGAGACCTCAACAGAGAAGAGGCTTTTGGTATAAGAACCTGAGCTTGAACTGACACAGGGCCTTCATTTTGATTCAGCAAATGAACAGAAACATCTAATGGGTGTCCCAACTCTTGTGGAAGGGTTGGAAAGATTTTGGCTTACTAGGGCCCCATAATACTGCTAGGTGACCTCCTCTGGCAAGGTTCTAGCATGCTTATAGGAACTTTTATTGGTTTTCACATGTTTTCTCTCTGCTTTTTTGTCTTTAAAATAAATGTACTTTGCTGAGAGAGCTGTGTGGTGTCTCCTCCTTCCCCCCCGCCCCCCGAAAAGGCTAGGTGGTTCTCCACTTTACTAGCCTTACTTCCTGCCCCCTCCCCTCCCATCCAAAACCCCAGCAATACTGTGTGTTGAGTGCTTGCTTTCTTTTTCAACACAGCATTAATTACGTAGGGCAAGCAGCATGCCTAAAATGTTGACTTGAAAGAGTCGCACTAAACAGTCTGCTGCCTAACCCAAGAACCTCTGATTTGCAGAAATTAGTAAAGCATACAATAATCTCTTCCTGTGCTTGTGAAGACCGTAATAATTGTTCACAGTTGCTATTTATCTCCCAACATGCTGAAGTGCCATCATATAAAAACGTATTCATCGCATCATCCTTTAACGTGTACATTAAGAATTAGTACCTGACTGTACTCTCGCTATTAAAAGAGCTGCTTTCATAATCTTGTGGGGAGGGGGTGAGGAGGAGAATTGATTAAATATATAAAGCCTCTCAAATAACCCGATACTCCGGTCTCTCTCCTCTTAGCAGCAGTGAACACTTTTCACATGAAACTTGCATATTGAGAGAAGATTTGCTTAACCACATAAACTTCTATGCAGTTTAACCTACCAGCATCATTAGCTCACTGTCCTGTAGCCTGGTACAGCTCCTTCCAGAGCCTGTAAGTGCCATCCCAACCAGACCTAAGGAGTAGGTCAGAGGAGAATTAATGCTCCTGCACTCCAGCGAGTTGCTTGTCTTATTCCAAGTCCCTGCAGAAGAAGGGATTTCTCCTAGATCAACAGCATGGCAGTGTAGAGCCTACATGACCTTGTGGCACACACCCCTATACCATCAGAGGCTCTGTTTAATTTCATTCCCAGGACCAGCGCAGTTAGTATCTTGAAGAAGGGAGCTACGCATCATTAGCAGGTCTCAGGGCTGATATCTGTTTAGAGTGTGCACTATGGTACTACGATCCTATGGCAACATTTGACAAATTGTTTCCTCAGGTTATAGGTTCCTCTAGGTGTGTGTTTTTTTTTATTATTATTTTTATTAGATACATACTGGTAACCATTTGACTACATAGGAACATAGGGTGTTACATTTTTAAAGCATTCAAATTATATTAAAGATTAAGTTTTTACTGCTAGCGGAGTGCAAGGCTTAAAATTACATTTTGTGAACACTTTAGGTGTGGGAAAGTACTCGGTTATGAGTGGAATGCAGCATTGGTGCTGAGCTTTATCTATGCTATAGAATATGAGGGCATGTGAAGCTGAATATCATTCTCTCCAAGATGCTAGAATTAAACAGAATTTTATTCATAACATGGGGTATAGGAGATTGGTCACTGGTCTTCCTTTTGGAGATTTTGTGTCAATTAAATAGGAGATCCATACTATAAGACAGTTACGTAAGGTTTTCATACTCATATTTAACAGGATGTCTTGTAATATTGAAAAATGCAAGTTTCTGACCTGTTCCCTTTTTAACTTCGTTTTTGAAGATTTTGAAAACCATTTTTCTTCAGCACTTGTGAAGTTAGGCCAGAGAGGTAGGTAATAAAATGAGCTGTCAATGGTGATCTGAAACGAGTCACATTAACTTTGGCTTTGTGTCTTTTCCCAAGGTGGCTTGCTATGGCTAGATGCCTTTGTCTAACTAAAGTAGACTATTGTGCTCCTGTAGCCAAAATGCAAATGCAAAAATGACAGGGTCGTCGTAACGGTGCCATAAGTGGAGGAAATGGTGCTCCTCTACTTCACAACTTTGATACCTCCTGCTCCAACTGATGAATTGAAAGAATTGTACTGGCATATTTTCAATAGCATGCAACAGGCTGTTTTAAGTCTTTCTTCCCACACTCTTTCTGACGACCTGATCCTGTGAGGTACTGAGTTCCCTCAACTTCCCATGAAAACCAATGGGACATGAGAGCGCTCAGCGGCGCCTTGTAGGATTAGGCCCTTGGTGTCATTTTTATTTTACGCTCATTTTTTTTGGTATCGTTTATTGGCATTGCATTGCATTGATGACCTCAAAACTTCTTTGAAAATTGATTAATTTGACAGAGGAATTTCATAAGAGAAATACTTCATTAGTTGTGTGAAGGATGGAATCTACCAAAGATTCAAAAATCTTGGGAACACTAAAGATTCTGGGTGTTAATTTAGTTCGAGGTTTAGATAGGACTGGTGTGTTTTAAAAAGTGAATACATTTTTACACCGGCCTGTAGAAAGCATTCTTAATACAAGAGAGGTAGGGAATGAACCTGATTGGATCTTATAGGTCTTTTCCACCTGTAATTTGTATGAGGTTTTGCTAACTGAGAAGTCTGTACTGTCTGTATGCATGCTAACATTATCAGGAGTTATACATGTGCACTATAGGATGAATAATCCTTTAAATATTTTACCAGCAGCACGTGTGACTGTCGTCAGTCAGCAAAGTTACAGTAGTTATGGATGAGCTAGAACACTGGTCAAGATTTTCAAAAGTGACTAGTGACTTTGGATTACTTTTTTGAGGTGTGGTGGGGGGAGATGCTCAAATTGAAACCTCTCTCCTGAGCTTCAAGAATTGCTGAGAAACCACCCTCTGAAAATGAAGCTCTGGCCGTTCAAGGTATCTCAAGTTGGGCACCCAACATCACTAGTCACTGTTCTTCTATGAAAAGGTTTAAATATAAGAGCATTGTTTCCCTCTCTTTACTCTGCTTGTGACATTCTGCAGGGGAATCTTTCACAACCTTTCTTAATTTTTGTCTTTCAGGGAATATCTTGGGAAGCAGTTACAGTCGGAACAGCCTCCAACAGTCACGGCACGAAGCTAAACATTTCAAACTGTGTGTTGCAATTCTTCCTTCCTGGGTCTAGCTGGAGTATATATGTCTTAAATTGATAATAAGCAAACATTCTTGGTTGCAATATTTGCCTCCTGCTAATGTGTCGATTTCTTTCCTGTTTTCCTCTGGTGCTGTCACCTAGTAAAAGTTAGTGGTTGTTCAACTACTTCTGATGAATCTCCCAGTTGACATCCTGCTATATTACCAACGTATCTGAAGAAACATGGCTGATATTTACTGCCTTTGTTTTATGTATTTATTGTTGTCTCATAACAAGAACCTTATTAAAGGATATTCATTCCAGGACACTATCTTGACTCCCTTGATATTTTCTTTCAGTGTTATTGTCCGTTTCTGAAAACAAGAATAAATTCCTGTTTCTATGTACAGAGTAATTCATAAAATTGTCTTCTAAGGCATTGTGCTGTATGAAATTCAGTAATCTGGAAAACATTGCTGATCAGTTTCAATAAAGTCTTATTTAAAACAATATTATTACCATGTTTGTAAATAAAAAGTAAAAATGATTTTGTTTTTCAATAAAGGGCTTTGCTTTCCTAAGATGAAACATGCAGAAACTAGTCTTTTAAATAAAAAAAAAAAAAAAGAGGCTGGTCTGGCAAGACATAAAGCACTAAGTTCTTCCTGTCACTACAGTATTAACTGATTATAGGAGGACCAGGCATTAAGAGCATATCGTAGGCTTTGTGTTAAAGCATCCAAATAATTTTGACCTACTAAGTACAATAAGTGCCATGGAGTGAATTTCATTGCAGTGTCTTTTTTTCCTGGTTACTGAAAACTAAAATATCTGATCTCTGGTATTACAGACATGAGTGTCGACTCTCACTAATAGAATTCTGATGCCATTCTATAACCTACTGCATTTGGCTTGCAAAGTTTAACTAAATTATTTGGCTATAAAAACCTTATTTCCATTTTAAAATGTTAATAAGTATTAGTAGTACTCAAAATTTAAGCACAATATGGATAGCAATGAATGTCAAGATTGACACACAATAATATTCATAATCCCTACACAAGGGGCTTGGAATCAAGATTCCTAAGAGTTGCCAGTATTATATGCTAATGAGCTAGGTGCAACTTGTTTTCTTCCCCTGCTGCGCCGCGCCTCTCCCCCCCACCATGTAATACTAAAACATGGGAGATATAGTGGTAGAATTATTCCTAGCCCCAGCCAATGATTAGCTCATACTTTGAAAGATCCTGCAGATGCTATTCTAACCCAGAATAATTTACCATCAGTGGAAGTGGAAATGGATATGGAGAAACTTTCTCTCCTCAATCTGGCTTTTAATTTGGTGCTAAAATTCCCTCTTGGAGAGATGAAATCATTGTAAATTTTCTCAAAGCCTCTAAAAAGTCTGAAATGTTAATCCCAAGCTTGAGTCCACTGTAAATATCTTGTATTGCTACACTTAGCATCTAGACTAAGGCCCTAACACATGAATGGGCTCCACGTGGGCAGATGCTTGGGCCTGTGCAGAGTTAGTGCAGGCGCAGGAATCAGCCAGATGGACTCATTGTGGGCTGTACTTCTGCTGAAGCAGTGGAGGCTGGTCTGAAGATCTGGTGGGATGCCAAGAATCCTCCTAAGACGTACCACAAAATCTACAGGTAGGTCCTGTGATCACAGCTGTGCACAGTTGGGGGAAAAACTATTTGGCAGGCTCACTCCAAACAGGAGGGAACAGTAGATGGAACCTTGAGGGGATAAACAGATGGTTAGTGACTGACTCCTCATACTTCCCTGTCTAACGAATATGCTGGAGATAGGTTAGGAATGAGGCAGAACTGGGACTTAGTTGTGAAAGCCAAGGGGTGAGGGAGGGAGTGACTGTCTATAGCAGGAACAACTGCAGTCTATTTTAAACTAGAACTGACAAAACTGTTGGCAGCACAGAACTTGTTTGAATTTAGCCCCCTTCTGCATTTGGAGCAGTCTTCACTTTTTATGAATTTATTTTTGTTCAAATGTGTTATGCCAACAAATTCTAGTGTCAAGTGCTCAAGCCCCTGTTTCTTGTGGACCTGCTATTCTTAATTCAGTGTGCTCTGTTCTCTGAAGTTGCATGGTATTGATTTTGCTTCCCCCATTTGATGAGTGGAACTTTCAGAAACAGGAGAAGAGCTTCAAGTCGCAGGTGGCGTTCAGATGTCTGCATCAATTTGCACCTTCTGGTGCCAGTAATCTTCCAAATACATAGTTGCTTGAGTTAGCTTTTGTTGGCAAGACATCTGATTACTGTAACGAATAAAAGGTCTTGAATACAATGATCCTGAGTTACTGCTTTTTCAGTATATACCCGGCTGTATTTGAAGCTCATCTAAGGTAGTCACATTGTATTCTCATTACATCAAGTAAATAAAAAACAGACAGATGAAATGTCAAGCAGATTGAACACTTCAGTACAGTGTGACACAGGGATGTGGGCAAAGTTGAAATTTCTATGAGTGAAAGCGTATGCTAGCAGCTTCCTTCTTGCATGCTGATAAGTAAGGGTTTAAAGATTACTGAAAACTGACATTGGTGTCTAACTGGCTTCTGAAACATGGTTTGATGGAAGGAATTATAATTGTCTCAATCCATATTAACACCATAAATTTCCTGTTGGCAAAATTTTGTAGTTTAACACAGTTTTGTTTTTCATTAAACCGCATTTATCTTGACACAAATTTAATTACCCTATAATGAATTTTTAAAATCTTTCAGTACACTGCACAGTTCCATCATTTGAGGATAACTTCTGCTTTTATAATACAACTTCTTAAATAACCAGTCTCTGAAAATCAAATGGAAACACCTCTGAGCAGATTTTGAATTCACGATGAATATGTGAAGAGAGTTTAAATTAGAATTAAAGGGAGTAGAGAGGGAAGTGAAGACACTGAAAACAGACACATTTGAACCTAGGAAGAAAACTCTGCAATGTTAGCAACTGAAGCTCTGATCCAGCAAAGTGCATAAGAACGGCCATACTGGGTCAGACCAAAGGTCCATCTAGCTCATTGAAGTCTACTTGGATTATAAGATCTTCAGGGGTAGGAATGTCTTTGTTTGCTGCCTAGCACAAAGAGGCCCAGATTCATGACTGGACACTCAAAGTGCTACCTTAATTCAGACAATTAAGTTGGGACCTAACCCAGAAAAGCACTAGCTCAAGTGAGGCTGAACCATATTATTTTGAACATTTGTATTTTGTGTGGCTTTTCATAGAGTGATCAGTGCACCTTAAAAGTCTGCCTTTAATTATGGAATGAACGCAACCAATGTAAGTCTCAGAATCAAATACTTTGCTGACCTTTAGGTAGTGAGCTCTTTTATCTGAGGCTAGGTCTACACTGCGGGGGGATCGATTTAAGATACGCAAATAGCGTAGCTGAATTCGACGTATCCTATTCGATTTACCCCGCTGTGAGGATGGCGGCAAATTGACCGCCGCGGCTCCCCCGTCGACAGCGCTTACTCCTCCTGATGAGGTGGGAGTACGCACGTCGATTTGGGGATCGATTTATCCGTCTAGATGAGACGTGATAAATCAATCCCCGAGAGATCGATTTCTACCCGCCGATCCGGGCGGGTAGTGTAGACTAGCCCTTTGTGTTTAAGTTCCAAATGCAAAAAAGTAAGAGGTTTATCTAGCGGAATGAGAAGTAAAACTTTTTAAAATTTGAATGTGTCCCTGTTACAATGTGTGAAATGTCACTACTGCCAAGATTTTAGCAATGTTGGAGTCTAGCAATGTTGATCTTTCTTAACAGCTCATGAAAATTGCAAAAGTGTAATTTGCATGCCTGGCTGAACAAATGGTGACAGTCAGTGACTTGGAAGGACCAGGCCTGTTGCGGTTCAGGACTGATAGGCCAACGTTCTCTATGAGAAATGTGATGGTACATCAGTTCAGTTTTGAATCAGAAAGACTACATGATGGGACACTCGTACCTGACCTCTACCCAGCTTGCAAAACCTCTAGCTTGCCTCTTGGCAGTTTCTACAGAGCAGTTGTGTTGTCTGTTTAGAACTGGGTGGCATGTTGAAAATTTGGGGGTAGCGTTAAACTGACGTTAATATAAAGACACACAACCATGGATATTACTGCGCTGATGATATTCATTCACTACATTCATTCTGTCCGCCTGCTGAAAGCTGGGCTAGACAAGAAGTAAAGTAGATGCAAACTGAGGGCTGTAAAATGGCTTATGGAAATTAACGACAGTCTTGCAGTTGACTTAAATGGGAGGATTGAGACCTATGCAAACTTCCACCTGTTGACCCGTAGTTACATCTATCCAATAAATAACATAGCCAGCACATGGAGTCTAGATTTTCCTTATCACTCTACAGAAGCAGCCCAAAGGAGTGTTTGAATTAGTGATTACAAGTTTAGGGGAGATGGTCGGGGGGGGGATTAGTTAAATTATAACACGGAGGGGGAATAATGCAGTACAACTACTGCATGGATTTATTTGGGCAGTTTTGACAATTGGTCTGTTCAGTGTAATATTCGCTGCCTACATTGGCACAAACTGCGAAGCTTATGACAGAGGTTGATATGGTGGGTGCAATAGCACAGGAAGTGTTAGGTAAATTTACCCACAAAACAAGCCCCGGTAGCTGGGCTCTGGTGAATCAAAAATCGTGATGACTGAGGTTGGCACAGCCATTAGCCACCCAGTCAGAATGTGGTTTTGGATCAGACTATGGAGGAAAGGAATGAAAGAACGTGATATAGGTTTGGATCAGAAAGGAGTCGGGTAAAATCTACCCTTTTGAAACTGAAAGGAAAAAAAAATGGCTTAGCCAACAGATAGTGGTGATGAGATTCTTTGAACGGAGATGAAGATGGAAAGCTTTGTTCTAGCGAGACCTGGGAAATCATCTGGCTGGTTGTTTACTTAGTGGGTTGGCAGAGCAGCTATGTTTTTGTTTGTTTGTTTTGTGGTAGTCTGTTTACTGGCTGGAGTAGGGGATGATCTAATTGCAGTGGTCCATATTGAGAATAGTGCAGTATGGAGATTTTCAAAAGCATGTTTGAGAATATTGGGATAACTCCATGGAAAGAACATCTAGGGTAGCATCTTTTGAATGGTTTCCTCTTCCAGGTAGAGATGTTAAATGATAGGAAAAGATTAATATGTGGCTCAAGGGATGGTGCACAGAGCAACTGTTTAGATTTTTCATACAGTGAAGTAACTTGGGGTAGCCTATATTAGATTGATTATACTTGTCTAGTTTAGCAATTGATAAATGGAAAAGAAATATAGTAGCTGCAGGGCTTGCAAAAGTTTTACAACCTGTCTCGATACAAAATCCCAGATTCACTATTGTGTCTGATTCTTTTTTCTTGCTAAAATGCTGCAGGTTCCCAAACTCATGGCCCTTCAACTAACTGGCAGGAAAATTTGTAGTTTGCACAACAGTTATTCTCCTATCATTTAAGGCATCAAATATAGCTTGACATTTTTATTAACCTTTATTAACTTATTGATCACAGTTGATGTTTTGCTCTAACTTTTTATTCAGCTGTTATCAATATATTTTGGTTATGAGAGAGCCTTTGACAAGGTCCCTCAAGCAAAGTAAGCAGTCATAAGATAAGAGAGAAGGTCCTCTCATGGATCAGTAACTGGTTAAAAGACAGGAAACAAAGGATAGGAATAAATGGTCAGTTTTCAAAATGGAGAGAGATAAATAGCAGTGTCCGCCAGGAATCAGTACTGGGATCAGTGCTGTTCAACATGTTCATAAATGATCTGGAAAAAGGGGTAGACAGGTGGCAAATTTTGCAAGTGATACAAAATTACTCAAGATAGTTAAGTCGAAAGCAGACTGCTAAGAGTTACAAAGGGATCTCACAAAACTTAGTGACTGGGCAACAAAATGGGGCAGATGAAATTCAGTGTTGATAAATGCAAAGTAATGCATATTGCAAAACATAATCCTAACTATACATACAAAATGATGGGGTCTTAACTAGCTGTTACCACTCAAGAAAGAGATCTTGGAGTCGTTGTGGATAGTTCTCTGAAAACATTCACTCAGTGTGCAGCAGCAGTCAACCAAGCTAACAATGTTAGTGTAACTTTAGCGCCCTCGTGGCCGAGATGGAGTCTGCTCTGGAGGCAGCTCTGGCCAAGAGAAGGCGCGCGCAGGAATGCAGCAGGAGAAATCCCTTCCAGCCCAGGGGCACCTGTTCCAACCCCCCAGAGTGAACACACCCCCCCACAGGAAAAGTACAGTGGATATAACAAGGGAAATATTTATTTACAGAGGGATGAGAGGAGAAAAACAACAAGGGGAAATATAGAGGGAGCAGTAAGACAGGGCTGCATCCAAGCCAAGGCCCCACAGGCCCAGTGCTAGCACAGTCTGGAAGGGCAGCAGTGAGCAATGTGTCTGCACACAGAGTTCAGGAGTCCTGAGCAAAGTTCCAGTCCAGTGGTGAGTCTTGGGTGCTCCTGGTCGTCTTCGGTGCCAGTCAACTTTCCCCCAACAAACCCCTCCGGTGCCCTCTTCTGCTGGTCTCTGCAAAGCCACACAGAGCGACCACCTCCCCACTTAACTAGCTAGCAACCTCCCTCCTTGTCCCCAATGCAGAGTCACAAGCCCCAGTACTCACAGCCCCATGCAGCTCTGGGCAGCAGTGATACTGGGTCCAGCTCCGGCCTGTCCTTCTCGGGCAATTCCTCCCGGCACAGTGCTCCTCCTGGCTCCTGTCCTGGGGTGTCCCCGATCGGCCCTGTCTGTCTCAGGCCTCGGGCAGGTTCTCTGCTGCTTCACTTTTCCAGGGCCTGCAGGCTGCCTCTCTCTCTCCCCGGAGCTCCAGCGCTGCCCCCTGGAGTTTCCCTCCTTTTTTTTCTTACTCTCCCCCTCCCCCTGAGGAAAAAGATTTAAAGGGCCATGCTCTCTAAACCCCAAAGGGGTTACATTAGGAACCATAAGAGAAGAGATAAGACAGTAAATATCATAATGCCACTATATAAATCTATAGTACACAAGGGCCCACACCTTGAATACCTTATGCAGATCTGGTCATCCTATCTCAAAAGAAGATATATTAGAAATGGAAAAGCTACAGCGAAGGGCAACAACAATTATTAGGGGTATGGAACAGTTTCCAGATGAGAGGTTGAAAGACTGGAACTTTTCATCTTAGAAAAATGACTAAAGGGGGCTATGATGGAGGTCGATTAAAATCATGAATGATGTGGAGAAAGTGAATAATGAAGTGTTATTTACCCCTTTATGTAACACACGAACCAGGGGTCACCCAATGAAATTTATAGACAGCAGGTTTAAAACAAACAAAGGAAGGACTTCTTCATACAATGCACAGTCAACCTGTGGAACTCATTGCCAGAGGATGTTATGAGGAAAAACTATAACTGGGTAAAAAAAAGAATTAGACCAGTTCATGAAGGATAGATCCATCATTGACTATTAGCCAAGATGGTCTAATTTATTTAATTTAAATTCTATTGGCATTTAATTTCAGAAAGGTGAACTATGCCAAAGTGAGGAGATTAGTTAAACAGAAATTAAAAGGTACAGTGACTAGAGTGAAATCCCTGCAAGCTGCATGGACACTTTTCAAAGACACCATACTGGAGGCCCAACTTAATGTATACCCCAAATTAAAAAATACAGTAAATGAACTAACCATGTAACCGTGGCTTAACCATGTAAAAGAAGCAGTGAGAGATAAAAAGGCATCTTAGGAAAAGTGAAAGTCAAATCCTAGTGAGGTAAATAGAAAGGAGCATAAACACTGCCAAATTAAGTGTAAAAATATAATAAGAAAAGCCAAAAAAGAGTTTGAAGAACAGCTAGCCAAAAACTCAAAAGGTAATAACAAAATATGTTTTAAGTACATCAGAAGCAGGAAGCCTGCTAAACAACTAGTGGGGCCCCTGGATGATCGAGATACAAAAGGAGCACTTAAAGATGATAAAGTCATTGCGGAGGGACTAAATGAATTATTTGCTTCAGTCTTCACGGCTGAGGATGTTAGGGAGATTCCCAAACCTGAGCCGGCTTTTGTAGGTGAACATAGAAGAACATAAATTGTTGGGCAAAAGTCAACATGGTTTCTGTAAGGGGAAATCATGTCTTACTAATATATTAGAGTTCTTTGAAGGGGTCAACAAACATGTGGACAAGGGGGATCCAGTGGACATAGTGTACTTAGATTTCCAGAAAGCCTTTGACAAGGTCCTTCACCAAAGGCTCTTACGTATATTAAGTTGTCATGGGATAAGAGGGAAGAGCCTTTCATGGATTGAGAACTGGTTAAAAGACAGGGACCAAAGGTAGGAGTTAATGGTAAATTCTCAGAATGGAGAGGGGTAACTAGTGGTGTTCCCCAATGGTCAGTCCTAGGACCAATCCTATTCAACTTATTCATAAATGATCTGGAGAAAGGGGTAAAAAGTGAGGTGGCAAAGTTTGCAGATGATACTAAACTGCTCAAGATAGTTAAGACCAAAGCAGACTGTAAAGAACTTCAAAAAGATCTCACAAAATGAAGTGATTGGGCAACAAAATGGCAAATGAAATTTAATGTGGATAAATGTAAAGTAATGCACATGGGAAAAAATAACCCCATCTATACATACAATATGATGGGGGACTAATTTAGCTACAACTAATCAGGAGAGAGATCTTGGAGTCATCGTGGATAGTTCTCTGAAGACCTCCACGCAGTGTGCAGCAGCAGTCAAAAAAGCAAACAGGATGTTAGGAATCATTAAAAAAGGAATAGAGAATAAGATGGAGAATATCTTATTGCCCTTACATAAATCCATGGTACGCCCACATTTTGAATACTGCATACAGATGTGGTCTCCTCATCTCAAAAAAGATATATTGGCATTAGAAAAGGTTCAGAGAAGGGCAACTAAAATGATTAGGGCTTTGGAACGGGTCCCATATGAGGGGAGATTAGAGGCTAGGACTTTACAGCTTGGAAAAGAGGACACTAAGGGGGGATATGATAGAGGTATATAAAATCATGAGTGGTGTGAAGAAAGTGAATAAGGAAATGTTATTTACTTGTTCTCATAATATAAGAACTAGGGGCCACCAAATGAAATTAATGAGCAGCAGGTTTAAAACAAATAAAAGGAAGTTCTTCACACAGCGCATAGTCAACCTGTGGAACTCCTTGCCTGAGGAGGTTGTGAAGGCTAGGAATATAACAGGGTTTAAAAGAGAACTAGATAAATTCATGGAGGTTAAGTCCATTAATGGCTATTAGCCAGGATGGGTAAGGAATGGTGTCCCTAGCCTGTTTGTCAGAGGGTGGAGATGGATGGCAGGAGAGAGATCACTTGATCACTCCCTCTGGGGCACCTGGCATCGGCAGACAGGATACTGGGCTGGATGGACCTTTGGTCTGACCCAGTGTGGCCATTCTTATGTTTTTTTTGTTATGTTCTTATGGTCAGGGACTCAACCCCATGCTCTCTGTCCGCTAAGTCTTTGACTGCCAGATGCTGGGACTGAATGACGGGGGATGGATCATTCGATAATTGCCCTGGTCTGTTCATTCCCTTTGAAGCACCTGGCACTGGCCATTGTCAGAAGACCGGTGTCAAGGCTGCTTCCCCACTCTGAACTTTAGGGTACAAATGTGCGGGCCTGCATGAAACTTCTAAGCTTAACTACCAGCTTAGATCTGGTCCGCTGCCACCACTCCCAAAGTGCTAATTCCCTTCCCTGGGTAGCCTTGGGAGACTCTTCACCAATTCCCTGGTGAATACAGATCCAAACCCCTTGGATCTTAGAACAAGGAGAAATTAACCATCCCCCCTCCTTTCTCCCACCAACTCCTGGTGGATCCAGATCCAACCCCCTTGGATCTAAAAACAAGGAAAAATCATTCAGGTATTAAGAAAAAGGCTTTTAATTAAAGAAAAGAAAGGTAAAAGAAAACCCTCTGGGAGCGATTAGCATACCAGCTACTCTCACAGACAACAGATTCCAAACACAGAGGATGTTCCCCTGGGCAAACCCTTAGTTACACAAAAAAAATACCCAAAATACCCAATTTGACTATTCCTCTAATTGCACAAGACAGGTTACAAAGAAATAAACATAAACTTATTTATTTCCTTCACTAATACTCACTACTTAATAAGAGGCTGAATTCTGGAGCTTTCCCACTCCGGTCCAAAGTGAAACTCCCCAGACAAAGGGAACTTTCCTCCTTCCCTTTGAACCATCTTGTCCTTCCATTGGTTCCTCTGGCCAGGTGTCAGCTAGGCTAGGTGAACTTCTCAACCCTTTACAGGTAAAAGAGCCATTAACCCTTAACTATCTGTTTATGACAACCGGATACTGGGCTAGATGGACCATTGGTCTGGCACAGTATGGCCATTCTTATGTTCAATAAAGAAAGATTCTATCTGCACTTAAAATGCTATAGTGGCACAGCTGTAGCACTTCAGTGTAGACACTTGCCACAGCAACAGAAAGGAGTTCCTCTGTCACCGCAGTTAATCCACCTCCCCGAGAGGCAGATGCTAGATCGACAGAAGAATTCCTCCATCGATCTAGCACTGTCTACACCAGTAGTTAGGTCGACTTAACTGTTTGTATTCCAAGGGTGGAATACATAAAACATTCCTTTACTTCTAGTAACACTTCTGAACTTCTATGCACTTCTGTTAATTTAGTTTTTTTACTCATATTGTACACTGTAACTAGACTGCTCAATTTCATATTCTGGTTCTCCTTTACTAGTCCTATACTGCTCAAGCTGGTATTCCTGCAACTCTGGAAAATGCTTAAATTTCATTTTTAAAACTTTCATTGAAAATATGCATGGGGTTATCAGTGATGTTGTTCCTTACCTTCACATCTCAAGGGGAATTCATTGGAACCCTTATCGTACGTCCATTACTAATACAGTGTATCAAACTTTAGCTTCCTCTGGAGATAGTCATCAAAATATCATATTATTTTTCCATACTTGACTTATTTAATATTTTATTGCAAATGATAGAGAACAATATTGCTTCATACAAACAAGGTTTACTTCCCTCCTGCCCCCACCTTGATTCATCTTGGCAAACACAAATTAGTCAGCAAAAATTGTTGAAATTTTTATTTACACATATTAGGGCAAAAACTGCATAACTATGTCCAGTCAAATTTCTGAGAGCCTAGGAGAACATAAATATTTTAGTGACCGATCAAGCAAAAATATTTTTAGAATCCAGATTGGTTCCAACAAATGCTACAGCTGGACAAGAATCCGCTTCTAGGAAGAGGAGATTGCAGAATCCATTTAACCAGATTTTTTTCTTAATAGTTTGATTTTGATAAGGTTTGACATGTATTCCATCTGTGAAACTAAATGACATAGGTTGATTGTTTTCAGGAAGATTCCTTTTCTTTGAGTAATTTTTCTGTCATCTTTCAGTGAACTGAAATATGTATGAAAGAATTAATCTGTATACATACTGTATTTATATTCCTAGGCACACAATTATGCAAAACTGAAGTTCACAATATTCTGCCAATGGTTTTTATTTCTAATTATCTGAAGAACAAGCATCATAAACATAGGAATTAAGGTTAGCATTCCAAACCTTTTAGGGTACATCTACACTCAAATGAAAAACCTGTGGCTGGCCTGTGCCAACTGACTTGGGCTTGGGCTGGAGATGGGAGAGTCCCGGGGCTCAGGCTGCAGCCTGAGCTCCAAAGTCTGCACTGCAGTGAAACAACTCTGCAGCCCAAGTCTCATGAGCACGAGTCAGCTGGCATGGACCAGCTGCGGGTATCTAATTGCAGTGTAGACACCCTGTCATATGTTCAAACTTGGAAATAATGGATTCTTGTTTTTGCAAAGTTACTGAAGAAGTTATTGCCAATATTCATAAATAAAGTAAAACCTGTACACCAATGCAAAATATTATGTTCACTTTTGCACAGGAAAGTAGGCAAAATATTAAAAGTTTACTTAGCTCTAGTTCAAATACCTGCCCTAAAAAACAAACACACACGCACACAAAAAACCTGAACAAGTGACTGGAAGTACAGTGCTCTGTCTATTGTGTTTTGAGCAGATGGAAAATACTTCCTCATTCAGTTCTTTCTGCAGTAGGAGTTGGGTACACATTATTCATGATGGCAGCAAGACTATAACCTAAAGTTAGTGCACTGGTTTAGTGCACTTGCAATACTGAGCGTTGTAGGCAGACTTGATAAATCATGACTTGATATCAGCTGAATAGGACAATCTATAGTAAGGATATTCCTAAATCATAAGGCACAGTAAATAAAACATTTAAAATTCAAGCCATATCTATTGCTGTGTTGTGTAGTGTATGTGGAATAGAAATATCTTTTATTCAGTACAGTCATGCATCATAAACTCTAGCTCCTGCAATATCAGCAGAGTAATATCTGAAATGTAATCAGTTAACTTGGATTTCTCTCTTTTTGAAGGGACTTGAGGCAGTATTTGTAATATCTCAAATTAAAATCCATTTACAAATGGAGACATGTCTTGTATGTAGGTAATTTGTTTGTTCAAGTCAGTTCTCATTTATTCAACAGAGTCAAACATAGCTAAGTGTTAACTGCTGCATAAATTAATGTTAAAGCCAGGTTTTTTTTGGTAAGAGATGGCTAAGTAGGTACGCTGTTTCTGATTTGATTAATATCTGTGCTTGTTTATCTTAATTAAAAACAACCCTTCAAATTGTACACTTAGCTAATACATGCAGCCTTGTGTTGCATCCAGCTGTTGACCCTCTCCCAGTTCTACACTTTCTTGTTGCATCTCCATATATAGATTGTGAAAGCCTGGGGGTAGGGACTGTAATTTATGTTGTGTCTAAAGTGTCTGTCATTACAGCGCCTTGATCCTGAATCGGGCATTTGGGTGCTACAAATCATAACTTGCTTAGGGTGACTTTTCCAATAAGTGGATTCTAGAAACATTCCCCAGAAGCATATAATAAAGGCAGGATAAATTAAGAATGCCTCAGTTGTATAGTCACCTGTCAGTGAGACCTTGTGTATGTTGTAAAGAAACCATCCCTGTGGCTTCTGTTCTCTATGTAAACAGAAGATAGAGAGCCTCTCCAGCTACCTTTTTGAAAACCTCAGGGGCCCTAGTTGATCTTGGTTTAAATGGAGTTTTACTGAAATGTTTTTGTGGCAGCTGCCTTGCTATTCTACTGAATACTACGGTACCACCCTACTTTTTAAATACAAATACTGTTGCCTGAGGTGGTGGAGGGATGACAGCTTGTTCCACCTTGTCCTGCCAAATCCTTGTTTTTAGGCGAGGGTGGGGGAATTGGATGGCCCAGCTTCCCTACTTTATAATGACACCACTTTCCTAATTTGTTTCCTGCTGGAGTGGTTACTGCCGCTTCATTCACTTCTCCTTTCCCATTGTTGTGGTTGCAAAAAAAATGTTCTGAGGCATAAATAGGAGCCAAGCCCCGGAGAGCGTGGGTGAGTCTGAATGGAGTTGCGGGGCAGGGCCCGGGCCAGGTAATATTGTATCCTGCTGCCAAGAGATGGACAACCCCTCTTCACCCACCTACTCCCAGAGTTGGAAGTCGTTTATTCTCCACACAAGAATTTCTATTCCCCTAAGCCTGTTTCTTCACCTCGATTTTTTTTTTTCATATTTCATCAAATGGCTAGAAGTGGCAGGTAAAATCTCCCTCCTAGGTCTGCAAAGGACAATAGAGAAAGCAAGAGGTGGGCAATACCTCATCCTCCAGGGTCTGGGGAGAGGATTAAACAAAATCAGACCCAAAACAAAACAGCTTGTGGGGATTGGATGGCTCAGGGGGCTGGTGACGGATTCTGGGCCTTCTGTCTCTAGACTCAAGGGTAAGCTAGGTCTGCACGGAAACCATGGCGTTATCACAAGTAGAGCCTTTGTGGGTATGTCTACACTGCAGTTAAAAACCCACCGCTGGCCTGTGCCAGCTGACTCAGGCTTGTGGGGCTCGGACTAAGAGGCTGTTTAATTGCCTGGGCTCTAGGGCCCTGTGAGGTGGGAGGGTCTCAGAGCTCAGATTGCAGCCAGGGCCCAAATGTCTACAAAGCAATTAAACAGACTGAGCCCCGCAAGCCTGAGTCAGCTGGCATAGGCCAGCCATGGGTGTCTAATTGCAGTGTAGACATACCCTGTGAAATGAGTCAGTTGTGTCTGAAAGTGGACAGGGGTCCCCATAACTAATACACACCCTTGCTGGCATTCTCAGCAGAGAAGTCTATGGCTGAATGGGAATGGGGCATAAACTGCTTCCTCAGCTCCTGGCTTGTGCACTGTGAGCGGGGTTGAGTCTCAGTGGCATGGCAGGGAAGTTTATATAGCCACTGCAACTGCCTGTGCTTTCTGCCTGGATTTCTGTCTTCTGGTCTCAGTTCATCACGTTTCATAAGCACAAAATTCACGTAACACGTAGTACAAAATGGAGTCCTGGTATCATAGCAGCATGTTCAACCCTAATTAAACTGGCCGCCTGATATTGTGTGCCTTAAACAATAGACCTGTCTTCATAACCTGCTTCGTTCCTGAAGGAGGAGGTGTTCAAAGCACTCATCAATGGCCTAAAGTCAAAGGTAAGACTCCCCGTGCACTTTGTAATAGCAGAGTTAAGCCAATATTGAGTGCTTTAGAAAATGCCATTCTAAATCTTTTATCCACACAGCCAGCTGCACCAGTTAATATTCCCTAGATCTGTTCTATTGCACAGTTTTGGCCATAGCATTCTGAACACAGACAGAGGCTCTTGTCCTTTTATAAGCTTTACCTTTGTCTGTTGACATGAGGAGGTGTGTGTGCATTTAATATGTCTACATAAATGTTAGAGACTTGTTTAACATGGCGCGTTAACTTAAATGGCTAAACATTTCTGAAAAAAATCTAAGCCAAACCAAGTATTCATCCTTTTCCCCAATGCTTTTCAAAGTGGCAGCATGAAAAATAGTACCTCTGATTATGTTACTAACCAAAGCACAAGAACATAAGAACGGCCATACTGGGTTAGACCAAAGGTCCATCTAGCCCAGTAGCCTGCCTTCTGACAGAGGCCAATGTCAGGTGCTCCATGGGGAATGAACAGAACAGGTAATCCTCAAGTGATCCATCCCCTGTCACCCATTCCCAGTTTCTGGCAAACAGAGGCTAGAGACACCATTCCTGCCCATCCTGGCTAATGGCCATTGATGGGCCTATCTTCCATGAATGTATCTAGTTCTTTCTTGAACCCTATTATAGTCTTGGCCTTCACAACATCCTCTGGCAAAGAGTTCCACAGGTTGACTGGGCGTTGTGTGAAGAAATACTTCATTTTGTTTGTTTTAAACCTGCTGCCTATTAATTTCATTTGGTGACCCCTAGTTCTTGTGTTATGAGAAGGAGTAAATAGCATTTCCTTATTTACTTTCTCCACACCAGTCAGGATTTTATAGACTTCAATCATATCCCCCTTTAGTCGTCTATTTTCTAAGCTGAAAATTCCCAGCTTTATTAATCTCTCCTTATATGGAAGCTGTTCCATACCCCTAATGATTTTTGTTGCCCTTTTCTGAACCTTTTCCAATTCCAATATATCTTTTTTGAGATGGGGCGACCACATCTGCATGCAATATTCAAGATGTGGGAGTACCATGGATCTATATAGAGGCAATATGATATTTTCTGTCTTATTATCTATCCCTTTCTTAATGATTCCCAACATTCTGTTTGCTTTTTTGACTGCCACTGCACATTGAGAGGATGTTTTCAGAGAACTATCCACAATGACGCCAAGATCTTTCTTGAGTGGTAACAGCTAATTTATACCCCATCATTTTATATGTATAGTTGGGATTATGTTTTCCAATGTGCATTACTTTGCATTTATCAACACTGAATTTCACCTGCCATTTTGTTGCCCAGTCACCCAGTTTTGTTTGATCCTTTTGTAGCTCTTTGCAGTTTGCCTGGAACTTAACTATCTTGAGGAGTTTTGTATTATCTGCACATTTTGTCACCTCACTGTTTACCCTTTTTCCAGATCGTTTATGAATATGTTGAATAAGACTGGTCCCAGTACAGACCGTTGGGGGACACTACTATTTACTCCTCTCCATTCTGAAACCTGACCATTTATTCCTACCCTTTGTTTCCTATCTTTTAACCAGTTACCGATCTATGAGAGGAACTTCCTCCTTATCCCATGACAGATTACTTTGCTTAAGAGCCTTTGGTGAGGGATCTTGTCAAAGGCTTTTTGAATATCTAAGTACACTATATCCACTGGATCCCCCTTGTCCACATGCTGGTGGACCCCCTCAAAGAATTCTAGTATTTTGGTGAGGCATGATTTCCCTTTACAAAACCCATGTTGACTCTTCCCCAGCAAATTATGTTCATCTATGTATCTGACAATTTTGTTTTTTACTATAGTTTAAACCAGTTTGCACAGTACTGAAATCAGGCTTACCAGTCTGTAATTGCCGGGATCACCTCTGGAATCCTTTCTAAAAATTGGCGTCCCATTCGCTATCCTCCAGTCATTTGGTACAGAAGCTGATTTAAATGATAGGTTACAGACTACAGGTAGTAATTTCACATTTGAGTTCCTTCAGAACTCTTGGGTGAAAACCATCTGGTCCTGGTGACTTATTACTGTTTAGTTTATCAATTTGTTCCAAAACCTCCTCAAATGACACTTCAATCTGGGACAGTTCCTCAGATTTGTCATCTAAAAAGAATGGCTCAGGTTTGGGAATCTCACTCACATCCTCAGCCATGAAGACCGATGCAAACAATTCATTTAGTTTCTCTGAAATGGCCTTATCATCCTTGAGTGCTCCTGTAGCATCTTGATTGTCTAGTGGCCCCACTGGTGGTTTAGCAGGCTTTCTGCTTCTGATGTACTTAAAAAAAAATTTGCTATTACTTTTTGAGTCTTTGCATAGCTGTTCTTCAAATTCTTTTTTGGCCTTCCTAATTATATTTTTACACTTCATTAAGTTTATGCTCCTTTCTATTTTCTTCACTAGGATTTAACTTCCACTCCTTAAAAGATGCCTTTTTGCCTCTCTCTTCTTCTTTTACTTTGTTGTTTAGCCACAGTGCCACTTTTTTGGTTCTTTTACTATGTTTTTTAATTTGGGGTATACATTTAAGTTGAGCTTCCATTATGGTGTCTTTGAAAAGTTTCCATGCAGAGCAGAAGATGGATAGTATTTTTTCTACACCATTAGCAGTAAAGGAGGAAAAAGTAATGGCTGCAACATTACTGGGAACTGCTATACTTATCCAACTGTAATAACTGGCACTGTGTTTAACTAGATCAGTGGCTGAAAAATAATACTCATAATCATCACTGTTGCAGCACAGAATGCATAAGTAGTGAAGGAGACTAAACATAACGTTATGAAGGCCAAGACTATAATAGAATTCAAAAAAGAATTAATGGAGGATAGGTTCATCAATGTCTATTAGCCAGGATAGGCAGGGATGGTGCCCCTGGCCTCTATTTGCCAGAAGCTGGGAATGGGCAACAGGGGGATGGATCACTTGATGATTACCTGTTCAGTTCATTCCCTGTGGAGCACATGGCATTGGCCTCTGTCAGAAGGCAGGATACTGGGTTGGATGGATCTTTGGTCTGACCCAGTTTGGCCATTCTTATATTCTTATGTTCTTATGTTATAAGTCATTGCATCATGGAAACAGAGATTTTCACCTTTTTAAAGAACAATCAGCAATACTCCATCCAGAAAAGAGCAAGTTCTATAGAGCCTGTCAGAAGTACTATGTCCCCTTTTCAGAGGTGCAGGATGAAGAAATGATACTTTTCACTATATAAAAAGGTTTTTCATGAGTTGGGTTCAGTCTTCTAACAGAGTCAATGAGTAGTGCATCAGGTTGCTTGGTAACACCATATCTGCTAGATCCTTATGTCAGTGTAAGCGGATTGCAGAGAGAAACCACAGTTTAGATTCACTGCACTAATGGGCTATACGGAACACCCACTACATATGAGTTCTTCAGTTCATCTCTCTTAAGCAACAATCCAGCAACCTGACCTCCATAGGCAGGCTCTTGTGGAGCCCACTGACTTAATGGGGGGCTCTGTGTAGGCAGAAGCATTCACCCCTCACATCGATCAGATTGCTGGTGCAGGGCCTTACTTAGGAATTGTTACAGCTAATGGAGAAAAATTGCATACAGGTAGGGATATGCTTGAGGAAGGGATCTAAAGCAGAAACACAATGGGAAATTAGGGCCTGATCCTCTTAGGTCTTGAGTAGCTCCTGTGAAGGAAAGACTGAACTCCAGTGGACTTCTTTGGGAATCCAGAGCTCTCAGATCTTTGAAGAAATGTTCAGCATGTTGTAGGGGCATAAATGAAAAGTGGAGCTGAGGTGGTTGTGAATGTTTCCAAGTTTTGGAATAGAGTAACGCTAATGGAGCCCTGGGCCCTTTAAATTGCCGCCCAAGCCCCGCTGCCAGAGCCCTGGGGCCACGGCGGCAGCCGAGACCCCCGAGGCTCCGATGCGGTAGCGGTAGCTGGGAGCCCCTGGCCCTTTAAATCACTTCCGGAGCCCCCGGCCACCGCTGCTACCCCGGGGCTCCGGCAGCAGGGCTCAGGCGGCAATTTAAAGGGCCCGGGGCTCCACTGTGGTAGTGGCGGCTGGAGCACCGGGCCCTTTAAATGGCCCCCGAGCCCCGGGGCTCCAAGCTGCCTCTGCGGCTGGTAGCTCCGACAGTGATTTAAAGGGCCCGGGGCTCGAAAGGCCCCGCCTCGTCTGGTTGAGGCCACGCCCCTTCTGGTCAAGGCCCCGCCCTCTGTTCAGGACTCCAGAGTACTGGTAAGTCCTTTAAGTTACTTTCACCCCTGACTGTAACAGTCTTACCATGGAGTCACAGACAGTCCCCATTTATCTTGCTGTGGAGTCACAGACAGTCTACCATTTATCTTGCCACATAGGCAAGGTGGACTTAGTGATAAATGGTCACTTACACTAAGAATCACAACATATTCCAGTTGCTTCCAGTCCCAAGAGACCAGTCATTTACCCCAGATCAATTGTTACCCTAGATCTTACACCAAAGACAATGCTTGTAGCCAATCCTGTAATAACCTAACTAAAGGTTTATTAACCAGGAAGAAAAATAAATGAGAGTTATTGACAGGTTAAAGCAAGCAACATATACACACAAATGCAGTGCAATCTAAATCCTACGAATGACAGTTGTAGAGCTCTGTCAATTCAAAATGTCTTTCAGGGTGACCCAGGGGTATCTCTGGCTTCAGTTTAGTGACTCTGGCCCTGCAAGAGTTCAAACAGCCAAGAGACGGAAAATTTTCTTGTCTGATTTATTTCTTTCGTTCAGCCTCCAAGTCCATAGATGAGCTTGCCTGCATGTAGCATTTCCAAGATGCAATAGGACTATTCACCAATCCTTTGTATTGCAATGTTCCTTGATAGCTCATCTGTCTTTGATAGTTCTTCCCATCTGAGTTCACAAGTTTAGAGCAAACATTTTTTTAAGTTATAAAGCAAAACTTGTATATTTCCTTTATAGCATGGAATGCAGATGTAACAAATAAGATTAACACATTCAGCAATTTACAAACATTCTGTAGAGTCTAAACACTAAATACCTTTTTATAAGACTAGTACCTATTTTGAGCAACACTAACATATAAGTGAACTGGTCTGGTCTCCAGCTCTGAGTTCGTCAGTTCTTAGTGAATGCCTGCAACCTTGGCAAGAGCTGGCACTTGGTTTCCCAGAGTCACGATAACTGCTATGGTTTCCTGCCACATCAAATTGTACACAATAGACCCCCTACAGTGCTATAGTGATTTATTTTGACTTGTATCAACAGAAGGATATTAGGGGATACTTGGAATTCAATGCGTCGATCCAAGTCTCATTCTTCCCCTGTGGCAATAAAGTGGCCTTGAATCAGAAAGAATTTGACATTGCTATGCCATATTTTTTGGTTAATTATACAGTTCATGAAGTCAGTCTAATTTTTCCTTTCATTTTCTTATTTTGGATGGAAATGTCGATTCAAGGATCAAAGCCATGAATTCCATTACAAGCCACAGTTTTTGGGATCCAGATACTCTGTTTTCAATTGATCAAGTGTTAACAGACCATTCTGTGCCTTGTGCCAGCTGCATTTGATTTGTAACGGCCATTACATCCAAACACAAACCAGCTGAATTTAATTTCAGACTGCTGTAAGTGAACACCAGCTGGGTTATTGATGAAGATGACTGGAATGTTCATCTGGAAAAGCCGTAAGGCCTCTGGGAAAATTACTGAATATTGACTTTAAGGTTGGATCTAGTGATTGATAGTTAGTTTGTTTTGCCAATTTCACCAGCAGAAAGGATGGGCTTTGCCAGCTTCTATGCATTCCGTAGTTGCCAATAAGAAATATCTTACCCACTGCCTGCAGTGGTAATATCTTACCCACTGTTTGCAGAGTATGCAGATTCTGAAATAACTTCCTGCAATGCAGACTTGATTTGCGCTCACACAACTATTCAGCCAAAGAGGTTTTTTTGTGATTTTAAATATTTTTAAGGTTTAGGACAGCTGGCTGTGAATAAAGTGTGAAATGACTGCTGTCTGCTTGGGTAGCATGTACAACTGTCCCATAAAACACTCAGACCATGAGATGTTTGTAGAACTCTCATGTCAACCAAGTAAGTGGTAACAGTGACGACACAGTACATGCATCCGACGAAGTGGGCATTCACCCACGAAAGCTTATGCTCCAATACATCTGTTAGTCTTAAAAGTGCCACAGGACTCTCTGTTGCTTGACACAATATTTGTGGCAACATACAGTATACAAGTCATCAGGGCCTAATGATGTATACCCATGGATATTGAAAGGAAGTTATTTCAGAATCCCTATCTATGTACTCTGTAAACACAGGTAGTGGGTAAGATATTTCTTATTGGTCTGATAATCCACTGAACTGATGATTATTTTTGAATATTCATGGGGAATGAATCAGAGGACTGGAAAATGGGTTGATCTTTCAGTGACAATTGCCATCTAGAAAGTCCAAGTTCTTATCCAACATAAAAGACTCTTAAGGCTCTGTGGTTTGGGACCTGCCTATATCAGGGAGAGAGGGGTCTCTATGTGATTCTGCTACAGTTGCAATCAGTAGAGGTGTCTGAGGAGCCCCTGCAGAATGCAAAGTGAAATGGCAGTCCAGAAAAATTCATCAGCAGTGCTTAGGCCCCAATTCAGGCACATGCTTAAGTACCTTGTTGAATTAAAGCCTTAATTTCTAATGCATGAGATTCAAATCCATTCACCTATCCACAAAAACACACTACTTTGATTTAATTCATCACACTAAAAGATCATATTGTTTGCGCAACGCCTAGCTCTGTAAGGTTTGATCCATGACTAGGGCTCCTAGACACTACAGTAATACAAATAAATAATAGAATTCATCCTTTTTTGAGCATAGACTATCCTTGTTATGTTTTGCACAATGCTAAGCACATTGTGTGTCCATATTTAAAGATGGTTGCCAGGCCCCCTTTAAATAGT
Source organism: Terrapene triunguis (assembly GCF_002925995.2). Taxonomy (NCBI): domain Eukaryota; kingdom Metazoa; phylum Chordata; order Testudines; family Emydidae; genus Terrapene; species Terrapene triunguis. The sequence continues at coordinate 47,343,234 of NW_020664409.1, read as the reverse complement.
GATCACAACAAAAAATAATGAACAAAGATCACCATAGAGAAGCTTACCTGGGGAATCAAGTATGTAATTAATTTTATTCTGACTGGCAAACTGTATATTCTCTGCACTGACTTTATCCTGATGGACAAACGTTACTCACTCAATAAAACTGAAAAGAGCAAGCAATCACTGTGTGACGGGTTGTAAGATCCAACTGAAAATAAAACCAGATGGAGAGAGGCTGATTTGAAGAGCAAAATTGATAAACATACTGAACTCTTCATCAGAAGTATATAGCCTAACAACCAAGTGCAAGTTTGAAAGTTTTCTGCCATTCACCTGTCAGGCTCACCCTTTTCTTTGTGAAATGCTGCCAGTAATTTCATGAAGAAGAAGAAGAAGTAGTTCAAAAATAGTTCAAACATTACTTCAGTGAAAGGACTGGAGATGGAAATTCTCCAGCATGTAGGAGTCTGTAGCTGCTGAACTACAAAATAATATAGGGAATGACATCCCTGTATCATGGCCTTATTCTGAATATGATTTTTATTTAGATTCTAATAAGAGAACTGCTATGCCAGACTGTGTAACTTTGCAGGGAATCTTGAAAAAGACAAGGCAATGCAAAGTGAGGGAGGATGGACTGAGACTGAAACCACCATCACTAAACACTTCTTCACCTTAAAGAATCCACAAGTGCAGAGTCTTATAGAAACTCGGTTTAAGCCACTAAAAAATAACTCACCCCTCAACCTTCTATGTTGTCTTAATATTTCATTGCTACCTATTGCATTTTTAATACCAACTTTGCAGATGGCATTTCATGACACTCTGGCATGTGAATAGGGAAAAATGCTCTTTCCAAAAATACTCCTTCCACCTGGCTGCATCATCAGAGGTCTAAGAACACGCAGCCTTTTGTTTGCCATGGAGGTGATTCTACACTGCAGCTTCCTACTGTTCCAGCAATGCCTGTGTTAAAAAAAAAACCAAAACCCACAACAAGTCTGCTTTCCTTATATCCTTGGTCAAAAGAAAAGTGAGTTCTACGAAGATTAAAATACATATATGATTATGGAGAGCGGTTGAAATAAGAGCAGAAAGTGAATCAGTCATTTAACAGATCTGTCATTCCTATCAACTGGCATTCAAAAAGGTTAATGAATTTTACTGTAAGAACTGGTTCACATAGACTCTTCAATTTGTATATTTCTTGACTCAATCTGGATTTCCCATGGTTTAATCTTTGTAAGAACTAATAGGCACAGTAGTTTGAATAGAGCCAGTCTGGATTATGTGCATTTAGGATACTGAGGAAATTAGAAAACTTCACTATAATTTGTCTTTGAAAAGTCTGGCTAGGCACCAGAAGTTTGGTGAAAACTAATTGTAGAACTGATCTTTAAATAAAAGAAAGAAGAGTGATGCTGGCAATTACCTCCTTGTAAAGTCAACTTTGTGACCTAAAGTGGTGGAGTAAAGTAGTAGAAGAATGCTAAGAGGAAAATTATGCTGAGAGATCTGGAGGATAAAGGAACCATGGTGAATATGCAACGTGGAGTTTTTAAAGAACAGATTTTGCCTGCTCTGTGTGTGATGTGCCTTTTTTTTTGAGAGAGAGATTGAGATTAAATGAGTATTTGAAGTGGTAAATATGGCACTTGGATTTTGGAGAGAATTTAGTAACAGTGACTCTTGATCTTAATATCAAAATTAGTTGAAATTGGTCTGAATGTGAATACCATCACATGGATTGAAAGCTAGAGCTGGTCAGGAATTTTTTGAAACTTTAGTGAAATGGAATTCTCGTTTTCTGGTCTGCCCTACTGAAAACTGCCTGAAGGATTGTGTGTGTTTCCTTGTTTTCATGGACATTAAATTAAATGCAAATTGCAGACTAAATGAAAACTACAGCATCTATTCAACAAGGTCAATTCAATACATGTATTTATCACATCAGAACAATGACACTTCAAAAAGGATATTCGATGAGCAACTCCCTGCCTGTTTATCACAAGTACGTTAGAGGGGAAGTTCAGTGCAACAAGACTTTATTTTTCCTAGGAAAGGTATGATCATGAATTGAATAGTCATTTGTTTAGGAAGGCATATAAATAAAAAGTGAGAATTAAAACAATAGATTAAGATAAGATAACAAAGATATTTCAGCTTCATTTATGTTCAATAACAGACTAGTAGGACAGATAGTTATGGTTGGTTTTTTTCCCCATCCCATTTTATCACAGATTAAACAAATGGGCTAGTTATCTGTTAGTTAAAAAAGATAGTGCCTAGCACAATGAAGTCTTGGTCCATGATTGGGCTTCCAAGGCACAGTGATCATACAAATAATAAGATATTTATAAGTAAGGAAGTTACCTTAAAATTCTTTCTATACAACCAATATTGTGCTGATCCAAAATTAGTATGATGTCTAAACTTAAGTGGGATCAGCTGCAGGACACCACAAATCATCAAGGATCCATGATACGGAAGCATTTGTACTATAAACTACTATTATGGATGATTTAAAACGTAAAGCAGCATTTGAAGTATTTGAGCAACTGTAACAAAGTTGTGTGTCGCAAATATTTAGAGACAGATCCTCAGCTGGTGTAAATTGTCATATCTTCATTGACATCAAGTGAGCGATGACATTTTAAATCAGCTGGGGAACTACCCCAAATATACTACATGAAGAGAGAGAGAGAGAGAGTGTGTGTGTGTGAGTGAGAGAGAGAGAGAGAGCGTGTTTATACACATTTGACTTATTCTTGTTGTATGGAATGAAAACTAAGTGGCTATTTAATCATTTAAGAGAAAACACAAACTTCTTATTGAACAGGGTAAAAACATATTTTCAGCCATGTGTGTTTAAGCAGACACCAAATTGTGGGTGGCAAGATCTTTTCCACAAGGATCAATCTGGTCATTTTCCCTATATGTATAGATAATAATTTAGTGTTTATGAGGCTTGTACTGGAGACCTTGCTCATTTCTGTTTATGCTCTCCCAAGTGCCTGCAATTCCGCAGCTAAACGGTTAATGAGATGAATAATTATAACTAATAATTATTTGAAGCACTCAGACTGCCATCAAGAGGTTGCACTTGTCATTATTGCTGTCAGTTTCTCACATGCAAATATGTAAAGTGTCTAATGCACAGGAAGAATATTCAAGTTGTATGTATTTAGTTAGAAGCAGAGCAACAAAGGAGAAGGGTTGCTCAGCGCCCAACATACCCGTAGGGAAGTGACATCAGAAAGATGGCTGTCGAACAAATTACGTGCTGGTGTGACAGAACATTTGGTGAAACTGATCCTGGTGCAGAGTGCCAATGTGTGGGTCTCTACACCTTTGACATTGGGGCTGAATGGAGGTAAGAGGTAGTGATGGAAAGCCTGGGGCAAATGTTCCTCACATACCCTGTGCACTGAGGAGGGTGCCTGTGCGCTAGTCCTATATATGCTATTGTGGAAGGCGGCAGCCTGAGCATGTCTGGTGGACAGAGGAAAGGGATCCACTATTATAAAGAGTATATGTTGTAAAGACCCTAAAGACATGTGGCGGCTCCCATTGGCTGGAGAAGCAGCTGACAAAAGGTAGATGGTGCTAGTATAGATGGTCTTGCTAGTTCTTTTAATCTGAATGTATCTGTATTAGATATTGGTGAAATGCCTATTGTTTGCTGCGATACCTTTCTTCTAGGAAGTATAGCATTTTGCCAGTGAAGTTTGGTTTGCTTTAGTCTCTCTGTGGGATTGATGTATTTTTTAGGTGCAGAGCTGCTGCCTGCAGATAATATCCACAATATAAATAAATACATGATCTGGAGACAAAACGTTACATTCCACACTTTTGCATCATGCAATGATCTTACGACCCAGCTTTTCAAATGCATGACTTTTCTGTTTTACCTTTGATCTGTCAATGTTACTGGTTGGAAAGCATCTGTGCACTTGCTATTGCTACCCTAATTCATAGAATACAAACAAAGATGCATACATTTTTCTATTCAAGAAACACTTATTCTAGGAATAAACCAAAGCCCAAGCTGTATTTGTTGCTGATTGAGAGGCAGCTCTTGTGCAAAGCTTTGAACATGTCATTCCCCAAAGCAGGAACATCAGCTGCTTGTACTGGGCCCTGGAAAATACAGAAGAGCAAATCCTTGACTCGTAACTCATGAGAGAGCCAAAATAGATGTCACCCTCTTTCTCATCTTGACTCCATTGAAGTCAATGGCAAAACTCTGATTGATGGAGCCAGGGTTTCACAAGGAGACTCTAGGCCTGATTCTTATTTACATTAAGGCCCTTTACATCACTCTGGCTGTGTAAAAGGGACTTATATTACACTTACATTCACTTTAAGGCCCTTTTACACTGCCAGAAAAGAATAAAGGAGTCTTATTATAAATAAGAATCAGGTCCATTTTGTCAACCATGTTGGATTGTGACTTGGAAAATGCTTTGTGGTGCTGAGGCTTTGGATAAGTTTAAAATGCACTACTCCGTTCCTTTTTAAGTTCTCTGAGGTTAACTTGAGGGAAGATCTCGGCTAACATTGGCAACTGAATTTTAGGGAAAAGAACTAATGAAGGAACCGCAAATGACTGTATGTATGGAATACCGACAAGGCCAACCACCCATAAGAAAGTGAATGGGGAGCAATCACAATAAAACTTTTTTCTTTTCAAGTGGTACTTGAAAGAATTTTTGTTACTGTTCTTTTATATATACAAGTTTAATATATATATATATATATATATGGTACAAGTTCACCTCCCTGGGCTACTTACTGTTCTTTTAATATATATA
>NW_020664409.1:47223177-47338035 GCF_002925995.2 Terrapene triunguis | reverse complement strand
ACTGTTCTTTTAATATATATATATAAAAAGAACAGTAAGTAGCCCAGGGAGGTGAACTTGTACCAGCAGGGTGTTCCCTGCAGTTGCTTTCCACAAGGACCTGGTGGAGAGGGAGGGTCTTCAATGACAGGGATTCCACAGCCTCCCTTGTAAGGATGTTGTGATGCTTAACTACCTGTAGAGTTAGAAAGTTTTTCTATATCTATCTATCTAATATCTATCTATCTATCTATATGAGAGAGAAAGAGAAGTGTCCGTCCTGAGTGCCTTTGACATAATGCAAAATACTAAGCCATCAGAAAAAGATTAACTTCCACAGAAACCGCACTTGCCCAGCCTGAGAGATCAAATCAAGACTACTTCACCAGATCTGTAAATATAAGCCCCCAGTGTGCTCTTCCTCCCTAAAAGCCTGAATAAAAAGATGGGTCTTGTTATGTACCTGGGAACTCAATAATATATTGGGCCCATTTCAGACAATGGGGATGGTGGGAAGTGTGAATTCCAAAGCTGAGGAATAGAGAATATTCTCCCAACAGATCCCACTCTTATTTGGAGGGTCATGTGCCTCCATAGACTGACTGCAGCCAGATGAGATGTGGTTCCTTGGGTGGGACGGTCCTGAGATATTTAGGTTTTTCCACAGATTATAACCAATGCTTGAAATATCACCTGGACACCAATCAGCCGTCAACACTGAATCCAAAGCACCAGTGTTGTGTGCTCTTGCACAATGCAATGCTTAGCAAGTAGCTGCTGCACTCAACATTAGCTTGTTGCCAGGGAGATGTGTTTATTGCTGAAAACAGGCCTTGAGTATTCCCACAGGCAGCTGGATCCAGAAAAGTGAAATCATGGCTAAGAGTCATACCCACCAACAGAACTGCAAGCAGGGACCCTTACTCTGAAGCTGAGCCCTAATGGCATCCATTGGGAGCTTTGCCTTCAAAGAAGTCTCATGTGGGAGTGAGGAAAGATGCACACAGATCTGTTTAAAAGGGTAGGTCTGGATTTTGTAATACTAGATACATTGAATAATGAATTTTAAACCTGTATACAGATGCTAAGGGAAACCAGAAAATCACTGACACAGGAAAAGAATAGCAGAAAGTTTAATTGGGGTCATGTTATACATGAATATTTACATAATCTTCAGATGTTAGTGGAAAGCTTCACAAATGCCAAAGGCTTGTCTGAAAATGTGCACTGTTGTGTGTTGTCCATTGTCTATTCTACAGTGTTTATTGATCATTATTTTATTTCAAAGTTTTCTTACCAGTCAGGCAGAAGCAATAATACCATGCAACATAAGTGACTAAACCACAAATAGGTCATAAACAAAGTAGTTTGTGAACAACCCATAGGCTGAAAATGAACTCAGACTATTCAGCGAATGTTTAGAACAACAAATAAATTCACAGCAATCAGGATAGTTTTGTGAAAGATTTTCTTATGTTCACAAGAAAATATTTACACCAAAAGTGTTGATCAACTTTAGTTACAAGTCCCTGCTGATATTCTTCTATGCTATTGATGGGATAGGTCCAGCTTGCATTTCTTGTGCGTTATTTTGGCATTGAGTCACTGAAACATACCCCTTGACTCCGGCATGGTACGGCATCAGTGAAATTGCTGTGGTCTGGCGATGATGTAATCTAGCATGTATTAATAGTCCCAGAATTCCAAGATGGTAATACAGGTGATATGTTCATACACTAAAAACTCTGGGAGAGATGACTTTTTAAAGATGTACTTCAAATCAGTTACACCATCGGAGGAAACTATCTGAATATGTGAACATTAAGGTTCTGATCCAAATCCTGTTTAATTTAGTGAAGAGAGTCCCATTGACTTCAGTGGGGTGTGGATCAAGCTGTAGTTAAGAGGTTCTGAACTGGAGCTGAGGATGCCCAGCATTTTGCAGGGTCTGGCCCTTTGAGTACACTTGAGAGCCCAAGTAAAGATTTGAAGCCTCTGAGAAGAAAATGCAACTATTTTTTATAGACCTTTAGCCCCTTCCTCCACCTACCCAAACACAATTTTGTGAACTTTGAGAATGGTCCTTTGTGCATTAAACTATATTTGCTGTTGAAATGTTATTAAATTGAAAACCAGCCTGTGTCTTTTTCAAAGGTCATAGTCACTGAAGTAAAACACACAGCACATGTGTTTGGCATTGTGGTGTTCTTCAGCATGAATCCACGAACAATCCTGTGGCTGAAATTTAAAAATACAAATCTATATTTTTAGGAGAGGAATTTTTTTTTTTGTTTCTTAGAAAAAAACTCAAATTGAAATTAAAAAAACCCTTAAAAATCAACCTGATTTCTCTCACATCCACAAAAAAAAGGTCAGAAATGGTCCACATTTCTTCACAACTATGAGAGCTAGAAATGTGCATTTAAAAGAGAGAGAGCTGAGGTTTTAGAGCACAATTTTGTGCAAAGGAGTGAATTTTGCAGCAAATTCAGTGACTGTGGAGTCAAGGAGTCCAGGGGCCCCTGAAACAATGCTTCAGATACTACAGCAATAGGCCTGGCAGACGTACCAAGATAAAAATGATAGGCAGGCAGGTAGGTTTTTGAAATATGCAATGTGTACTGCATTAAACATAGTGGATCAAATTCTGCCTTCAATTATAGTCATGTCATCCGGAGTTAATACATACATATAATTCTTTGTAATATATTCCCCTAGGTCTGAGATTTGGACCCCACTTCTAGCTTTTGAATATAGTTGTTTTCTAGAATGTCACAGTAACTGGAGAGAGAGAGAGATTTATAAAATATTTAGTCAGTGGATTACCAAAGATATAACTGAGGGTAGAATCTTGTCCACATTCCTTGTGAAATATGCTCTTGTAAATACAGGATGAACCATTAAACTCCAAAACCAAAAATTCACCTAGTATTAATTTGTTAAATAAAAATGTAATTTTCCTGACATTATGTCACCTCAAGCTGTAAAATACAAAAAACCAGAAAGGGATTACAGATTTTAAGTCACCTGTTACTTTCACTGAGGAGCACCGCAGGGGCTTTTAGCCCTGCTAGGAGTGAAAACTCATGAATACACTTCTGAAATTGCCAGTCTGCAACAACAAGTTCAATTGTCCTTAAAGTTTCAATTGACTGATACACAAGGTCTCATAGCAGAAGTGGAGGAGGATTATTTGTTGTTACAGTTAATGATTGTTTGCTCTCAGCTCGTTAATTTTAAAACCAGTCCATCCATCCTGTGTCCATTATATTGCTTTGCTTTTTTCTCTTCCATTCCCATTTGCCAATATAAATCAGACAAAGAGAAAGCTGAAATTGTTTCCTTCATGGTAATTGATTTAGACTTGCATTTTAATACAGGGCATTTATTAGATTTTTTCCTGTTCTCAATACAGTTAAAAGCCAGTAGAGTTTCTACACACAGACTCAGAAAAAGGAGTGTGGTTGTTTACATGGATCTACATGACAATGCAAAAATAGCAGAATCCCAGATAGTCTGAGGATCTGAAAAGCATCTACTTTCTTTACGTTCATAAAGACATTATCATCAATAGGGCTTTACCAAATTCACGGTCCATTTTGGTCAATTTCACAGTCATAGGATTTTAACAATCATAAATTTCATGATTTCAGCTATTTAAATCTGAAATTTCACGGTGTTGTAATTGTAGGGATCCTGACCCAAAAAGGAGTTGTGGGGGAGTCACAAGGTTACCGTAGGGGGGTTTGCAGTACTGCTACCCTTACTTCTGCGCTGCTGTTGGCGACCAGGGCCGGCTCCAGGCACCAGCCGAGCAAGCTGGTGCTTGGGGCGGCAGATTGAACGAGGCAGCATTCCGTCCAATCCTAGGGCGGCACGGCCGCTTTTTTTTTGTTTTGTTCCACTCCGGCCGCCCTGTAGGGGGCAGCGACGCGGAGGACGGGAGCGCCCTACAGCAAGCCCAGCAGGGCAGTCCTCGTCCTTCCCTCCCCGCCGACCGGAGCGGAGACCTCACGGCAGGCGGCGCGGCGGGAGGGGCCGCGTGGCAGTGCCCCGCTGTAGCCCTGGCCGCCCTCCTTCTCTCTCTCTCCCGCCCACTCCCTCATCCTCCCTCCTGCTAGCCGGTCCCCCTGCACCCGCACACCGGCCGCGCCCAGGTTTTTTTTTTTTTTTTTCTTTCCTTTGCTGTTCTGGCCGCCCCGTTTTTTTTTTTTTTTTTTTTTGCTTGGGGCGGCCAAAAAGCCAGAGCTGACCCTGTTGGCAACAGTGCTGCCTTCAGAGCTGGGCAGCTGGAGAGCGGTGGCTGCTGGCTGGGAGCCCAGCTTTGAAGGCAGAGCCACCAGCAGCAGCAGTGCAGAAGTAAGGATGGTATGGTATTGCCAGTTTTACTTCTGCACTGATGCCTGCAGAGCTGGGCTGTAAGTCAGCAGCTGCCACTCTCCTGTCGCATGCCTCTGAAGGCAGCAAAGAAGTAAGGGTGGCAATACCAGGACCCTGCTTAAAATAACCTAGCAACCCCATGCAAATTCCTTTTGGGTCAGCGTCTTCTATTTGAGAAATGCTGGTGTCCCCCATGAAATCTGTATAGTACTGGGTAAAAGCACACAAAAGACCAGATTTCACTGGGGAAGACCAAATTTCACGGTCTGTGACGTGTTTTACATGGCCATGAATTTGGTAGGGCCCTAATAATCAACGGGCAGTAACACATGCTCAACTGATGTTCAGCAAACTTTACGTCAGTCGCTACTCCTAGATTAAAGGAAAAGGTATGTCAGGTTTGATCTTGCAAAATGCTGAGTATCTCCTCCAGCATGTTCCGTTTCCTCCTCCACTCCCACTGCAAGTGGTGCCCACCGCCTTGCAGGATTGGATCATCAAAATGATGAAGGTTTAGGGACTGACTGTCTCCCTCTCTTAATTTGAGAGCAGGAAATTCAGATTTGGCAGAAGGGACACAGAAAGGGTACATGCTGGATCCGTGGCTTCCTTTCCCACTGATCCTGGGCATGGAGGTAGTGAGGCTAGAAAAAACAGCCTCTCTGTGATACCGTCCCACTACCCACTCATTCCTGCTTGAGCTTCCAGCTATTTTCGATTCTTCCTGTGTGCTGCTCTCATCAGCATCAAGGATCTTAATGACAGAGCCCCTGATGCTGAAAGGTGAGGAGCACCCTCAATTCCTATTAAAATGAACAGGGATTGAGGGTAATAGCACCTTGCACAACAAGGCTGTACAATGAGCAGAATATGTAACAGAACCAGCTGTTTTAAAGTAAATGTACTGCTCATGTAAGGTGCAGGAAATTGAAGCCTTTCCAGGTCTGAACTGGAGACTTTTGTCGTTTGTATTTCCTTGCCCCTGCAAGGATTATCTGCTTCCTATTCATTATCTGCTCCTTTTTTGGAAGTGGGTCTAGATGGGGCAAATACCATGCTCCATTGAATTCATTAGCCAAACTCCCACTAGGAGTTGGCTTGCAGTCCTTGACTGCACTGGATTTTATGTTGTCTGCCTTCAGAACTAAAAGAGGACTTCCTTCTCCCTATCACTTCTTTCACATTGTTTGTTCTCCAGCAAGGTCCTTCCTTTTCTGAGCTCTGAACTGCTCAGAATATCTAGATATGTTTTTGGCTCAAAGTAATCAGTTGTAATTAGGCCATGGGGGAGAACAAGCCACCAAAATGTGTGGGACAAGGGACTTCACCAGACTTTGAACCCCCTTGTACCTTGGTTTGTGTCTGCTTGGCAGCTGTCAGCATACAGAGAAACACTTTGCTCTCCCCGTCATAACAAGTGCTAGTGGTCAGTCATCCAGTCACCCTCACAAACTCCACCTGCCAGACAGTGACAACAAGTGCAAGTTTTTGTTTAAAAATGAGATTTCATTCAATGCTGAGGGCTTTCGTAATTAGTAGGGAACATTGGGCTAACATACCAGTGGTGGTGTTAGTTGTTGGCTATGTGATTGAATTATTATGGATTCTCTGCTGAAACAGTTAGTGCAGCCATGTGGCTCCAAACCTGCAAACACATGTGCTTAATGTTAAGCTTATTAGTAGTCCAGTTGCCTCCAATGAGATGTGCTTAATATTAAGCATGTGTGCATTTTCAGGAGTCGGGCCTTGGTTGATACTTGCTGTTGAGTATATAACAGTATTGGTTGTTAGAGCTGTGGGAGTGGGGGGGGTCGGGTGGAAATGGAAGGGAGGGTGAACCTAAAGTGGTAAAGGAAATGTCCTAAAACTATAGGTGAGACTATGCCATGCCTCCAGGAAGCACAACCCATACAGGGACAGGCCAGGTGGAGGGGTTTAATCCACCTTTGCACCTTCAGGATTTTGGATATGACTCCTAGTGTAATTGAGAGAAGCCCCAGCAGCTGCTCTGAACTCCAATGGCCCAGCTTGGGCAGCCTAGATGCAGCCTCACAACCCACAGATACTCCAAATGCCCACAGCACTATGCACTACAGGGACTCCCCTCCCACGCCCAACCCCACTGCTAGCACAGCCCCTACACTGAAGCTTGCAAGAGGGCCTATATAAGCCTTTCTGCAGCAACTCTAAGCAGTGCCTGCACCAGGGGAATCCTATGGTTTCTCTACACCACTCAAGAAGCATATAGGGACCATTGCTGGTGGGAGAATCCCTCCCCATGTATTTAGCAGGTTCACCACCAGAGTTGAATGCTATTTTGATGTTAATTCTCCCGGGTGAGTGGGGATGTATTGGGTGTCAATGTAACAAGTTTCTGAAAACTAGTGGCACATGCGCTGCAACTTTTAGGACTTAAACCCAACTACTACTATTACAAGAGGTATCCTTTTCTTACTGGTCCCTGGATGAGTATTGTAAATATACATTCAGTTAAGTCCACTTCCAGAGTGATATTAACTTTGCTTCTTTCAGGAAGTTATAAACTTTCCTCTGCTTTAAATCAAAATTCAATAATAATAATAATAAATTAATAATCAAATTGGGCTTTGTGGTATACCAGAAATAATTGTGTTAGAACTCATGAACTTGACAGATTATCATCATCTGGGAAATGTCCAACATTTTAATTAGAAGTTCTTTGACGTAAGCACCCACTAACAACAGAACATCAATATGTATACATTTGCACATGCAGAATGTTTCAATAATTCAAAGAACAAGATAATTATGTTTTCCCTAGGATAACAGGGGACCGTGAAGGTGTTGGAGGAAAAAATGTTTCTACAGCTATGAAGTTAATTCATCGACATGTTTACATTACCTGGAAATAGTGAAATGATATGTTAATTTATGCAAATGCCTCCTTGAATCCTAAAATAATGTCTAGCTAAGATTTGTAGCTATATAGGTAGTAGGTTAGATAGGGAATAGACAATAGGGGATGTGCACGTTTTAGGGATGTAGTGAGTTATAGAAGGCTGAAAGGTAGAGCTGGTCACAAATTTTTAATTGAATCCTTTTAAAATGAAAAATGTTTAATTTTGATTTATTTTTCAGTAAAATAATTTGAAACTCTCTTCATTTCAAATCATTTAATTGAACATCAGAAAAATCCACAATATATTTAGAAGGAAACAAACATTATTTTGAGTTTTTTTTGGTGTGGAAATTAATTCCCATTTTTGATCAGCTTTACTCTAAGGTTAGAACTCCAGCTCCCATGAAATCACAAAAACCAAAGCCAGAGTGTGGTTACGACAGCACTGGATTCATAAAGTCAACATTTGTATTCTGAACAATCCACTTCAGAAAGTAACCAGCAAAAAGCCTGATTCTCTGTTGTCCTGCACCTTGGATAGTGATTGATAAGAGAACAATAAGCATGCAAAGTGCATGTAAAATGCTGCTCAGTCAGATAGGTAGCATTTTACACCAGTTTGGCACTAGTGTAAATGACTATACACTGCACCGGGCAACAGCGAATCAGGTGTTTTGACATTTGGTAACCAGTCTTCCTCCTGGGTGTTCATAAAAGACTGGAAACACCACTGCTAGGCAGCAGACCCTCCGCTGCAATGGAACAGGAGGGGTGTGGCACACCCCCAGAAGAGCAAGCAAGGATTTTAAATCAATGAAGCACAAGGACAAAAAAGAAAAAGGGGAAAAAAGTAGAAGATAAAATGTCAGCAGGAACTATCCCGTCTTTGGAGCAAATGATGCGCTGACTTAAAATTCATATTTGCTGTGTGTTGGATATTATCAGCTTGTAACTTTTTTCTTTAAGGCACGGGGCAAACCCACTTGTCTTTCACACAGCAGTAATGCAACTGAGGTTTAATGGGACCATTAATGTAAGGCTGAACATGATGAGGGTGGATCTCTCTCTTCGGAGTGGCTTTGGCTGACCTGAGCCATCTTTAAATGTTGAATATTATGAAGGCTGAGTGGCTTAGACTGAAGCAGAAACCACAGAATGTCTTAGGCTATGTCTATACTACCACTTAAGTTATACCAACATATGTCACTCAGGGTGTGAATAAGCCACCCCGCCCCCGAGCGATGTAAGTTACATCGACCTAAGTGCCAGTGCAGACAGTGCTATGTCAGCGGGAGAGAGCTTCTCCCACAGCCATAGCTGCCGCCGCTCGTTGAGGGTGGGTTAATTAAGTCGAAGGGAGAGCTCTCTCCCGTTGGCTTAGAGCGGTTATACTAGAGATCTTACAGCAATGCTGCTGCATCGGTACAGCTGTGCCACTGTAAGCTCTCTAGTGTAGCCATAGCCTTAGAAAACTAAGGCTTCTAGGTCTTTCCAGAATGTCTCATTTAGTAATTTAACTGGCTTATGAAAGAAAAAGGAGAGTAGGAAGTACTTTTTAATGTGAAGATATTCCTGTTGAATGGCTGTTTGGAGGCCACTGAGATAAGCTCATGGTCTAGATTCAATTCCAAATAGAAATATATCCATACTGCACAACCTAGCAAAATGAAAATTACTTTGCAGCTTTGTTGTCAGTCTCAACAGAGAGGCCAAGGAATTTTTGGGCCTCCCTCATGCCCTAGGAATAAGACAAGTGAGAAGGCTTATGCTCTTATAGCATCTACTGCTTCTGTTCTGTAATTAAACCGAAGACTTCAATTTCCAGTGCTCCCTGTCCCATGGCTTTGATGAGGCTTACCTTTACTTTCAAACAGTTGATATGGGCAGTCTCTATTCTGTTCTTTACATACCTCCATTTTCATTTAGGTAGCTGCTTATCTTATTTATTGCCATCACACAGCTGGCTGTCATTACCCCAATCTACTGTAACCCTATTCTGAGGGCACCAGCTTGCTGCATTGTAGCATCATTCCCAAAGATACCATGGCAATGGCAGAGAGAAATGCGGAGTTATCTAAAATGGGAGTCCCACCTAAAAGTTGGCCTCCTCCTCTTGTTTAAACAAACCTGAATCTGAGCAGATGTATGCATTGTTTCGTGGCTTTACAAGCCCAATAGAGAAGAGTTGATGATTTGATGAATAAATGTATAACAGGATAAACAGAGTGAAAGGATTTTGCTGAGCATTAAAATCATCTCATCAAACTCAGGTGTGATTATTTTGTCAGAATTTTAAAGGGAGAAATGAGTAGGCAGAAAGATTGGGGTATTCACCAGATTCCCAGCAATTCCTGTCACAATAAATACTTTTTTGTGAGCTAACTGAAAAAGCAATGATGCTTGCACGCTGTTAAATTTTTTCCACTTTGTGGCGACCTTGAAAACCACTACGTGACAACCAAAGGGCAGAGCACAGTCCAGTTTATAATGCAAGATCCAATGAGAGACATAAAGAGTAAACATTTCAAAAGCATCAAAGTGATTTGGGATCCTAAATAGCAGTTTCAAAAATAATGTAGGAGCCCAAGTCACCTTGAAAGTCAATGGGACTTAGGTCCTTTTGAAATTTACCCAAAGCCTTGATGGTTTATCATTATAAGACCTGATCCTTTAGTTCTGAAGTCAGTGGGAGTTTTGCCTAAATAAGGACTGATGGATCAGTTTATAATATACCCAAGGGCAGTGAGCCAGGAGTCTGAGTTTATAAACAGTATTCTTGATTATCTACAGATATTTACATAAGTGTATGCACACTCTGACCGTTTTGAATTGAAAATTAGGTTAATTCATATTTAATTCATATTTTACAAGGCTCTGCAAATGTAAAATCTTCTATGAGGTCTAAACATTTATTGTTGTCTTCTTATAGTGTGACTTTCATTTGTGGTGCCTCAAGGTCACAACTGAGATCAAGGCCCCATTCAAAAACACTACAAGCACAGAATAAGAGACAGCCCCTGTGTCAAAGAGCTAAGTAGACAAGACAGACAACAGATAACAGAGGCATGGATCACACATCAAGTCAGTGACAAAGCCAGGTCTGGAACCCAGAACTCATGACTCCCAGTTAGAGCTGGAGAAACAACTGATTTTCAGTTCACTGAAAAATAAAATTCTGTTGGAGCAAACCAAATCTGGCATTTCTGGAAGTTTTGGAAAATTGAAAAAGTCCATTTTGGGTCAAGTGAAACATTTTGTGTTTAAGCGTTTTAAAGGGCTAGAGTCACAAAATGTCCAGAGGAGGAGAAGATGATGGTAACCACCAACCAATAAGCATTCTGGCATAGGGTCTTTCTAAATCCCTCCTGTTGAAGCTGTTCCATTTTGCATAACTACTTAAATATATATTGGAGCAGGGGTTCTGGAACCAGGGTTGTCTTCTGTCTAAAGTGAATGGCCTAACCATTGAGCCATAGCATCAGTCTTGCTTTTTGTCTGACACAATGACTATTTAAGTATTTTATACAAAGTGGAACAGCTTCAACAGGAGAGATTGAGAGAACCTCACCTGTAGCCTGATGGTTAGGGCTCTCATGTGGGAGGGGAAAGACCTGTATTCAAAGTCGTTGGAGACACTGGAGCCACCACCTCAGCTGGGATGAAGGCAATCTCGTTGGTTCCAGAGGAACCACCAGATCCCACTCATACGCCTCCTCCTCAACTGGATCAAAAGGCAGCTCCAGGTGCCTTCTTGGAGAGGAGGGATGGGATGACTCCCTAGCAGACTGGACTAGATCTGAGGGAAGCTACAGATCCCATGGTCCCCAGTATGGCCAATAGGATAGATCAAATGGGGTTTTCTGAGGTTCCTATAGCATGGGGTACCAGTGGGTCTGAAGCAAGTGACAAGATGGAGGTTGGTCCAGGCCTCCTGTCCATGAAGGCGTATCTTAAAGGAGGAAATAATGGTTCATTGGGTGGCTCAGAATCTCCCAAGGAAGAGAGAGCCAATTCCGGATCCAATGGTGGTACTGACAGTGCAGCTGTCCGAAGCTGGAATAGGAAGCAGAGTCCTTCCAAAAGTCGGCTCTCCTGGTGAGGACCTCTCTTGAGGAAGGGACCCAATGGAATGGGAGACACTTGATCTGGGAAAGCGAAGATGTCTTCTACCAGAAGATGTCCTCCACCAGAGCTGCAGTAGAGAGTGTCTATGCCCCAGCTCTGGAAGACACAATGCATACCACAGGTAACCGATGCTTTTGGTGATTGGACTTTCGGTGCTTGCGGATTCCAGGGTTTGGGTTTAGGAGGTATTGGAAGCACTACTGCTGCCAAATCAAAACCCAGTGCCAATGGAACCAGAATGTGCTAGCGGACACTCTCAACAGACATTTTGCTGTCAACCCTGAGTGAGAGCTACATGACTCTGTGGTGAACAGTATTTCTGCTGTATGACAGATCCCCCACCAGAGACCTGTTCACTTCCCAAATGAACAGGAAGTGTGGCATATACTGCTCAAAGGAGCACTATTTTGCTACTTGCAGGGCAATGGTCTACTTTTTCCACTGTCAGACCACCTGAACTATGCCTTCTTTCCACCACCACTCCTGCTTCGGGTCTTATGAAAGATTCGGTGGGACAGGGCACTAGTCATCTGCATTTCCCCCAACTGGCACAGAGAGTTTTAGTTTCTGAGCCTCCTATGCATGTCATCTTGGGCACCATTATTCCAACATTTTCTGATCTGACCCCAGGAAATGGCAAGATCAAGCATCCATGCCCTGTCCGCTTAATCACAGGGCTTGGTTTTTGCATGGGCATCTCCTTAGAACGATCATGTTCTGAAGCTGTAGAGATCATCCTTTCTAATAGTAGGAAGGATTCCAATAGAAAATATTTTCTAGCCAAGTGGAAACTTTTTTCTAACCGGGTGACTCAAAGATGTATATCCCCAGATTTTGTGAATATTCCTCTCATTCTGGGTTATGTTCTTTCCATAACAACAGCAAGTTTGTCCATCAGCTCCTTTCAGGTTCACCTGGCAGCAATCAATGCATGCTATCCACCTTCTTAGGGCTACTTGACCTTTGTACACCCGCTGATTAGCAAATTCTCGAAAGGCCTAATCAGAACCTTTCCACCTAAAAAAAGCTGACTCCTCAATGGGAATTGAACCTTCTTCTCTCCATACTCACTAAGCCTCTCTTCAAACTACTAATAGCTTCAAATTAATGGAGATATCCCATCTCCTAGAACTGGAAGGGACCTTGAAAGGTCATTGAGTCCAGCCCCCTGCCTTCACTAGCAGGATCAAGTACTGATTTTGCCCCAGATCCCTAAGTGGCCCCCTCAAGGATTGAACTCACAACCCTGGGTTTAGCAGGCCAATGCTCAAACCACTGAGCTATCCCTCCCCCCATGGAGCTTCTTGCTCCATGTCTCTCCTATCCATGAAGGTTGCATTCCTGGTAGCCATCACCTCAGCCAGGAGTGTTGGTGAGCTTGGAGCATTGGTGGCCAATCCTTATTCCATAAGGACAAAGTTTCATTACATTTACATCCTAAATTCACCCCCAAAGTACTTTCAGACATTCTCCTGAACCAGTCTACCCAGTTAACTGTGTTCTTCCCAAAACCACCTGCATCCTCAGAAGAAAGGAGGCTCCATTCCCTGGATGTTCAGTGAGCCTTAGCCTTTTACCTGCAGAGAACAAAGCCAACCAGGAAGTATCCCAGACTATTTGTCTCCATAGCAGAAAGGGTCACAGGTCAGGCTATAAACTCTCCATGACTCTCAAAATAGATTTCTGGCTGTATTTTGCTTTTCTATCAGCTGTCTAATTTCTCCCCTTCTTTGGGGGTAAGGGCTCATGTCAGAAGAGTGCAAGTGACGTCTAAGGCATTGCTTCAAGAAGTGCCTCTATTTGATATCTGCAAAGCAGCTATGTGGAGCCACACATTTGTGAGACATTAGGCTTTGGTACAGGACTCTTTGGCTGATGCATCTTTTGAAATGGCAGACCTTTGTTCGGCTCTGCCATCTGCATCCTCGCACTCTCCTCCTATTTAAATATTGCTTGTCAATCACCCACAGTGGCATACACATAGGGACCAGCACTTGAAGAAGAGAACGTTACTTACCTTACAGTAACTGAAGGTTTTTCGAGATGTGTGGTCTCAGTTTCTATTCCACTACCAGCCCTCCTTCCCTTCTGCTTCGGATCATCTTTTGGTTCATAGTAGGGAAGGAACAACAGAGGCTCTTGATCTCCTTGGTCAGAGGTACCAGGTGAGCAAGGGTGCATGTGCAGCCCAACGGACATTACTTTCAAAAATCTCTGCTCCAGGAGCATGGAGCACATGCGTACCCACAGTGGAATACACATTGGGACCACACACCTGGAAGAACTGCCAGTTACTATAAGGTAAGTAACTTTCCCATCTGTGAGTAGTTTAGCTCTTGTTTACATATAGAGAGGTCTCTGCGCGGGAGGAATTTTGTCACTGCAGCATGTTACTGATAGGCTTTGTTGTTGGCCTTAATCAGCATTCTGAGATGCTCCCAGACTACAAGATACATCTTGTTTGAATGTTCTGGAAGCACTTAGCCGTCGGTCTAATCATCAGAGGGGCTGTATGAGTTCACGTGGACTCCAGGAAGTGCTTGCATATAACATTTCCCCCTTCTTAACAGGCAGTTCTGCTTTGTTTGATGTTGGTTGTAATATCTGGCTGCTTTTCTAGAATGCTCACTTGCTGACATTTTTCATTTCAGTGTTGACTAATCTTGTGAGAACTCTTAACAGAATTGCTGTTCAAGATTCAGAATTGTTTTAACTTGTGGGAGGGGTCAGGAGGTAGCTTTATAACTGAAATACGATTGGAGACACCTGGACAGGAAGGTCGGCTCCTGATTTACCACATGGCAGCTTAGCGCATTGTCATGCATTTTTGAGTGATTGTTGTGTTTATAGATGATATACAGTTGGGGAATTGTAAGAGAAA
The DNA here is from genome assembly GCF_002925995.2 of Terrapene triunguis. Taxonomy (NCBI): domain Eukaryota; kingdom Metazoa; phylum Chordata; order Testudines; family Emydidae; genus Terrapene; species Terrapene triunguis. Next base: position 47,323,792 of record NW_020664409.1, on the reverse strand, counting down.
GGGTCTCTTCATAAATTGCACATATGCATTTTAAGTCAATAACAAACTGCACTAGTTACAGTTGCAAAGACTTCTGAAGAATTTACTTTTGATGTTACAGACTTAATAGAATCAAAACAGTGCTGGAATTTTTTGCAAGATATTCTGTGACATTTCAAATACTTGCATAGGTGCTGGAACTAGGGGTGCTGCCGCACTCCCTAGCTTGAAGTGGTTTCCATCATATGCAGGGCTTGCAGTTTGGTTCAATGGCTCTCAGCACCCCCACTACACAAATTGTTCCTGCATCCCTGAATACTTGTATCCATACTCATCATTGTCATTTTGATAGTTGAGTGCTTCTGGCCTTTGATTGCCAAGATGCTGCAGGGAGTCAGTTAAGTCCTGTGCAACACACAGGAGTATATTCAAAAATTAACTATGGTAGAGCCACTAAATGGCAGTGACCACAATGCAATTATGTTCGGTATCCTCAGGGGAGGGAGCTACCAAAAATTAGCACTGTAGCTCTAAATTTCAGAAAGGGGATTTTTTTTTAAAAAGAGAAACCTAGGCCAAGCCCCCTAAACCCTAAAAGTAAAATTGAGGATACACAAAATGCTTAGACTCAGCATGTAGGATAAATAAACACACATCATAAAAGAGTCCCAGAAAGCAAACACACCCCGGATCAGCAGGGAAGAAAAAAATTCATCATGGTCAAATGACAAAGATCAAGAGGTTGAGTCCAACAGTACCCTCCTGAAAATGGAAAGTCAGACCTACTGAAACCAGTTGAAAGGAATGTGAACAATAGTAGTTAGAAATGCAAGATGGAAAGTCGGAGGGCAAAGAGGGACTCTGAAGAGCAAGTAGTAAAGACAGACTCACATAACCAGACATTCTCTAAGTGAATCACATGCAATATAAATCTGTTGGAGAATAGGGACCATGAAGGAGTGAGAGTTATAAGCAGATTGCAGAAAAGCCATATGATTTCTCTGCACCAGTCTTTACCAAAGAGGATGGACGGCAGATACCTACTTCAGGCCTGCTCTTCAATATAGGTGAGATACTGTCTGAGGGTACATCTACACTACAGGGGGAGTCGATTTAAGATACGCAAATTCAGCTACGTGAATAGCGTAGCTGAATTCGACGTATCACAGCCGACTTACCTCGTTGTGAGGACGGCGGCAAAATCGACTTCTGCGGCTTTTTGTCGGCGGCGCTTACTACCACCTCCCCTGGTGGAGTTAGAGCGCCGATTCGGGGATCAATTGTCACGTCCCGACGGGACGCGATAAATCGATCCCCGAGAGGTCGATTTCTACCCGCCGATTCAGGCGGGTAGTATAGACCAGACATGAGACTGAGGTAAAGAGAGCCTATTAGGGAATGGAGCTGATTAGGTCTCAAGTTTGAAGGGGAAAGAGCTTGGGGATATGAGTCAACTAATCTGTAGCATGCTGGGAAAAGCGTTTCCCTTTTATTTTTCAGCAGTTCACAACAAAACATTCATTTTCTATATCACACCTTTCAAGCAATTTTTACTGTAACTTTTAAGACTTATGTACTATTGAACTTCTGTCAGTTGGCTGACACAAACTCAGTAGTATGAAATAGGAGATTTTCCAGATTAATTGATCTGAATAATCCTTCAAAGGAAAAAAAACATTCTCCGGGGCTGCTCTCACTGTTCCACTCCCACAAAAATACAGATATCCATCCTGAAACCGATCTAGCAGTTTGCCTCAGTTTGTAGGCAGCAGCTACTTTCTGGCATATTTACAAGAGTTAAACATTATAGCTCAGAAGAACTAAAAATTAACAAGAGTTTCTGACTAAACAGCTCGTGTCTGTTTCATGTGAGAGGGAAACAATTTGTAGGCTTGTGATCTAGCAGACTTTCTACCACAACATGTTTGTGTCAAATCAAGACAACATAGAACAAATCTCTTTCACAGAATTAATCAGTGATAATATTGATAATATTTTTCTTCATTATTACCCCAATTACAGAAGCTTAGTATGTCTGCCTCTACTTTTAATGAGGCTAGGACTTCAGAGCGCTGGCAAAAAGTGAGATTTCATAACGTTGAAATCAAAGATAGCTCATCAGTATCCAAAGGATCTGCTTATTTTGTTGTAGCACAAGTTTGGCAAAAACATACACACACTAGAATGTTTCCTTCCAGTACAGGCAGGAAATACCAGACATTGAAATGATTTAACAAGATCAGTCCCCCAATATATAAAGTCTCTGCATAATATAAAATCTTCTTTAAAAAAGGGAGGGGTTTGAGCAGCGGCGGCTCCAGACACCAGGGCTCCAAGCGCATGCCTGGGGCGGCAAGCCGTGGGGGGCAGCCTGCCAGTCCCTGCGAGGGCAGCAATCAGGCAGCCTTCAGTAGCATGCCTGTGGGAGGTCTGCCGGTCCCACGGATTCGGCGGCAATTCGGCGGCGGGTACACCGAAGCCGCGGGACCGGTGGACCTCCTGCAGGCATGCAGCCGAATCTGCGGGACCGGGGACCTCCCGCAGGCATGCCGCTGAAGGCAGCCTGCCTGCCGTGCTTGGGGTGGCAAAAAAGCTAGAGCCGCCCCTGGGTTTGAAGCAGAACATTCTCAAGAAAGGCCTTGTTCCTTTAGAAGGCCTCCTCACTCCCAAGGGCTAAAATAGCCCAAATATGATGACCTTCCAATCATACTCCAAAGTGCATCTGTGTGACTGGGCATTGGCTGAGGCAGTTGAGGAATGGATTTTTGTTTGATAGAAGAGTGGTGGTGGGATGTTACAGCTGTATCGGTCACATGACTGATGAATGAATGATGTCTGGGAGGAAGGAGAAGAGCTGCTGTTTTGGGTGACATATGTTTTGTAACTGCTGTGTTATTGTATCTTAAAATGTATGTCAGGGGCGCCCAGAGCTCTGGAATGGGGTGTGTTCTATAGGGTAAAGTTCCGTTTACACTAAATACATTGAAATAAGTTGATTTTTCTATTTTTGTCCCTTGAAAAATCCCTGGCATGGACTGTTGTAGGGATCCTGACCCAAAAAGGAGCTGTGGGGGAGTCACAAGTTTATTGTAGGGGGGGTTGCGTACTGCTACCCTTACTTCTGCGCTGCTGGTGGTGGCGGTGCTGCCTTCCGAGCTGGGCAGCTGGAGAGTGGTGGCTGCTGGCTGTTTTAGTTGTAGCACTATTTATTTGGAGGTAAAATAACAAATGCAGTTTCTGAAAATGCTAATGAATTTTTTGGCATAAAATCAAATGGGTCCCATTGCATCTTTCAGTTTCTGCAGTCAAATAAATTTTGTGGTGGGAAATTTGCAAATCGAGGATGATTGCAGCATTGAATGGGTGATAGTATATTAAATAGCAATGTAATAATAATTAATTATAATGATGCCTCTCAGCTGGTGGATGGGAACAAAATACATTCCTTTCCCTCTTTATCTATGTTGATCTCTTTTCCACGCTTTTAAACATGCTCCTTTTAAATAATCTCATGTATTTAATATTTTCATTACCAATTGTAACCTCAGTGGCAGTAATTGCATACCCCTTTCTGAAGAGACATTTCAAATACTGGCCCTTCAAAGCATTTTTTAAATTATGCTTTTCTAGAGGAAGTTGTTCAGCCTTGGAACACAAAGCCCATGTTTGAATAATTAAAATCCACTGAAATGCCGAATTGATAAATTTGCTGGATTAAATATCTCTTGAGGGTTCTATTTCCCTAGCATTTCTCTCTCATGTTTTGAATTATAGTTCCAGCTAGCAATAATGAGCTTCTGCCAACCAGTCCATTTATTTTTCACACACCACCCAGTTTATGTAAAACATCAGGACCATTTAGCATTTTGGGTGTTTTCTTAGTGAAATTCACAGGCAGGTTATGCACCTGGCAGATATGTTCATTTTGTGTTTTAAGGCCACTTGTAACTCTCTGCTGCATCATTAAAAAGAGGAATTGCTTATCCAAAACAAACAAAAAAACCCAACCAAAAAACCCCCAAATCTGGTCATTTGCAAAAGAACACTTCTTCAGGACTGCTCAGGGCCAGATTTGGATACTCTTACTCAATGTGAGTAGCACCATAATCAATGAGTAGTCCCATTGACTTCAGAATAACCAATACAGCTTGAAATTCAGATAGGTGAAATTCTCCCTTTTAGAGGAGGCTGGCACAAAGTATATGCACCAATTTAAGTCCCTCTTAGGCCCCTCTTCAGCAAAGCACTTACGTATGTATCTAACTATGACAGAATATGCCTCTATGTTCACACTCTACATTCTGTTGTAATAATGTTTGTACGAGGTCTGCCTTGAGAGGTATCGTTTAAAAATCTCATAATTTGCTGACCAATAATATTCTGGTAAAATGCATTTAGCAGGGTTATATGTGAAGGAATAAACCCATAAATTGAAATCACGACTAAAAGTATGTTCCCAGATAAGTCTGGGAAGTGCCCAAACCAGTTCCTCGGAGACAAAGGGTAAGCTGATGCCTCAGCCAGGTTTAAAGAAGGCTGATGGACCATTACCTGCTAAATGGCTATTCTTTGGTGGGAAAGGGAGCAGGGACAAAAAACTACATATGAGCAAAGGAACAGCGTGAAGTTTCTTTCCACACAGACTATCGCCTTGCTCCCAGCTGGAAATGCTTCTCAATGGGGGGAGGGACTATAAAAAGAAGACACCACAAGACACCTGCCCTCTCTCTCCCTGCCCATTACATTCACTGCCCCTGAGGAGACAAAGGAAGAAGCTGTTGGATTCTGGGGAAGGGGTCCTGACCTAAAGAGTTTGGTCAACAAGACTGCTGAAAGCATGTGATGAGAAAACTTTGCTTTGAATCTAATAGAGTGTAAGTTAAGCACCAGTAAGCATTTTAACTTTATTTTTCTTATAACCATTTCTGACTTTCATGCCTCATTACAGTAACTCCCCACTTAATATCCTCTCACTTAATGTTGTTTCAATCTTACGTCCCTGCTCAATTACAGAACATGCTCTATTTAAAGTTGTGCAATGCTTCGCAATAATGTCATTTGGCTGCCTGCTTTGTCCACAGCTGGCAGCCCCCCATCAGCTCCCCTATGCCCCCCCCCACAGTACCTCCTGCCTGCTGGCAGACCCCGCAGATCAGCGCCTTCCCCCTCCTCCCTCTGCCTCCTGCCCGTGGCAATCAGCTGGCTTTTGGTGTTCAGGAGGGAGGGGGAAGGAGCGAGGACACAGCACACAGGCTCCCCCTCCCTCCGCTGCCTCCCGAATGCCGCAAGACAGCTGATTGCTGTGGGCGGGAGGGAGGGGGGAGTCTGTGCGCTGAGTCCTCGCTCCTCCCTCCTGCCCCCTGAATGTCACAAGCCAGCTGATTGCCGTGGGCAGGAGGGAGGGGGGAGGAGCGAGGATGCGGAGCACCCCCCCTCTCTCCCCTGCCTCCTGCCCGCGGCAATCAGCTGGCTTGTGGTGTTCAGGGGGCAGGGGAGGGAGGGGGAGCCTGCACGCCGTGTCCTCGCTCCTCCCTCCTCTCTCCTGCCTCCTGAATGCTGCAAGCCAGCTGATTGCCGTGGGCAGGAGGCAGGGGAGCGAGGGGGGAGGAGCGAGGACGCGGTGTGTGGAGTAAAAGGGGAAGTGTGGGGGGAAAGAAGGGTGGGGCTTGGGGGAAGGAGGGGCGTGGGCAGGCCAAGGGTTGAGCCACCCACCCCTGGTGCTTGCACAGTAGGTGAAGCTGCCGCTGCTGCTGTATAACGTGCTTCTCCTAGCCTACAGCACCTTCAGCCCCCTGGCCTGCCTCATTGTCTCCAGTGCTAGTGGCTGTGCCTGTGTAGGGTAAGGCGGGGGCACCTCCCAACTATAGTACTGTACTGTATGGCAAAAAAAAATTTCCCTGGAACCTAACCCCCACATTTACATTCATTCTTATGGGGAAATTGGATTCACTTAACATCATTTCACTTAAAGTTGCATTTTTCAGGAACATAACTATAACGTTAAGTGAGGCGTTACTGTACTTGTACTCACTTAAAATCTCTCTCTTTGTAGTAAATAAACTTGTCTTATTGTTTTACCTAATCCAGTGTGTTCAGATTGAAGTGTCTGGGTGACTCCATTTGGGGTAACAAGTTGTGTACATATTATTCCCTTAAAGGAATAATGGACTTAATATTTTTGTACTGTCCAGGAGAGGGCTGGGCAGTGCAGGGCATACATTTTTGGAGGAAAATCTGGGACTGGGAGTGTTTTGGGGCCATCACATGGTAACCTTGAAAGCTGGTAAGAGTCAAGGTGTGGTTGGCTGGCTGCAATATACACACCGACGTAGCTGGGTGTAACTTACATGCTGGCGGCTGTTTGTGAGCAGTCCAGGCTGGAGGCTACAGCAGCGAGGCATTTTAAAGGGCACTCCAGGTTGCACTTACAGGGCAGAGGTGACCCAGCTACTCATTGAAATTGACAAGAAAGCCGGCTCCTGAGCCGGGCTGCTGCTGGGTCTCCGCTTGAAACCAGGCTGCCACCAGGGCTCCCCCACTCCCCACTGGGAGCTCTACTGACCCCCCGGAGTCGTGGCTCTCTGCTGACTGGCAGGGACTGGGAAGGCAAGAAGCCCCAGGCAGCTTCCCCTCCACTCCCGGCTGGGAGAGGGAAGGCAAGAAGCTACCGGATTGGGTCCTGCCTGTGACCTAGGTGTCCTAGTGCCTATATTCCTGTGCTTTGTGAATTGTTCTGGGGCTTAGGCATCCAGACACCTAGAGGGAGCAGCAATGTGCATGCCCAGAGGCAGAAACATAGGTACTGAGGGAATTTTTACCCTGAATACTTAGGTGCTTAGTGAGTTTACAGGGCCTACAGGGGTTAGGCAGGAGTGTTGTGCATTGCAGTGGAGCCAAAACTGGGATTTAGGCACCTAAAATAGGGATTTAGGCACCTAACTCCTTTTGAGCATTCAGCCCCTTATTACTAAGTTTAGGGTGTGGGCACATCTTCATGGTTCCGTTACATTTTGGAGGATGGGGTTATATTTGTTTACAAAGTCCATGAAATTACTAATGGATGTTTTTTTTCCCTAAAACAAATTCTTCAATCACCTTTTTAAAATCAAACAAAGTCTGTTGAAATCAAGACTGGAAAGCTAGGGTGAAATTCTGGCCCCTGTGAAGTATATGACAAAACTGCTATTGATTTCAGTAGGTGCAAGACTTCACACACAGAGAACCAGCAAATAGAAGACAATTACTGAATATCTCATCAATAACGCCCTAGGGAACTCTGCATCATGTCTGTTCCCTTCCAGCAAGGCTCACAGTGAAGACTTTCCTTCCTGGGAGCTGCTGGAGTTCCGGAATAATGGCCATAAGTGTTTGTGGTTTTTTTCTATTTTTCCAACAACAGGGGCTGTTAGATGGGAAATCACTGGCCAGTTCCTACCATTATCTTTCAGAACAAGGTATGCTTGTATTTGGCAATGTGAATGAACTGGATGCAAATAAGCTTCCATTGTGTTTGAAGAAATGGTCTTCTGTGTGCCAACCAAACAACATAACCTTTTTTGCGCCTAATGGCTGAGAATAAATCCTATGTCATTTCTCAGCTGACACTTGAGAGAGGGTCCCAACTCCTCAAAGGTGATTTAGGCTGTTGGGAATTAGGCACCTAACTGTTGGGAATTAGGCACCTAAATACTTTTTGAGGATCTGGGCCTTTGTCTGTGACCAGATCCTAGTGTAATTTGGAAATCAAGGACCCAATCCTGCAAAATTTATTCATGTATCTGGTTCTTATTCATGCACATAACCTCATTGGTATCAATGGACCACCTGGCTATGTAAAGGTCACATAATTGCACCCTAGCTTATTACAAACTTATCTTTTCTATAAGAGTAGTTTTTACAAAATATATAAGTGTCTTGGGAATGAACTGGAGAGGGTTATCCTTACAAACTAAACTTTTAACTTGAATATGTGGGTAACTAGATTTCATGCCAGGCTCACATGTTGCTCAGAGCTCATCAAAGTCTTTGAAGCATTGAATAATGAATAACAGTTGTCATTCTGCCCAAAGTTTGAAGCTCATACCCCTAAGTCTGGGTTGCCAACACAGCAGAGTGAGGGGACACATCTGACATTTATGCCTTTCAGACCCTGCACTACATTTGAGAGTCTGGCTATTTAAGAGTGAACTGTTAATTGGTTCATACCTGGGGGACCATGAGCTTTCAAAAGGTAACATCCATGAAAGAAGCCCACTATGCATGAGCATCTCTACCACAACTAACCAACACACACACACTTTTAGTTTTATTAGAAAATAGGATTTCAGTTTCAACTGTCCAAAGAGCTATTTTAAAATGATTTAAAAATCATTTTAAAATTATTAAAAATACCTCCCAATGTGTCTGGGGTCAGCTCATTTTTAATTTAGTTTGATGGAAAGGAAAGGCATAACTTGGTGTACGAGTCCCACACTTTATTTGGCTAGGAAGGGATTCAGTTAGGCAAAGGAAGAGCTCAGTTTGCTCCATTGAAACAGCCCCGGAGTATCTGGAAACTGGAAAAAATGTCTTCCAGTGCAGATCACTTGAAAACATGAAATAAAAAGGAGGCAGCAGGATTGAATATGGTGTTTTTTCTCCCTTTACTGTGTGTGTATCTCTCTGTCTCTCAGAGAGAGTGCAAAATGAGAAGAAAGGCACTGTGTCCCTGAATTGTTCTCTCTGGTGCTTGGTGGAAAACTTGGATTGCTGACTCATGAGGCACAGCATAAATAAGGAAGATATAAATAAATATAAAGATCCCTTAGGTGAGACTTAATTGAAAACAGGGATGAAGCGTACCTGCTTAGCCCTGGGAGGAAAATAGGGGATGGGCAATGAGGGCTGTGTTTGTTTCACCCTAGGAGCAAGGTTATTTTCTTTCTTTTTTCAGACAACCCCAGGTTATGCTGCTTTTGTTCCAGATGCCAAGGACTGGTTTGGTTTGTGTTCCCTGACTGCCAGTGACTATCCTGAATGTTTCCCTGAAGTAAGGGACAGCCCTATTTATTCTTTTATCTGAAGACACATTGTAGCAGGGTGGTCTGCCCCTTTTAAGTAAGACATCCTGGGCCTTTTCATTAATGCGATGCAGCAGAGGAGCCCTTTAAAGAGCTGGGCTGACATTGAGAAGTAGGCGTAGAGAGATCTTTGGGAGAAGTGAATGGGGGTGTTATTGATATGAGGAGTCTTTGAAATCTTTGTTCAAGAGCTTGAGAGGAAATGGAAGCACAGTGCCGTAATGCTGGTTTTGCTGCTATGGGTGCTATATGATGTGGTGTGACATGTACATTACTGTAGGTATGTTCCCAGCTACAGATACCCCGGCTGCTCTGGGGCAATACCTGAAAACAGGGATATAATTGGTTTACCTTTGGGGGAGGACTTTGAATAGCTAAGACCCTTTGCTTTGTGTGGTGTCCAACTGCCTGAATGGCACTGATAGTTGCCATTGATTCTGCCTAGGACCCTCACTCTCAAACACGGCTCTGCTGCATTCTCAAACTGCTGACATCATTGTGTCAGGAGGGGAGGGGGGAAGGGGGAGCAAAAATTGCCATGCAGGTCAGGAGAGCCTTGCTTCCTCCTTCCTCCAATCTGCCAGTGAGCAGCAATATGACTCGTCTGCTGCTCCCTTCCCCCCTCTCCCTCCCTGCAGCACCTGGCCTGGAAAGGGGGAGAAGGGACCCTATTGCAGCTGCCTCCCCAGGTCTGGGAAAGGGGATGAAGAACCCAAGGAGGCGCAGAGGTGAGGCTGAAGGGGACACAGAATTCATTGTGTGTGGGGGAGCAGAATTGATGTGATGACTCAGGGAGGTACAGGATTCATCTGGGGGTTGGGGGCAGTGTGTTGAGCAGATAGATCCCCACACTTTTTTCAGACCACACTAGGCATTGTACCCACCCACAGTGTCCTCTGCAGAGGATTACTGTGGCATTGGCGCTCTGCAGAGGAGGCATGTTTGGACAGGCCAGGTGACTAGAAGCAAAACCATATGGCAAAGTAACCAGAGGTTAAGGTGCATGGGAGCAGCATTAACTTTCCCGTGGAAGGGTTGCAACGGGTAGCTCGGGTAGGGATGCCAATGCCTCTACAGTTCCTTAGCAGCCACGCTGTTAGAAGATATTCCTTCAGGGACAACTGCTGCAAAGATCTGACACTGATCTGCAAGGTTTAAGTCTGTTTCTTATGAAACTCTTGCTCAACTGATGGACTCCTTCACAATGTTCATCACTAGGGGGGAGGGATAGCTCAGTGGTTTGAGCATTGGTCTGCTAAACCCAGGATTGTGAGTTCAATCCTTGAAGGGGGCCATTTAGGGATCTGGGGCAAAAATTTGGTCCTGCTAGTGAAGACGGGACTGGACTCGACTCTATGACCTTTCAAGGTCCCTTCTAGTTCTATGAGATAGGTATATCTCCATATTTAAAAAAAAATAAAATTAAATGCTGTAAGATAGCCATCCCAAGTTAAGTGAGAAGACGGTAACTGGATTCTTCCAGAATAGCTTTCTCTCCCTCTCTCATTACCCACACTTCCTAAGGGTTTTCCAAAGAAGGGAACAATTAGGCATTTGTGACAAGTTCTTGGGTTGTGCAGATGCTGACAACAGAGTAAAGGGAAGACTATTTCAATTATAGCAAAACTTAATCTTTTTCCAACTCAATATCAATTTATCTATGAGAAGTGGCTCTTTGTATGGTAGCTGACCCTTAAAGTGAAGCAATGCTAGTCAGGGAATACACTTCTGAATTCCTGGGCATTTTATAGGTTCACATAACTTTTATGAAAGCCATGGACTGAAAAATATCCCTTTATAATACACTTTTTTCTATATTTTGGAATATTTTTAAAATGATGAAATCTAACACAAAAGTAGTTGTATTAAAGTTCTCCTTTGGACACTCAATTTATATCGCTCTTTAAATACTCATTTAAAATATTTATAGATACATTTAACTCATCTAAATATTCACTGTCTCACTTAAAAAGACTTTATGTTGCTCTTGGTTGTACTTTTCATTGGTCAGTGATTCTTTTTCAGCAGCTGTCTCAAATATGGATCTTCCAAGTAAAGTTTCAGATTCTTACTGCCATGATAACATAGAAAGCTCCAATAAAACCCTCACAGAAACTTAATAAGTGTAGCCTTGTTCTTTTAAAACTGCTTTTCTTCTTACTTGTAATGTATAGAGTAATAGTCTCTTTCCATAAGGCTTTCTAAGGCTAAACTTGAACCCAGGACTGGGGCTGGCCAGAAAACAAGAATTCTACTTTGTGATAATTTTCAAGGTTTTGGTATTTGGTGTCATTCTGCACTAAGACTTTCTGGAGTGAGTGAGCACTCCACCTCAGAATAGCAAATAGCCCAGTGATAGGATCACTCACTGGGGATATGGAAGACCCAGATTCAAGTTGCTGCTCTTCCTGATTCAGAATGTCTTAAAAGCTAGGGTTTTGGCTGTTGTGAGTTTGTGGGGGGGGGGGGGGGAAGGGGGAGGGAGTGTGGACAGAGAAGGAGGCGCTCTCTGTCTTTGGTTTAAAGTAGAAATTCCATCCTGAACCTTAGAAACCTTTCTAATGAAAACTTTGTCAAACTGATACATTTTCACTAAAAGTTTCTGTTTTGAAAGAATTGGCCTTTCCGAATGGAAAAAAATGTGTTGAGAAATTCCCAACTTGTTCTACTACGACTTGATATTGTTGTCTCTTTTGGCCTGAGCAATTAGAAAATATTCAGGGCCATGTGGGTTATTTCCATCAGAAGGAGAAATTGATGATAGGTATTTCTTGCGTGCAATCCTGTTTATTTACAAAGAATGTACACAAAGTCCTGTTTCCCTGAACATAGTGGGAACACACACGAGACTGATTCCTTGGTCACAGTTCAAAACCTCTTTCCAGCCAGCACTGTTCCCAGGCCTATGGTACCCATGCTTCTCCCACTGTCTCCTGGTCTTCCTGGCTGCTTTCTGCTCTGACACACACAGGTTCACACAGCTGCAATCCTATTAATACCGCAGCCCCTACTTTCACAACAAATTCCCAGGGAAACCCTCCACCCAGCTTCTGATTAGCCTTGCATGTGGCCTACTACCGTAGGCGATGGTTTCTATTGTTTCATCTATTTTACTCCATAAAAGAGCTTATTTGCCTCTTACAGTTATCCTGAATGAAAGATGGCTAGCATGGCCTTCAGCCTTAACAAGGTCTGTGACTGCCTATATATCAGACATGCCGTCTGGTAGTTGGATCATCAACCATACATACTTCAGCTTCTTTAGGTATTATCATTTTTTGTTTAGGCAATACATACATAACTTTGCAATGGATCCACAGGCCCCCCACTTCCTATAGTTGCCAACATCTAACTAATCCTTGTTTAACTATCTGCCAATTCCCCCTAATGTCTGGTTTATTATATACATTATAACAATCCCCCCCGCCTTAAGTATTTACTACACAATTTACAAGCCCAACAATAATAATTAGTAGTGCATTTTACATTTTTAATAATACATTGTTAATAATAATAATGAAATAAATAGGTACTCTGTTCCTGTTACACTGTATAATCTTTCAAATATGTAGGTAGATGGTCCTTTCATACAGAATGCCTCAATTCCACCCCTGCAACAGGTAAATTCTGCCATCATTATTGCATATACAGGAACAACTTTTGTTCACCTGTCATGGGGTTTTATATCAACTTGAGCAGTATATCCATGAGGTCTAACCACAACAGCTGTCTGATCTTGTGTCAGGTGGCTGCCCCACCAGACTTTCAGAAACGGGTCCTGACCCTAACAGGGCACACTCCAGTGGCAATACCAGTGCTGCTGAACTAACAATTCTAAAGTTAACCACAGTCCTTTTTCTCTGCTGGTCCATATATCTGCGCATAACCCTGCCACACCCCAGAATTACCGGAGACTGATCCTGTAATATCTTGAATGGTAGCTGGCATCCAGTTGGGACCAGAACCAAAGTTTTTAGTATAGACTGCGTCTTCAACAGTAAAACTATATTCTTTAGCGTGTTTGTCATGTGGCTGCTTTTGCTTCTGTTGTTTTTGCTGTATATTTCCCATTAAGTATGGATGCATAAAGCTAACCTGGACCTTAGTTTCCTTCCCATTAACATCTCTGCTGGGGACCGGCCCGTGGTTGACTGCAGTGTTATCTAACAATTAAACAGGTAATGAGACACTTTTGTATTTATAGTACCTCCAGATATTCTTTTAATAGCCTCTTTAAATGACTGGATTGCCCGTGCAGCTAGGCCGTTTGATGATGGATGGTAAGATGCCGATGTAACATGTTGAATGCTGTTTTTCTTCATAACTCTTTGGAATTTCGTGCTACTAAAATAACTTCCGAAAATTTCAGGTAAACATGGATACTAAAGCTGGTCTATAGTTTTCTATGGCTATGTCTACACTACCCTGGTAAGTTGATGTAAGTTACCCAACTTTCCAATCAAACTGTAGGGCTTACATCCTATTATTTTTTGTGTTTAATCTGAACAAAGAAGTAGGTATAGTGGGTATCAGTGGCCACTCCACTACACCTACTACAGGGTGCTCTCCAAAATAGACTCTTTTTGTGCCTGGGGATGGCCCGGGAATCCTCCATGGAGATCTCTAGGAAGCTTTCAGGGAGGTACGCTGCAATCCTTTGCAAAAGGGTTCAGGGAAGGGCTGCCTTACTTTGTCCACCCCAGTAGGACACTTTCCTGCACCACTCCAGTATTAACTCTGCTGGCATCATTGCGGCACACAGCATTGCAGCATAAGGACCAGGTCTGTACCCAGGTGCTTGCAGCATCTGCTCCCTTGCCACCTCTGTTGCCCTCAGGAGAGTGATATTGCATATAGTCACCTAGGGGGAACAAAGGAAGTTTTGAATGTTAGCCCTTAAACCGCAAACAATTCAACAAGTTATCCACCCCGTTTGGTGAAATCTGGGTCACACAACCATGCTTTCCCAAATGTGCTGTGGTTGTGGTTGGAAGGGATCACCGTGTATTGCGATCAGCATTGGAAAAAAAGGGGGATGGGGTGGTGGCTTCCTGTTTTTCTCCCTCCTCCTCCTCCTCCCCCCAACCTAGTGCCGCTTTTGTAAAAAACAAACTATTTGGGGGGCTTTACACTGGTGCCTGTCCTCAAGCACCATCCAGGTTGCTAGGGGAAAGGGGGCTATTCTCAAGTTCCAACCTGTGATCCCAAGGATGTCTTCACAAAAGCATCAGCACAAGACCTCTCGCCCATGCCTTGTGGCCTTACTCACCATGGCTGAAGCAGCAAACCAACTCTTGCAGTAGCCAGCAGTTGTGATTACATTATGATTTGCAGTGAAGTGCATTGAGGGGTGTTTTTTAATAAAAAAAAATTAACCTCGCACCAGAAACAATGTATGCACTGTCAATGCTACCCTTGTGCTTTGCATTCTTTGCAGCTGAAACCTTGTCCGTTGGTTCTTCCTCCATATCGGGACAGAGACTTTCCCAGATTAGAAGGCGGAAAAAGAAGACTTGGGAGGACATGTTCAATGAGTTAATGCGTGCCTCCGAGAGTGACAAGATGGAGCTCAGCGCATGGAGGATTACACTATCCAACAACCTGGACATGAACACAGGGCTGCCCAGAGGATTCAGGGGGCCTGGGGCAAAGCGGGGAGCACTTGTACTCACCGGGTGGCGCTCCAAGTCTGCGCCGGCGGCGGCGGGTCCTTCACTCGCTCCGCGTCTTCGGCAGCACTGAAGGACCCGCCACCGAAATGCCGCTGAAGACCTGGAGCGACTGAAGGGCACCCTGCCGCCAAAATGCTGCTGAAGACCCGGACCGCTGCCGGGTGAAGAAAAATTAAAAAGGTGCCTCTAGCCAGAGAAGGGATTCTCTGCCAGGACTCGCGGGGCTTCTGCGGGGCCCAGGGCCTGGGGCAAATTGCCCCACTTGCCCCCCCCTCTGGGCAGCCCTGCATGAACAGGGAGAACAGGAGAGCATGCAGGGAACAAGAGCGTGCCATGCAGGAAGAGATGCTGAGGGTTATGAAGGAGCAATCAGACATGTTGAGGCATCTGGTTGAGGTTCAAGAAAGGCAGTTGGATGCTAGAGTCCCTCTGCAGCCTATGCTGAACCTGCTGTCATCATCGCCCAGTTCTACATCCTCCACCCCCAAACGTCCTATGAGGTGGGGTGGGAAGGGGAGTTTGGTATCCCTTGCACTCAACACCAGGGGAGGGTACAAGGACCAGAAGGTGCCCATTCCCACACCTTTGATTGTTACTGCAGTGCAGCTGTAGACAAGCTGTCCTTGTCCCCCCGCCGCCCAGTGTTATCAGCCCTTTCCCCCAAGGTTTTCTTACTTTTCTTTGCTGTCTCTGTGTGTTTGTGTGCATAATAAAACTTTATGGATTGAGGAGAAAAGGCTCTTTATTCATTCAGCACACTGTGGTTAGTGGGGGTGTAGTTTACAGGAGAAAATGCACTGGAGGGGACAGTTTGGTAAGGAACAGCACAGATAAGTGTCACATTACTCTGGCTCATTGCTGAAACTGGTTTTCAAAGCCTCACGGAGACGCAGAGCCCCTTGATGTGCTCTTCTTATTGCCCTGGTGTCTGGCTGCTCAAAATTGGTTGCCACGTGATCTGCTTCAACCCCCCCACCCCAGCAGAAACTTTTCTCCCTTTGTTTCACAGATATTATGGAGCACACAGCAGGCAGCAATAACAATGGGGATATTGTTTTCACTGAGGCCTAACCTAGTAAGCAAACAATGTCAATGATCCTTAAATGTCCAAAGGCACATTCTACAGCCATTCTGCACTTGCTTAGCCTATGGTTGAACTGGTCCTTACTGCTTTCCAGACTGCCTGTGTACGGCTTCATGAGCCACGGGAGCAAAGGGTAGGCTGCATCTCCCAGGATCACGATTGGCATTTCAACAGCACCAACGGTTATTTTGCAGTCTGGAAAGAAAGTCCCTGTTTGCAGCTTTCTGAACAGACCAGAGTTCCTAAAGATGCACGTGTCATGCACCTTTCCTGACCATCCCATGTTGATGTCAGTGAAATGGCCCCCATGATCCACCAGCACTTGCAATACCATTAAGAAGGACCTCTTTCGGTTTATGTACTCTTTGGCAAGGTGGTCTGGTGCCAAGATAGGGATGTGTTCCATCTATCGCCCCACCGCAGTTAGGGAACTCCATTGTGGCAAAACCATCCACTATGTCCTGCACATTTCCCAGAGTCACTACCCTTCTTAGCAGAAGTCTGTTGATGGCCCTGTAAACTTGGATCACAACAGATCCCATGGTAAATTTATCCACTCCAAATTGATTCCTCACTGATCGGTAGCAGTCTGGCATTGCAAGCTTCCACAGAGCTATTGCCTCTTGTTTCTCCACTGTCAGAGCAGCTCTCATTTTAGTATTGCTGCGCTTCAGATTCTGGGGAAAGCTCTTTACACAGTTCCTGGAAAGTGGGCTTATGCATTCAAAAGTTCTGCAGCCACGGCTCATCATCCTATAGCTGCATAACGATGCAGTCCCACCAGTCAGTGCTTGTTTCCCAGGCCCAGAAATGGCGCTCAACCATGTCAAGGTGATGCATGACTGTCACAAGCAACTGCAAATTGCTACGTTCAGTGTCTTCCATCAGGGCTGCTTGCGTGGCATCACATTGTTCTGTGTGACAGCTCCTGTATCGTCTGTGTAAATACTACAGGATGAGGAGCCAGTTGTTTGTAATGCTCACAACAACAGGGTACAGCTGAGCGGGGTCCATGCTTATCGTGCTGTGGTGTCTGCGTGGATAACCCAAGCTTATGAAAAAAGGCGCGAAAAAGGCTTGGTTCTTTGCCATTGATTTCATGGAGGGAGGGAGGTAAGTGCATCTTGGGAGGCTAACACCATGTTCCCATAACTACCTATGCCAGTGTTTTGATCCCATAAGGCATTGCAAGCCCCATCCAAATTTCCACTCTATGTGCACTATGGGATAGCTATCCAGAGTGCAGTGCTCCATGCGTCGATGCATGCCCTGCTAGTGAGGATGCATTCGGCCGACACAATGAGCGTAGTGTGGACATCCAAGATCGATTTGCTTAAATCGGAGCCTTGATGTCGACTTACATGAAGTCGACTTAACTTTGTAGTATAGACACGGTCTCGGTCTCCTCCTCCTTCTGCTTTACCTTGTGACCTTTGCATCTTACTCAGCAAAGTGATGATCATGATCTTAAGATACAAGAATGTAAAATACAACATAACTGAGGACCCCACCTATTATTTGTAATCACTGATATCTCTTCCAGACATGGATGGGTGGTGGTTGGGCTCATATCCTTCAGAAGACTAGGTATGCTCTGTCCATACCCCAGTCATCTAAACTGCAATGCAGGAGTCAGCCCCAGTTCATGGCAAATGTAGCTTCCATGAATTGCATCATGATTGTCTTATTAGACTAAGGCCGGCTTTACTCTAAGTACAATCACAATCTTGTTTCACAAGGACCTAAAAGTAGAAGGTGAACAGCTATACTTTGTTTTTAAATTGGCTGACCTATATTTGGACAATGAGGAAATCAGTAAAGTTCCAGTTTGTGTCTCTTTGAGACCTTTTATCCTCAGACAAAAAACAAAATATAATGAATCAGAACAAAAAGGGAAATGGTTTCTTTTAATGTCTCTTAGCTTTCAGCACACCTTTACAATGCTCACGTTAAAGTCCCGGTTGTGTCTCTGAGCTACCAGACTGTGAAGGCAGCTCTTCTATATTAAAGTCTCTCTCTCTTTCTCTCACTCAAAAAAAAAAAGGAATTTTACAGAACTCCCTCTTTCCCCTTGTCCAAGTGTGTGTCAGGTCTCAATCTTTGTCCTAATGCAGCCAGGGTGTTACTCCCAAGATCTTCCTCTAGTTACATTAATTTCAGCTGAACCCAGTTAAATCCTGCCATGGCTGGACAGGTGAGCAGTGGTCAGATTGTTGTGACCCTTCAGTTCAGAGACAGAGGTAAAACATCATCCTGGCTGAGGTTTTTACACCCAATCAACAAGATATTGAGGGATAATCATGCCCCTTTTCTTGTTAATCACACCAATAATCTCTGCAGCCTATAGCCAAGCCTGCTTTCTCTTACCACTCACCTAATGTTGTTTTGTAAACAGATATGATGCTTCTTAAGTATTTTTCTATGAAGCTTCCAATTAGAGCCGTTTGAAAATTTTCCAGTGGAACAGGTTTCCATCAGAAAATGCTGATCTGATGGCATTGGGAAAAAAAACAGGCAGGCAGCCTGCCCAGCTCCCCAGCTTGGCCAGGAAACTGGGCTGAAAATGTTTGAAAAATTCCATTTTGGTTCTTCCAAAAGTGATTTTTTTTAAACTGTCCATTCCTCAGGAAATATTGCATCTTGGACTTTTCGTTACGATTTGGAACAAGAAAAATGTTGGCTACGTGAACTTCCCCACAAGATGGAGATTCTGGTTTGTGTACAGCTCTAAAGACTTCAACTGAACGGTTCCCACTGTACACAAGGACCTGGGTAGTACTGTGCAATGTACAGTACTAGCAGAGCAGGGAAGAATAATTCTAGTACTATTAGCCTAGTGGACAGATTCTTTGGACAATAAACTTCAAGAGAGTTATCTTGAGCACGTGAAGAAAGCCTCCACCTTTCTGCAATAGTGGCAATGGTTTGCACTATAGATGACTGTCATAAACATACAGCTAAGGGTAGCATAACGTCCCTCTTTACCCTGTAAGGGGTTAATTCCTCTTTTACCTGTAAAGGGTTAAGAAGCTCAGGTAACCTAACTGACACCTGACCAAAAGGACCAATAAGGGGATAAGATACTTTCAAATCTGGGGCGTGGGGGGGGGAAGGGGAAGGCTTTGTCTGTCTGTTCTATGTGCTTGCAGATCAAGAAAGCAAGCAATCCAACCCCATTAGTATTAGTAAGTACTAGCGAAAGAATGCGTTAGCTTACTTTTATTTTGGCTTGTGATTTCCTTTGTAGGAGGAGGGAGGTTTATTCCTGGTTTTGTAACTTTAAGGTTTTGCCTAGAGGGGAGATCCCCTATGTTCTTGAGTCTTTTGTTATTCTGTATTTCCTTTACCTTTTCTTTAATTAAAATTCTTCTTTTAAGAACCTGACTGATTTTTCATTGTTTTAAGATCCAAGGGTTTGGGTCTGTGTTCACTGGTACCAATTGGTGAGGGGATTATTCTCAAGCCTGCCCAGGAAAAGGGGTGTAGGGGCTTAGGGGTATATTTGGGGAAGGTAGGGCTCCAAGTGGCCCTCCCTAAATGTTTGTTTAAATCACTTGGTGGTGGCAGCGTTACTTAATCCAAGGTATAAGAAAGAATTTGTGCCTTGGGGAGTTTTTAAGCTAAGCTGGTAGAAATAAGTTTAGGGGGGGTCTTCATGCGGGTCCCCACGTCTGTACCTTAACGTTCAGAGTGGGGAGGGAACCCTGACAATGACACTTGTCAATCATTGATCTAGCTATGATAGAGAAATGGCCCAAGTGAGGCTTTAGTGGCAAAATCATCCCCTGCACTACACATGCTCCTTTGTTGTTCCAGTGAATAATATGCTTTCTCCCCAAGCCAGGTTTTTTTTTCTGGTATTCCAACATAAAGAGACTTGTGGTCAGATTCTTAGCTGGTGTAAACTCTCATAGCAAAATTGACTTCCACAGAGCTATGCCCATGTACAGCAGACCCTCAAACTGCTGTAAGTGGTCATAGCTCTATGGAAGTCACTGATTGCTGATGATTTCTTGACATCTCCAGTGACAATGTAGCAATTCTCTTTGGGCAATTTTCTGAAGCCCCACAAACAGAGAAAGCAGTATATATAGGAATGAAATCTGCCATGCAGAGCCAAGAGTGGAATTTTGCTCTTACTATTACAAGTGTTTGAAAACTAGCAAATGCTAGTGAGACTCAGTTTTCTCCGACAATTTGGGGGCTCGTCAAGTCTGCAGGGCCTGATGAAATTCACCCTAGGGTACTTAAGGAACTAGCTGGAGCAATCTTAGAACCATTAGCAATTATCTTTGAGGATGAATAAGTTGCCACAGGACTGGAGAAAGGCAAATGCAGAAACTATCCTTAAAAAGGGGAACAAACAGGACATGGGGAATTATAAATCAGTCAGCCTAACTTTGATACCTAGAAAGATACAGGAACAAATGATTTCATCTCTATTGAGGAAAATACTTAGGATTACCTCTTCTAACAGCCTGATCAGTAGTGGTGGTCTGATATTCTGCTCTCTCATTAGTGTTACTTGAATTACTAAAGTTCACTAGGACCTCGATATGAATAAAGTCAAATAATTTATATTTAAACTAAAATAAGCAGGTAATTGAAGTTGTGGCAGGAAAAGAGAAAATTTTTTGTCTTTAGCTTCTGTCAGTCCTCCTTTTAGAAATGTCTGTAGATAATAAGAGTTGTTTTATATGATTAGTTACTTGGTGTGTCCTGGACATGTTCCTTTAGGAAGAATATGTCTGTCTGAATGGAACTTAAATTGGAATAATTCGTATATTTCATTTGTTTTGCTAGAGGAGAAAAGCTTTTCCCATGCTCTATGTCTCTGGCAGGTCTTTTAGAAATACAGTCAATAAAAATAATAGATCTAGCACAGGAGTCAGCAACCTTTCAGAAGTGGTGGGCTGAGTCTTCATTTAGTCACTCTAATTTAAGGTTTTGTGTGCCAGTAATACATTTTAATGTTTTTAGAAAGTCTCTTTCTATAAGTCTATAATATATAACTAAACTATTGTTGTATGTAAATTAAATAAGGTTTTTAAAATGTTTAAGAAGCTTCATTTAAAATTAAATTAAAATGCAGAGCCCCCCGAACCGGTGGCCAGAACCCGGGCAGTGTGAGTGCCACTGAAAATCAGCTCGCGTGCCACCTTTGGCACACATGCCATAGGTTGCCTACCCCTGATCTAGCAATACAGCTTCAACCAACCAAACATCACACTATAGCAGAAATTTATCAGCCCCCACCCCCAAACAAACTAGCCCTCATCCAGCACACATTCATCCTGTTTACTGAACAAGGCAGGAGTCCTGTGGGGATATGGGGGGGGGATTATGTAATTAAATACACTATCAGAGTGCATATACACAAGGGTCTCCATTAAGGATGCATAGACAACCTTAGTTCTGTCATTTCCTAACTTTCAAGTGCTTGACTTCGTAGCCTAAATAACGTTATTTTAACATTTCTTTTATAGGCAACTTCTGAATTTGTTTGTAAAAGCAAATTCGGTTGTGTGTTGCACTAAAAATTGCCTCATCAGCCATAATCAGCAGGATTTTTTGAACTCTGAACCTTTAGACTGTTACGACTTGAGCTATGGGACTAACTACATTAGGTAGCAGTGGGAAAAGGCTGTTATCTCAGAGGTGGGGAGGGACTGCCGGGTATGGTGTTGGGGAACAAGGGCAAGCTTAGTATGCTTTCTCTCTCCCCCTCCCCCTTCCACGTTCATGGGAGTTGAGGCATCTCCAGCCCCTTGTGATGACCCCAGTGAGTGAAGGGGTGGTTGGGCTGGTGGTGCCTGTCACTGTCTCCAGGGGTTTTATGGGGAGAAGGGGAACCTTGCCATGGACCTGCTGCATGTGTGTGACATACCCCAAGGTACAATCTGGACTGCTGGATAGCTGTGCCCCCTGAACTATCTGGTTTGCTGTGCACTGTGCCCTGCTTTGCTGTGTGAGCTGCCACTCTGCCCACTCACTCCAGCCTCTCACATGCAAGTCACCCCCAGACAAATACCAGAGTGCTATGCCCAGCCACTCTTGAATTCCATATAGGAATTCCGTATGTAATTTTTTTTGGAAAAATTGAAAACTGGCATTGAAAGAGCATTTTCCCACAAAAAAAAATCTAATTCAATGAAACCACATTTTCTGAAGGGAAAATTTCTCTGAGAGGAGAAAAACTTCATCCCTCTCTAGTTCAGAGTGTGTTCTTGAAGAGAGTAGGGATGAAAAAGGGTTTTTCTCTGCTTTGACTTATTGTCTGTCTGAGTTAATTTATTAGCACTGGTTGTTTAATACTCCTGGTAGACTGAGTTTGTATTAACCTTCTGCTTTCTCATTGTTGCTGTGTGGACATTATTACAGTAGATTAATTAAATGTCCAGGCTCACTGTTCTGTCAGCAACTCTTATCAGGCCTGACAGACTCACTACACCTAATACATTGCTGCTATAGTATTTATCTATAAAGGATGTCATGTGAATATCAAATGAAAGCCAGTGACACACAAGTCATTAACATCAATGTGAAGTGTATGTATTAACACTATATGAGGCATTATGTATTCCTGCATTAGGCTTTAAAGTCTGTAACCAAACACAGGGAGAAACAGATTTTGTTCCAGACCAGAGGGAAGGTAGTTATCTTTCCATCATCTGTGAATTAAGTATTGTGAGACAAAAACTGTAGGAGCTACACTTACATGTAAAGTCAACAGAAAAAACAGGTTGATGGGGGGATGAGTGATGAACTCAATATGGCCCCAGCACGCTGGAGAACAAACAGAAATAGATTTCAAAGGTCTACTGCACTATGACAGGGGATGCAAGGACAACACACCATTATCCATTTCACTGAGGAACACCCTTGGCAGAGGGGGTGATTTGTGATTGGCTTAGATCCTGCTTTGACTGAAAACCAGCAAGCTCAGCAGAAAGACTTCGAGGGTGAAAAACTTCTTTAAACAAGGGTTGTAGCTTGTTAAAGGTAAGTTTTAGTCTCTAGAATGTGTTATACTTTTGTTTTATTTGTAACTATTTCTGTTTCCATGATTCTTACTCAATACTCACTTGAATCTGTGAATCTTTGTTAACAAACTTTTATTTGTTTTCACTACGAATAGTTTCCAGTGTTGTGTTGCTATAAAAGACCTGATACTCAGTTGTAATCTTCCATCCGGGTGTACTGTCTCTTTGGGATGGCTTACCTGATAATTACTGTGTGTGTCCAGTGATAGGGGCTAGACCAGAGGTGGGCAAACTTTTTGGCCCAAGGGCCACATCTGGGTATAGAAATTGTATGGCGCACCATGAATGCTCAGGAAATTGGGGTTGGGGTGCGGGAGGGAGTGAGGGCTCTGGCTGGGGGTGCGGGCTCTGGGGTGGGGCTGGGGATGAGGGGTTTGGGGTGTAGGAGGGTGCTCCAGGCTGGGACTGAGGGGCTTGGAGGGTGAGAGGAGGATCAGGGATGGGGCAGGGGGTTGGGGTGCGGGGGGGTGGCTCAGGGGTGCAGGCTCGGGGTGGTGTTTACCTCAAGCGGCTCCTGGAAGCAGCGGTATATTCTCCCATGTGCAGGCGCTGCCCCTGCAGCTCCCATAGGAGCTCCGGGGGCGGCGCTTGGGGCAGGGGCAGCGTGCGGAGCGGAACCCCCTGGCTGCCCCTTCGCGTAGGAGCCAGAGTGGGGACATACCGCTGCTTCTGGGAGCTGTGCGGAGCAGCCCCCAACCCTGCTCCCTGTCTGGAGCGCCGGAGCTGGGCAAGCCCTAGACCTCGCTCCCCAGTGGGAGCTCAAGGGCCAGATTAAAATGGCTGGTGGGCCGGATGCAGCCCTTGGGCTGTTCTTTGCCCAACCCTGGGCCAGACACTTCAGGGGGAGGCTTCTGGGGAGTCAGAAACTTAGATACACCCAGGGTTAACCTGCAAGGCAAAGCAAAGGCTGGCAGAGTCTGGGGAAGCTTGTTTGGGTGGCTAACTGACTTTGCATGTCAATTTACCACCAGCAAGTCTCTCTCACTGAGGCACCGGGTTAAAACGATGACCTATGGTTCTGGACACCTTGAAAAAGTGTCACATGCTCTTGTTTGGTTCCTTGTTGGCTAACAAAGAAAATAAACACCTTGTTAGCACAAGGACAGTGTGATGACCTGCTCCTTGGACTTCCCTACTTTAGTTATCTTAAATCAGAACTTCTATGGCACTGTAACTTTAAATGAGAAAATTGATCTCTCAAAGTTTAATTTAACTCCAGAGTTTAATCAGTCTACTCTGTCAATCATATATTGTGCAGCAAGCTCCTTAATGCAGGCCTGGTCCTGATCTCTTTAAGATAGGGATTACTGACAGAATGAATTGTAACTCATTGAGACTTTAAAATTAAACTAATTAAAAATGTAAGCAAGGCAAGTTGTACACTTCTTTCACAGCAGCCTTAATTGGCCTGACTTTTTTTTCAACTTAAGGCAGCAGATCAATAAAATGTAGAAGTAAGGTAGGCTGTGTCCTCTTAAACTATTGTACTCCGGTATCTGATTGCCTGGAATAGCTCTTCTGATGGTGAAATGAGGCTTTCTGTCCATACGCCACAGATTGGGTGAAGGTTTGCTTACACAAAGTATGGTACATGGGTGCTACAGACTGCAGTAGCTCTAAAGCTTCCAAGTTAAATCTCACTTGAGAACTCTCTATGTGGTTGGAATCAGAGAACAGAGAGGCTATTTGTGGCATAAATCATGTCAGTGCAGCCCTGGCACATGCACAACTGTTCTGTAAAATGAACCCTACTTGAAAGTGGCTTTTAAATGACACAAATAATTGCCCTAACAGTGAAAGTGTCTTTTCCAAACAACGATAATTTACCTTAATGTGCAGGGACGAATAGCTTCTGAACTGTCTGTGCAATCTCTAGCATACACTTCCCCACCACTATGATAGTACTTCAATGCAGGGTCACGTTTCACGGTCTTGCACCTAGTGTGGTCACTTATAACTGAACAAAGGGCATGAAAAATGATCCCATGTCATTTTGGCAGCATGTTATGCTCAATGGACCTCATTCATCAGGCCACCTTAGCTGAGTTTAGTGCAGGATCCAAGGAGAAGAGAGCAAAGCCAGCTTCTTGCTACCTTCATTCTTCCTCTGTTCTTGGGCTGGCTTAGGGCCAGTCTAGACTCCAGTGCAAATCAGAGCATGCTCAGGGCTGACCTAAGTACCCAGACTCCAAAGGGCTGTTACAGCAGCCAGGAATGCCTCAGCCACAACCCACCCACCATGGGCTGCTACAGGGAGTGCCGAAGTCATTATGCCAGCTCTGCACCCTCCAGGAAATTCCCTGGAGCTGGATCTGCTGGTTTGATAGGTGGTTTTCACCAGAAAAGCCAGTGTAAATAAGCCACAGCAGCACAAGGCTGAATCAAGCCCACTGTATGATCTCATGCTCCCTTCCGGCCTTAAACTCTGACTGACATTTTTTGCAGGTTCCAGAGTGTTGCACTGTAGTGGATTCATACAGCATGGTAATTGTGTTGCCCTCTGCAGTCAACAGTCAGTGGATTCAATTAAAGCTTTTACTGAGTGATCATCTCTTTCATCCAATAGCAGGGACTTTTACATAGGTAGGATAGAGGGTTCAGCTCTTATCTCTGAAGTTAGTGAGTTTTTTGCCATTGACTCAGTGGGCCCATGCTGGATAGATTGTATTCTTTATGGGACAGGGAATCGGCCTTCATCTGTGTCTAACAGTAACTGCCTCAAGTGTGTTCTAGCTGTCAGAAGGAAAGAGTGCTTTCAGCCTGTGTTAATAGTAAATAGAAGATAAACATCTCTCCATTTTCTCCGACAGGGCCCAGTCTCCAGACAAACAAAACATGTTGTACTTTTTCTTAGACAAGAAGGAAATGATGCAAAGAATGCAATAGAAAGTTCTGCTCATATCTCCCAGTGCCTGCGTTCTGCAGCCTTGCCTGGTACTGCATCTTAACGGAGCTCCAATCTGACCATTTTCCCCTGTCAGACCCTGATTTCAGCCACACCTCTTCCCTCAAGCAGTGTGGGGTATCTGAGGTTTAAGCACATGACTGTGTGGTGTTTCTTTGTTTCAAATGTGCATTTGTTATAGGAAATTCAGATGAATTAAATGAGAAGCATAAAGACAAACTTTTAAAAAGTAAAGTACTACAGACATCCAGTTCCTGCTAGATCCTAAAATCTAGCGGTATTACCTGCTAAATGGCACGTTCAGCTCTTAGCTGACAGCCAGAGCTGAATCTGATCAGAGTTCCAACCCCTATGCCAGTGCTAGCTGCAGTTTCTCTCTTCATTTCCATGGAAGCTGATGTTGGCTCAGCAGAAACATGGTGCCACTGCCAGTGAGTGTTAAAACCAGATAGTTTAAATCAGTGACCTTGCTCATTTCCATGGAAAGGGGCATTGAATGCCAGCCCAAATGAGAGGTTCCCTCTCTCTTGTTAATTGCAGCCATTGAGGCTGATGGCTGAGTTCTTTACTGCAGGTATCATTTTGCAACAGTACCTGAGATCTCTGAGATCTTTGTTGCCTCTTTTTAACGATGACAGGAGTATCAGAGAAACCACTCTCCCTACTATCATTTCCCCTTTGAGTATGCAACATGATTTTAGGGAGGACAAATTTGATGTGTGGTTATACTGGGTATCTGCAGTCAGATTCAGCCTTACATAAATCTAGATTGTGCCACCCTTCTTATTTTACTCTGAACTATCTCATTGAAATCAATAGGCCACCTCAAGGAAAAAGGTCCCACTCAACATATGGGTAGAACCTGGCCCATAATGTCTAGCTTATATTATATGAATGTGAGCCAAAGAGCTAGAAGGCTTGAACATAAGAACGTCCATACTGGGTCAGACCAAATGTCCATCTAGCCCAGTATCCTGTCTTCCGCCAGTGGCCAATGCCAGGTGCCCCAGAGGAAATGAACAGAACAGGTAATCATCAAGGGTCGCCCATTCCCAGCTTCTGGCAAACAGAGGCTAGGGACACCATCCCTGTCCACCCTGGCTAATAGCCATTGTTGGACCTATCCTCCATGAACTTATCTAGTTCTTTTTTGAACACTGTTATATATTTAAAGGGGAATCAAAGTCTCTGTTCCCTCATATATGAAAGGGGGGAGGGAAGCTAAGTCTAGCAGGCTTAATTTACATATATTTAACCTCAGTGCCATTCTGTATAGCATTTTATTATTATTATTTATAGTATTTTTTGGAGTTTGTGCTCTTTTTCTGGAAATATTAAATGATGCATATAAATGTATTTGTGAAAGATACAGCCTGGGGAAAGAGGGACACATGCTCAGCTGACAGGTAGTAGACTCTTATTGGGTAATGAGCCCAAAATCAATCAGACCACACAGTGTCTGAGAGCAGGACTCTGTTGGGAGGCTTTGCTTTGCTCTGGCTTCCCTGCCCAGAGATTCTGGATCCTGTTTGGAGCTGAATTTGTGGAATTGGATCTAGTAGCAGTGAATCTGACACTGGAATTGGATGGGGCACTAGCTAGTTAGTGGCTTTGACTTCTTTGGATCAGAATCTGGCAGTAGCAGGTCTGGTAGCGCTGATTTTGTGGAACCAGCCCTGGAAAGTTGCAGAACAGAATAGGATCTGGTGGTGTGAACTTCACAGGAAGAGGCTGAGGAGAGCTATCTCCTGGCAGCCTCTTGTCCACCATTGAGTCTAATTGGTTTTGTGAATGAGGCTTAGGGGGACTGGGGATTGTTTTGAATGACAGTGTGGCCTCATAGACAAAGCAGTGGGCTGGGACTCAGGAGACTGGGATCCTATTCCTGGCTCTGTCACTGCTGACCCTGAGGAAATCATTTCACCTGCTCCATGCCTCAGTTTCCCCATCTGTAAAATGGAGATCATGATACTGATCTCCTTAAGTGCTTTGAGACCTATTGGTGAAAAAACACTATATAAAAGCTAGGTATTATTAAATATTTACAGTTCTGGGCCCCAACAAGCCAGGCAATTAATAACTGGGACTGTGCAGTCACCCATACCACTTGTACTGTTTGGGTTTTAACAATATCATTTTACTATGTAAATAAATGCTTATCTTCGCCATCCCGCAGAAATTAAAAAAAAACACACACATGCTATTTGTGGTTTCCTATTCCCAAGGATTCCAGATTGTTTGTTGGCAGGGAAGAACCACTAGTGAAGATGACCCGGGGATTTAGGGTTCTTAAAACCTGAGATTAGATAAGGTCTGAGATGGGGGCTGAAGCCAGTTCTATGGCCTGTGTTATACTGAAGGCCAGATCATCACAATGGTTCCTGCTAGCCTTGGAATCTATGGATTTTATTTATTTTGGACATCATTTGAAACTGGCCTTTACTGCTAGTGACACCTGGCAGAAGGGTTACATGTATGCGAGAGCACTATTGCATTACAATGGTTAAACTTTCGATATGTGGCTTTAAAAAAATTCCTCAGCTGGGACTCCTAGATATTCTTCAGTTGAGGATCACTTTAACCTGGACAATGTTTAGCTAGATAATATAGGACATTAGTTCCCCTCTGAAATAAAAGGTGACATCCTGTTGAATGGGAGTTAGTGTTCCTAGTTCCCTTTTCATGTTGGGTCCTTGTTCTGGTAGCGTAGAAGCATGTGTGTAAAGGTGAAACAGGTAAAAGCGCAAAATGGAGCCAGAAAAACCCTCACTGTTCATCAGACCTATTTGTCCAAATAGCAAATATTCTAAACTTTAGAATTAATGTAATAAAGGTAATGGAAGCTTGTACCATGTATGTGCTTTTCCTTGTCTCCTAGATAACACTTGAGCTCTTACATAAAATGCCTTGGTGATTTAATCAGGCTTCTCATTCTGTGAAATGCCATTTGCTGTGAAAAGGAAAAAAGGAAAGAGCAAAACAGATGAAAATATGTACATTGTGTCAAAATAAAAGTCTCTACATTAAGTTGAACAACCCTGTTCCTTATTCTGCTGGTTTTCCCAATTAAATTGGAGAAGCTCATAGATCCATAGATTTGAAGGCCAGAAAGGACCATTGTGACCATCTAGTCTCACCTCCTATATAACATAGTGCATGGAAAGTCCCCAAAATAATTCTGTGATGGACTTCCCCGGGGTGCAACCTGCAACTGGGGTACTGCTGAGCCCTCTGGCATACCAGTCTGGGCCCCCTCTCACATTGTGAGGCTGTGACAAGCTGCAGTCCTCTCCAGGTCTTGCACTTACACAGCCATACACAAGTAGGGACACACCCACCTGCAGTGTAGTTACATGAGTGCTTTCGTCAGACCCTCATAAACCAACAATTGAGAGTTCCCTCCCAGCTCTCCAGCTTAGGACCCCAGAACAGTACCATATTGCCCTAGTCAGAAGCCTGAGCTATGTAAGTTATTACCCAGTCCACTCCTCCCTCAGTGTGGAAAGGACAATGCACCAGCCCCTGTTCCTGAGCAGATTTCCCTTTGCACTTCAAACAACACACAGTTTTAGGTAAAAAATATAAAACAGATGTATTAACTACAGAAAGATAGATTTTAAGTGATTATAAGTAATAGCGTACAGATCAAAGTTGGTTACCTAAGAAATAAAACAAAATCACAATTTAAATTCTATACACTACACAGGATTTGAATCATGAAGTGTCTCACTCTGATGGTGCAAACAGTCCACCAGTCTTCCATACACAGGCTAGAAATCCCTTCAGCCTGGGACCACCTCCCTGGTTCAGTCTTTGTTCCTCAGGTGTTTCCAGGTGTTGAGTTGTGGTGAGAGTGAGGCCAAGTGATGATGTCACTTCCCCCTTTTATAGTTTCTTCCATGTGGAGGGAACTTCATTGTTCCAAGCAAAGTCCCCAGCACAGTTTATGGAAAAGTACAGGCACAAGATGGAGTCCAGTATCTCAAGATCTAGTCAATGCCCTTGCATGCTTTGATGAGTCATAGCAGCCATTATTCATATACTGGCTGAAGCATCCACAGGAAAGCCCACCAGGTGGGGATAAGCTTCTTCTAAGGCCTATTGTGTTTCTTAATGGGCCATTACCTTGAATGGTTCATCCACAATGTGCTGGCTAGACTGGATGTACATGACCTTGTGGGTGTCACTGCAGAAGCAAACACATTTGAATTACTGGTACATAATCAATAGTCATAACTTCAGATACAATGGCGGCACATAGAATCCAACATGATATTAATGTTCAACAGATCAGGACTTTTAAAGTGATACCTTACACGGCATACTTTTCACAAAACATATAATAATTATATCACCATGGTAAACATAGGGGTGCCAGGGTGTTGCGTCGGGGTATAGAATGTCACAAATTCCTACGGTGTATCTTTTAGAAAAACATCCAAAATGGCTAGTGATGGAGAATCCACCGCAAACCTCAGTAAACTGTTCCAGTAGATTAGATTTTAGCTTCTGATTTATATTCGTTACTATCAACCTTCCTTTTCTTGCTTAATATTAATTAATATTAATTTTTATTTTTGTATTGCTGCCTGCACTTCCACTGTAAACCAGGTAATTTTTCTTTAAATTATGGTCTTCTTCCTTGATTGCGGGTTTTAGGCATCTGTTAAAGTGTTCTTAACAATTCACAATTATCATTCACATTTTTTCTGATGAAATCATAGAAAATTAGGGTTGGAAGAGACCTCAGGAGGTCATCTAGTCCAACCCCCTGCTCAAAGCAGGACATCCGCAAGTAAATCATCACAGCCAGGGCTTTGTCAAGCCGGGTCTTAAAAACCTCTAAGGATGGAGATTCCACCAGCTCCCTAGGTAACCCATTCCAGTGCTTCACCACCCTCCCAATGAAATTGTTTTTCCTAATATCCAACCTAGACCTCCTGCACTGCAACTTGAAACCATTGCTCCCTGTTCTGTCATCTGCCACCACTGAGAACAGCCTAGCTCCATCCTCTTTTGAACCCCGCTTCAGGAAGTTGAAGTCTGCTATCAAATCCCCCCCCCACTCTTCTCCTCTGAAGACTAAATAAGCCTAGTTCCATCAGCTTCTCCTCATAAGTCATGTGCCCCAGTCCCCTAATTATTTTTGTTGCTCTCCACTGGACTCTCTCCAATTTGTCCACATCCTTTCTGTAGTGGGGCCCCCAAAACTGGATGCAATACTCCAGATGTGGCCTCACCAGTGCCGAATAGAGGGGCAATACTTCTGGCAATACTCCTACTAATACAGCCCAATATGCCGTTAGCCTTCTTGGCAACAAGGGCACACTGTCGAATCATATACAGCTTCTCATCCACTGTAATCCCCAGGTCCTTTTCTGCAGAACTGTCGCTTAGCCAGTCAGTCCCCAGCCTATAGCAGTGCATGGGATTCTTCCGTCCTAACCGCAGGACTCTGCACTTGTCCTTGTTGAACCTCATCAGATTTCTTTTAGCCTGATCCTCCAATTTGTCTAGGTCACTTTGGACCCTACTTCTACCCACCAGCATATTTACCACTTCTCCCAGTTTAGTGTCATCTGCAAACTTGCTGAGGGTGCAGTCCACACCATCATCTAGATCATTAATGAAGATATTGAACAAAACCGGCCCCAGGACCGAACCTTGGGGCACTCCGGTTGATACCGGCTGCCAACTAGACATCGAGCTATTGATCACTAAACGTTGAGCCTAACGATTTAGCCAGCTTTCTATCCAACATTATAGTCCATTCATCCAATCCATACTTTTTTAACTTGCTGGCAAGAATACTGTGGAGGTCCGTATCAAAAGCTTTGCTAAAGTCAAGATATAGCACATCCACCACTTTCCCCATATCTACAGAGCCAGTTATCTCATCATAGAAGGCAGTCAGGTTGGTCAGGCATGACTTGCCCTTGGTGAATCCATGTTGACTGTTCCTGATCACTTTCCTCTCCTCCAAGTGCTTCAAAATGGATTCCTTTAGGATCTGCTTCATGATTTTTCTAGGGACTGAGGTGAGGTAGTTCCCTGGATTCTCCTTCTTCCCTTTTTCAAGGATGGCACTATATTTGCCTTTTTCCAATCATCCGGGACCTCCCTCGATCACCACGAGTTTTCAAAGATAATGGCCAATGGCTCTGCAATCACATCAGCCAACTCCCTCAGCACCTTCGGATGCATTAGATCTGGCCCCATGGACTTGTGCATGCCCAGCTTTTCTAAATAATCCTTAACCTGTTCTTTCACTATTGAGGGCTGCTCACCTCCTCCCCATACGGTGCCACCCAGTGCAGCAGTCTGGGAGCTGACCTTGTCTGTGAAGACTGAGGCAAAAAAAGCATTATTTCATCTTTTTTCACATTATCTGTCACTAGGTTGCCTCCCCCATTCAGTAAGGGCCTCACACTTTCCCTGACCACCTTCTTATTGTTAATGTACCTGTAGAAACCCTTCTTGTTACCCTTCACATCCCTTGCTAGCTGCAACTCTAATTGTGCTTTGGCTTTCCTGATTACACCCCTGCATGCTCGAGCAATATTTTTATGCTCCTCCCTAATCCTCTGTCCAAGTTTTCACTTCTTGTAAGCTTCCTTTTTGTGTTTAAGTTCACCGAAGATTTCTCTGTTAAGCCAAATTCTTCCTCTCAGCTGATTTGGCTCATAATGGTTTTCAGGTTTGTGAAATTGGCCCTTTTAAAGCATCAGGGGTGTGTGTATATATTTTAGTGGTCGGGACTTCATTGTGTTTGCAGATTATAAATGTGATCAAGTCATGATCACTTGTACCTAAGCTACCATTAATTTTTAGTTCTGTGACCTCTTCATCTGTCAAGCCAAACTCTAATGTAGAATCCATTCATGTTGGATGCAACACTTTTTGAGTTAGGAAATGCTCATCGATAATATTTAGAAATTCCAAGGATGTTTTAGTACTGGCAGCATGAGACCTGCAGCATACATCACTCAGTCTTCCATAATCATACAACTTTCCCCCTCTACACATTGTAGATAGTGTAAGGAGCTGCTCATCCTATTCCCTAATGTGTGATTTGGTGGTCTGTAGCAGACATCAACGAGTACCCCATCTTGTGCCTTCTTTGTTGGGACATTGATCCATAAGCACGCAAGATTGTTTTCTTCCAAGTTATCAGTGACTTGGAAACTATTAATGACATTTTTGACATGGAGTGCTACTCCCCCACCCCTCATGCCCACTCAATCCTTTATGCATAGATTATGACTGTTGATTTTAACATTCCAATCATGCAGATCATCCCACTGGTTTTCAGTAATACCAACTAGATTGATTTTGTACTCATAAATGGGCAATACCCATTCCTTTTGTTTGTTACCCATGCTTCTAGCATTGATGTATAGGGAATTAAAGAATTTCTTGTCTTCATGTCCTTTGGTTCCTTGATTAATTTTCTCACCATCTCAGTTTTGTGCTAAATGAATGCTCATATATTCCCATTTTTTACCCTCCCTTTTTGCTATTTGTTTAATGGTCTCCTGACTACTCTAGCCAGCCTGTCCCCAAGCAGATTGGTTCCCCTTCTATTGAGGTGGAGGCCGTTCATACTGTACAGCCGTCACTCCCCAAAGGTGGACCACAGAAGGACCATCAGTGATCCACAAAATCAAAACCTCTGTCCTATGTTACTTACCAAGCCAGCAGTTCACTTCCAGAAGTGATTTAGTGGAGAATCCCTTTTGGGATTACTTGCATGAGTAAAACCAAATCCTGCTTGCCTTAGATGATACCAGTCTATTGGGATTCATGCTGTGCATAGTATTTTTGTTGTTCATTTGTAAACAGGGAAAACATGGATTGTCTAACTTCTGAGTTTTACTAACTTAAATTATTCCACGTAAAAATATTTCAGATTTCAAGACGACTTGAAGACTAATTAGGAAGGTGTCTGAGTTGGCCCTGCACATGCCAACTTTTTATGGGCTACGTAGGGAAGACTTATGTCAAGTCTCTGCACTAAGTATCAATTTATTGTTGCTTGTTCCAGCCTCCCTGACTCTCCTGTCTTACCTGCCCAAAGCACAGCAGCTAAAATCATTTTTCTCTCCCCTGATCCCCCTCTAACCTATTCACTGGCTTCTGCTGCTTTCCATGTAGAGTTCAAATTACTGGTCCCCACTGCCCTGCCTGATATTCTCATTTCCTGACATTTCTTGCCTCATGCTCTGTCTTGTTCTCATCTTGTTCCCTTGGTCTGCTCATGCTTTCACCTTCCTACCTCTTGTCACACTACTCCCTATGCCTGGAATGACATTCCCCTTCCTGTGCCAGACATCCTTGCTTTCCTCCTCCTTGTCGGCAGCATGGTCTAAAGATAAGAAAAAAAGCTGCTTTGCGTTCAAGGGCAAAAATCGACACAGACCAAGCCAAGCATAGAAAACAACAAAGTTTAGAGGCTGCAGAGATGGAAAACACAGACAAAACAGCGAAAGGAGGAGTCGAGCTTCATGTCCCTGGAGCCGATGTGGGGATGCTAAAGAAGCCACAGTCAGCCAGCCTGGACTGAAATACCGAGCAAAGGGTCTCTAAAAGAGACGCCCCAGAAGACCCCAGGGCGTAAAAGAACAGCTCTCCCAAAAGCAAAAGCAAGTTGAAAATTTTTGCAGTGTACCTATAGGCAACCTGTGCACAAAATAACCTCCTGCCCATCTCTCTCTCTTTCTGTCTCTCCTACCCCCGGGCCTGGCCAGCCCGGGCAGCGTGTTCGTAAGTATAAAAAAGGGGGGAAAAAAGGGTTGCAGGTGAATCTACCCCCGGTCGTAGCAATAGTCTGTCAGCTACCTCATACAGAGAACCTACAATGAGGAATAATATGCATTGTGACCATTTGCTTTCTATCCTAAAAAGTTCACCAGGTTCTCAATTACAAGAGTTTTCATTGATCAAGCTGACTGCTATCTGATGATGGATGTAATGTGTAAAATAACTTTGGCTAAGGGCATACGATATAATTCTGATTAAAATTTACCATAAAAGACAGAGAAAAAGCTGATGTATTGAGCAGTAAAATAAGATTGAGAATGTATCCCTTTTGTTAAGGCTGTCCCTATTTGTTACAATAGTCCAGTGCTTGTATATAATTATCTTAATATCTTTGTATCTTGATGACAAGTTAGCATTGTTGAAGGAATCACCTATTCTTCGGCAAAAAATTAATGGTATCTTTGGGCACGGAGATTCTTTATTACACAGAGAAAGTTTTTGTCAAATTCCACATCTGGATTTTTCGAATGTGACAATTATCATAATGAGCAAGATCTGAATAAAGGGAGTTACTTTACTCAACCATTATCTTGAAAAGAGCCCTACATTAGAGCTAGAATGAGTTTTCTGTGTACGTGTCCAAATGACTTGGGTATAGTATAATGGGGAAACTCTTCCATCACTGAAAGTGCACATTACCAAGCAGGAGTGCAATCAAGAGAGGGAGCCTTATCTTGGATAGGAATGTCAAAGGCATTCATCAGTCCATTAGTTCTTTGGAATTCCTGACAGATGCACGGACCAAAAAAGAGAGCAGGACAAAAGTTTCATTGTCCTAAAGAGAACCTTTCTGGACTTATTCTTTACGGTTATAAGCCAAATTCTTCCCTTGTGTATGTATATGCAGCTCCTATTGAGTTATGTTGCTGGCTTATTTCTGTGGGGAGAATTTAGCAGTGTCTTTCCATTAAGACTTAATGAAAAGTCTGGCATATCTTTCTTTCAAGAATGAAGAAAACTCCCAAGAAAAAGCTTTCAGGGTCCTTTGGTCACATGTGCACAGAGGAGCTGAAGCAGGTGAAACTCTCCAGGGGTATGTACGGAGGGCAACAGTGGCTGTGCAGTATGCTCCCTCTTCTATCCCAACCCCACAGAAGCCTTTTGGCTACCATCTGGACCATTCAGGGGTCTGTTAGTCATGGGGGCTGTTTGTGGAATGACAGTACACTGGGGGGCGGGGGGGAGAGGGGAAGTGCGAGAGAGGGAAGGTTTAATGGCCCTGTATTTCATTTTAGCATTTTGTAATTTACTACTATCCTTTTACTCATTTAAAAATATAAATACATCCAAACAATGATTTGTAAATCAGAAACAAAGGCTAAAGTGCATAGCTGAGACTGATATTTAAGAATTAAAATTTAAACATTCACAAATAAATTACAGATCTTATCGAATTTTGCTATACATTTAATCCTAATAAATGAGTGTTCTGAACAATCAAAGTTTAAACCGACATTTTTATCTTGGAACTAAATTCTGCTTTCTGTTTCACTATAATAAAGTTGAAGCAGATTCTTCATTAATCTATATAGTTCCACTGAAGACAATAAAAACCAACCACACAATTATAAACTTTCCAAAGTAATTGTTAGAACCTAACCACTCTCCAGCAGCGACATGACTCAAAGGACCAAAGGGCATGCAGCCACTCCCCCAAGGTGTGGGACAAGCCTCCTCCCTACTTGGAGTGCCTTGTCTCCTCTCCTTGCTTGGGCTGGGTCCTGAGTTATTTTTCTGATGCCTGGCATCTCCACCCAACATGATGCCTCTCTGTGCCTGAGACCTAAGCAGTGCTGTCCCTTGGGAAAAATGAATAATGCTACTAATGGGCAAAGGTTTAAAAACCCCAGTACCCAAGAAACAAGAAAATACACCAGCACAATCCTAGTAAGAAGTGATATACCCCAAAATAACAGTATAACAAAACGGACTTTATTGGGAGCAGGAAAATAGGATCTGGGGAAGGAGGGTTATGTCGTTAACTAATACATACTAAACACAACCAAATCCACCTGCTAATACTCAGCTCTTCCCAAGGGGGGAGGGATAGCTCAGTGGTTTGAGCATTGGCCTGCTAAACCCAGGATTGTGAGCTCAATCCTGGAGGGGGCCACTTAGGGATCTGGGGCAAAATCAGTACTTGGTCCTGCTAGTGAAGGCAGGGGGCTGGACTCGATGACCTTTCAAGGTCCCTTCCAGTTCTAGGAGATAGGATATCTCTATTAATTATTATTATCCCCAACTCCCTCTCTGGCGATATGCTGATGAGGAGTCCAGAGATAAGGGCTGCAGCCTTGTGAACGAATGTTGGCTGGCTTAAAACAAAACAACAGTGATTGTGATGGGACGTCCACCCCACACTGGCAGAGAAGGGGTTAAAAGCAGCCTAGGGAGGTGCATGGGGAGAAGCCAGTCTGAAAGAGGCTGTGAGGAGCAGCCAATCAGGGCCCAGTAGGCCCATATAAAAAGAGCAGCAGGGCCAGAGGCAATCAGTTGCTTCAGGGAGCCCAATGGAGAGCATTGGGTTCCTAGAATGCTGCAGGAAGGTAGCACCTTGGACTGGGTAGCTGCTAGCATGGACTGGGGGAGCCAGAGAGAGAGAGCGCTCCTGGCTGGCTGCTGGGATTTGCAGGCTTGAGTCCTGAGAAGAGGGTGAAGAAGGTGCTGGGGCTCAAAACTGAAACTAAAACTAGTCCTTGTCTCTGAGTCAGGCTGTCCCCTCCCACTGAAGGTCTGAGCAGCCCTGGCTCATCATTGACCCAGCAAACTGCCTGTCCATATCACTCCATGCAGAAGCCTCGCTCTTGGCCTCAGCAGGAGTTTCTACTCCACTCAGTCCCCATGCCTGACTCCAAGCATGCTGGGAAATGGTATCAGAGGGTTCTGGTAGCCATTACAGTTGTAGTTAGATCAGTCTAACACTCCAGGAGGTGACAAACTCCAAGTGGGATTCTGGGTAAGTTTACAGTATATACTTAATACCATATTTTCATTTTATCCAGCAATTAACCTTATGTTAAACCTGCAATTCCAGTTTTACTTAGAGCTTAATCCTGAAGGTTCACAGTCTGGAGAAACAAGTATCGACCCTGCATTGCATAAGAGAAAATGAAGATTTCCTGGACAGATGTCAGGATATGCTTCT
This sequence comes from Terrapene triunguis, assembly GCF_002925995.2. NCBI lineage: Eukaryota > Metazoa > Chordata > Testudines > Emydidae > Terrapene > Terrapene triunguis. The sequence goes on along the minus strand of NW_020664409.1, from coordinate 47,286,085 downwards.
ACAGGCACAACATTCTGAAGAATCAGAGCAGGCTGCGCAGGGGACAGAGGGACGGTGAAGAAATTTGGCAGCATGTGACCTCCAGAAGAAGAAAGAGGAGCGTCCATGTACCAGCAATGGAGATACAGGTGAGCAACTGTTTTCATGTTCTCTCCACAGGTACTAATGCGGAGAGTAAACTAGATGATACATCTGAGGGAAGGGAGCAGAAGGAGACTCCACCGATTGGAAGGTATGAGATACACTGTCATAGGGATGGGGGTTCCACGACCACTGCTCCCAAGAGAAGGAGGCGGGTGGTGGTGGTCGGGGGACTGAGTCATCTATCTGCCGCCCTGACCAGAAAAACCGAGAGGTCTGCTGCTTGCCAGGAGCTAGGATTCACGATGTGACGGAGAGACTGCCGAGACTCATCAAGCCCTCGGATCGCTACCCCTTCCTGCTTCTCCAAGTGGGCACTTAGGGTTGTCAGGTCCTCTGGTTAAAAACTGGGCATCTGGCAACCCTAAATGGCTTTTGGACCCAGAAGCCAAAAACTAGACTGTCCAGGTAAAACCTGTACGAGTGGCAACCCTAAGTAAGCAGCACAAAAATAACTTTATTTTTGCCTATATTTCCAACTTAGTTATTCTCATACTGGAAGACATCTGAAAATGAAAACTATAAATCCAAATACAATCTGGTTTTAGAAAATGAAAACAAAAAAGGTTTTGCTATTAAAACCTTTCTCGAAATATCCTAAGCAGCAGAAACTGTCGTTTTGTCCACTTCCTGACAAGCTCCTGCAGTCTGAAATTGAAAGTCATGAACTGCCTTAATTCAGCAAACATGAATCTGTCATTGTATCAAGGTTTTAATCAGAAGAAGATTTGCACAGTATCACTGACGTGGCACTTGTAGTAGTAGCTGATGATATTCCCAGAGAAATTTTGCTTGAATTCAGTACAACTGAATACCCCATAGCTGAGCTACAAAGCAACAAAGCTGAAGATCCCATAGATTATCTTAAAACAAACAAACAAAAAAACCCCAAAGACCTTGTAGGCGAATTTGAAAGGAGCAAAACAAAAGGCGCTGTAGATGAGTAAGTCAACGCATTCTTGCTGCTGAAATAGGTTTGGCATTCCGTCTGATAAAAGTGACTTTCAAGACATAGTTTTATCAGACTCGGCTGAATAACCTTGCTCTTCTTGCAATTGAAAAAGACAAGATAGCAAGGTTATAGCTGGAACAGTTTGCCAAGGAAAAGTGTCACGGTCATGCAAGGTTCCAGTATTTGGAAATATACAAGCCAACATGATTTGGGTGAGATTCCACTTTTGTTTAGGCTTCTGACTTATGTTTTTTTTTTTAAACTTTAAAAAAGATAAGGCGACATGACCATTTGGCCCCATGCGCAATAGTTTCTGACCGTGCTCTGACCTTTAAATCTGCCTGTCACTGGGGCAATTCTATGTAGGTTGAAAAGTTGTGACTCTTACTGATCTTGCACACAGAGTTCCCTATGTACCAATACTTTCACCTGTGAAGATGCTTTTCAAAGTTCAAGAAGCTGTGCAGTGGCTGAAGTCAGAGCCAGAGCCAAGCTGTTGAACACATTATGGTCTCCCCGCCCCATATAACGAAGCGTTCCTGTCTGACTGTGTGCAAGATCTTTAATTACCTTCAGTCTCAGGCTGATCAGATTTCAGAGTGGTAGCCGTGTTAGTCTGTATCAGCAAAAACAATGAGGAGTCCTTGTGGTACCTTAGCGACTAACAAATGTATTTGAGCATAAGCTTTCGTAGGCTAAACCCCACTTCTTCAGATGCATGGAGTGAAAAATACAGTAAGCAGAATATATATGATAGCACATGAAAAGATGGGAGTTGCCTTACCAAGTGTGGGGGTGTCAATGCTAACGAGCCAATTCAATTAAGGTGGAAGTGACCTATTCTTTTCCCTCTGCTGATACTCACACCTTCTTGTCAACTGTTTGAAATGGGCAACCTTGATTGGCCTCATTAGCACTACAAAAGTAATTTCCCCTCCCTTGGTATTCACCCCCTCTTGTCAACAGTTGAGAATAGGCATCTGATACGAAAACTGCCCATTGTCTCTGGCATCACCATGCACAATTTACATTAAAGACAGGGAGATAACTATCCTCCATCTCGTCTGGAAGAAAACCTGTTTGTCCGTTTGTTTGGTTACAGACTTTAAAGCATAATATCCATAATTTCTTATACAGTGTTTAATACATACATTTCACAATCATGTTAATTACCAGTGGGTCACTGGTTATTTGATATCTCACATGACTTTCTTTATAGATAAGTATCATGACAGCAATGTGTTAGGTGTATTGAGTTTGTTAGGCCAGATAGGAGTTGTTACATAATGAACCATTTGCCAGCTGGCATTGAGGGGCTCTTAGGGTCACAAAGGCATGTTTCCCACACCTTGAATCATTCTTGCAGCTCTTCTCTGAACCCTTTCCAATCTGTCCACATCCTTTTTGAAATGTGAACATCAGAACTGGACACACTATTCCAATAATGGTCTCGCTAATGCCATACACAGAGGTAATAGTACAACATGTCTACTTTTACTTGCTGTTCTCCTGCCTATGCACCAAAGGCTACATCTACACTGGCACGCATACCTGAGGACTAGATTGTGTATGTGGTTGCTTGTGCTCCACATACCCATGCCCACATATGCTGTGCTGCACATGGGTATAATGCTGTGTATATGTGTATACCTGCGTCCACACTCATAGTGCTACTCCAAGTATATAAGGTTAGCGCTTGCATTTCAGGGGTGGTATCCCAGGGTTGTGTGCATCACAGGGAGATAATATAGGAACCATTTTGTTGCGTACTGTAGGTACTGCTCCCTGCCTTCACACATTTGCCAGTGGTGCTTCCTGATCATGTCGCCCCTAACTTTTATTCACTGCAAAACCGGGTTGAAGCCATGGATCATTTGTAAATGGTTCTGCTCTTACTCCTTATAGAGGGAACAATGTTTGTGCAGTGTAGGCAGTGCTCAGCCTGGTACATGATGGTATTTGGGCAACATTTTCTTAGACATTGAAAACAGCTGATCTTGAGAGGCAATGAAAATTCATTCATGTCACACTGGACAAATACACTGGTATTGCCATAGTATGGCCTTTGGTGGATCATCACTTCTGATCCAGGAGAACCAGCATGGTGTGGTGGGATCACAATGTCTTGGAAAGATGGGATGACTAGCAGTGGCTTCAGAACTTCCGAATGAGGAAACAGACCTTAATGGAGTTCTGTGAGCAGCTTGCATTAATCCTCCAGCAGAACACTCAATTCAGGGAAGCCATAGTGGTTCAGAAGCAGATTGCTATTGCCTTGTGGAGAATGGTTGTGGAATGTGCATTTGGTAGGCTGAAGGCTCATCGGTGCTGCCTGTGCACCCGCCTGGATGCCATTTATATGATTGTTGCCTGCTGTGCCCTGCACAACATTTGAGAGAGTAAAGGACAGTGGTTTCCATGCCAAGTGGGTTCAGGAAAAATACAGCTTGCAAATTCTGTACAGGCAGCTGGATTCCATACAGATGCACCCCAGTCCTGGGCCCTAGTGGGAAATGGAAATTAGGGACTCTATATGTGCACATATGTTGACACAGCAGGGATCTTGAGGGGCAACAATGTCAAGGGACACCTTCACATCCTTTCTCTTTATCTGCTTTAAATGTACATTAGAGAACATACCTACCTACTTATGGGCCATGTGGGCTGGTGTGTTGATGCAACAGCACCCCCTCTGTCCTGGCAGAGAATTGCACTAGAGTTTGCTCAGTCTGGTGGGATGGTCAGTGAGTTTCTCTTGCCCAAGTCCTGTTGGGGGCGTGGGTTTTTGCCTTATTCCTGGTGAGGTCAACTGGTCCTGGCACCCAGGGGGTATGAAAACCACCTCAGTTCTTCAGTCTCTCAGGCATGCCCACTCCACTAGGTTCCAGCTTGGGGCTCTTAAGCCAGATAGGCAGAATCAGGACTCAGTGACTCCTATTGTGCCCTGAACTTCTTCCTACCTCACCTGGCTTCTGCAGGCTTTTCAGCCTGTTGGTCTGGTCATTCCCTCTGTGTCTGGGCAGCTTCTCAGCAGCTTGCTGGCAGGAGTTCCCTTCTCCAGTGTGCTTGCTCGTCTGGCAGCCATCCCGGCCCTCTGCTTCTCAGCTCTTTTATTCTCCTAGATGCTGTGAGGCTGCCAATCAGCCTTGGATGGTAGTACCTGCATTAACCCCTGGGTTGCTGGGCCAGCATGGGATATATACACCCCATTACAAGGGTACATAGCTTTTTAAGGGATTTGTTCCCATTTGAAGTGCTGCAGCTGAAGTTCGTTATCTGTTGCTGTGGGTCACATTGTACACATTAAAGCCAATTATTACTGGGCGCCTACATTGTGTCATCAGCATGGGGATGGGTTTCTGCTGTGGAGCATAGCAGCAGTGATGTAATGAGTTCATTATTCAACGTTTGTCCTTCTCACTATTGACACTTGAATGTAAGCCAACTCATCTGTTGTGATTCATTTTGAAAAAAATAATGGGGTGGGTCTGATGGCAACAATTTCAGGCATTGATACATATGACTTGCTTTTTTATTTTGCATCTCCTTGATCCCAGTTACAACAGTATGGGAAGCCTTCATACAATTTACATAATGGTTTCTGATTTCACTTTAAAAGGTGAAGGACTTGTTTGCACTTCTTTTGGGAAATACTGGTTTTGAAGTACTTAACTGAATAGCACAAATAACTGATTAATGGAACCCCCTAATTTTAGTCTTTCAAGAACTGCCTAGGGTGGGGTTTTTCCCCATTTATGGAGACAAATTCTATTATTAATGTGCCTGCATAATGTTCAGCACCTTAAGTAATGGGTTTATGAGGAATAGCTGGGGAGGGGAGAGACATGCAACCATTATGTTAATGTAGTGATTTAGAATTGGCAACAGTGCCGAGTGCAATTCACAGCTGTTAGAGCCCACTAATCCCTGGTGTGCTTGGAAGGTGCTTAAGGTCTTGAGGGGGTGGTTTTGGTACAGGGTACTGACAGATACTGTAATATTGCCAGTAAATTTTTATTTAGGTTTTCAAATTTCAACATGTTCAATAAAGGCATTAAGACCCAGATTAATCAGTGCCATACTGCCTATGTATAAGACATATGCTTAGCTGAAAATTAATAGTGATTTTTACAGCACAGGAAACATACACTCCACTATTCCCATTCCTGCCATGTATCCCTAGGACTTCAGGTATTTCCCTCCAGGTTTGGGAAAGACTCAAACATTTCCACTATAATGGCACCAAAGTTTTTCACGCCATTCTATTACATGAGGTAGGAAGCTTGGGGCCCATTCCTAATCCAAAAAACATTTTCATTTCACTTACTGTGGAAGGAGGAGGTACACCCAGTTAAATCATGTCAAACGCCTTACAGAAATCTGAGTATATTATGCCAACACAGTTACCTTTAACAACCAAACTGGTAATCTCCTATAAAATAGATACCAAATTTGTTTCACAAGACCTTTTTTCTATAAAACCATTATTGATTGGCATTAGTTACGCTACCGTCTTTTAAGTCTTTAGTGATTGCATCCTTTCCATGATCTTGTGTGTGTATTTTTATATATCTACAGATATAGACATAGATAGTCCCAACCAGTGATGTATACATATCCATGTTCTGATGTGTGTGTGTGTGTGTATATATAAATATATGTGGAATCTCCAGGAATGTTACTTGACATGGCCCAGGCTTGACAATGTACACTAAAAGATGATGAAACCACATTTACTTGGGTGAATTCTCGCCTCTGTTACTACAGTACAAATTAATTTTTGATTCTTTATCTTAATTAATTATATAATCTTTACATTTTAGCACCTTTTGTAATATATTCTCAGTTCAGGATAGCAAAGTGAAGAATGATTTCTTGACTAGAGAGAAGTTCAGAATTGACCTTAGAAACCTGCTCAGGAACTTGCTGTCCTAATGAAGTTATATTAAATATAACAATTAAATTTTATCTCCATGTGTCTGAACACAGGGCACTTTAAAAGATAGTCCTAACTGCTAGCATAAAACACAATATTCTAAGATTCAAGTAGAAGATTAGTAAAGTAACTTAGTTTGTAAACTTGGTTGAGTTATTAAGGAGGATAAACTTCATTTAAAAAAAATGATCTCACATCACATCAAGATAATAAGTGTAAAGGTGGAAACCTAATGACTTGACCAAAATATCTTTGAGAAGTCACTAAGAGCCACATTTTCAAAGGTACCTAAGTGGGCTTTCACAAGCACTTAAGCAGTCTCATTAATATCAATAGGAGTTAGGCGTTAATTAACCTGCTTAGGCACTTTTAAAAATCCCATTAGTCATCTATCTGCATCTTAAGGAAACTAAATATGTTTCAAAATATGGCCCCAAATGCAAAAGCAACAAGCAACTTTCTAAACCCAATGATTGTTAATTTGTTCTTGTACATGCTATTCTTCACCTTTTACCCTTGTAGTAAATGCTAAAGATAATTCAGCTAATAATGTGATCTAGGAGACACTGAAACACTAGACAAGTATTTTGTAGAAGGCATGGAGCATCTAGTAGCTGGAATACACCATTTGGTAAGGGTTCTTAAGATTCAGGCCTCTCAAGACTATTTTTGTTCTCCAAAGAGTCTCTCAAGGACCTTATTTTGGAGAGTTTTCCCAGTTGTTCACATTAATGTCTCTGACCTCTCATTGGGGCGATCTGTTACTTTTCTTACATATTATCAATATGATATATTTTCTTGATCCTTCCACTGTGTGGATTTTGTAACATTCACAAGAGAAGCCAAATACTATGACATAATTAAAATGGCATGAACAAATAAAATGACTTACAATCACTCAGGCATTTTTAAACTTACATATGATTACAAGTTTAAGGATGTGTAGTACTGTAAATAAATAACCTGGGAAGAAACCATTGTTACCTGCTTCCCTGTTTATAAAGGTAGATTTTACTCAAAGGAATAGAAAACTGTTGGAAAAACACACACTGTCTGTGTTACCACTGGATTCTGAACTGCTTTGTGAAGAAAACTCCTTCGAGGTACATATTTTAGACTTGACTTTAATGAATGTCTAAACAGAGAGACAGAACATAATTTGGCTAGCTATGACGGTCTCTGGCTGCAAATCCTTTATTTTTTCTTTGGCTATCACAGGAATATAAGAAGAATTATTCCAGAACTTAGTGTCACATCAGTGCTCCTTTGTTGTGTCTGTACTTCTTAAAATCCCTCTGTGTATTCAGTAAGTCCTGGATAGACACTATATTAGATGAGACCCTTCTAATTTTTTTATTTTTACAGCTCTATCTGCAGTTCCCTAGTAGGATGATTACAGTATTTGCTATGTTCATACCCATCAAAATTATAACTGTGTAGTCAGGAGGGTTGACGAGGGGGCAGAACACTTTCTAAAACGTGGTGTGTTTATACCCTAAGTCTAATTCCTGATTTCTGTCAATATGGTATAGTGTAGTGTGAACAGCATCAGATAATTAAATTAATCTTAGTTTTGGGGAACATCTGCCTGTTTGTACATGGTCCCTGATTCAACTTCCTATGTGAATTCAGTGAGCATGAATATTAACAAAATGAAAATTACTCTACAAATAAAATGGAGGATGAGACTGCTAGCATTGGATCAGATCTTTCTAGCCATTTGTTTTCTATGTAGGATATGAGAAACTAGGAATAAGTTATTTCATTCCTTTACCTGTTCTTTCCAAGAGCTACGTCTTGGAGGGAGAAAATAATGCCACCACCTTCAATTCTTCATTAGCCCTGGTGTGCAATCCACATGTGACTGGGGATCTTCATGGGTGTGGAAGGAAGAAGGAGGAACAGAACAGGGGCTTGCCAACTTTCTGTGTCATTCTCCCCTTGTAAAACTTGGAAGGTTCCATGAATAGAGAATGCAATATCAACATTATATTATATGGTTCTCACTAGAACTAGCTGAACAATGAAAACCTGACATTCAAGGTGTCTGAAACAGATCCATTTGATTTTTTTATTCTGAATTTTTTAATTTGAACTCTTGACTCCCCCCCCTCCATTTTTTTATTGACAGAATTTTTAACAGAAAACTCACTGTTTGGTTAATTAAAAATATTTCCAATGTTTTTTAACTTAAAATGAAAAAAGAGAGAGACAATTTTACACACACATGCGCGCACACACACACGCGGCAAAGTAAAATAAAAAAAGGCCCCCATATTATGAAAAATTTTTTCATTAAAAAGTATATTCCCACATTGACATCCTCCCTGAGGGTGTGTTTCGGTGCAGTCATTAGCAGGGATACTTTTCATAAGGCTTATGTTATGCACAGTGCACAGGTTTAACAGACCCACACAATGGTGGAAAGCAGTGAAAAGCAAACCTCAAATTGCTATACCTGTTCTTCTGAGTAGATAATGACTCTTTAATGTATTAATCTTTGAGGAGAAATAACCTCTCTTCTTTAATTGTAATTAAAATTGAGTTAGGGCAATTTGAAGATAAGTGGTATAGTCTCTTTGCTCACTTAGGGTCTGATTCAACTCCTGTGAAAGTCAATATTGGTTTCATCTGACACTGCAAGGACCAGGCTTTTTAAATCTTTCTTGGGTGCAGAAATTTCAAGGTTGGCTTACATAGTGTTTTGTGGAAGGCATGATCTCCTGCAACTCCAGGTATGCTGAGAATGTTTGTGGAACATAGTGATGCTCAAGGGGCACTGGTTCATTGGGAGTATGATGTCTGCCAAAATCCTGCTTCCACAGATAGATCAGACATCCAGTCTGAAGTGGTGTGATTATCTACGACTTGGTTTGCTGTCTGTGTTCATTCTATTTAATGAAAGCCTCCACTTTTCCATAATTCCTCATTTCATAGCACTTTCCCTTAGCTGAATGTTTAGTTCAATTTTATCATATTATCATATACTATGCTCAAGGCCCTACCAAATTCATGGTCCATTTTGGTCAATTTCACGGTCTAGGATTTTAAAAATAGTAAATTTCATGATTTCAGCTATTCAAATCTGAAATGTCACGGGGTCTTTTAATTGTTGGGGTCTTGAACCAAAAAAGAGGTGTGGGTGTGTGTATGGGCGTGCAAGGTTATTGAATGGGGGGTTGTGATACTGCTACCCTTACTTATGCACTGCTGCTGGTGGCAGCCTGCCTTCAGAGCAGGGCAGCTGGACAGTGGCGGCTGCTGGCCAGGAGCCCAGCTCTGAAGGCAGAGCTGCCACTACCAGCACCGCAGAAGTAAGGACGGCATGGTATGGTATTGTCACCCTTACTTCTGTGATGCTGCCTGCAGAGCTGGGCCCTCAGTCAGCAGCCGCCACTCTCTGGCTGCCCAGCTCTGCAGACAGCAGTGCAGAAGCAAGGGTGGTATGGTATGGTATTTCCACCCTTACTTCTGCGCTGCTGCTGGCGGGGCGCTGCCTGCTGGGCTGGGCACCTGGCCAACAGCCGCCACTCTCCGGCTGCACAGCTCTGAAGGCAGTGCAGAAGTAAGTGTGGCAATACTGTGACTCTCCTAAAATAACCTTGTGACCCCCCCCGCAATCCTTTTTGGGTCAGGACCCCCAACTTGAGAAATGCTGGTCTCCCCCATGAAATCTGTATAGTATAGGGTAAAAGCACACAAAAGACCAGATTTCGTGGTCCATGATGCGTTTCTCATGGCCGTGAATTTGGTAGGGCCCTAACTATGTACAAACTAGATACCCAGCCAGATCTTCCTCACTCCATTGTTCTATACTCATATCTGTGGTGAACTCTTGAACCTTTTGGTGATATTTTTGTCACAGTGGGTGCATGTGGGGAGTGATTATTTTTGTCCTTAACATCACTTTTTTTTAATTCAAATCTTCAGAAAAATTGTGGATGTGGAGAAATAGGTATAATAAGGGGGAGGGATAGCTCAGTGGTTTGAGCATTGGCCTGCTAAACCCAGGGTTGTGAGTTCAATCCTTGAGGGGGCCATTTGGGGATTGAGTTGGGGATTGATCCTGCTTTGAGCAGGGGGTTGGACTAGATGATCTCCTGAGGTCCCTTCCAACCCTGATATTCTATGATTCTATTCTATCTGAATATAGATTTGTGTTAAGTTTGGACACAGACCGCAGTGAAATTTGCTAGTTAATAAATATTTCCGTGTCTACTCCTTATGTTGGTATAATACTTTATCAATATCTCATTTTAATGCCATATCTGAGATTTTAAAATCGATTTTAATGGCTCTACTTTGGGGATAGTCAGGTTGTACAAAGGCTAGGCAAAAATAAATCCTTAGTGGATACCATAAAATAATAATAATAAAAAAATTATACAGAGCTACATACACAATAATAATAATACCTAGTTCTTACATACCTTTTTGCATAAGTAGATGTCAACATGCTTTACAAAGCAGGTCAGTATCATTATCTCCATTTGACAAATGGGGACATGACTTACCCTTGGGCATCCAGTAGGCCAGTAAGACATTATGACTCATATGTGTTCCACGAGATATACGATTGCCTTGACTTTTTTGTTCTGATGTACAGAGCTATTCATGGCAGAGCTGAATATCTATGAATACAAACTAGACCAGCTAAGTAGTGCATAGCATATCTAAGGACTGCATTGTCTAATCACCTCATGTCTCTTCGAAATCACAGGTGCTGAATAAGAGGAATGTGTTTAAAGTACATTTGGTTCTTCTGGTAGGTAGATGAGAGGCTTTTTAAAAAAAAAAAGTTCAACAAAAAATGTCCAAAAGGTACGTAGGGTTCGATTATATCTCCAGCACAGTCGTGAATAATGAACAGCTCTGGGGTGAACTGTGCCTCAAATACACTGAGGCTCAAAACGCTTTCTGCTTCCTGCTGCTCCAAGGAGTAGAAGTTTGCTGCTTGTCTATAGATGCCACAGACCCCCTGTTTGGCTGATGCAGGGAGCTAAGTCTGGGCCCCTTCCTGTGCACGTGGCTAGGGAGTGAGCAGGTGGACAGTGTGACAGGTTGGGTCACAGAAACTCCCTTGGGACTGCCACCTGATGTGCTGAGACTACCTATAAGCCCGTTTTCCCTGGCAGCTTGGAACTTCAGTACCCTGCCTAGTTGTGCCAGACACACTAGCCTGCTACAAACACCGACCCAGGTCTGAACCACATCCCCCAAAAGCTGCAGGCTTAACTGAAAACAGATTAAGAAGTGCTCCTGTCTCCAACACCCAGATATCCAATGGGATCCAAACCCCAAATAAATCTGTTTTACTCTGTATAAAGCTTATACAGGGTAAACTATATCCACTGGATCCCCCTTGCCCACGTTTGTTGACCCCTTCAAAGAACTCTAATAGATTAGTAAGACATGATTTCCCTTTACAGAAACCATGTTGACTATTGCCCAACAATTTATGTTCTTCTATGTGTCTGACAATTTTATGCTTTACTATTGTTTCAACTAATTTGCCCGGTACTTACGTTAGACTTACCAGTCTGTAATTGCTGGGATCACCTATAGAGCCCTTTTTAAATATTGGCGTTACATTAGCTATCTTCCAGTCATTGGGTACAGAAGCTGATTTAAAGGACAGGTTACAAACCATAGTTAATAGTTCCGCAATTTCACATTTGAGTTCTTTCAGAACACTTGGGTGAATGCCATCTGGTCCCGGTGACTTGTTACTGTTAAGTTTATCAATTAATCCCAAAACCTCCTCTAGTGACACTTCAATCTGTGACAATTCCTCAGATTTGTCACCTACAAAGGACAGCTCAGGTTTGGGAATCTCCCTAACATCCTCAGCCGTGAAGACTGAAGCAAAGAATTCATTTAGTTTCTCTGAAATTACTTTATCGTCTTTAAGTGCTCCTTTTGTATCTCGATCGTCCAGGGGCCCCACTGGTTGTTTAGCAGGCTTCCTGCTTCTGATGTACTTAAAAAACATTTTATTACCTTTTGAGTTTTTGGCTAGCTGTTCTTCAAACTCCTTTTTGGCTTTTCTTATTGCATTTTTACACTTAATTTGGCAGTGTTTATGCTCCTTTCTATTTACCTCACTAGGATTTGACTTCCACTTTTTAAAAAATGCCTTTTTAGATGTTCCAATAAGCTTCTTTGGCAGACTAGACTCCTTCCTAATCTGGGTCCAGCAATCACTCACACCCCTGTAGTTACTGTCCTTTGTTCCAGTTTCTTTCAGGCATCTCTTTGGGGTGGAGAGGCTATCTCTTGAGCCAGCTGAAGACAAAATGGAGGGGTATCCAGGGGCTAATATAGTCTTTCTCTTGTCCCACCTCACAGCCACAAGATGGGGTCTCTAGCCACCTGGACAAGTCACATGTCTCTGAATGATTCAGCTTTTTGCAGTCCAACACCATTGTTTACATGTTAGTTTGAATGTTCCCAGGAAAGCTCAGATGTGGATTGGCATCTCCAAAGTCCGTTGCTAGTTAAGTACTCCCAAATACTTGAATAACCCAACCCCTTAGCCCTATGTTGACCAAATCTGTTTTATGAACTTCCTACAGCAAACACTTTAAATACAAGCATAGAGCCAATGCTCATAATTTCAGATATAAAAATGATACATGCATGCAAATAGGATGAATATATTCAGTAGATTATAACCTTTGCAAAGATATGTTACATGGCATACATAGCATAAAACATATTCCGGTTATGTCATATTTACACTCATAAGCATATGTCCATAAAGCATTATGGGGTGCAACTTCACAGACAGTGCCCACATAACTCTTCACCCCAGAACCTAAGGGCCAGGGACCAAGTACAGATGGGAAAGGGTGTTTGTTTGAGTCTTCCTGTCTCATTTATTCTGCAGCCCAGGAATATAGAATCATAGAATCATAGAATATCAGGGTTGGAAGGGACCTCAGGAGGTCATCTAGTCCAACCCCCTGCTCAAAGCAGGACCAATTCCCAACTAAATCATCCCAGCCAGGGCATTGTCAAGCCGGGCCTTAAAAACCTCCAAGGAAGGAGACTCCACCACCTCCCTAGGTAACGCATTCCAGTGCTTCACCACCCTCCTAGTGAAATAGTGTTTCCTAATATCCAACCTAGACCTCCCCCACTGCAACTTGAGACCATTGCTCCTTGTTCTGTTATCTGCCACCATTGAGAACAGCCAAGTTCCATCCTCTTTGGAACCCCCCTTCAGGTAGTTGAAGGCTGCTATCAAATCCCCCCTCATTCTTCTCTTCTGGAGACTAAACAATCCCAGTTCCCTCAGCCTCTCCTCATAAGTCATGTGCTCCAGACCCCTAATCATTTTTGTTGCCCTCCGCTGGATTCTTTCCAATTTTTCCACATCCTTCTTGTAGTGTGGGGCCCAAAACTGGACACAGTACTCCAGATGAGGCCTCACCAATGTCGAATAAAAAAATATAGCAAATATAGAATCTAGCATTTACTATTGATGCTATATATCTTATTAAAGAGAATCAGATAATGAAAACCAGAGAGTATCATTGAATAGGACAGTCAGAAACTTGTTTTATTGTCCACTGTGGATTTTCCTAAGGCGACAACAAGAAATCATTTCAAGACTCTTGTAAACAAGAGAGGCATGTGCAGTGAAACAAATGTCTGTCCAGATGTAATGTTTGTGTTACATTGGAGCATATTGAATTTGAAGAAATCTGTTGACTGGATATTGAGCAAAATAACTCTAAGGGTATGTCTACACTACGAGGGTAGTTCGATTTCACTTAAATCGAATATGTGGAATCGATATTGCAAAGTCGAACGTGTGTGTCCACACTAAGGACAGTAATTCGACTTTGTGAGTCCACACTAACGGGGCAAGCGTCGACATTGGAAGCGGTGCACTGTGGGCAGCTATCCCACAGTTCCCGCAGTCCCCGCTGCCCATTGGAATTGTGGGTCGAGCCGCCAATGCCTTCTGGGTTAAAAAAAATGTGTCGAGGGTGCTTTTGGGTAAGTGTCGTCATCCGTCCGTCACTCCCGCCCTCCCTCCCTGAAAGCGCCGGCGGGAAATCAGTTTGCGCACTTTTCTGGTCAGTGACAGCGCGGACACCACAGCACTGTGAGCATGGAGCACGCTGCGACCATCGCTGCAGTTGTGGCCGTTCTCAACACCTCGCAGCTTCTCATCCACCTTTCCCAGACGCAGATACAGAGAAATCAGGTGAGGAGGCTACGGCAGCGGGGTGAGGATCTGAAGTCTGAGAGTAGCACAGACCTGTCCGAAACCACGAGACCCAGCGCCGAGGACATCACGGTGGCAATGGGTCATGTGGAAGTGGTGGAACGGCGATTCTGGGCCCGGGAAACAAGCACGGACTGGTGGGACCGCATAGTGCTGCAGGTCTGGGATGAATCACAGTGGCTGCGAAACTTTCGCATGCGGAAGGGGACTTTCATGGAACTTTGTGAGTTGCTGTCCCCTGCCCTGAAGCGCAATGACACCCGGATGCGAGCAGCCCTGACTGTCCAGAAGCGAGTGGCCATAGCCCTCTGGAAGCTTGCAACGCCGGACAGCTACCGGTCAGTCGTGAACCAGTTTGGCGTGGGCAAATCTACCGTGGGGGTTGTTGTGATGCAAGTAGCCAACACAATCGTTAAGGTACTGCTCTCAAAGGTAGTGACCCTGGGAAACGTGGAGGTCATCATAGATGGCTTCGCCGCGATGGGATTCCCAAACTGCGGTGGGGCTATAGATGGAACTCACATCCCTATCCTGGGACCGGACCACCAGGCCAGCCAGTACATCAACCGAAAGGGCTACTTTTCTATGGTGCTGCAAGCACTGGTGGACCATAGGGGACGTTTTACAAACATCAACGTCGGATGGCCGGGCAAGGTTCATGACGCTCGCGTGTTCAGGAACTCAGGCCTGTTTAGACGGCTGCAGGAAGGTATTTACTTCCCGGACCACAAAATAACTCTTGGGGATGTGGAGATGCCTACAGTGATCCTCGGGGACCCAGCCTACCCGCTAATGCCCTGGCTCATGAAGCCCTATACTGGCGCCCTGGACACTGAAAAAGAACTGTTCAACTACCGGCTGAGCAAGTGCAGAATGGTGGTGGAGTGTGCTTTTGGCCGTCTCGAGGGGAGATGGAGAAGCTTACTGACTCGCTGTGATCTCAGCGAAACCAATATCCCCATTGTTATATCAGCTTGCTGTGTGCTCCACAATCTCTGTGAGACCAAGGGGGAGACCTTTATGGCGGGGTGGGAGGTTGAGGCAAATAGCCTGGCTTCTGATTACGACCAGCCAGACAGCCGGGCGATTAGAAGAGCCCAGCGGGACGCGCTGTGCATCAGGGAGGCTTTGAAAGCTAGGTTCCTCAGTGAGCAGGGTAACCTGTGACTATTAACTTTGTTTAAAGAGAAGCTGAACCTGCCCCCGTTTCTTTACCCATTTTATGTTGACTATCCTCTCCAGCTACATACCCCCTTCACCCCCTTCCCAAAAAATAAAATCAGTTCTATTTTCTTAATGAACACTGTTGTCTTTATTACTGTTTTCGCGGGAATGCTTTAAACCTGGGACGCAGACTGTGGTGGGGGGCGGGTGTAGTGTAGTGATGCAAATGATGCCTCTAAACTCCAGGAATGACAGGCTCCGCAGTGGTGGACTGGTTGTTTCAACGGAGCCTGCCAGCCGTCCTGGGCGGGACTGCGTGTATGTGTCGGCTATGTGACTTTCTGGCAGGGGGAGGAGGGTTACAGATCCCCTGCTGCGTGGCTCTGTGAGCCAGGATAAGGACCACTGCATAAGATCTGTAACTGCCCTCCCCCGCCACAAAGTCACAGAGCAACCCCCCCACACAGAACATGAAAATCACCTCCCAGACTGACCAGGGTAACTAGTAACTGCACTGTGTATGTGCCCTGCTGCTGGAACTGCCCCCGCATCTGTACCCTGCTAAAGGTGACTGTCCTGTCCACTTACCAACCACCTTCCCCCCCTTCACACAGACTCTCCTCCAAAAGAAAATGATGGAAACAGTAATTAACAGAAACGTATATTTTATTAGTAACTACACATGAAATGGGGGGGGTGAAACTTGGACGGGGGCTTGTGTGAGGTGGGTAGGAAAGGACTTTTCAAATTTTGGGGAATGAGAGCCTTCTAGTGCTAGAGCACTCTGCAGGGGTGGAGTGAAACTTTTCACGGCCCCTGCCGCCCCTCCTTCTTTGGACTTTGGGTGAGGGGGGTATGGGACTTGGTGGCGGGGGAGGGTGGTTACAGATACACTGCAGCGGGGCTCTCTCCTCCTGCCTCCGGTCCTGCAGAACATCCACAAGGCACCGGAGTGTGTCCGTTTGCTCCCTCATCAGTCCAAGCAGCGTTTGAGTCGCCTGCTGGTCTTCCTGACGCCACCTCTCCTCCCGTTCCATGTTTGCTCTGTGCATTTGGGACAAGTTCTCCCTCCACTGTGTCTGCTGAGCTGCCTGGGCTCAGGAGCAGCACATTAGTTCTGAGAACATGTCCTCCCGCGTCTTCTTCTTCCTCCGCCTAATCTGCGCTAGCCTCTGGGACTGTGATGCCAGGCTGGGTTGGGAGACAGTCGCAGATGTGGCTGTGGGAATGGGAAAAAGGGAGTGAATTCCTCAGAAAGATAAATGTAGTTGTGAACAAAGAACATAGTCTTTCTCTGTGAACAAGACCATGCACTGCACCTATCACATGCGCACTCAGGACAAGGTCGAATTTTCGGACCTCGCCTTCAGTGCCTGTGGTCTTGCAGTGGCGATCTGAGAAGCGGGGCAGGACACCGGAATTTGTGTAGTGGGCAAACATGGTAAGCCGTAGACTTGTGGCTGCTTAAAACTTTAATAGTAGCACTGGCCTCCTTTCACATTGAAAGCAATGCCAGTCTCTGCTGCCAGCAATCGGGCAAGCATGAACTCTGCCCCTGTCCCACCCCCTCGCGGCTGTCCCAGGGAAAGATCCCTGTGTGCTGCCCCTCTCCCGCCTCCGCCGCGTGGCTGTAAAGCAGTCCCAATACTAACATTCCCCTACCTAATTCAAAGCAGGGCATCATGAGCGACATCACCCTGATGAGGATCTCGGACAGTGAAAAGGAACGGATGCTTAGGGAAAGCCTGCAAAAACCAGGGCCGTATGCCGCCATGCTCTGCAGGGCAATGTACTTGATTGTCTCCTGGCGCGGAAACGTTTCGTACCACGGAGGACCCAATAAGATCACTCTCCCCAGGAACCTCATGCACACGCTTGAACATTACCTCCAGGAGACCTTCGTTGAGATCTCCCATGAGGATTTCATCTCTATCCCCGGACATATAGACCGGATTTTGGTGTAGCTGCACTGGCAGGGACTAAAGAGTGGAGCGTCTTGGGCAGCAGAATCATGAAAAACCGGACATTGTTAGATTTTTTTTAAATAGTTGGGACTAAATAGTTAAGCGCCCAGGGCAAAGAAATCATGAAAAACCCATTGTTAATATTATAAATATTCCAGTTCTGTTAAAAATAAATGTTTAGATGTTTAAAACACTTCATGAAAAACCCATTGTTAATATTATAAATATTGAAGTTCTGTTAAAAATAAATGTTTAGATGTTTCAAACACTTACTGCTTGATCCTTCCCCTGATTCTGTGTCCGGGGTAACGGCTGGGGACGGTTGGTAGGGGATCTCAGTAAGGGTGATGAAGAGCTCCTGGCTGTCGGGGAAATCAGCGGTGCAAGCGCTGTCGACTGCCTCGTCCTCCTCATCTCCTTCCTCATCTTCCCCGTCCGCTACCATGTCCGAGGAACCGGCCGCGGACAATATCCCATCCTCAGAGTCCACGGTCACGGGTGGGGTAGTGGTGGCGGCCGCACCCAGGATGGAATGCAGTGCCTCGTAGAAACGGGATGTGTGGGGCTGGGATCCGGAGCGTCCGTTTGCCTCTTTGGTTTTTTGGTAGCCTTGTCTCAGCTCCTTGATTTTCACGCGGCACTGCGTTGCATCCCGGCTGTATCCTCTCTCTGCCATGGCTTTAGAGATCTTCTCATATATCTTTGCATTCCGTCTTTTGGAGCGCAGCTCGGAAAGCACGGACTCATCGCCCCACACAGCGATGAGATCCAAGACTTCCCGATCAGTCCATGCTGGGGCCCTCTTTCTATTCTGGGATTGCACGGTCACCTCTGCTGGAGAGCTCTGCATCGTTGCCAGTGCTGCTGAGCTCGCCACGATGTCCAAACAGGAAATGCGATTCAAACTGCCCAGACAGGAAAAGGAATTCAAATTTTCCTGGGGCTTTTCCTGTGTGGCTGGTCAGAGCATCCGAGCTCGGACTGCTGTCCAGAGCGTCAACAGAGTGGTGCACTGTGGGATAGCTCCCGGAGCTATTAGCGTCGATTTCCATCCACACCTAGCCTAATTCGATATGGCCATTTCGAATTTAGCGCTACTCCTCTCGTTGGGGAGGAGTACAGAAGTCGAATTTAAGAGAGCTCTATGTCGAACTAAATAGCTTCGTGGTGTGGACGGGTGCAGGGTTAATTCGATGTAACGGCGCTAAATTCGACATAAACGCCTAGTGTAGACCAGGCCTAAGTGTAGCAAAAGTGTAGACAGCTGGGCTTCAAGATTAAAACCATTAATGTCTGTCATTGAAATAGGGATCAGGTGCCCATCAGCTCCATGTCCTCATGGATGAAGAAGAACATGTTCTCTGATCACTTTAGTGCAGAAGTAAAGACATTCCTGATGGGTATGTTGATTAGACTTCTTCAGAGAACAGAGGACATCCAAATTACTTCTTCCTAGTTCCTGACAAACACATAGATGGTCAGGCAGAGGGCCACATTGACACTTCTCAATCTGCCCTGTGTTACCCCAGGAGAAGACCAATGAGAGCTTGAACCAAGAAGGAAATTGTCTGAGCACCTCCTTTGCTCCAGGAAGAACCATCTGTGCTGGTTCAGGTTTGCTGATCATCATGTTGGGTAGATGGGGAAAAATCAGGTCTCATTTCTTACAAAAAGGCCATATAATGATCAAAGTACTGAAGTAAAACATTCAACCAGCTCTAGTTATTTAATCTCTACTTATTTCTAAGAACATAAAGGGAGGTGCTACTGTGTTTGAGGCCAGGTCTACACTACAAACGTCTGCTGGCAAAGCTATATTGGCCAGAGGTGTGAAGAGGTATGACCCCTGACTGATATAGCTGTTCCTTCAAAAGCCCCTAGAATAGATGCGGTTACATCAGCAAAACTGTGCTTTGCCAGTATAGCATATTTTGCTTTGGGTGTGGGGATGGAATAAGTTGTGTCCACAGTATGTGTGCTTTGCCAGCATAGTATAGCTTTGCCAGCAAAGAGCTCCTGCTGTACACCTGGCTGGTAACACAATTCCAGCTCTTGACAAACACTGCTTTCATTCATGTTCAGTAAATTGCATTTTGTCCTTCATATGAATTTACTTTAAGTAAATCCAGTGGAGAAAAAGACTTTCTTTCCACTTCTTGCTAGCGTATGTGCAATGTGCCTCAAGTGGCACGTGACTAAGATTCATCACTGAATTTGGTCCGCTGTTGGATCATTAGCTTCCCCGGGGCGGGTACTGACAGGGAGTACAACATGAATGCTGATTCATGTCACTCATTCCAAAGTAACTCCTCAATTGTTGACCAGATATAATTGGTGATCACATTCAGATAGAAACTTGAAAAATACAGACTAACACTCTCATAGAAACTGTATTTCTTTTACCCTGAACAAACTTCAGAGATCTTTAACATACAGTAGAGGTTTTAACCAAATTTTCAAACCAAATAATACTTAGATAATACTATGTTTTGGCAAATACCACACAATTTGAGTTTGGTTCAAATTTAAAAATAAACTGTCTTTGTTCATGTACCATTTTATGTTTGCCTTCGTGAACATTCAGGCTCCCAGAAACTGAATCTTAAGCTTACATGTTTGAGTATTTGCAGTGAAAGTTGTATAACTTTTATGGGATAGAACACTGATTGACACAGCAAGGGGACAGACTACTCAAAACTCTCACCACTTCACTGGCAGCTGGCACAGAGGCAGTTAAACGAGGGTATGACCACATTGTCTGTGGTTAGTCTAGTGTGGAACATGTTCTTTCTTGTATGAATGGGATGAGGCAAAGTTAGCTATAAGTTCTTCTCTGTTTAACATTTGATGATGAGTAAGTTTGAGGAAATTGCAATCTTCTTGCGGACATTCCATGAGTAGAAAGAGGCAAAGCATGTTGAACTTATTTGCTCAATTCTAATACATTAATTTGCTGTAAGGTCCAGAGTTTTAGCTAGGCTTTAACTCAGTCTCCTTTTTTGTGGATGAAAGTCTACATGGGCAAATACATAGGCCCACAGTATTGAAATTGTAATGAATTGTGGGTCCAAATACTAGTTAATATTTTCAAAGTGGTGCATGGGGTTTGGCCACGTCTTTTGTTAGTACTGAGATGTAATGCTTTGAAGAGTAAAATCCTCATGTGTTGTTATTATGTAACAAGCATATACACTGATCTTGACACAACTAACTTACCATTGTACGTTTTGATGGCTGTGGAATTTAAGGCTGTACAAAGAACAAAATATGTTCCTGTGCTATGTGCAATAGGACACTTGTTTTACATACAATAGTGACCAGGTGTCAGAAATTGTGCATGCAGGGCTGCCCAGAGGCTTTTGGGGGCCCGGGGCAAAATCTGAAGCTGAGGCTCTTTCACCCTTCCACAAAAATTGCCACTGAGGGGAGGCCCTGGGAGTAGAAGGGACACTGGAGAGCGAGCCTGCCCTAGACTCACCCAACAGATGCTGGCAGATTCATAGATTCATAGATTCTAGGACTGGAAGGGACCTCGAGAGGTCATCGAGTCCAGTCCCCTGCCCGCATGGCAGGACCAAATACTGTCTAGACCATCCCTGATAGACATTTATCTAACCTACTCTTAAATATCTCCAGAGATGGAGATTCCACAACCTCCCTAGGCAATTTATTCCAGTGTTTAACCACCCTGACAGTTAGGAACTTTTTCCTAATGTCCAACCTAGACCTCCCTTGCTGCAGTTTAAGCCCATTGCTTCTTGTTCTATCCTCAGAGGCTAAGGTGAACAAGTTTTCTCCCTCCTCCTTATGACACCCTTTTAGATACCTGAAAACTGCTATCATGTCCCCTCTCAGTCTTCTCTTTTCCAAACTAAACAAACCCAATTCTTTCAGCCTTGCTTCATAGGTCATGTTCTCAAGACCTTTAATCATTCTTGTTGCTCTTCTCTGGACCCTTTCCAATTTCTCCACATCTTTCTTGAAATGCGGTGCCCAGAACTGGACACAATACTCCAGCTGAGGCCTAACCAGAGCAGAGTAGAGCAGAAGAATGACTTCTCGTGTCTTGCTCACAACACACCTGTTAATACATCCCAGAATCACGTTTGCTTTTTTTGCAACAGCATCACACTGTTGACTCATATTTAGCTTGTGGTCCACTATAACCCCTAGATCCCTTTCTGCCGTACTCCTTCCTAGACAGTCTCTTCCCATTCTGTATGTGTGAAACTGATTTTTTCTTCCTAAGTGGAGCACTTTGCATTTGTCTTTGTTAAACTTCATCCTGTTTAACTCAGACCATTTCTCCAATTTGTCCAGATCATTTTGAATTATGACCCTGTCCTCCAAAGCAGTTGCAATCCCTCCCAGTTTGGTATCATCCGCAAACTTAATAATCGTACTTTCTATACCAATATCTAAGTCGTTAATGAAGATATTGAACAGAGCCGGTCCCAAAACAGACCCCTGCGGAACCCCACTCGTTATGCCTTTCCAGCAGGATTGGGAACCATTAATAACAACTCTCTGAGTACGGTTATCCAGCCAGTTATGCACCCACCTTATAGTAGCCCCATCTAAATTGTATTTGCCTAGTTTGTCGATAAGAATATCATGCGAGACCGTATCAAATGCCTTACTAAAGTCTAGGTATACCACATCCACAGCTTCTCCCTTATCCACAAGACTCGTTATCCTATCGAAGAAAGCTATCAGATTGGTTTGACATGATTTGTTCTTTACAAATCCATGCTGGCTGTTCCCTATCACTTTACCACCTTCCAAGTGTTTGCAGATGATTTCCTTAATTACTTGCTCCATTATCTTCCCTGGCACAGAAGTTAAACTAACTGGTCTGTAGTTTCCTGGGTTGTTTTTATTTCCCTTTTTATAGATGGGCACTATATTTGCCCTTTTCCAGTCTTCTGGAATCTCTCCCGTCTCCCATGATTTTCCAAAGATAATAGCTAGAGGCTCAGATACCTCCTCTATTAGCTCCTTGAGTATTCTAGGATGCATTTCATCAGGCCCTGGGGCCTTGCAGGCATCTAACTTTTCTAAGTGATTTTTAACTTGTTCTTTTTTTATTTTATCTGCTAAACCTACCCCCTTCCCATTAGCATTCACTAGGATAGGCATTCCTTCAGACTTCTCGGTGAAGACCGAAACAAAGAAGTCATTAAGCATCTCTGCCATTTCCAAGTTTCCTGTTACTGTTTCTCCCTCTTCACTAAGCAGTGGGCCTACCCTGTCTTTGGTCTTCCTCTTGCTTCTAATGTATTGATAAAAAGTCTTCTTGTTCCCCTTTATTCCCTTAGCTAGTTTGAGCTCATTTTGTGCCTTTGCCTTTCTAACCTTGCCCCTGCATTCCTGTGTTGTTTGCCTATATTCATCCTTTGTAATCTGTCCTAGTTTCCATTTTTTATATGACTCCTTTTTATTTTTTAGATCATGCAAGATCTCGTGGTTAAGCCAAGGTGGTCTTTTGCCACATTTTCTATCTTTCCTAACCAGCGGAATAGCTTGCTTTTGGGCCCTTAATAGTGTCCCTTTGAAAAACTGCCAGCTCTCCTCAGTTGTTTTTCCCCTCAGTCTTGATTCCCATGGGACCTTACCTATCAGCTCTCTGAGCTTACCAAAATCCGCCTTCCTGAAATCCATTGTCTCTATTTTGCTGTTCTCCCTTCTACCCTTCCTTAGAATTGCAAACTCTATGATTTCATGATCACTTTCACCCAAGCTGCCTTCTACTTTCAAATTCTCAACGAGTTCCTCCCTATTTGTTAAAATCAAGTCTAGAACAGCTTCACCCCTAGTAGCTTTTTCAACCTTCTGAAATAAAAAGTTGTCTGCAATGCAGTCCAAGAATTTGTTGGATAGTCTGTGCCCCGCTGTGTTATTTTCCCAACATATATCCGGATAGTTGAAGTCCCCCATCACCACCAAATCTTGGGCTTTGGATGATTTTGTTAGTTGTTTAAAAAAAGCCTCATCCACCTCTTCCACCTGGTTAGGTGGCCTGTAGTAGACTCCTAGCATGACATCACCCTTGTTTTTTACCCCTTTTAGCCTAACCCAGAGACTCTCAACACTTCCGTCTCCTATGTCCATCTCTACCTCAGTCCAAGTGTGTACATTTTTAATATATAAGGCAACACCTCCTCCCTTTTCCCCCTGTCTATCCTTCCTGAGCTGAATTTCTTCATCAAGTAGTAGCTGAAACAATGAGGGGGGATGCCATTTTAGATTTGGTGCTGGTGAGTAGTGAGGACCTTGTTGAGGAAATGGTTGTAGGGGACAACCTTGGCTCGAGTGACCATGAGCTAATTCAGTTTAAACTAAATGGAAGGATTAACAGAATTAAAACTGTGACTAAGGTTTACGATTTCAAAAAGGCCAACTTTAATAAATTAAGGCAACTACTTAGGGAAGTGGATTGGGCTAACATATTTAGGGATCTAAAGGCAGATGGCACCTGGGATTATTTCAAGTTGAAGTTGCACGAGCTGTCCGAGGCCTGTATCCCGAGAAAGGGAAAACGGTTAGTAGGCAGGAGATTTAGACCTAGCTGGATGACCGAGCGTCTCAAAGAGGGGATTAAGAAAAAACAGAAAGCGTACAAAGAATGGAAGAGGGGAGGGATCAGCAAGGAAACCTACCTTATTGAGGTCAGAGCATGTAGAGATGCAGTGAGAAAGGCCAAAAGCCATGTAGAGTTGGACCTTGTGAGAGGAATTAAAACCAATAGTAAGAGGTTTTACAGCCATATAAATAGGAAGAAAACAAAGAAAGAGGAAGTGGGACAGCTGAAGAATGTAGAAGGAGTGGAGATTAAGGATAATCTAGGCATGGCACAATATCTAAATGAATATTTTGCATCGGTCTTTAATAAGGCTAATGAAGGGCTTAGGAATAGAGGCAGCAGGACAGAGGGGAATAAAGGAGGGGGGATTGACATTACCGTATCAGAGGTGGAAGCCATACTTGAACAGCTAAACAGGACTAAATCGGGCGGACCGGATGATCTTCATCCTAGAATATTGAAGGAACTGGCGCGAGAAATTGCAAGCCCCTTAGCAATAATTTTTAATGAATCTGTAAACTCGGGGGTGGTACCGTTGGACTGGAAAATAGCTAATGTGGTTCCTATTTTCAAGAAAGGGAAAAAAAGTGACCCGGGTAACTACAGGCCTGTTAGTTTAACATCTGTAGTATGCAAGGTCTTGGAAAAATTTTTGAAGGAGAAAGTAGTTAAGGACCTTGAGGTGAATGGCAATTGGGACAAATTACAACATGGGTTTACGAAAGGCAGATCGTGCCAAACCAACCTGATCTCCTTCTTTGAGAAAGTAACAGACTTTCTAGATAAAGGAAATGCGGTGGATCTAATATACCTCGATTTTAGTAAAGCGTTTGATACGGTACCGCATGAGGAATTACTGGTTAAATTGGAAAAGATGGGGATCGATATGAAAATCCAGAGGTGGATAAAGAACTGGTTAAAGGGGAGACTGCAGCGGGTAGTACTGAAAGGTGAACTGTCAGGTTGGAGGGAGGTCACGAGTGGGGTTCCTCAAGGTTCGGTTTTGGGTCTGATTTTATTTAATCTATTTATTACTGACCTCGGAACCGAATGTAGGAGTGGGCTGATAAAGTTTGCGGATGACACAAAGTTGGGAGGCATTGCCAACTCGGAGAAGGATCGGGATATTCTGCAGGGAGACTTGGATGACCTTGTAAATTGGAGTAATAGTAATAGGATGAAATTTAATAGTGAGAAGTGTAAGGTGATGCATTTAGGGATGACTAACAAGAATTTTAGTTATAAGCTGGGGACGCATCGGTTTGAAGTAACGGAGGAGGAGAAGGACCTCGGAGTCCTGGTTGACCGCAGGATGACTATGAGTCGGCAATGTGACGTGGCCGTGAAAAAAGCTAATGCGATCTTGGGATGCATTAGGCGAGGTATTTCTAGTAGGGACAAGGAGGTGCTGCTTCCCTTATACAAGGCACTGGTGAGACCTCATTTGGAGTACTGTGTGCAGTTCTGGTCTCCTATGTTTAAAAAGGATGAACTCAAACTGGAACGGGTACAGAGAAGGGCCACTAGGATGATCCGAGGAATGGAAAACCTTTCATATGAAAGGAGGAGCTCGGTTTGTTTAGCCTAACCAAAAGAAGGCTGAGGGGGGATATGATTGCTCTCTTTAAATATATCAGAGGGATAAATACCAGGGAGGGAGAGGAATTATTTCAGCTCAGTACTAATGTGGACACGAGAACAAATGGATATAAACTGGCTGTGGGGAAGTTTAGGCTTGAAATTAGATGAAGGTTTCTAACCATCAGAGGGGTGAAATTTTGGAACAGCCTTCCGAGGGAAACAGTGGGAGTGAAAGACCTCTCTGGCTTCAAGATTAGGCTAGATAAGTTTATGGAGGGAATGGTTTGATGGGATAACGTGATTTTAGTCAATTAGGCAATAACGTGCCATCGCTGGTAAAATGAGGGTCCGGCTGGAGAATCTTGCCTGTATGCTCGGGGTTCTACTGATCACCATATTTGGGGTCGGGAAGGAATTTTCCTCCAGGGTAGATTGGCAGAGGCCCTGGAGGTTTTTCGCCTTCCTTCGCAGCATGGGGCAGGGGTCACAAGCTGGAAGATTCTTTGCGACTTGAAGTCTTTAAATCGCGATCTGGAGACTTCAACAGCTGAGTTAAGGGAAAGTGGGTGGGTCAGCTTTTGTGGCCTGCATCATGCGGGAGGTCAGACTAGATGACCATAATGGTCCCTTCTGACCTTAAAGTCTATGAGTCTATGAGAACAGCAGTGGCTCCTGGCCCAAGGAGCTGAGTCTGGTTCCCTGCTCCAGGCATTGAGACCTGGGCTGCCGGGTTTGACCTGATTACTTCTCCATCATAGGAGCGTCCAGGCCAAAGCTGAGTGCCACTTCAACCCTGCATGCTAGCTTGAAAGACTATTCAAATTTCCCACCGTCACCCCACATACTAGGATGTAACGAGATTCCCTCACATTTGGCACACTACCACTCTGTTAACACAGAGGGGATGCCAGCCAAAAATGAGTGGCAATTCTACCCCCATGCCAGGTCACAATGACATTTGCTTTGGGGACCCTCTCAAATGGGGGCCTGAGGCAAACTGCCCCTTTCCCCATCCCCCTCCCACCAGGATGGCCCTGTCAACATGCTATATTTAACACAAAGGAGTGGAAGGAATTTCTGTAGCACATTAATCTCAAATGAATAAATGAGCAAATCCTTCATAATATGAAGCATCGGCTTCGGGAAGCAGCGGGAAACACTAAGAAGTGGGTTGTAGCCCACGAAAGCTTATGCTCTAATAAATTTGTTAGTCTCTAAGGTGCCACAAGTACTCCTGTTCTTTTTGCGGATACAGACTAACACGGCTGCTACTCTGAAACTAAGTGGATACAGACTCATAGGATCTTAACCATTCAGCGGGCCAAAAAAGAGTAAAGCAGATGCTGCATCTGAAGCTTGGTCTACACTAGCAACTTATGTCAGTAAAAATATGGCTCTCAAGGGTGTGGAAAATCCACACCTCTGAGCAATGCAGGGAGTGCTGTCTACACCTGGAGTTACGTCGGTATATGTTGATGGGAGGGCTTCTCCCATCAGCATAGCTACTGCTTCTCGGGGAGGTGGAGTACCTATGCCAACAGCAGAAGCTCTCCCGTTGGCCTAGGTGGCATCATCACTGAGGTGCTGGGTTGGTGCAGCTGTGCCGCTGCAGCAATTTAAGTGTAGACAAGTCCTGAGGGAAGACAAATAATCTCTCCTTCTCAGTGGCCTCTGGGCCTTTTTAAACGTCAGTTCCTCCAAAGCTGGTTATTCTGCTGGACGCCTCAGCTACTCAGATTAGCTAAATCCAATGCAAAAGCCCATTAACACTTTTATGAAGAACTGCATAATTTTAATGTATGTGGTAAAACTACAGTTGCTCATATGACCAACTGGGAATCTTTCTATTTCTTATATCTCATTCACCATTGTTTAGTAGATTTCCTACTGGACATGTAGGAAACTTAGCTTATTGACTCAGAGGCTGGATAAAAAATCTTGCCTTAATCCTTATTTGCAATGGAAAATGAAGGCAGCCTTTTTTTTTAAAGTAGAAAAGATAAAAAATAGTTAAAAAAAAATAAAAACATAAGGGATTATGCGGACAATGGAGCCTTGCAACTGCATATCCAGCAACATACCCTGAATACAGCAAAATGCGGAGTGCTGATCACATGCACCTTTAAAAGAAAGTACAGATGGAGCAAATGAGAGAAATGTATCTAATGCATTTGAGAAATAAAAAAGCATTTCACCAGATTGAAGACCAATGGGAAGGAAAAGAACCAATATTATCTCTGGCTGAGAAGCATGACTCAATATAAACAAGGCCACAAGCTAATAACAAAAATGCTTTTATTTATTGCTCACTAACCTACAGGGCTTAGTACCACAGAGGGTTACAAAATTTCCCATAGAAATAACACTTTTCAATTCAATTCTGCAAGCATTATAGCACATTTCAGGACATAAAGGTAAAACCCCTTTAAAATGAAAGAATGCTATATTAAAATTACATTAAAGAGAACTTTCACTGTCAAGTTAAAATATATTTATCTATTGAGGGCCCTACTTTGCCTCCTTATTCACACTGAATAGTACCTTACTCCAAAATAGATCCATTAATATACATCCTGTGTTAACCTCATCAATTTCTTTTTCTTGCTCACTCATTTTCTTATGTGCTGTTCACTGTGGGATTTTGGTGCACATAAGAGGGAGACATTTATAAGCAGGCTACCATACTTAATTATACCTTCTGCTATAGGTTAGTGGAAAGCAAACCTCACTGCTCTTGTCCAGCAATTGCAACTTTCTTTAACTTTGAGCCTTTCCTATATAAATATGCACATGCTTAAAGCTGAAGCAAGACAGATGCCTAAAGTATCTTGTATCTTGAGATTTATAATTTACGTGAATGTCTGAGAGAATTTGTTAGTCAACAGGATCTGTTGATGTGTCTGTGCATGACACACAAGCCTGAACCAGCGACAATGACAGGGCTTGTAATTTCACAACAACAATAGAGCAGAAGAATTCTGCAAGAGAAAAGAAGCAGCAAGTAAGAAAAAATTCAAATACAAATATTTTACACAAGTTTTATCTTGAAGAGAACAACAACAACAAAATTACAAGGATTGCAATTTGCTCCTTATAGAATGGACAGGGACAGCAAGTCAACCATTTAATTTTTTCCAGGGCTTTTTGCTTTGTCAGCTGGAACCAAGTCTTGATAGCCTTCACGGCATGGTGAAAGGATGTTTTCTGTGAATAATTTCCTGAGGCAGAATAAGTTATGAGCAAAGCTAGCAGGAAAATGTAAAAACAATTTTGTGAACTTTTTTTTTTTTTTTTTTTTAACTTTTTGTGGATTTGAAATTTTCAACATTTTCTTGGTTCTTCTCCTTCTTTTTTTCTTTTTGCCTATAAGTGACATAAATTGATTTTCCATTTTGATTTTTCCACTCTAACATTTCAAAAGTTGAAGTTATGGAAATTTAGAGTGGGGAAGAAAAGAAAATCAAAAACATGTGGGAGAGGAACCTACACACCACTCAGTGGCAAAAAAGGAACCCTCCTAAAATTTTAAAATAGCAAAAAAATATTTTTAAAAACTAAAATGAACATTTTTTATTCAAAACAAAATGAAACTTCTCATCAAGCTCAATACATTTACGTAAATAAAATTTTCTTGCAAAATGTTTGTTTCCAATGAAAACACATTTTTGACATGAAATGTTTTCAGTCAAAACATTTTGACCCGCTCTAGTTCTAAATAATGTTTTGATACTTTGGGTATTGAACTAATTTCTTATTTTAATATTTTTAGCTGCTTATTATGAATAGTTGTTGTATGTGTACTAAGCTGATTGATTAGCACATTTTAAGTAAAATGTTTTCATTTAAGAAGAAATCCATTCACCTTTATATTTTTTTTCCTGCCATCTTTGCTCATATTGAAAATAATATTTTTCATTATCTTCCTACTTAACCATATACTAATGTCATATTATGTCATAAACGAATAAGTTCCAATGTCACAAAACCCTGTCACAAACAAGTATAATATGGGAGCAAGGTGGTGTTTAAGGTCGGTTGTGAGGGAGAAAGCTGCTACTCAAATATCTGATGAACTGTCACGCTCTTGACCTCTCCACAGGGGATGGGGATGGGTCAGGCCCATGTCTCCACACTAGCCAGTGGAAATAACTAGGCAGGGAGGAGTGGATTCTGCATCCTCTTAAATTGTGGCAATGTGGCCACCTCCCCCTGCACCCTATGGAGTTCTAGGAAGCTTTGTACCCAGTTCAGGTGTAATGTTTCCCACAACTCCTGCTGGGGCAGTCGGCCATTTCACCATCACTTAAGCAGAAATGTGTACGAATGGAAGAAAGCAAGGAAAACCTTTTATGAACATGTATTAACAAGGAGTAGGTAAGGGCACACATTAAAATCTTCAACATAAACAAGTCAGCAAAGCTGGAAGATATGCATCTTAAAGTACTAAGGGAATTAATAAACTTACGGTACATACAATGGACAATTATTGGCAAAAAACGTAGGGTACAGCAGGAAAGTAAACATAGTACCAATCTTGCCTCCACCCTCCCAGAAAAGGTTATTTCTACACATTGTAATGAAAATGTACTTCTCAGTAGAGATGAGTGAAATTTTTTGGGCAAAACTCTCCCCCTCCACCCCTGAAAATGCATATTTGGGTCGACTAAAACTTTTTGTGAATTCATGTTGAATTTGCTAAATTGTTTCGGCCAAAAAAAAATCAGAAAATGTTAATATTTCATTTTGACATTTTTTAAAAGAAAATCAAATTTTACTTCTATTTTATAAAAAAAAGGTAAAATTCCACAAACGAAAAAAACCCTCTCGTTTCTGGTCCAGGAAAACATTTTATTTGACTAAAACACATTCCCCCCCACTTTTTTTGGTTCAGCCACTGCACTGAAAAATCAGTTATTTACACAAACCTACTTCTCAGTGACCCCAGAATTATTTGCTACTGTTCATCTGTGCTTTTGCATGGAATGGCAATACATACAATTTTGACTTACCATGTAATTGTCAGGACACTAGCAAGCTGCAATGTCTCTATTAATGGGCTCTGAGGATCATGACTAATGAGGAAGCCTTATTCCCTGTGTTTTCTACTGCTTTATCATAATTCTGGCAGCCTTTCCAGCCTTCATCACACCACATCACATCACTCAAATGCTATCTGGAATCAATTTCTTTACAACAGGCTTATCTCTGATTTCAGTAAGACAATTAGCAATGGTGTACTGCTTCCTCACTTGTTTTCTAATCACTTACTGTCACTCTACCTTGAGCAAGTTTCCAGTGAGCACATGTTTTGAATGATTGAGGATTGCCTACCTTGCAGTAGAATTGGTTTAATGCACCTTAATTTTAATGATTTCACCCAATGTCATACAACCCTTAGCAATAACAAATGTCCCTTTTGCTAGATGTCAGATTGTAAAGATACTTTTTATGATACTAGCTAAAGAAAAGACAATCTAATATTCCCAGAATTTCACACCCCTCCCTCACCTGAACCCTCCTTTACTACCCAGCCCTGGCTGAGAATTGATTCCCTAGCCCCTGGAATCTTTCCCTTCCAGAGTCAATCTTTGTGGATGTTGAGCTGGTAAATTAGGGTTTCACTATGTCTCTTTCTCTCTTCCTCTCACCCTCCTCCTCCGACTCCTCTCTGAGGCAAGCAAACTGAGCTAGCAGGAGTGATAGACCGTTGCCTACAACGGGCTAGAATGTTAGTGACTAATAATGAAGGAGGAAGGAATAGATTAACTGGTATATAAACTCTGTTCTGGGGTGGGGGAGGACCTGAGAAATGAATGGAAAAGAGAAATATCTTTCTCCAAATAAGTTATTACAAACTCCTGTCTTCTAGGTAGTATACAGACTAATAAGTATTTATGGCTCAAAAGGGGAGTCTGTTAAAACTGTCACTTCACTTTTATCCATCATAATGCTGCTTTAACAGAAGAGATGTATCCTTTAGGACTGTTGATTAATCACAGTTAACTCACGCGATGAACTCAAAAAAATTAATTGCGATGAACCACAGTTTTAATTGCACTGTTAAACAAGAGAATACCAATTGAAATTTATTAAATATTTTGGGTGTTTTTCTACATTTTCATACATGTCTTTTATTCTGTGTTGTAATTGAAATCAAAGTGTATATTTTGATTAGAAATATTTGCACTGTAAAAATGATAAACAGAAGAAATAGTATTTTTCAATTCACTTCATACAAGTACTGTAGTGCAATCTCTTTGTCCTGAAAGTGCAACTTACAAATGTAGATTTTTTTTTTGTTACATAACTGCACTCAAAAACAAAACAATGTAAAACTTCAGAGGCTACAAGTCCACTCAGTCCTACTTCTTGTTTAGCCAATTGCTAAGAGAAACAAGTTTGTTTACATTCACAGGAGATAATGCTGCCCTCTTCTTATTTACAATGTCACCAGAAAGTGAGAACAGGCAATTGCATGGCACTTTTGTAGTCAGCATTGCAAGGTATTTATGTGCCAGATATGCTAAACATTCGTATGCTCCTTCATGCTTCGGCCACCATTCCAGAGGACATGCTTCCATACTTGATGACTCTTGTTAAAAAAATAATATGTTAATTAAATTTGTGACTGAACTCCTTGGGGGAGAATTGTATGTCCCCTGCTCTGTTTTACCCACATTCTGCCATATATTTCATGTTATAGCAGTCTCAGATGACCCAGCACACGTTCATTTTAAGAACACTTTTACTGCAGATCTCACAAAACACAAAGAAGGTACCAATGTGAGATTTCTAAAGATAGCTACAGCACTCGACCCAAGATTTAAGAATCTGAAGTGCCTCCCAAAATCTGAGCGGGACGAGGTAGGGAGCATGCTTTCAGAAGTCTTAAAAGAGCAACACTCTTATGCGGAAACTACAGAACCCGAACCATCTGACTCAGATAATGAACATGTGTCGGTCCACACTGCTTTGGATGGTTTTCGAGCAGAACCTGTCATCAACATGGACGCATGTCCTCTGAAATGGTGGTTGAAGCATGCGCCTCTGGCACGTAAATATCTTGCGACACCAGCTACTACAGTGCCATAGGAACACCTGTTCTCAATTTCAGGTGACATTGTAAACAAGAAGCGGGCAGCATTATCTCCTGCAAATGTAAACAAACTTGTTTGTCTGAGTGATTGGCTGAACAAAACATAGGACTGAGTGGACTTGCAAGCTCTACAATTTTACATTTTGTTTTTGAATGCAGTTATTTTTTGTACATAATTCTATATTTGTAAGATCAACTTTCATGATAAAGAGATTGCATTACAGTACATGTATTAGGTGAATTGAAAAATACTATTTCTTTTGTCTTTTTACAGTGCAAACACTTGTAATCAAAAAGAAATATAAAGCGAGCACTGTACACTTTGTATTCTGTGTTGTAATTGAAATCAATATATTTGAAAATGTAGAAAACATTTAAAATAAATGGTATTCTATTATTGTTTAGTAGTGCGATTAATCGTGCAATTAATTGCGATTAATTTTTTTAATCGTTTGACAGCCCTAATATACTTCAAAATGAGACTGCTCTAAATAATGTATGAAGGGAAGCTCAGGGTATGGGACTGACTATTTTATAGCCCTATTCCAGTTTTGGGCTAATAGAGACACTCACCCAGCAAGTAGTCTTTGCTTCATTAGTGGCTCAGATAAAAACCTTCCCTGCTGAGCTCTAGCCTGCAGGATTTTCATCCTATTGGGAAATAGCCATTCTGCTCTCACCCTGCAGGAGCTCAGGTCTTACACAGCTTGTGGATGAATCTTTCTGGATGTGGGCTTGAGATGTTTTATTTTGGGTTGGAGCCACTTCCAGCCCATGACCCAAGGGATTATATTACTGTTACTTGAACGCTGGCTCTTATTACTGCCCCAAAAATCCGACTGACGAATTATGGTATTAACCATCTTCATTATATCACTTTATTTGTAAAGCCATATGTTTGGGTCATGGACAATTAACACACGATAATAATGAAATAACACCTCATAAAATATACAAAATGAATTCCAGCTACAGTACTAAGAAGTCTAATGGAATGAGAACATTTACATAACTACCAGTAATGGAGTGATTTGTCAAACATGGAATTAGTTTCCTTTCCCCCCTCCCAGAGCATTGTAACTGTACGTGGCATTAAGGGATGCATTCTGGCTTTGAGGCACAGCCCTGTGAAAAGGTCGATGTTGAGGTTCAAGGCTGAAGCAGGAGCTCCTGAAGATGTTAGGACCCCAATCCCAATGAGAGCTCTGCAGAGGTGGAACCCCACTGAAGTAAATGGGGTTCTGCTTGGGCACATGAGCCTGTCTACACTAAGCTGATTGTAGGACTGGGGCCTAAACAGGGAATGTGGCTGCTCTTTGTCACCCTACTGTACTGAGCCAGCTGGGGTGCTATGTGCAAGGAGGGGTGGCTCCATGACCTAGATAACAATATCACAATCAAGGCTGCATTGTCAGCTTTATCTGATTTCCTGGGGCAAAACCTGGAAGGAAGGAATTCTGAATTCTTATTTGCTCTCATTAAAAGTTGGAAGCACAGGGCCTGATTCTGATTTTACATGAATATAAATCATAAGTAATCCTACTGAGACCAATGAAGTTACTCTGGTGTAAAAAATGGTGGGACTGAGATCAGAATACATCCTGTAAATTTTGACATCTGATCCCATGAAGAAACAGAAACAAAACCCACACAGCTCAATTTGTCATGTGTGTCTCTTTTTAAAATATCATTTACCTTCTTATAAGTAAACATGGCACTTGTGAAAAGTTGTACATATTTAACCACTAGTTTTATATAGTTAACCCCTAGCTAACTCCTAGAACATAAACAGTAGCAGTACTTCCCTGCAGTGATGGCTTAACCCTGACCTGGATTAAGTAGAGTATTTTTGGAAGATCTCTCTTAATGAGCTGGAAGACGTTAGCAAAATCTAGAGGTCATGGGGATGATGGAATTGCAAACTCCCCTCATGGCAGAAGAATAATACACAGGGACCTATAGAGATTAGAGTTAGGGGCAAGAAATAACAAAATTAGATTCAGATTGGAAAAAATGCAAGTAAATATATCTGGGGGAAATTAATCCAAAACACTCATGCTCCATAAAAGAGAGAGACCTCTGAAAACCTAATGCTGAAAGAGATCTAGGGGTATGAGAGAACATCAGACAAGCCATAAAGGATGAAGTCCTTGCCTCATTTTAAATCTATGACAATTTTGCCACTGACTTCAATGGAGCCAGAATATTGCCGCAGTTTGCAAAGCAACATACCTGCGCAGCAAAAAGGCCAATGTAGTTTTGTGCTGCATATACAGAAACAACATATAATGGAGTATGGAGGTAATACACCTCTACCCTGATATAACACGACCTGATCTAACATGAATTCGGATATAACGTGGTAAAGCAGCGCTCGGGGGAAGGGGGGGAGGAGTGTGCGCTCCGGCGGATCAAAGCAAGTTCAATATAACGCGGTAAGATTTTTTTGGCTCCCGAGGACAGCGTTATATCGGGGTAGAGGTGTACCTATTAACCAGGTCTGGGCATTTGTTACCAAAACAATGTCGAGAAACTGGAAGGAGTTCAGACATGCATAATTAAAATTAGAGCTAGTTGGCAATTTTCCAATGAAACAGTGTAGTCAGAAAATGCCAATTTGTTGAACCAGAAATGCTTGCAGAATCTTGACTGCCAGGCAGCTGGTTCCCTGCCAGCTCACCTCGTGGGCTGCAGGGGATCCTGGGCTTCCAAGGTCCACAGTGCTGGGGCAGGAGTGCCATACAGCGTGCCCCAGGGTTTCCAGGATGTGTGGCTATAGGGAAGCCCTGCCATGTGGATTGCTACAGTGTCAGGGACCCCAGGGCTTCCAGTCTCCCTGCCACAGAGATTGGAACCTAGACATTCTGGGCGTTCCAGCTATGCAGCAAGGAGTCTGGAAGCCCTGAGAATCCCATCTCAAGGCTCTGGGGGCAGCCCCACAATCTGAATCAGAACTAAACCAAATTTCAAAATGTCAAAATTTCCCATGAACCTGGAATTCCTAGTCTGAGCCAGCTCTAATTAAAATGATTAGTGGGCTGGAGGGATTGAGATGTGATGTTTTCATCTTAAGGTGTTGTGACAGAGTGCTGAGAGAAACAGCTGTCCCAGCATTCTGGTCACTTAAGCTCTGCTTAATTCCCCCCAGAGAAGACTTGAATGAGGAATGGAGTACTTAATTACCTAATAAGAGTGTGGGCTGGGGGCAGTAAGGAGCGAATTGTCCCATCAGCTGGGAGGGGTAGTTAAAAAGCATAGGAAGGCAGTGTAGAGAAGAGAGAGAAAAAAAACTAGCAGTGCTGAGGGAAAGGGGGAATCTCAGGAGGATGAGATTGCACCATCTTTTTGGAAAAAGGGCTGACATCTGAAAAATGTTGTAGATAGAGCTCCTGCACAGGATTGTGATGGTGCTGGTAATAATAATAAATTGTATAAAGGTGTTAACAAACAAGAGGTATACAAGACTGTTTGTGTGGGATCACAGGACAGGAGTGAAGCCTGCCCTGTAACCTGTGTATAGCTAAGGCTCCATATAATTCATGGCAAGCTACTCCGAAATTTTGAGGCAGCTTTAGTTATATTTAAAATTGGATAATTCTTAATTAAAAATGAAAATGACTGACTAAAGTAGTCTGAACTGATACTTTACATACTGTATTCCCTGTTATTTAGTTTGATAGTCAATTTATTTTAAGCTGTCACACATTTTCAGCTTTCATTGTGTTTCAGATGTTTGTGTCGACAACACATGAATACACTGTAGAAGTGGGAGCTCTCACCTCAGCAGGATTCCCTATTTATGGGGAGGGTCTCTCTGGGGCATCTGGGTTCAGAGGAAGACCATGGTATTGTGGTTTGCAGCGTTGCCAAGGAACAGGGCAGCTGGGGCCTGAAATGCTGTGCTGATGTACCTGGCCTCCTGCTGATCCCCTGTGATGTTTGGAATCCAGAAGTGGGTTCTGTGGGAGTAACTCTGTGAGGAGAATCTCACTGAGGTTTCCTACTCTGGAAACCCCTCCATCAGTTTTACTATATGAGAGGTGCATGTGGGTATAACTAGGAATAGAGGGCGGTTATATAGAAAGGGAAAATGTATACTGAAGCTCAAGAGAAACATCAAGATACAGTAGAAACCCCATTGCTTGCAACTTTTAAAAAACAGACTAAATAAAGCACTAGGAACAGTACTATATGGAACTATCCTGCTTTGGCAGGGAGCTGGACTGAATGACCTAATAGGTCTTTTGTACATCTAACTTCTGTGAGAAAAGGGACGTTTGATCAAATTAAAGGGCACTGCATTTAAAATAAAACATTGAAATGATAAAGTTTTGAAAGAAATTCACAAGTTAGTGAATTAGTTCAATGATTTTTTGACTAAAATAGTTGGAGCCTCAAACAATTGATATTTAGTTCCTAAAATTGACCATAAAAATATCTGTGCATCTCTATTATAAAATAAGGAACTGGTAAAGGAAATTGCTTAGGGGGTAAAGCGAGGCTGTACGTAGAAATCACCATATGCTGGTCTCAATCCATACTGTGAGTCAAGAGTTATCTGTTGCTCAAAGTGTTAAGGATTTGTTGTAATTTGAGGTGGATAAATGTTCATATTTTTAAACAGTGATTTAGTGAAATATTTATTGTTCTATATAACTGGTAACTTGCTTTCTTCTTTGTGATTAACTACCGAGCAGAAGTTGGCCTTGTGTAACTAGACTATTGTAGTGGCACTGTTGATTAACACCTGGAACTTTAAGACTCTGTCCTCTTTTGGACACTCTGCAGTAATATCAACATTTTCTGTTTGTTTGTTTTTTCTCTTTCCTTTAACTTGGCATGGAACACTGGCAATTTTAAAGCAGAAAAGATCAGCAATAGATGGAGCCTTAATACTAGAAACATTCTGTTTATTATCCAGTGGGGTTCAAACAAATTTTTCTGCCTATTCTGCTTCTGACATACTGCACACTAGTGTTTTATAATTATTGATTTTTTCCCCTCCATTCTCTGGATTAATGTCACTATTCTCTCTTGCCTTTTGGATAGCTATTTTATTGCTTCAGAGTCATGCACAGTAAAATGGTCTAACCCAGGGGTCGGCAATGTTTGGCACGCGACTTGCCAGGGTAAGCACCCTGGCGGGCCGGGCCAGTTTATTTACCTGCTGACGCGGCAGGTTCGGCCGATCGCGGCCCCCACTGGCTGCGGTTCGCCGTCCTGGGCCAATGGGGGCGGCGAGAAGCCGCGGCCAGCACATCGCTTGCCCGCGCCGCTTCCTGCCGCCCCCATTGGCCCGGGACGGCGAACCGCGGCCAGTGGGGGCCGCGATCGGCCGAACCTGCCACGTCAGCAGGTAAATAAACTGGCCCGGCCCGCCAGGGTGCTTACCCTGGTGAGCCGCATGCCAAACATTGCCAACCCCTGGTCTAACCTGATATAATAAGATGTCATGTCAAAAACTCGAGCAATTTGTTTTGATTTTTCCTCTCCATCACCTGCACGATGTAGGTTATATGGCAACTAACAGAGGCTAGGAAGAATCGAATGGTTCATCAGCCTGGGATAATTAAAATCCCAGTCCAGTCAATTGATATATATTTACTTACTGGCTATCAGACAAGCAGCTGACTTACATTTAGAAGTCTAGTGGCCCCAGTCTCGGGGCACTAACTGACCAGAATTTTCAACCTGAAGCTGAAATCTGTCTTCCTACCTTAGTTTCCTTATAATCACCATTGAGGAGCAGACAGAACTGATTTGCGTACTTAGCCCATTTGGGCTTGCTCCATGGAAGTTAATGGGAGTCCTGCCATTGACTTCAAAGGGAGTAAGATAAAGCTCTAAATTCCTTCTCTGGCTCTACTCATCCAATTGCATAATGCTGTTTGGGAAGATTGTTTAAAACAAGGACCAGTGGCACTTATAGGGAAGGTCATTCTATTTAATTATATTTTCAGTTTTAAATCAGTAATAAAACTTATGGGTACAAAAGCAATGTTCAGAAATCCCCTCTGACAGTGAATAGGCTTTCCCTACTCTGTTCTGCATGGTACTTCTACTTAAAAAATCCTTTATGCACCTATATATTCATAGACACATAGACTTTAAGGTCGGAACGGACCATCATGATCATCTAGTCTGATCTCCTGCACATTGCAGGCCACAGAAACTCACCCACCCATTCCTGCAATAGACCTCTAACTTCTGGCTGAGTTACTGAAGTCCTGTTATACCCTTATTGCCTATTTTATGCAATAAGTCATCTCATATGCTTTTTCAATATTTAGGAAAGCTACTATCATATATTCTTTATTTCTCCTTTTTTTGAGCTTCCATCTCTACTCTTACTATATAAAGCAGCTTTATTCCTTCCCCTCCTGAACCCACTTTGCATATTATCTGTAAATTAATTTAGCTCTAGATATGTTTTTAATCTTTCAGTCACTATTCTTGCCATGGCTTTAACCATGGCAATTGGCCTGTACACATCAGGTCTTGTTTGCAGCTTATCTGCTTTCCATACTGGGACTACGATCACGTGTTTCCACTCTACTGGTAGCTCAACTTTCCCTCATATACTGTTGTACAGTTTTAGCAGTATTTTCAGACTCCCTTCATCCA
Organism: Terrapene triunguis; assembly: GCF_002925995.2. NCBI lineage: Eukaryota > Metazoa > Chordata > Testudines > Emydidae > Terrapene > Terrapene triunguis. The sequence continues at coordinate 47,246,805 of NW_020664409.1, read as the reverse complement.
GGTGTTTTTAGCATTTCGATATATATGACATTTTTGCCTGGCGCAGAGATTTTGCTTTTAGCTATAACTTTTTCAAGTTCCCTCATACTGAAGTTTTTGTTCAATATTGTAGCCTCATCTTCCACCCACCTCTTCCAGTTCTCATGATTCTCTTTAATGAATTTTCTTTTCCTCAAGTGGATTTCTATACTGAGATTTTCACCATTACTGACATTGTGGAATATTTCTGCTGGAACTTCACTTTTTCTTTATAAGAGTTTTTCTCCCTTGGCTTTCTACAATAAGGCCTGGTAAAGAAATGCTCCTACTCTGTATTCCATTTGTTGTCATAATCTGCCTCTGATATTTTAGTATCTTTACTGATTTTCTCACAGTACTTTTACTAGCTTTCTTTTTTTGCATTTTTAAGACCTTTGCACAATTGCCTTGTTTCTTAAGTATTGATTGTATTTTTTGCTTTCTTATATATCTTGTTCCTTTCTTTAATTGCTTTTTTTGCACTCCTCATTTCACTGTGGTACATGGTCTCTGCCTTTAGGGTGCTTTGATATCTTAAGTATAGCTAACTTTTCTGCCACCATGATTCCTTTAGTTATATTGCTACTAAACTCCTCAATGCCATCATTTATACATTGTTCATTAATATTTTCATTACATTTGCTTCTAAATAGTTTCCAGTTTGCCTTTTTTATATTCCAATTAGCAGGAATCATCCTCCATCCTCAATATTGCCTTTTTCTTGATATAACTATACAGGAAAGTGATCACTTCCCATTCCCTCTTCCTTATCAATTTTCCAGTTGCATTTGCTTGCTAGACTACTTGACACAATTCCCATATATGCACAGGAGAGATTTCCATGGTCTGCATTAAACCTAGTGGGTGTACCATCATTCAGAATTACTACATTATTTTTATTGATGAATTGTTCTAGACATTTGTCATTCTTATAATATTTTCCACTTCCCCACAATTTGTTATGGCCATTTAGGTCTCCACATATATGTCCTGTTTCACCTTCAACTATCTCTGTTAAATCCTTAATCTCCAGTTTTTCCATGGGGCTTGTATAAATTAAATCTTCTCAAAGCTGCAGATTTATTTTGCATTGGAATCTCAATAGCATTAGTCTCTATATTTAGTTTCTTCATCTTAATTTCAAGATAATTAAGTTTTCCTTTAAAAAAAATTCTCCCACCCCTTCCTACTTCTCTGTCTTGCCTCTAGATGCCATATCCTTGGATTCTGAAATCTAATTTCCTATTAACCATGTTTTTTTTTTATGCAAATGATATCAGGATTAGTAGCCTTATCAAGAATATTCTTTTTTAGTTCCTGTGCTATTAGGTTATGTGCATTCCAACAGTAAATAGTAACATTCTATTTATCCTTCAATATTTTTTCACTTAAAAAAGCATGGAATCATTCTGCTGAGAAGTTGCTAACACGTAGGTACTTTTCTGTTGCTTTAACTATACTTCTCATTTTCTGTTTTCCCCCTGTCTGTGATGTGCAGTTTATTACTTCAATCATAAAAGCTAAACCTATTTGTCTATACATAATGTTGTCTCCTATTTTCCCTGTATCACTCATTATATCCTTGGATTTATTCAGCTGTGTATTTGTCTTTCTCCTTATTGAGTTTGCTTTTCTCTTCCCCTTTTGGTCTTAGATGGCTCCTAATAGCTTCTACATATGACATGCTATTTGTAACTCCTTTATATCTTGCTTTCTTGCTATACAACCTACGCATGTTGCACAGTGCTTTCCTCCACAGTTGCTACACTTTAATTTGGTTCCTTCCACACAATTGTCATAGGAGTGCCCCCCTGCACACCTACTGAATCTAGTTTTCCCTTTACATATATTTGCCATATGTCCAAACCTTTGGTATCTGTAGCAGCTCACTGGGGATGGTATATATGGTGTTGTCAAAAAAAAAAAATCTGATATCCAACTAGCACAACTGTTGATGGCTTTGTTTCCCTTCTTCTTACTAATTAGCTGCTTAGCATATAGTACTTTATCATCCCCTATTCTTTGCTTTACCTCATCTTCAGTCATTTCAACTGGCACCGCAAACCCAACTTGTCTTGTCTCTGTCAGCTACTCTAGGCAGTTGGCTCACTTCAATTTTCCTAGCATTGTAATCTTTAATAGTTTCCCCACTTGTTCCTTGCTTTATAGTCAATTACTAGATCTCTTCATTGTAGCTTTGTAGCTCTTTCAATGTCTCCAGCACTTTTAAATCCACTCTACCACTTTCAGAGGGTTTATGTCACATCCTTGACTAGTGATTTCATTATTATAGCAGTATGATTTTTCTCTTTACTCTTTCATGTCATTTTGCCTGCTGTTTCTTCTTCTAGTTCTGGCATTTTCACCCTTTTCTTTTTCCTAACCTGCGACCAGTCTTCCCCTCTGCTTTCTCCATAACTTTCTAGACTGGTTTCAGTATTCTTCATTATATCTTCCATCTGCCCCCAAAGTATAGGTCAGCTAGCCTAAGCCAGCCTCAACTGGAGTCCTCTACCAGCCAGCCAGATTCCAGCCCCACCAGATTGCTGCTGCTGGGCTTAAGAGCTGGTCTATTGCCTCTCATCATTAGTCAGGTGCTGTAGCCAATTCAGTAACCACTATAGGCCAGCTGCACTCATTAGGTTGCCCGGAGACTGGTTCTGCTACAGAACCTGATTCTTGACAGTACACCCACAGCTCCATAAAAGTGCCTCCTTAGGGCCAGGTTTCTCTAGCTACTTCTCTCTCAATAGGTCTGGGGTGTGAAGTCCATTGATATAGTAGACCAAGACTGTAGAGGCATGGGCAGAGACTGAAGGTAACCTAGGGGTTTTGATTGTGAGTTCTTGGTGTGGGTGCAGAGGTCTCAAGACCTTTATATAATCCTTGATGTAAACTCATAGACCTGGCCACCAGAGTTCCTCTAGACCAGATGCCAGCTCTTGAATTGGCCAAATGGCCTGCATGTGGCAAATCATGGCAACCTGGGCCTGCAAGGTCTGCAATTTCTATCAGAGAGATATTGGCCTTTGCAGAATCCATGCTCGAGGCATCAGCTCTAATTCTCTTGCTTGTGTTTTGGCTGCTCAAACAATCAGTGACTGGCACGTGGGTGGTCATATCTAGTGGCTGGAGCAGAAGTTGGTAGTCAGGAATAGGATTCAATGGTCAGAACCAGAGTCAGATGCCAAAGCCAAGGGTCCGAGCTGAAGTCAGGAATCGGAGCTTCAGGGGCAAGGCTGGAGCAGCATTGGAACAAGGCAGAAGCAAGACTGGGAACAAGCAGGTGCAGAGCTATTGCAGCTGTAGGCGAATCCTTTGAGCAGTCACTAAACTGCTGAGGATGGACTTAAGAGCTGGTCTGATGACTATTCCCACCAATCAGATAGTGTCACTGTGACACTACATCCCATATTCATCATGGGTGTATGATTATGACACAATTTTTGTACAAGATGAGGCGTGAGACATCATTGGAAAAGTTATGATTTGCTGAATATGATTATCCTATTTGTGTGCATGTATCATTTTTGTATCTGACGTTATCAATATTGACCATGTATCTGTATTTCAAATGTGCTTACTCTGAGTAATACCCACAGGTAGCCTTTCAGGTACAACAATGAAGAAGCTAGACAGTGTTGATGGCCCATCAGCAAAGACCATGAACTATAGAAGAGCTTAGGCTTCCTATAAACATTTCAGCCAGCCTGTAAGTAATGGCTGCTATGACTCAGCAAGGGCATGTGACCAGACCACATGATACTGAACTCCATTTTGGGTACCTGTATTTTTCCACAAACTGGGCTGGGAACTGTTTTTGGAACAAAGAGTTTCCACCATATGTTAAAGCTATATAAGGTGGGGTGTGACATCATCTAGTGACCTCACTCCCCAGACAAGAGAACTCGTGGAAACGCCTAAGGAACAAAGACTGAACTGGTGGTGGGGGGAGTGCTGGTCCCAGGCTAAAAGGATTTCTAGCCTGTGTATGGAAACCTGGTGGACTGCTTGGATCATCGGTCAGGGTGAGAAATTACTAATTCATATCCAATCTATCTAGTATGTTAGGCTTAGTTTGCATTTTGCTTATTTGCTAGGTAATTTGCTTTGATCTGTTTGCTATCACTTATCACTCAAAATCTATCTTTTGTAGTTAATAAAGCAAAAAACAAGTGTATCTAAACCAGTGTGCCTTTAAGTGAAGTACACCTCTACCCCGATATAACGTGACCCGATATAACACAAATTTGGATATAACGTGGTAAAGCGGTGCTCTGGGGGGGGGAGGGGGGGAGGGAGACTGTGCACTCTGGTGAATCAAAGCAAGTTCGATATAATGCCGTTTCACTTACAACGCGGTAAGATTTTTTGGCTCCCGAGGACAGCGTTATATCGGGGTAGAGGTGTATCTGGGGAAAAAGCTCTGTGAGCAAAGGCTGTTGCATACTCCTCTCCACATTGAGGGAGTACGAACTGAGTAATACATTCATATTGGTTGGGGTTTTGACCAGAGCAGGATGGTACAGCTCTTGGGTCTTAGGCTGGGAAGCTGGCAGTTATTTTGTCTGTAGCCTCTCTATTGTTGGTTCATGCAGTGGCTGGCCAGAGTCTGCATGCAACTGCAGCTGGGTGTGTCCCTGCCTGTGTGAATGCTGGTGGGAGTATAGGACGGAGCCGTCTGCAGCTTGTCACAGTAACACAGTGTGAGAGGAAACCCAGGCTGGTGAGTCAGAGGACTCAATGATACCCCAGTTCCAGGTGGCACCCTGGGGGGAACCTGTCACAGTCACCCATCAGGCTGCCTACTACATGCCAGCTGTACTTGTTAGGTTGCCCACAGATGGCTCTGCTGCAGACCCTGATTCCTGACACTAAAAACCCACGGGACTGAGTCTCAGAGCCTGGGTCAATTGACTTGAGCACACAGGGCCTGGGCTGTGAGTCTAAAAGTAGCAGAGGTTTCAGAGCCTGGGTTCCAGCCCAAGCCTGAACTTCTACACTGCAGTGTTTAGCCCTGTAGCTCAAGCCCAGTGAGCTGACAAGGAAGTCTTAATGGTGAACCTACCCCGCTAGTCCCAAACCAGAGGCAAGACAAGTCAAGGGGATGAGAGGGATCCTGAGACTGTGGCTCTAGAGCAGTGGTGGGCAACCTGCGGCCCGCGGGCTGCAGGTTGCCCACCACTGCTCTAGAGGGACAATTCACTCAGGTAAATATAAGCCCAGAGCCAAATAAATTGGAAGAAAGATTTGTTGGATTTGATTGGTGCAATGCCCTATAGGCCGAGGCAGAGCTGTGAGGAAAACCTCTATCCTCAAAGTGTACTTTCTATAGGTGGAAGGCAGGAGATCCTCACTGGTGGTCCATGGAAGGCCAGCCCCAAAAGGAACAGGAACCCCTGGTAGAATCCCAACTGTGTAAAGAGGGTAGTGCATGAACAGCAAAGAAGTTCTCTTCCAGAGGCAAGAAAAGGCCTCGTGAAATAAGTGGGGGGAAGGGAGGTGTGTGACAGGGCACGGTGAGTCACTGGGTTTGCAGAAGCACTGGGATGAATGCAAGCTTAACTGAAGACAATTATACACTTTCTGTTGGGGGATTGTAGGCACCTGAGTGATAATCACTGGGCTAACCAGGTAGCTGGGAAGATGTAAGTGGGAGGAACAGGAAGCAAGGGGGAGCTTAGTGGGTGAGCTTGGGCTGAGGAGTGAGATCTGCAGGGAAGCCTCCCCTTGCTGTAAACCTGCATTACCCTGTGATACTTTGGTAAAGAAAGAATAAATACACTCGTGGTGAAAAGGTTAACAGCCCACGGTGTGTTTCTGACTGTGAAACCTCACAAACTGGCCAGATGGTGGAATATACTGGGAGGGTAGCAGCAGAGATGTCCTGTGACATACCTCCACTAGCACCAAATTTTGCTTTCATTTTCTTCAAAGTCAGAAATACTTTCAGCCACTTGAGGTAAATACTGCATTTACCTTCCTAACACAAATCCTGTAGGTCAGCCTCTTCTTTTTGATCTCACTGTGTGTCTTTGCTGCTTGTCTGTCTCAGGAAATGTACTTGATAGCACGGCTATATGCAAGAGGAAGGGAAGGAGCAAGTCTGTTCACAGAAAAGGTAAATAGGTGGAATTTGTGTGAAATGTGTTCACTCTCATCAAGATTACTTGAGATGTTTAATTCATTCATCCCAGGGCTGCTCAAATTTTTAATCTGATTGTTTGACACTTGCAATATACTGAAAAAAGACTGTTGCTTAAATGATGGATTTCATGTGGTTCATTCACCTGCTTGATTTACTGCCTTAACACTTGGTTTCTAGGAGCAACACATCAGCATTATTGTTCTAAAACCAAATGCTGCATAACTATGAAATGAAAAAATAAATGTTGTCTTCAGTGACGCTTTGACTAGAGTGGACCAAAAATCTTCTTACTACAAGAATAAAATTAATTTTTACCTGAAGGGTATGCATTACACTGAAAGAAAATGACCAGAAACTGTTCGTTTCTTTTAGCCTTCAAGGTTCAATAATATACACTAGGCAATTTTTCCATAATATTATATACTTGAAATAATTCTCTTTTCTAGACACTTTTACTTAACACCTTCCAGAGCCCCAAAGCACTTTACAAATTCTCTCTCTTCCCCTCCTCCTTTCTCAGATCTTGATTAGAATCTCACCTTTCCAAAAGTTTGAATGTGTTCACATAAAGGTTCCTGTTCGACACAATATTGAGATGGGACCACATTGCACATTTCCAATCCTGCATTCAGATACCACAGTGATGGACACAGATTCAGAATCTATGTACGATAGACAAAAAATAGAATAAAAGAGAGCCTAACTTTGGCACCTTCCCTGGGAACTGCACTTGCCTGCAGTGGGAAGGCTTGTGTGTTCCAATCACACTGAGACCTATGTTGGTGGGGTTTTAACTGCTGGTAGGGTCCCACAAACCTGACAGATCAAAAATTAGGGAGCAGATGAAAAGCAGTCCACTGGACATCCAGGATGGTGTTGAGTGATAGGCTGTTTAGGCTGAATCCCCACTCTGGCACCTCCAGTGCTGGGGAAGTAGGGGCCCCACAAGGTTTTTAAAAACTAATACTTGCCACTCCAGGCTTGTATTAAACTCCCAAGGTTACAGCTTTTTTCTGACCTTGGCTTGGTAAATGCTCCCACCACCCAAATGCAAAAAAACCCCCTTGGACTCAGGAAAGAGCACTTGGGAATTCCTCCCTGTGGGGAACCTTCCGGGGAAGAGCTGAGAAAGAAAACAAAGGAAATTAGCTGTGGCCACCAGCTAATTAAACAACACATGCACAAACCTTTTAGGACACCAAAAATTCAATCCTGTTCTTAAAAAAGGTAAATTTTATTAAAAACAAAAAGAAAGAAAATACATCTGGAATTTAGGCTTTTGCTAGATTTTAAAAGAGCAATTCCAAAAATTAAGCACCCAGAATAGCTTTCTTGGGGGTTCAGCTTAAAGGTTACAAGCAAACAAAAGCATCTGGGGTTAGCAGAGAGACGATCCACAGCCAAAATAAGAAATAAACCTGATAGTGTCTGTCTAAACATTCCCTATCCAAATTATTTCTTCTAGGTATGGAAGATGAATTTTTATACCTGGTTCAAGCCTTACACAGCATTTCTGCTGCCCTCTGTTCCCCTCTTTCCCAGAGAGACATAAAACAAAGGGAAGCTTTTTTTCCCCATTTAAAAAAGTTCTAGCCTTCCCTTTGGCTCTTTTGGTCAGGTGCCCACTCCTTTTCCTTTATCTGGGGAACTTTACAGGTAAAGCAAGCAGAGAACACCTACCAAGGGGAACTTTATTGCTAACTGGCTGCCTGGGTGTCCATAAAAGGAAGCTTACACCCCCACCCCCCCTTTATTTATCACATAGGCCAACCATCTACCCTTGTAAAAATACATCCCTTCATTCACAATGCTCCAGACAACAGCTACAGGAAATGAGACTATGGTGATCTGTCCCCAGCTGAGTTCATTACACATCCCTTCCTTATTCTCTGTTGAATATGTTCACTGCATGAGGCAGGAGTCCTATAGCAAAAACAGTAGGTGATCATCTAATTAAAATCTGCATGGTAATGCATATGCACAGGATGGAGAGTAAAGGTTGGGCATTCATGAAAGATGTAACAAGCCAAAACAACCCCTCCCCCCAAATCTGGGGAATTCCCAAATCAACTTAATTAAAAAACATTTAAGGTTGCCAAGTGACATTGGTATTAATTCCAATCTAGAATAAAGGGTTTTCATCAGTAATCTAATATAAATATTAGTAATAAATATATCACAATACCCAGCTGTTCTAAATATAAACATTTATATGTACACATTAATGAGCTTGATTCACCTCAGTAACAAATACATAATTTTAACACAAGTCAGTATTATACACTTTTCCTATTAAATTACACGTACAAAATGTAGCAATTAGAAGTACTTTATCAACATTTCTATTGTCGGTTGATAATTGTGTAACAATATTTCCCATTTAACAGTCAGATTTAAAAAAAATTCAGATAAAATCAAAATAAATTGTACATAATTTTTAAAAACTCTTGGGTCAGAATGGAGGTGGTTGTGCTGCAATAAAATATGTATTTCTTTACACTTTTAAAGAAATACATGTGTTATATGTGTACTATTCATTTCTTTGTTTTTAAGTGGCTTCTTGGGTTTTTATAAATATTGTAATAGGTAAGTACCATGTAATTTTGAAATCTTAATTTTGTTTATTTTTAAGCAAAGTTTTTTGCTTTTGGATAAGATACCATCTGGAATTTTTAATACAAGTTTACAAAAAGCAAGTAACGGTATAATACAAAATTCTTCAGACTTGGCTTGATTTTTGAAGTCTCAATGAAATCTGAAGAACAAGCCACATTTTAAGAAAATTTGTTCACTGGCTTTGAAACACACGTAGTGCAATTGACAATATAACACCTTTTTTGGTTTTTTTGGCCAGGAAAGAGAGTGATGTAATCCAAATTGACCTCCTGTAATTGCAGGACATAGATTTCACCCAGTGATTCCTGCATCTAGCCTAGCAACTTGTGTTCGAAAGAAATGCTGGATTAAATATAAAATAGTAAAAGATGCCTGACATTGCTTATGATAAAGTCACAAATATTTTTTTAAAAAAAATCTTTTCATAAAATCTGTTTTACAGGCTGAACTGTTAAGGGTAAACTGGCAGCTTTGTATTATTTAAATAGCATTCCATGATTAACTGGATAACCAGCACTCAGGAGCTTGTCGGCCATTGCAAGCTCCCAGCCTTCAGCTATTTCAAAACTGCACAGTTTACAGAGAGAACTGAACCAACTCCCCATTAACTGTTTAATACAAGATGGATCGTGACTCTATGCTGAAATGTCTGTCTGAGAATAAATGAGAATGTGCCAATGAAATTACTGTCACCCTGCTGATCCCTTGAAGTAGGGTTTTGCTAACACTGTCATTTATTTATGGGAGCCTTCATCTCTATGTTGCCTGCTGTCCATGCTGAGACAGTACTCTTCAGCCTATGAAGGTGCCTAACATAGGCATATACACTAACAGCAGATGACCAACCTCTGTTTCTCATCACTTCAGCCAGAATAAACTGGAACAAAGTTTTACAGTCACTTGTGCATTAGATTCACCCTTGAGATTCTGTCACTCAGAGACCAACCTTTGTGATGTTCAAACAGCCACTCAAAGTTTGGCTGAACAAATTAATTACATGTTAAATAATGTAGTGAAGGCTTTATGTACTATCATATAACATATTATCTGCAAGCTTAGATAAGCTTAGAAGTGGTATTTAAGTTAAACCTGATCATAAAAAATGTTATCACACTACTCATGAACCCATGCACAAGCAATTTAAACCTGTGCAGCTACTTGAAGACTAGCAGCCTGAATTTCTCTACCCCAAAGGCCATGAGCTGTCATTGCATCGGGTGGAGCCATATATTCGACTTCTCAGCAGCCCGGCACAATAGTGGAAACAAAACACTGACTTCAGTGGGGCCAAGATTTCACCTCTTGGGATTATCTATATTTAGGGAAATGTTTAGTGTTAGAAAAGGTTTTACATACAGTAGAACCTCAGTTACGAAACTGACCAGTCAACCACCCACCTCATTTGGAACTGGAAGTAGGCAATCAGGCAGAAGCGCGGGCGCGCAAACACACGCGCGCACACACACGTAAATACAGTACAGTACTGTGTTAAACATAAACTGCTAAAAAAAAAAGGGAAAGTTTAAAAAATAAAGGTTTGACAAAGCAAGGAAACTGTTTCTGTGCTTGTTTCATTTAAATTAAAATGGTTAAAAGCAGCATTTTTTTCTGCATAGTAAAGTTTCAAAGATGTATTAAGTCAATGTTCAATGTAAATGTTTGAAAGAACAACCATAATGTTTTGTTCAGAGTTATGAACATTTCAGAGTTACGAACAACCTCCATTCCCGAGGTGTTTGTAACTCTGAGGTTCTATTGTAAAACACTTCAACTCACAGTGTTACATGATATTTTGCTCTTAATGTGGACAATGGCAGTTGTGTTTAAAAATGTTTTAGCTGGTCATGCTTAACCCTATAGATTGGGAAAATGCGTCATGTTAAAAAACCTTAAGGATCTAGGACTAACCATGGTCAGTTAGATTAATAGATTCCAAAGCCAGAAGGGAACAGTTTCAATCGTTAATTACTCTTGCTGTTAAAAATGTAAGCCTTATTTCCAGTCTGAATTTGCCTAGCTTCAACTTCCAGCCATTAGATCATGTTATACTTTTCTCTGTATCATTGTCCTTATCCACACAAAGTAGTTTTTAATATCACATGAGAGCACGCATTAACTAACATGATACATACCTCTATTGGGCTGGTGAATCTCACTGCCCAATGTGCTCTGGGGCTGCGTAGGTATCTCTGAAAGCATGCTGTAATGACAAAGGGGTTGCACATGTGTAACTGAGGGCAGAATTTAACCTGCAGGATGTGTGTTGTTGCTGATAAGTGAGAAAAACAAGAATCCATCTTGACTTCTAGATTAGGCTGAATTTGCAAGGCTGAAGGTTAGAAAAACATCTTTTTACTTGTAAATTGAATTGTTTGGATATAGAATTCCATTGAGACATGAAACCCCATGATGCCATTTTTACAATCACTCTGAAATACAACCAAAGGATGTAACTGTGGGGAAATATTTCATATTTATTATCTCCTCAGAAGACAACCTTAATTTAAAACTCTATTTATTATATTCAAGCATGGATATAAACTGATATTCTGGAGTGATAAAACACGATAGTAATTTCAGAGTCAACATTACTTAATAAAGGGCCAGTTTGCAGACAAAATAATATACAAAGAAATGAGAAATGAAGAGATCCCATGGAGCCAAGAAACACAATAAACTTTCAATTTACCATTATAAAAATTGACAATGTTTACAAACAGAAAGCTTTTCTTTTTTCTCTCCCAAGACAAAATATAATATAAGCCAACTGGATGAGCAAAAATTACATAAGTATCTGCTAGGAATCTCTAGTATAATGCCTTATTCTTCCCTACAGGACTGTATAGCCTCTTCAGAGGAGGAATGGGCTCTGAACTGTCTCATATGTAATACTAAAGTTTCACACATGTATTAAATCATTCTTCCTTTTAAAGACGTATTTTCACTTTCAAGCATTTTCCTCCCTTCCCCATTTATAAAAGAGAATTCTATTGCTCAGCCAGGCTTATAACTCCGAGAGTTTGTGGACTGATGAAAATACTTGTCTTACTTGGATCATAGAGTTTTTGAGCAATGTACATTGTTAAAACTGACTATTAAAATGTTATAAAAGGCAGCAATGCTCAAGACATTGGCCTATTCCTCATAAATACCTCACAGCCAGCACACAGATTCTGAAGTGTTTTATTAGGGTTTCTGACTCAAAAAATGGTGGGTTAATTAAGCCTTCTTATAAGAACTGTTTATAATGAATTTGTGTTTAGGAACACCTTACTGTTTAGTTTCAGAGAGTTTAATGCCACTTTTTCTATTTACAATCAGAAATGTTCCTTTGACTTTATGCCAACACTTGGATGGAATCTCCTGCTAAGTACATAATTAAAATTTGAAATACTTAATGCTGTAGATTTATTATCTTTTATAATCTGTGCTCCTGTGGCTGGTGGATTATCCCTGTATTTGGGTGCCATAAAGTCTCTTGACGTTGTATCCAACTTAGGGTGACCAGATAGCAAGTGTAAAAAATCAGGACGGGGTAGGGGGGTAATAGGTGCCTATATAAGAGAAAGCCCCCAAAATCGGGCCTGTCCCTATAAAATCGGGACATCTGGTCACCCTAATCCAACTACATTGATGTGAGTAGTATTTAGCTATGTGATCGTTCAATTAGGCCAACATGACTACTCACAGAAGTAAGGATTTCTCATGTAAGGGTAGCAGGATCTGGCTGTTACTGCTTTGATGGAAAATGAAGGTGAGCCAGGTGGTGAGCGAAATGCTATTGGAAACCACAGACTTGCCAAGTAGTTCAGCTTTACAAAACAGTTGTTTCCCTTTCTGTGGTCTGTCATATACAAATGAGGCCATGGCTTCTAGTAGTGGTTCATAAGTGACACCACTGTTTTTAGAGGTAGACCTGAGTTGTGATGTTCAGAGGCACATCTAAATCTCACTTGGCTCTGAAGTTCCTCAAAGCGGGGGGGCAGAGTAGGGGGTTAGATAATGTGTTCCACTTTACCCCCATCTTTTCTTGTATGAAAATATTTTATTAATGAGTTATTTATTTCTCCCTGGTGTGGTAGATGCAGTGATTTGGTGTCTCCGGATATATTGTAGTATGGTAAAGAGAGAGAGCTTTCTTTCATTCATATCTGTGCAATGAGAATAGATATATATGGCTCATTAAACACTTCCTAGTTTACTCCCATTTTAAAATAAAATTACAATTGGGATGTAATGTGGCCACCAACAAAGATTTGTGTGGCAGAAGCTTTCAACAGAAATCAGGAGAAAGGTCTGAAATACTAGGGAAAGTCCAATAAGCCAGTCATTCTCAACCAGGGGTCTGGGGCCCCCTGGGGGGCCACGAGCAGGTTTCTGGGGATCCTCCAAGCAGGGCTAGTGTTAGACTCACTGAGGCCCAGGGCAGAAAGCAAAGCCACCCCCTGCATGGGGCTGAAGCCCAGGGCCCTGAGCCCTGCCACCTGGGGCTGAAGCCAAAGCCTGAGCAACTTAGCTATCCGCTAACACCAGGCCTGGCTTTTATATTCAGAAAACCAGTTGTTGTGGCACAGGTGGTCCATGGAGGTTTTTATATCCTGTTGGGTGGGGCCTCAGAGAAAAAGGTTGAGAATCCCTGCAATAAGCAATAACAGTGTTACTGATTCACAGTGGATAGAAATAATATCTTTATTCTATAGAGAGAGTACTTATGTAATTTACGCAGTCTATTAATTGGCTTCCTTTGGGAGCAGACCCCGATCGTGTATTATTGACTGTGCCATTGAAAGAAGCAGAAGAGATACAAGGAGCCACTGGTATTCTTTGTCTTTTTATAATAGCTGTAGGTCTGACAATTCACAGAAATTAAAGCCATTGTATGAAACTTTCCAAGTACAGCTGAATTGGAACAAAAAGTTGAAATTTCAATATTTCCTGCTTAACGAACATTCTGAAAAAATTCATTTTGGAACTATCAAAGCATCATTATTAAAGAGCTTCATTTCATTAAGGTTGAAGCACTTTGTTTCCACTTTATTCTTTTGCCCATTACATACACATAGTCGAAACAATAAAGTGGAAACAAAGGATGTGACATTCTATTCATTGTGGGAGAGTGCTGTAACCCCCATAGTCCTCATTTTCATATAATCGTAATCTTACCCTACATGGCATGCTTTATATGTATCAGGGGAAAGGTTATGATCTGCTCAAAGTCATTTCTCTATCCATATATGTGTATAATTAATGCATATGAAGTTATGAGAATTGTGTAGTATGGTTGTCACTAAAACATGCTGTAAGTTGGGGGAATCAGCCAGATATTAGCTCCCCAGAGGCAACAGCATGGAAAGTAACACTCACCCGGGCAGGGTGTCAAACAACCCATGAACAGCCATTGTCCAGCAAAGGAGCTACAATGCAATGACTCACCTGCATGAGGCCACACCAGGGGAATTGCTCAACCTTGCTTGGAGAGACTCAGTAATGCTCACCTGACTCTGAAAGGGGGAGGAGGGGCAAAGCCAAGCGGGAAGAAAGGACATGATAAAAGGAAAAGACCTTTGCCATGCTCTTCCTCTCTTCCACCTACATCTACAGACACCACCACCACCAAGCGACTCAAGCGCTCATCAAAGGGAGCCTGACTGAAGAGTAACCAGCCAGCCTGTGGTGAGAAGCATCTAAGTTTGTAAGGACATTGAAAGTGTTAAGATCAGCTTAGAATGTGCTTTGCTTTTATTTCATTTGACCAAATCTGACGTGTTATGCTTTGACTTATAATCACTTAAAATCTATCTTTATAGTTAATAAATTTGTTTGTTTATTCTACCTGAAGGAGGGCATTTGGTTTGAAGTGTGTCAGACTCCCCTTGGGATAACGAGTGTGGTACATATCAATTTCTTTATTAAACTGATGAACTCATATAAGCTTGCAGCGTCCAGCAGGCATAACTGGACACTGTAAGGCGGAGGTTCCTAGGGTTGTGTCTGGGACTGGAGATAAGTAGCTGGAAGCAGCTTACATGCCAGAGGCTGTGCATGAACAGCCCAGGAGTGGGGGTTTTTACAGCAGAGCAGGGTAAGGCTGGCTCCCAGAGTCAAGGATTGGAGAGGTCTAGCAGATCACCGGTCCAGGTAACACCAGAGGGGAACATCACAAAGGGGTTCAATATTTTTTCATAAAAAATTTCAACCAAATCAAAACATTTAGATTTCGTCAAATCCATGCTTTCTTATGGAAAACTGTGCAATCAGAAAAATTGTGACAGGAGGATCTTGCTGACGTAGTGGGACTATGAGTAGCCTAAAACTGCCACAGAGGTTAAACCATGCCACCTCCCCACCACTGGTTTAGGGGAGATGGCTGGGGAAAGAAGTTTGGCCATGGAAAAGGGGTGTGGCTGGAGTGTAGCTTTCAGGTGGCTCCCACATGCATGGAAACTGGACCAATGGTTCCAGGATTAGAGGAACATAAAGGTGGCTTGAAGTTACCTTTGCAACATCCCTCTTGAGTTACATTGGGTGCTCCTATGCTAGAGCCAGGGACTGAGGCCTCTGTTTATAATTAAACTTCCAAAATATTAAAGATTTATTTTCTCCATTATCTTCTGCATACATCACCCGTTGTGGAGACTAATTTCAGTGCGATCTGCCCAAAATTCTACATTCTTATGTGCCATTGCCTTTCCACTGCAGATGATTTGAAACAGTAACGGGACTTTCTCCTTTTGGGGCTGTCTTTGCAAAGAAATGATCAAGTTATACAATAGTTTGGCGTTTTGTTTCACTTGTTAGAAAGCATCAAACATTAAGAGATTCTGGCTTTGTATCACTGGGTACAGTTTTAATGACATAAGACTAATAAAACACCAATCTAAACTGGCAAATCATTTTCCTTCTCCAATTTTATTAAAAAAAAAAACCCGAAATAAAACAAAATAGCAAGACAATTCATATTAATCAGAAGGGTTACTCCCCAGATTTCCAGTAATTTGTATCTTTATGTTTCTCATTAGGCTTGGAGCTAGAAATTCCAAACAAAATAGATATAATTAAATCGTAAAAAAAACATCATTAATGCAGAGTTAAGATTGCCTGGGGATAGCTTGTGCCTTTCCATAACACCGAGGTCAGTAAAACTCAAACTTCTGAAAACCATGAAATATCAGATAAATGCCCATGCAAACTTAACTCTGGCCCCTGGGAGCTGGCAATAGCCACTGGAAATTATCTGCATGCACTCCAGCTGCATTCACTGTATTAGGTGTAACTATATTGAGTGGTGAAGGAATAAGTTGGAGCAGCTTTGAAGAGCTGGGATTGGTGTCATGAGGAGATCTGGGTCTGAGTCCCCCGATGTGTGTTATCAAAGGAAAGAGGAGAATATGTATTTTGAGGTTCCAGTCTGCATCATTGCAGTACAGAATTGTGTAAGTTGTGTCAGTAGCAGAGCAATGTCAATAGTGAGGTGCGATATAAGGGCAGTCTGTGGATTTCATAGATTCCAAGGCCAGAAGGGACTATTATGACCATCTAGTCTGACCTCCTATGTAACACAGGCCAGAGGCCTTCCCCCAAATATTTCCTAGAGCCAATGTATTAGAAAAAAATATCCAATCTTGATTTAAAAATGGTCAGTGATAGAGAATCCACCATGAGCCTTGGTAAATTGTTCCAATGGTCAGTTATCCTTGATGTTAAAAAAATTATGCCTTATTTCCAGTCTGAATTTATCTAGTTTCAGCTTCCAGCCACTGGATCATGCTATACTATTCTCTTATGGATTGAAGAGTCCGTTATTAAATATTTGTACCCTATGTAGATACTTACGGACTGTAATCAAGTCACTCTTTAACCTTCTTTGATAAACTAAATAGATAGGCTCAATCATAAATTAATGGAGATATCCTATCTCCTAGAACTGGAAGGGACCTTGAAAAGTCATCAAGTACAGCCCCCTGCCTTCACTAGCAGGACCAAGTACTGATTTTGTCCCAGATCCCTAAGTGGCCCCCTGAAGGATTGAACTCACAACACTGGGTTTAGCAGGCCAATGCTCAAACCACTGAGCTATCCCTCCCATTATATAAGGCATGCTTTCTAATCCTTTAATCATTCTCATGGCTCTTTTCTGAACCCTCTCGAATTTATCACCATTCTTCTTTAATTGTGGGCATGAGAACTGGACACAGTATTCCAGCAGTGGTTACACCATTGCCAAATACAGAGATAAAATAACCTCTCTGTTCTTACTCAAGATTCTCTTGTTTATGCATTCTAGGTTTGCATTAGTTCTTTTCTTAATTCTAGGTTCGCATTAGCTCCACTACAACACCCAAACCATTGTCAGTCATGGGGTCCCAGAATAGAGTCCCCCATCCTGTAAGTATGCCTACAATCTTTGTTTCTTGATAAATACATTTACATTTAGTCATATTAAATTTGTATATTATATTACTCAGTTGCACCCATGAAATCTACATTGCTCTGAATCAGTGACCTGACATCTTCATTATGTACCATGCTCCCAATTTTTGTGTGATCTGCAAACTTTATCAGTGATGATTTTATGTTTTCTTTCAGGTTATTGATTAAAGAAATAACATAGTGCCAAGAACCAACCTCTACAGGACCCCACTGGAAACATATCTGCTCAATGACAATTCCCCATTTACAGTTACATTTGAGACAGTTTTTAATATGTACCATGTTAATTTTCTATCTTTCTAGTTTTTTAATCAAACTGTCATGCGGTCCCAAGATAAATACCTCACAGAAATCTAAGTAGATTATGTCAACATTATTAGCTTTATCAACCAAACTTTAGTGATGGGTAAGGGAAAGTTTAGGTGGTATCCTGTGTGCAAGTGTGAAGCAGTTGTAAAAGTGGTTGTTAAATTTTACAAGTGTGGCATTCTGTTGGGGGAGTAGTCTCAAGTGTTTGAGCATAGGGCAAGTGCAGGTAGCATCAAGGCAGAGTTTGAGTATATGTGTTATGGGTATTGTGAGGCTCTAAGGGCAGAGTTAAGGTGGTGGGTGTTTACCTTAACTCTGTATTTCCTGGTTTTCAGAAGTGTGTGAGTTTTGCTGAACTCGAGATTCTGGAAGGTCACTGGGCAACCTTAACTCTGCATTAGTTAAGTTTTTAGCCATTTAGTTTCCTAGGTTTTTTTAAACAGAAAAATAATTTTTTGGGGTAGATTTCAGTAGTCATATAGGCAGTTGTAATTCTCACCGAGGTTTGCAGTTGATATGCTACTGTGGCTAGGTAATCAAAAGAGCTAGCTTTTATACAGTGCTGTTCGTCAATAGATCTCAAGGAACTTTACATCATTATCCCTGTTTTACAGATGGAAAAGTGAGGCATAGAGAGGTGAAGTGACTTGCCCAAGGTCAGCCAGCAGGCCAGTGGCAGAGCTAGGAATAGTCTTTCAGTAAGCCACATGGTTGCTATGTGATTCTTCAGGGCTGCACCCCACTCCTGTACATTTTGTTATATTGGAATGGGGATAATGGTCGTGCTTTGAAATGTTTGCAGTGTAGTGGCTAACAGGGTCACTGAGAAAAAATTCATCCATGGTCTAGGTCCCAGAGCCTTGACAGTTTTATTACATAGACAAGGTGGGTGAGGTAATATCCTTTATTGGACCAACTTCTGTTGGTGAAAGAGACAAGCTTTTAAGCTACACAGAGCTCTTCTTCATGTCTGGGAAAGTTACTCAGAATATCATAGCTAAATATAAGGTGGAACAGATTATTTAAGTATAAATAATTAACACATATTCTAAGGAACCATGCAAGGCGAAGTGGCCAGTTAATACCTCTGCAGTCATAGGACAAAAAAAGAGGGTGAGTATGTTGCAGATTGTTGTAATAAACCATAAATCCAGTGTCTTTATTAAGACCATGACTTTTAGTGCCTAGCAAAGTCATGAATTTAAGCTCCTAGACTCATCTTTTGAAGGTGTTGTGAAGGTTTCCTTTGAGGACAAGGACAGAGAAGTCAGATCACGGAGTGATCGTTTTATGAAAACTGTTCATCCACGGGTGATGTCATTTTTGTGTGAGTTCATTCAAGAGTCGAGTGATTATCTGGATTCATCCACATAGCTGTTATTGGGGCATTTAGTGCATTGGATGAGGTACACCAAATGTTGTGATAGGCATGTGGAGGACCCAGGAACCTTGAAAGATGTGTTGTGTAGGGGGTATTGATCATCATAGCAATGGATTACCATTACCTCACCCACCTAATCTCAGGTTTATTACATGGTTGTTACAGTAACTTTAAGCATGTGAGACTGCTGTGTCTTTCTCCTTCTTCAAGCCCTGACCCCTATTCCCTGCAATATATATCCCCCTGCCAACATTTCCAGCTCCCCTCCCTTTCCCATCCCACTAAGCCATTAGTTGGCACTGTAGAAGCCATCAATATGTACGAAGCTGCTCCTTGCTGTGTCCTGCCCTGTGCTGTTGCATACATATATCACAGGCAGCAGCTTATTGGAGGGCTGCACACTACCTTAGCTGTGTGACTGGAGCTGAACCCTGAGCTGGGCCCCTCATTCCCTCTACCCACCTCCAGCAGGGACTCCTGTCCCTGCTTCAGCCAGGCTTCCCCAGCCATGCTACAGGTCCACCCAGTCTGTCCCTTCTCTAAATGTGGCCTCTCCCTCTCCCTCACACACTGGCCAGGCCCTCCACGCCACACAGGGGTGATGTATGTCTTAATTATTCTTTTTTTTTCTGGATTTCAGGTGTTTAAATTTGTGTTGCCTTCATTCTGCCCCTGCCTCCTCCCCTCCTCTGCAGTGGTGACGACGCAGGAAAGGAAACAGAACGCCAGGTTTGTTGGTAGCCAGAGGGCTTTACAAGCCTCCTGCAAAAAGCCTCAAGCCAAAAGCCTCTCAGGAAAACTTTTCCTGGGGTTTTTATTTCTCTCCTTACTTTGTTTACAACTCTTCTTAGTGGTTACATCTTTGCCCATTCAGAAGGCAGGCAGGATACACGCAGTGTGCAATTATACAAGATAGCAAACTCATCTGTAGAGCGCGTGAACAGCCAGCTGCAAAGGTACTATCAGGCTAGCCAATATGTTTTCCAAACATAGGCGCTAGAACAAGGTCACTCCCGCCTCAATTCCGAGGGAACAGTTTGCCGTTCTTCAAGGCTTATGATTAGGGAGCAACACATTCCTACATCCCCCCCTGTTTTATTTTATATGCGGTGTTTAGACAAGGCACCTTTGCAGGGTAGCATACACAACGCCACTAAATTGGATAAGCATTAAACAAAGCAGCAAAGCAAAACGCCAAAAATCAAAACTAAGACCCCATACTATAAAAGGGTCTTTATCCACTCTAAGGGTGGCTATAACTAAATGTAATTCCACCAAGGAGGAAAAACATCTTTAGCAAATGGCTTAAGCATAACATTTCAGCATATCAATTTGCTATTGCATGCAATTACTATTATCAGTAAGCTTAAAACAGCACATTTCTTTCACTGTCTCACACCCCAGATATTACTGGGTGATTTACAGACAGGAACAAGGCAAGTACTTAACAGACCTTGCATTTCCGGGGCAACGGCCAGGCAGAAATCAAATTGATTTAATACTTCTGCCAGGTGGACCCAAATGTCTTGTAGTGTGGTGTCATTAACATACACACAGCTATCATTAGCTTGAAAAAGTAAGTGTCCTGTCAGGTGTAATCCCAGGAGCACTGACTAAAATTAACTGGGCATACCAGATAGTCTAATTTCCCAGATGTCTTGGTGAATTACCCAATCCCACATGCATCCTCCCCATGGACCCGGCAGGATTTGGTATGTGGGAGCCCACACCCCCTCAACCGGTCCATATGCTTGGAAGGAGCACTGAGAACGTCTGCACTTCCACCCAGAAAGTTTTCAAGTATGTCTCCATGGCCACAGATCAGATGGTACTCCTGATGTGTCTGTAAGGGCAGTGGGCCAAGCCTGAACATGCTAGATCCCACTGCAATGCCTTCCCAGCCTCAGTGATATTCAATACCATCTCTGTCAGCAACTTCTGGGTCATTGTCTGTATTTGGATGTATTACAGGGGTAATAGTGTAATGAAGAAAATGGCAGGGGCAATACATGCTGAGGGACTTATCCAAAACACAGGGCGCAGCCTGTAGAATAAACTCCAAAATCCAATCAATACCACATTCCCAAGCATGGGTTCCACAAATTTCTTCCTGCTAGTGTATAATTCTTTGTTTCTTCACCAGGGTCAGTTCTTAATGTCTTTTGTAGTCAGGAATTCCTGGACTTTGTGGTTTCAATGAAGCAAGTGTTCCTTCTTCTCCTTTCCTGAAACAGTGTGGTTCAGCATCATACAGGGGAGAGGTTACTAGCACATCACCCTGTAGTGGTTTTGTGTCTTCTAGAAAAATTCAAAGCAACAGTAGGTCTGTCAGTGGACAAGGGAGAGGTTACTAGCACTTCACCTTGTCTTTTTTTCCTTTTTCCTGCTGTCCAGACGGCACAGCAGAACTAGAAGGAGAAATAGGCTTATCATCAGTCAGAAAGTCCTCCCGAGGTGGAGGGGTCTTTTTGCAGTGAAAAGCATGGGTCCAGGCAGTCAGTCCTTGGCACTTCACAGCGGTGTTGGTGGTTAACAGGACTTGGAAAGGGCCTTTCCAGCATGGAGCCAAAGCAGTCTTTCGTTGATGGACTTTACATAGACTCAGTCTTCTGGTTTCAATTAATGGCAGGGGTGCTAAGATTTTTGGATAGCATTTCTTTACCTGTAAAAAAACCTAACACATTTCATTAATGCATTGTCTGTATTTTGCAGATCTTAGTTGCTTGGGCACATTTAAGCCCCCCCTTTATCTTGGGGGTCAGCCAAGTTTTGGCTGTGACCTTGGATGAGCCTGCAAGCTGTATCTTCCTCTCAGTTAACTCATTCTGTGCTTTTTCCTCTTCTCTTCTTGGCTTCTCTTAACCTACAAAGGAAACCTTCACTCTTCCAGTAAAATAACTTTATTACAGAGCTTTGGAGCAACAAACCGGGACAAGCACACCCACTTTTGAGGAGTGCACTCGGTACAACCTCAGGTGTCTAATTGCTTTCCTCCCTCCCCAGCCCTCTGGCTAGAAATCTGAGGTAGCCAGAAGGATCCCATGGGCAATATGGGGAGTGGGTTAACTTTCCATGTCCTTGTTTCCAAAGACTGTTGGTATGCAATTCTTAACAACAATTTTTGCCATAAAACACAAAAATAATTCCTATTGTGCCAGTAAATGCATGGTATGTTGAATGCTGTTTAGCTGGCATCTGTTTTCTCTGATGATCTGAAAAACAAAAGAACAGAGGTCTACCCCTTCTGGGCAGTCAGTCATTGCTTAAAATGTTTCCTTGTATTTATTTCATAGGCAGCCCAGGTTTCAGTGGCTTCTACCTTATTAGTTAGAAAATTGCATTAATACAAATGCTTTCTGACTTGCTTCCAGATCCAAAGCTATCCACAGCTTAAAGATTCTTACTTAAAAGGGGACACAATTGACTTTCCCAGTCTTTTGTGCTTACAAACACGGGGGTAATAAAGGGGCTAGTGGACTCCTCCACATGCCCTGCCCGTAGCTGGTCATTAACCAAGTGCCGGAGAGCCTCCAGCTTGTCCAGAGGAAGCGGCCACTGTGCAACCCAGACGGGCTCATCAGTGAGCCAACGGAGGGGGAGGGCCGTATGCCTAATCATCAATATGGATGGTGGCAATTAAAGCGTTAATACATCACGGCCCCACAGGTTGAGATGTACCCCCTCCATCATCCGCCCACGGACTCGGGCCGCGGCGGTGAGAGCGCCGAATCCTAACCACTAGACCACCAGGGATAAGCTGCCCGGGGCGTGCCCTCCGCCTGCTGGGAGATGCTCAAAAACTGCCCTGTGCCATACAACTGCTCAGCAAGATAAGCCCCCCCACCTTGTGCTGCTGCCGCAAGCGCCTCTTGCTGGTACTTGCTGTCCCACACAACGTATTGCGCGGGAGACAGCACCATGCGACACATGTCTTTCCAATCTTGGGGGAGTAAGTGATAACCGTTAGACACACCTTTCAAGATCCCCAGGGTGAAAGTGGACCGCACCCCGGTCTCACGAAACGCCTTGCGGAGCTCGCGCAGAACCGAGTAGGGGAGAGCCTCCCAATCCACTATCTCCCCCCCATTTCCATTATCCCGCCTAGAGACGGGAAACGCCTCGAACCCATGGCTGGATTCCTTGCCGGTCAAGAGACCGGCCTCGCGCACTGGCTGCACCGCCGCGGCGACAGCGCCCCCCCGCCCGACCGGTAGGCATGGGGGCGCCGCCACGGGCGGCGGCGCAGGAAGGGTCAGCTGCGGGCAGGAGGGGGGTGGCCCCTCACCTGGGGGCAAAGGGGAAACCGGCTTAAGGCCATCGGGGCCGAACCCCTCCAGCACCTCCTTACAACGCTGCCAGAGTAGCAGGTGCTGAACTGGGGCACGGGGTTCACTATACAAGGCGATCCCAATCCGTATCCAATCAAAAAGCTGTAAAGACCCGCAGTCAGGATACCAGGGGCACTGGCGGTCTATTTCCCTTAGAAGGTCCTCAATATGAGCGACCGGGACAACGATGCATGATCGCTGCCGTATAATCTTATGTAACTCTCTTGCGTGCTCCTTCTGGGCACTGGAGAGTCCCCCCCCCATACTCACGAATTAGGGGCGGCAAACAGCCGCGGGCGCGCTCGGCATCTCCAGCCGGTGAGTAGAGGGGTATCACGTCGGGGTCACCAGCTGCAGTGGTGACGACGCAGGAAAGGAAACAGAACGCCAGGTTTGTT
>NW_020664409.1:47138022-47223167 GCF_002925995.2 Terrapene triunguis | reverse complement strand
TTTGCCGTTCTTCAAGGCTTATGATTAGGGAGCAACACATTCCTACACTCCTCCCCCAGCTTACATGGAGCAGCAGGGAGAGGAGCTTAAACCCCTGAAGAAGGGTAGGGATGACCGGCCTCACCACTCCTAACTCCCCCCAATGTGAGGGTTAGCAGCAAAGGGACATCCAGGATGAATCAATAGCTTTCTCCTCCGTGGGGTTTTCCATATATAGGTACAAACCCTGTCTATGGTAATGAAAAAGCCTATGACATAATGCATCCAAACCTCTCTCAATTGTGGCTTTTTCATCTCATATGCCAGATTCTGTCAGGCATTTATGGGGAGGAAGGGGGAAAGCACAATGATCCTTTCTCCACTCTTCTCACTGAAGCAGAACAAGGGTCTGGTGATCTCCCCTGTCAGCATAATAAACCCACCTCCATGAGTGGAGGTAGCTATGCTGGCGGGAGAAGCTCTCCCACCAACATGGCACTGTGCATATGAGTGCTTATGTTGGTGTAATTTATGTCACTCAGGGGGAGGATGGTTTATTCACAGACTCCTGAGCGACATAAGTTATGCCGACATAGGTGGTAGTGTAGACATAGCCCACGTCTCTGTGCTCTTCTTAGAGTGGTGGGGCTCGCCAATGCCCATTTCGGTGGACTTTCCCTAAATGGTATATTGTACCTCACATTGAAGGTGAAAGTTTTAAAGTTGTCTCAACCCAGACTTGGAGTTTACACGTGCAACTTTTTTGTCTGTACCAAACCCCATCTTTGCACATGGAAATCAAGTCATTAGATGACTAACAGCTTCATTTGTACTTTAAAGTACCATATGCATTGTAAATGCAACTTCTTTGGGTATCTTGAACAGTGCCCAGACAGAGCTTGATAGTGAAAAAAGTTGACATATCTTTAAAACGATACATATTCCAGTTCCTTACCTCTCCGAGAGAGAAATGACAAATGGCTTCTGCAATCACTTCCTGATACCTTTAAATATTGTTCTTCTGGAGAAGATGCAATTTATGTCATAACCCTTCATCTTTCATATAATTTTTTTCTGGCATTCTGGTTGATCTGTATTTGGCCACTCCACTGTGAGCCAGCCTTTGTTTGTTCACTGCATGGGTGCTGTCTGCCATGCAGTGTTCTTGTGACTGCTGTCTGATGCTTACTTTACTGCAAGGCTTAGGGAGATAAGTACTATCTTCAGTAACCACAAAGATTATTTGGATGCAATATATTTTTCTTCCCTGCTAAATAGTTGCATTTGTATGGATAAAGCTTGTGGATTTTGTTTTCTTCCCCCCCCAGAAATGGAATTTATAAACAGTCTGATGCCTGTATTGATTTTTGTTGGTCGTGGATAGGATGATTTATGTATAAATTAACTTTTTTTCGGTTTGGGGCAACATATTCAGTTTGTACTGAACAAGCAGATAGTTTTTGGTTATTAAACTTGCCTGGGAAGGAATAAAACTCCTGTCATGGCTTTGATGTCACATACAATTAACTTTTGCTGCTGATTTAGTTTTGCCACTGAGCTTATTTCCAAATGAAAAACTGGCAGACTACAGACACTCTGGGCTCTTGTCTTCCAAATCCCTTAGAAATGAGATGAGTGTATTTAAAGATTTATCGGGTGGGAGGCGCTGGGAGGGGAGGTGCTGATCAGTGGGGCTGCTGGTGGGTGGGAGGTGCTGGAGGGTGGAGCTTATAGGGGGGCTGCCGGTGGGTACTCAGCACCCACCATTTTTTTCCATGGTGTGCAGCAGGTGGGGTGGGCTGCCCAGGCTTCTTGCTCCAGCTCCTGGCTGGGAGCTGGGGCAGAGGGAAGCCACCCTGGCTTCTTGTCCTGGGGGCTCCAAGTTGGGAGCAGGGGAGGGGAAAGCTGCCCCGGCTTCTTATCCAGGCTCCCAGGGAAGCGGTGGAGGATGAAGCTAAGCCTTGTTCCTGCTTTGGTTATCTTTTGTCTTGATACTGCCTCCTCCTCTTCCTTTTCTGGCAGCCCTCTTGTGTCCATTCTCTCCAAAATGCTTCAGCTAATAACATTTTCCACTACTGCTGCTCCAATCTCTGTCACCCAACTTTTAAAATTATTTCCCCCTTTCTACATTACTGTCATCTTGAAGCACAGGAAATTTCCATGCATCTCTCTTTCTCATTAGCCTCAATGGAATGGACATTTTGAGATCAGAATTTACCTGCTAATAGAGTTGGTCAAAAATTTCGGACAGAACCATTTTCTGTTGGAAAATGCTGATTTGACTAAATCAAAACACTTTGTGGGAATGTATCTACTGTTTTGTAAAAAATTGGACATGAAATTATAATAAAGTTGAAATGTTTTTACTTTTATAATATTATAATTTATTTTTATATATACTGTAATATATAAATAAATTTACAATTAGGACTATATTGTAACAAAAAGTTTAAAAAATCAACTAAACATTTTAATATGGTTGTTTTGATGTTTCCAAATAAAATATCTGGCAAATTTTGTTTCATGGGAAATTTTGATATTTCGACCTTGTTCCAATTTAGGATGAAAGGGAATTTCAAAATGTCAATTTCCCAGAGATCGGAAATTCAGCCTCCAGACCAGCTCTACCTGGACAATAACAGGTTTGTAGTTTTAATCTTCCTTTTGATCTCTGATGGAAAGTTTTATGTAATTTTCATGATGCAGATCATGTTATCGTTGGTAGTGATAGCTTATTAACTCCATAGGTGTAGGATGCTTAGAATTTGAGCACTATATATCAAGTTTCTGTGTGCATTCTTTTATTTGATGCAGTTTCTAGTTCTAGCTTCATTAGATACAAGTTATTCCATTCCCTTACAGGTCTCCATCTTCATCACTGCCCCTGCTTGGTTCAGACTAATTATCAGAGGCATAATGCTGTATTTTATTATCTTCAAATGGCAGACAGAAATGGGATAGATGTGATGTATGACTATTTTCTTCCAAAGTTTTGCAAATTTATGGTATGATAAATTGTGCAAAAAAATTAGT
This sequence comes from Terrapene triunguis, assembly GCF_002925995.2. Taxonomy (NCBI): domain Eukaryota; kingdom Metazoa; phylum Chordata; order Testudines; family Emydidae; genus Terrapene; species Terrapene triunguis. The sequence continues at coordinate 47,220,155 of NW_020664409.1, read as the reverse complement.
TTTCCAAATAGGAGAGCATTGTTAAAACAGCATTTATCTACTTGACGCAGTGCATTTTTGTCAATCCTTAACTGTCACAACATTTTGTAATAAAGGCATTCTCTGGTCGTTATGTGTTGATTAACCACAATATGGTGCTCAACATTTTTTCTTATAGATAAGGAAAACGTCTCCTCTCTAGCATATATATAAATTGGATGCAGTATAACGTTAGCTTAATACATTACATTTCAGATTAGCTATAAAAATTTCACTGGCTATTGCAAACTAAGTGATTTTTCCATCTTTGGTAGTATAAAGGCAATGTCAGCAGAGGCGTCCCCCCTCCAGAGTGAGTTTAAAAACTTTATTCAGTGTTGTTTATAAGCGAAGCAGCCTTGGAAATTAAAATGTTTCCTTACCAAATTTATTTTCCTCTGACACTTATTCACGCTGGTTCATGATTGTAGGGCTTGTTATGAGCACTGGCATGCCCGCATAATTTTCTTTTCAAATTCAGGGTGCTGAAAAACTGTTCTATTAATAATTGTAATAGCACAGAGGCAGTTTACCAAACACTTCTAATGAAAAGTGCTCTCAATATAGATGCCAGTGTGTTAGCTATAAAATGGTTTGTCATAAGGAGGAGAAAAAGGTAGCAAACAATAGAATTGGATATTAAGAGTGAAGTATAGACAATTTCAATCACTTCTTGCACTTGCTCATGGTATTTTTCTTGAGTAGCTTAAATAATTCAAAGGATGAGATCATCTTCTCTTAGAAGTTTTATCTGCAGATTTTATTTTCTTCTTTAAAAACAGAAACATAGTTTAATGTAAGTTTCCTTAAAAGTTGTAAGCATTGACAATTAAAGGTGAAATCCTGGGTCTATTAAGTTAATAGGAGTTTTGCCATTGACTTTGGTGAGGCCGGGATTTCATCTTACATTTTACTAGCATTGGTATTTCAAGCTACTTGAATATTAACTTACTTATGAAATAATAATTGTATTCTGGACTAAATAAATTCCAAGGCCAAAGTCCAAGTCTTTTATGAGAAATAAACTCCAAAGCGAAAGCCAGGGTGTTTCTTAGGCCCAGAAAGATTTATGATTGAGTTAAAAGGGTCACCTGTTAATTTCAGTGTAACAACAAAGAAATATCATTAATTTTAGCATGGTAGTCCCTAAAAGCCAGGATTCCATTGCGTTAGGCACTATGCAAACATAGAACAGAGATGGTCTTTGCCTCACAAAGCTGACAACCTGAGAATAAACTAAGAGATGGATGCAACAGACAGATTGGGGTAACACATGGAAGCAATGAGATGACACCAGTCATCATGATAAGCAATGGTCCCAGCATACCAGCTGCCTAACCACTGCTGAGTTTTTGTAGCCATCCTGGCAGAAAATTTTTTTAAGGCAGGCTTTGAAAGAGGATGATGAGGTAGTTTTGTGGCTATTTACTGGTAGCTCCTCCTTAGCATAAGGGGCAGCACGGGAGAAAGCATGAAGGTGCTTTTTGACAAATGTTACCGCTGAGCAATTAAGATTGGCTTCATTTGCAGAATGAAGGTCTGAGATGTATGGTGAGGATAGGCTGTGAAGGCCTCAGAAGTGATGACAAGTTGTTTGTGGTTAACAAGGTGAGGAAGCGGAAGCTAGTGGAGGGATGCAAAGAGAGGGGGCTTATAAGGTTAAAGCAATGAGCCAGAAACATGATCTTTGCAACAGCATTTTGAATGGCTATAAGTGGAACAAAATGGGATTTATCAAAGACAGAGAAGACGAGTCTACAGTAGTCAAGTCATGTGATGATCAGGACCTGAATGAGAGATTTAGTTGTATGGATGGAGAAAAAAGGCTAACTCCTAGAGATGTTACACAGGAAGAACTAGGGAGATATAGAAATACTCCTCTTTTACTCTTGCACTTTGCTGGCTACCATATATCCCTGTGAACTGTTTGGCTGCTGCCCTCAGTACTCGATAGCCCCATGCCTTAGTTTGGGAAATAACTGGACAGTGATTATGCAAATCCCTACACTATTTGTGATTGGTTGAGGATTATTCTTAGCTAGAGTCTATGGATTTGCTTTTGGATGGCTATTGAAAATAACAGTACAGTAATTATTAATATTACACTACCCTGAGCTTCTGAGAATTGCATAGCTAAGACATAAGCCCCAAACCAACAAAGCACTTAGGATAACTATAACCTAACTATAATCTTTAATGTGACTACTCACAAGTTTATGTTAAACAGGTGCTTTCCTGGATCAGGACCTATGTGTATAACTGGGATTGCCATTAAAAGTCCACATTTCCCTGCAGGTGCTACATAGTTAAGACAGGAAACCTTATCCTTACCTGCAGTGCCTGTTGTTTCAAACCCTGAGTGCTCAGCATTGGTTTACCATTGATTTACCATTGAAATTAGGCGAATGCATGCTACGTGCTTTGGAAGATCCCACTCATTGTGGCTGTTCCCTGCACAGGGGGGTCTCCTCATGACTTCTTCCCTGCCTTATACACCTTGCAGGGCCAAACGTCATCTGACCGACCTTAAAGTTCTTTTGTAATTTAGATATTTTTTAGCTATTGGCAACTTGGCTTTACAGGCAGAGGGGAAAGATAGTACTAATAAAAATGTCTAAAGCTCTCTAAAATTATCAAAAATAATTGTAGTATAGTAATATAGATGGCATAAATAAAATACATGTGTGATAGTATAAAGGTTTTATTGGGGATAACTTGCTTACCTCACAAGTTTAGGATGACTGCAGTATTCAGATGAATTATAAATCCCATTTGTGTGCCAGTAAAACCATAGAACAAATGGAAAATGGGTGCACAGCAACAATTAATTATAATTGTTGCTCTTGTTCAAGGGATCAGAAAATGATATGCTCAAAAACAGATGCGGTAGCATAGATAAAGAGTGAAACATACCCTTTCTGTAGGGTGCAAAAGAAGAGAAGAAACACTAATAATAATAAAAAGTAGAGGACTGATACCAATAGAATTCTGTGATATGAACAAGGGGAACAAGTGGTCCTTTGGACCCATCTAGTTAAAATCCACTTTCGGAAATAAAAGATGTTTTATGCATCCATCTCCAGTTCTAGGAGGAGGATTACATAGCCAATTGTTTGAAACTGAAGACATGGCTGTGGAGCCAATTGTATTTACTGCATATAACAGAAAGAACTGTTTGATGGAATGGTAAGGCCTACAGTTTGAACCTTCCTCAGTAGGGTGAGTTTTAATTTGTTGGCAGTACTTTATGTCTATGGGAAACTATAACAAAAAGTACCACCAACAAATTAAAATGTATATGTATCAATGTCTGTATATCTCCTATTCGAGGAGGAGGATTACATAGCCAATTGTTTGAAACTTTATAGTCCCGTAATCTTTTCAATGTAACATTCTTTATTTCCTGAAACTACCTAGTTGCACTGAAAAGATTACCTGACTAGGAACACTTTGAGGGTTTACTAGCTATTCCATGGATGGAGTTCATACACTGTAGTAGATCTTTTCTCAGCCTCACAGGAGTACAAAAGTTTTCCTGTGATTTAGATTTGATAAACAGATCACACATGATCATTTTGTCCAGGAAATGAAAGGAGACCTAGAAAACTTAACATCTTGTCTAGCTTTTTATAGTTATCAAAAGCAAAGTACATTGAGATTCTTAGATGGAAGATACTATGGAAGTGGTTGTTGTTATTATTATTATTATTATATTTTACTATTACTACTTAACAAATTTTGGTTTGTTGAAACAACAATATTTTTTAGACTGCTGGATGAGACATTAGTCAGCCTCCAGCAGTGTTATCATTCAATTTCTTACACTATTCTCATGCAATCTAATCAATAATTCTTCTTGTTATAAAAATACAGAATCAGCAACAAGCAATTCATGAATTTTATGACATAGCTAAATTTCCATTAGTCTTGGGATTTATAGATTGCACACTCATCCCCTTTCATGCTCCTGCACAGAACAAAAGCATATTCAGAATATGAAAGCTATTAACTTCCTGAATATGCAGGTGATGTAAAATGCCAAGGATAAAAGATTCCACAGGGATTGGTGTTGGGCTCAGTTTTATTTCAAATTCTTATTCATGATCTGGAAGAAGAGGAAAAAGGCCATTATTTAAAGCCCCTATTCCTGCTAACCTTTGCTAACACAGGAAATACTTACTCATGTATGTAGTCCCATTGACCTCAAGTGGACTATCAGTGTGAGTAAGGATTGAGCCCTAAATTTGGCAATGATACTAACAATGGGAAACATTTCAACATTTCAAATACCAGTGTGGGAAGTGAAATGATATGGAGTATTTAAGACAGGCCAGACATATGGTTAGGGACCGGAGAGGCAAAGTATATTAGACATGGGTCTGAAAGGAAGCAGATCCTACATTCTAATTCCGACTCTGGCAATAGACTTCTTCTATAGCTTTAGTTAAGTCTTAACATTTCTGCCTTGGTATCCCCATCTTACAGGAGTGTTGTGGTGATTTAAGCAGTTTGTAAAGCACTATCTATGTGCCAAAATTAATCAGAAAGCACAAAAAGGAAAAAAAAAAAAGCTCCAGTGATCAGGAATCATGCTTCTTCCTTCTTCCCACTCCCAGTTTGTTTGGACAATTTTCCTTTGCAAAACTCATTTAAATGTTGGCACTGATGCACAGACCCTAGGATGAGCAGTTGGGCTCTATTTCTGCAGCAGAAGCTGAGGAGTTGGGGAGATATCTCCACTGTAGCGCGCACTGTGTGTAACATGAGTCAGTTAAGTTTGAGTCAGTTGAGTTTGGCGTATATCCCAGAGAATCCTCTTGCTTCCCCTATGGTGTGTATAAGTTGCTTATGCATTTTACAGGCTTGATCAAAATGATAAGGCTAGCTCTTCTTTTAATATTAATGATTTGTTATGAATCTTGGTCTAAGAAGAGTTGTTCCTAATCTGGATATGGTAACATCTGATAAAAGATTCTCCAGTGGCTATATCTGCAGGTGAAACATGGAAAAAAAAGACTGGTCTTAACTGATATATATGGCTAATTAAATGATGTGCACCTCTTCAAAAAAACATCTGCTTGATAGAGATAAATTCTCAGCCTATTTCAAAAGGAATTATCTTCAGCATTGTCTATTAGCAGTAACAGTTACATTGTACCTAAATTTGTAGTAGTGGCTGGCTTTAGAAAAAGTTCACTAAAGTAATTGGACTTAGGAAAGTTCATAGCTAAATATTTATTGCATTCCTGAATAATTTCCTCTTTAAGCTATGAAATGCTTACAGTTGATTGGCATAACACACTAATCCTGGGTCATAAAAGGATAGCTACAGAATAGGAATTAAAGGGGTAATAGATGTTTCAGGAAGACTTGTGCTTTAAATGAAAGGTAAAAAAATTAAGACAAAGCAAACAGGAATAATGCTTATGTCAGGTAAATCATGCTCAATGAAGGATTAAGCTAACAAGCTTTCATATTAATCACACAGCCAAAGTGCTATAGGCAACAAAGTCTGCTTTTTGAACCATAGTGCTGGTTAGCAATTATACAGAAAAATGGCTTATCAGAGCATACAGTTACTGACAAGCTTCCATGGCAACATTTGTGAAAAAGAACCTTAACCTAAACAGAACTTGCTTATATGAATGAAACATTTCCAATGTTTATGGAACTGAGATAGCCTCCGAAGCAAGGATGGAAACTAGTGGCAACCATGGTTATTTTTGTTGCTACTGCTACGTGAGATGAAAAATCTAATGGTGATGACAAGTACTTATAAGCTTTTTTTCCATGGCACTTTCAGTAACTCAGCAAAATGGCTCTTTAGGAGAACAAATATTGCAATCTTAGGTCCCATTCCAGCTCTTATTGAAGACAAAGTGGTCTGAGCAGGGGCTGCTATCTGATTTGATCTATTTGCAGTACATTCACCACTGTATTATTCAGGTAACATACAAAATGTAGAGTAGTATCACTTGTTTGGAAAAGGACCAGACTCTACTTCTCCCTCATTCTACTTTGTATTCTTAAGGGGGATTATTCTTGGTGGTGTTTGGCAATTTTCAGACCATTCTGTAGTCACCATTATTGAGGGAAGGCTTATGCAAAAAGATGTCTTGCATTGTTCCCTAACACTGGTAAGACAAAGACTCATTCTGATATCTCAGTGGTCCTCAAAGATTTCAGGTTCCCCCCGTTACTCCTGTCTGCGTCTCCCCCTGGAGCAGGGCCATGGCTCCCGGGGGGAGAAAGGAAGAACGTGGACAGAGGTAAGGGGGTCAATGCTGGGGCCGCAGCTGGGGATGGGTCTGGAGCCGAGGCTGGGGTCAGTGCCAGGGCTGGAGCTGGGGACAGAGCGGGTGTCAAGGTTCTTTCCCCACTCTGAACTTTAGAGTACAGATATGGGGACCTGCATGTGAACCTCTAAACTGAATTAACAGCTTAGATCTGGTTTTGCTGCCACCACTCCCAAATATTAACTCCCTTCCCTGGGTAGCCTTGAGAGACTTCTCCACCAATTCCTAGTGAGTCCAGATCCAATTCCCTTGGATCTTAAAACAAGGAAAAATCAATCAGGTTCTTAAAAAGAAGGCTTTTAATTAAAGAAAGAAAGGTAAAAAATCATCTCTGTAAAATCAGGATGGAAAATAACTTTACAGGGTAATCAGATCCAAAGAGCCCAGAGGAACACCCTCTAGCCTTAAGTTCAAAGTTACAGCAAACAGAGGTAAACCCTCTAGCAAAAGGTATATTTACAAGTTGAGAAAACAAAGATAAACCTAACATGCCTTGCCTGGCTGTTACTTACAAGTTTGAAATATGAGAGACTTGTTCAGAAAGATTTGGAGAGCATGGATTGATGTCTGGTCCCTCTTAGTCCCAAGAACGAACAACCCCCAAAACAAAGAGCACAAACAAAAGCCTTCCCCCCACCAAGATTTGAAAGTATCTTGTCGCCTTATTGGTCTTTTGGGTCAGGTGTCAGACAGGTTACCTGAGCTTCTTAACCCTTTACAGGTAAAAGGATTTTGGTGTCTCTGGCCAGGAGGGATTTTATAGTATTGTACACAGGAGGACTGTTACCCTTCCCTTTATAGTTATGACAGCGGGGCTAGGTGGTGCTCCCTCTCGCCCCCCCCCAAACCTTCCTCCAAGCCCCCCCGGGGAATGCGCCCCACCATTTGGGGACCACTGTGATATCTGTACAGGGAATTTCACAGATAAGGTTCTAAAACGGAGATATTTATGCTCTTTGGCACCCAGAATTTACCTTGAGGATATCAGTCACAATCTCCTAATAAATTTCTGTTGATATGCTAGGGTGTGGAAGTAGCAGCAGCTTTTGAAATGACTAGTTTGTAGGTCACTGAGGGCTTTGAAGATTAGAACTGGTACCCAGTGTTGCCAACTCTCATGATTTTGTCATGAATCTCATGATAATTGTTTTCCTCACAGTCCCAGCTCCTGGAATCAAGTGGATATGTAACAATTTTTAGCCTTCGTTCTTAAAGAAAAAGAGAGTTTCTAGCCCTTGTGGCTGTGGAGAAAGCTTCAAAATGTGATCCCAGCAGACCCTAAAGCCTGAAAAAGAAGGCAAATAAAAAGAACACCAAATTTATTCTTTTTACATAATCTCATGATTTTAAAGCTAATCTCATGATTTTTGGTGTGCCTGGCTCCTGATTTTTTGAATGTTTGGGGTTGGTAATATTGGATACCAGAAGTGTAATGAGAATTAGATAAGTTGGCAGAAGGATGCTCCTTTCCATTTATATAGAGCAAAGATTTTACGTTGCTCAAGAAATATTTTGCTGTTGTTTTTAACCCAATAGAAGGTCTTAGATTCATCAGCATGGCCAGATTGACCAGTGTGGCTCCAGTTATCTCAGAGACATTCTCAGCCCTATTATGACTGTTACATTTTTATTTAACATCATAAATTATAAACATAGTACTTAAAAGTACCATAATTGTGTCTGGATTTGTTGTTGGCTGATAGCTCAGCAGAGCAAATTTAATCCAAATAGGTTTTGAAGCTGGACACATCTTGATAAGCTTAAAACAGAGACTCTAATTACTCTAAAACTGCCATATGAATTTATGTCATTGAATAGAACTTTAACATTTAGCAAAATGACAGTAAATGCCATTTAAAAACCACAGCCCAAATTTTCACATTTGGATGCCTAACAGAAGATACCCAAATCCATGTTTAAGCACCTAAATAAATAGCTTGTTAGTATCATCTCTTAAATTGAAACTGTTAAGTTTTCTCACGGTTTACTGAGTCTATCAACAGTCTAGCCTGAGACACTAAACCCTTTGGGGAAGGAACCTGATCTTTATATCTGCCTGTAAAGCATCAGGAAGTTTCACTATATTTTTAATAAATAACATTAATCTTCAGGGAATAAACTACTGTTAGAATTTTATTGCCTTCTCAAATAATTGTCTGTTTGATATATCACAGCTACAAATAAATAGTTTTCATAGAATCATAGAAGATTAGGGTAGGAAGAGATCTCAAGAGATCATCTAGTCCAACCCCCTGCTCAAAGCAGGACCAACACCATCTAAATCATCCCAGCCAGGGCTTTGTCAAGCCAGGCCTTAAAAATCTCTAACGATGGAGATTCCACCAGCTCCCTAGGTAACCCATTCCAGTGCTTCACCACCCTCCTAGTGAAATAATTTTTCCTAATATCCAACCTAGACCTCCCCCACTGCAACTTGAGACCATTGCTCCTTGTTCTGTCATCTGCCACCACTGAGAACAGCTGAGCTCCATCCTCTTTGGAACCCCCATTCAGGTAGTTGAAGGCAGCTATCAAATTCCCCCTCCCCCACACTCTTTTCTTCTGCAGACTTAATAAGCCCACTTCCCTCAGCCTCTCCTTATAAGTCATGTGCCCCAGCCCCCTAATCATTTTCGTTGCCCTCCACTGGACTCTCTCCAGTTTGTCCACATCCTTTCTGTAGTGGGGGGGCCCAAAACTGGACTCAATAGTGGCCTCACCAGTGCCGAATAGAGGGGAATAATCACTTCCCTCGATCTGCTGGCAATGCGCCTACTAAAGTAGCCCAATATGCCGTTAGCCTTCTTGGCAGGAAGGGCACACTGTTGACTCATATCCAGCTTCTCATCCACTGTAATCCCCAGGTCCTTTTCTGCAGAACTGTCAGTTAGCCAGTCGATCCCCAGCCTGTAGCAGTGCATGAGATTCTTCCGTCCTAAGTGCAGGACTCTGCACTTGTTCTTGTTGAACCTCATCAAATTTTGTTTGGCCCTATCCTCCAATTTGTCTAGGTTTTGTCCAGACAGACTGGATAACCATAACTGAGCTCATACATGGCATGGGTCTTTGATGTTTTTCAGTTGTATTAATGTTTTCAACTTCATTGTCTAAATATGTTAATCTGTGTCTCTAGATGACTTCAGGGAACTTGGAAGGGTGCAGTAGGAGAAAAATGTCTAAGTAGGGTGACCAAATAGCAAGTGTGAAAAACTGGGACACTTTGTGTGTGTGTGTGTGTGTGTGTGTGTGTGTGTGTGTGTGTGTGTGTGTGTGTGTGTGTGTGTGTGTGTGGAGCGGGGGACAGGCGGCAATATAGTTGCATATATAAGACAAAACCCCTAATATCCAGACATTGGTCACTCTATGTCTAAGTGATCTTCTCAGAGATCCTTCCTGTCCTGCAAGTGAAGGAAGACACAGGAGGAAAAAAGACCCCAAATAGTTTTTAAAAGGTCCCTCTCTCAGCAGGGAAGAGACATAGTTGAGGGAAACAGACTGACACCCAGACCCGAGAGGTTTAGAATGCCTAAGAATGAGAGGCCTGCCTAGGGGCTCTCCCAAGGGATGATAAACCTCTAGGTAAGATAGGTATGAATGTAGACTTTTTGTTATTTTAACAATTCATTTTCTCTTAAGTTTTGCTTTATTCCTACTGTTAAGATTCAACAATACTTTGGTTTAAGAAGGCTGTCTGATCGCAGTATTCACCATTGATCACAAGCTCCAGAAGGCAAGAACCACAGGTGCTAAACCCAGTCAGACCTGCTTGGGCAGTATGATTGAGCCCAGGGCCCAGTGTAGGAGTGGGAGAATCAGGAGAGGAGAGGTAAAGGCTCAAGGTCTGAGACCTGAGTGGGTGCACCCGGAGAGAAGATGTAAACTGTAACACTGCCATTTTAGCTCATTTTACAAAAGTAACTTTACAGTCAGTGAACATCTCTCCAATACTATTTCTTGTGTAATTTTTTTTTATTTTGAAAGTTTTAATGCTAAGGGATACATGATTCCCTATTGCCTCCTTTGGGCACTGACTACCTGACAGGCAGCTGGACTGATGTTCTGCTGAACTGGGGGTGAGAGGCAAAATTTACAGAGCATGTGGTAGAGATGGAAGTGGGGAATGCAGTGGTTAGCTTTTAAATTAGATGGGGCTTGACCTTCTTGGCTATAATGTATATATCTTTATACAATGAAAACCATTTGTTTTCTTTTTCTTCTTCATTATATAATTTGTTTTTTGCATGAAGTTTGCTTTGCCTTGGCAACTCTTTCCACTTTTGTAGCATGATTTCCTTCTGCTTGAGTTGCCCATATAATTTTCTATAGTTTTGTTAATATGAAGTTTCCCATTATCTCTTTCAGAATCTCACTGCAAACTTACAGCCAAATTCAGCCATATACAGTAGTACCTTACATCATTAGTCTCATGATTTAATGAGACTGCTCATCAAGTAAGATACTACTCAGAGTGAATAATGGTAGCATAATTTGGCCTTAGTAATTTACATGATCCATTTAGTTGCTTGCTAATGTGATCATCTCCAGCATACACAAATGTCGTTTTTAGCTTTTCTTTAAGTGATTGACAAATTGATCATAGTCCCATTTTCTTCTTGCATCATTTGTCTAAACAAATGTCTGTCACATTGGCACATTTACATATGCTGCAAAACAGTAATATGCTTTTCAGACTCGTTTCCATAATTACAGTTAATTTCAGTATCCATAATGGGATCAAATATATCTTTAATAGGCAAACTTCACAGTGTAACACTGCACACCAGCGGTTTGTCTGTGGCTCATATACAGAGTTGACATATCTCCTTCTATGTTTTTTTCATCTTCTGATGTTGCCAATTCACATGTATAATCAAACAGCTCCATTATTACAAGGCCGCAGTGTTTGTAGATAGATATTAAGGTTTGAGCATAAGCCTTTCTGTCACTTAGTGTTGGAGTACTTAAAATATAATTAGGCACACAATTAATGACCATTATTCATTTGCAGATTGCAGTCGTATTTATGGTTAGCATCCCTATGATAGATACATATTGTAGCACCTACACCCTCTGCTGTTTGTATTGAATATAGCTATTAAAATGATTAAATTTACTTTGCTTTCTTTATTCTTCACTTCAGAGAGTGAATTGGAGTACATCCTGTGCCAGCTTTGTTACAGTATTTGTGTGCATGAGGACAATGAGAATTAAGATTTCAGGACCAGGACCAAGCCCCTATGTGGCTATCAGACCCTAACATCTTTTTCTCATTTGGTGGTATTCCTCAAATACTGCCGTTTCCCCCTGCATGCTAAAGTTTCAGTTATGTATTTTTCCTTCCCTTAAATGATACTTGTTTTGCATATTGTGTGCTGCTGGGTTAGTGTCAATGCAGTTTTATAAAACCTTGGAATTCAGTTTGAGTTGTGTGTCTGAAGTACCAGTGATTGCAAAGTCACACTGAATCTTAGCTCTTTACTGATGGCACTACTTGCAGTGTTTATTGTTTTGGTATCACTGATTTTTTTTAAAAAAAAAAGTAATTCGCTCAAAATTTCTCCCCATCCCAACACTTCATGCAAGTCTCAATATCTTTGACCTGCATTGGTGATCCTGCTTGATTCCATTCCCTCTTAGAATCAAGCATGCTCTTTGTGGTGTCAAGTAAACAACTTTGTTGTTATGTGTGTATATCATTAATTAGTTAACAATTAAGATGTAAAGAGCAAGGCAATGGCACAAGAGAACAAGGAAGTGGGAGAAGCTCAGGCTTTATGAGTTGTGAGTTGCCCATGCAGAGTCAATGTATTTTTCCTGTAACCAACAGACAGATGGTGATTTGAATAAAATTGCTATTTCTTGGTAGTCTTTTTTTTTCCAGCATCTGGTATACTCACTCCATCTTATCTGTTCCTTATTTCTGTCAGATATTGGAAAAGCAAGTAAACAATCTAAGCCTGATGAAAAAGAGACTAAGAAGCACACTGATGACACAGTAGTCTAAAACACCCAAAATCTCTCTTGGTGGTTTCTGTTTAAACTTAATTCAACAAGAAAAGAAACAAGACTGAGTCTTCTGGAGTCCAATAGCTGAAATCCATCTGGGAAGAATAGTAGTCATTTTAGTAGACAGCCTGCACAACTCAGGGATCTTTCCAAAAGAAATTAACAGAACTATTTTGAGGTTATTTTTGACTGTGAAGCCCAGCAGTGACTTCTACAGCATCTCAAGTTCTACAATACAGAAGTCTGCTGAGAGATCAAATAGTATCAGCACCAGCAGCTGACCTCTCTCTGTTCTCCTGAGCAGATTATGAACCACTGACACTAACATTATTGCCATATCTTGTCCAGGTCTATATCCTACTTGATTGGAAACCAAGGAATTGGAGGATATCAGATGCTGTTGGAGTTGGTCAAACATTACCTTCCCAATGGCCTTCCTCAAAAGGAGTGGTTAGATACCAGACCATAATTAGGAGAACATTAAGGACAAGAAATGGTTTCCTGAGCATCCTTGACCACAGGTTGAGAAGTTGCTCTCTTTAAGGAAGGCACTAAAAATCTCTGCCAGTAAAGGGTTCAGGTATTCTCAGTAGGCTTCCAGCAGCCATGAAGATTTTGGATGCAAACCACAGGTGGCTGACTGCAGCTCTTCTGGAGCATTAGAACCTCTAGTAGCAGAAATTGGATGAAAGTCAATCAGGGAAGGAGGTGCATTTGCTCCCTCCTGCTTTCATATTGTTACCATAGATCCTGTGAGATTGCCCTGAATCTGGTTAATGTTATGAGAAAAGTAGATTAAAACTCCTCACAATGGGAAAGTGCCCACTGGGAAATTGCCTGAAGGCAATCTGGATTGATTGTATGGACCACCACCATCTCCAACAGTTTTACTGGTTGTGACTTCATAGAGATTATCACAGAGGAGAAGGACCTCTCTGTCCATTTGATTTAGGAATTAAATCCTTGTGTTGCAGTTAGTCAGATTTGGTGCCCAAATCCTTATCCTCCCCCTCCTTTATTGACTCAGCATCTTTACCACTCTTCATTCAGAAAATATTTGGCAGGTACTGTGTCATTGTACTTGTAAACTCCCTAGCTGGTTATGGTTTCACTGTAGGGCTCCCTCTTCTATACATCTTTCTGCTGGAGGAATTCTGGGTTCTGAAAAGAGAAGAGGAAGGTGACCCAATGCTTGGTTGAGCTTTTTTCCTGAAGAAGCAATGGATGGCAATACCAATGACTTACTTTAAAATAGAATTTGAACATCCTTCATTGGCAGGTAAAAATGGAGCCTCCTGAGAATGAAGTTTAAGTGATTACAATACGGTATATCTATCTACATGCACATGAACCATGTAGGAATAATTATTTTATGTTCTTTTCCCCCCCACAGGAACAGGATAAAATATAAATTCCTGACAGCTAGTTTTCACACAGACAGCTTTCATTTCTGAATGTGTGTAGACAGGAGAACTTGGTTCCCTTAGCAACCAAAGCCACTTGAAAGCTCTTTAAACTCTCTCTCATTATTCAGGTTCTCTTTTATTGTAGCCGTTGGTCAATCAGGTAGCAAAGAGGAGAAATAGTTATCAGGTGGACTAAAATGGAGCAACCTAGCAGATATTTGGGGTGGGGAGTGGGAGAGGGGAGCAGGGGGAGTGTGACTACTTATTGTTTCCCAGAAGACTAAAAAGTGGCCTTGCAAATGATCACAGTCCCCACACCAAAGCTCATGGCTGAAATTCAAGTTTTCAGCTTTCTTCAGAGTTTAACTTACAAACCCCAAAAGATTATTCCATCTTCGGGGAGCAATAATTGAAACTGTAGCAGAAAATGAGACTTTTTTTCATTCAACAGGGGCCTTCACAGCCTAATCATCTGGCATCTGGCAAAATGACAGAGACAGCAAAGTAGCCTGCAGAAACACCACTGTCTGCCATGATCCAGTCAGCTTTCAGAAGATGAATAGGGTTAGCATTTAGATGGGAGAGCTTAAAAGACACCTAATCTTCTGAGATGGTGACGTCAGTCCCATGCAGCAGCCTGCCACATGGTTGCTAGAGAAAGTAATGCTGGTGATTCAGTAGGTTTTACTCTTACATCTGAATCAGTACTGAATTAATGTCCTAGTATATTGTTAGAGGGCACTCTGCTGATGGATATGCCTTTTTATTTTGTTTTCTAATGAGATGATGAGCTGAGGCCCTGCCTACTTGTTTTCATTAAAGATTCTAGTACATACAGGACAACTATATGTTAATTAGGTTACAAAGTCACACGTTTGACAGGAAATGTCAGATATATGGTAACACGTGCAAGCACATTTATGTTGCATAGGCAACCATGCATCTTGCTACCTTGTGCATCCAATCTGTGCAGTGCAAGAGGCAGGGCTCGTATGGAAAAAATAGGTCATCATGTGATTATAGAATACCATAGCACATATGCACAAGGGGGAGCCAAATCTGGCATTTTTAAACTTTTTGGTTATTTGAATTTGCAACCTAAATAATATTATTTTAATATACTATTTTGTATGTATTCTCCTATTTTTAAGGGGAAAAAGTAAAAACAAATTCCACTATGTATATCAACCGTGTATCCCCACCCCCATCATCAGATCTGGAACCCTTTATTTTCATTACTGTAGCACAAACTATTACTCAAGCTGCAAGACTAACTACTGGCACTATCTGCTGGGTCCAGGGGCGTGGCATGGCTTGGATTTCTCTCTCCCCACCTCTCTACCACGCCAGGAGGCAGGGGGATCTTCAGTCCCATCTGGTGTCCCCAAAGAAGGGCATGGGCTGCTGAGTGGATTGCTAAACTCTTTTTTTCTTTCTTCCCTTACCCATGTGAGTTGAAGGATCTCCTGTCCCTTGTGATGACAGTTACGCCATTCAGTCGAGGATAGGGTTGCCAATGTTGGTTGGACATATTCCTGGAGGTTTCATCACATGACATAATTTTAAATCTTTAATTCCTGGAGACTCCAGGACAATCCTGGAGGGTTGGCAACTATAGTTGAGGATAAGCATACCTGTTTGCATAACTTTTAGTACTTGGAGATCCTTTGAGATTTATAAGCCACAACCATACTCAGTATTTACATAGAACTTAGATGGAGAATGGAAGTTGGGAAGAGAAAGGGTGGTCCCTTATCTAAACCTTTAAAAAGTTCGGGGTCAGTTATTAATTAATCTAACTGTATTTATTCACCCTTTTCATTTTAGATTTGTCTGGAACATCCAAAATAGCAGGGGGGGGGTTTCTCCATAAGAACATTTCTGATCCACCTAGAGTAACTGGAGAACAACAAACCACTTCCTCCTCATCCACCCTATCTTCAATGTAACAATCAGAAGTCTCACTTTATTGATAAATTGACCAGAATGCAGCCTATATATATATATATATATTAGTTACATGTTACCTTGTAATATGGAAAAGTTCAAATAAAATGTTTAAAGTAATTGAAAATCACTGAATTAAAGTATAGATTAAAAGTGACAGCCAGTAAATTGCCCCCTAGCCAACACTTCAATCATATAGGCACCTATTACCCCCCACCCCGTCCTGATTTTTCACACTTGCTCTTTGGTCACCCTACTTCAGTCAGGCCCAGATTAAAGAAGGTCAGGTCCCTGTGCACTGTGGAAGTTGGGGAGCCCCCACCTTCTGTAAACTAGACAGCAAAAGTGTCCCTGCTCCATATACACTCCACCCAGCACAGACCCCAGAATTTCCCTCTCCTCACCACACACACAGACACCTGAATGCCTCTCCCACCCCATATATATCCCACCAACTCTCCACCAGCCCCCAACACAGAAACCCTGACATACACCACACACATTGCAGCCCCCAACACCTCAGCTCCACCAGCCAGAGCCCCCAACATTCCAGTCCTCAACTCCACTGCTGCCCCACCCCCACTCACGCCATAGCCCACAAGCAACTCATCTGCAGCTCCTCATCTGCTGCCCCCAGGACCCATCTGGTCACTCTCCTGCGCACCTCTGGCTCAGTGCTTTGCTCTCATCCCAGGCCAGGATGGCTCCTCCCGATCCTGGTGGCCCAGTTCTGCTCATTCCCATCACCTGCCCTGCACTTACACAACCCCCACGCCACTCAGGTTTAGCACAGCTGCCCCTCTGTCATGATGGAGGGACAGCCAGGCCAAATTTGAGCAGTGCCACTCAATTTTTTTTTCTCTTGGTTGTCAGGGGCCTTTCTCAGATGGGGTGGCTGTGCAAGTGCACAAGTGCATATTGGTTAATCCAGGTCTGACTTTCGTATGTTAAGATTGGCCTATAGGCTGCAGCTGGAGGAAGAAGAGAAGCTGTGGGGAGCAGCTTTTTTCATGGCAGTCCATAGGTCATTGCTACATCTTTGAAATGCGTATGACTCACTCAGGGACATTTCTGTCATGTATTTGTTGCATCTGTTGTTTTTGGTAGTTTCAAATTTATTTAAAACACTACAGCTACGTCTACGTATTGGAGAGCAGAGAAGTATGCTACGAAACATGGTTTGGTTTTGGCAAAATGTCAAGCATTGTGATTGGGTTTTCAAACCACATCGGCCTGTGAGTTTGGCCCCCTTTCTAAGATGTTGTTAGTAACTCTTCAAATGAAATCAGAGCATGGAATAAAGTCTCTGCATTACAAAAGGCGCAAGAGGAACACACACCACCCTGTTGAACTCCACCAAAATGCACAGAAGCACTTTACACTCAGTCACCTGCCGTTGTCTTCTTTGGGGAAGCCCTGCTTGTCCGTCCTTACAAAGACAGCTAGTCTGTTTCCTCTCTCTGCTGCAGAGTGTGGGCCTAGAGGATCTTCTGTTTCGCTCACCAATTTGGTATTTAGAGAGAAACATAGTGGAGCTCTCCACCCCCAACTGGGGTCAGATTAATTAAATAGCATCCAGAATGATGTTCAGGATCCAAATACCTGCATGACTGAATATTTTCATCTGATATTCAACTTCTAGGGATTTGGGTTGTGTACTCCCTCTCCCCATATGCTGCTGCTTTGGGATATAGTTTATGGTGGAATCCCTCTAAACACATATCAGGTCCCTGGGGGCTTAGTTTCTGGTGGAATGTAATATTATGGTGTCATGTGACAATGGCAAAGACTCACAAAAGAGCTGCTTTCTTTCAACACTGTACAAGGAAGTTAATGAGAAAAAGAACAAGGATATTTTATCTAAATCTACTGTCTCACTCTCTGCTTCCCTGCTGAGCTTCTGCCTATAACTTTCCCTAGACCCCTCCTAACTGACTTCTTGCTATAGATATAATGAAATATTACACAACTTCCCAATGAGGAACCGTTTGGATCCAGTTTCATGAATCTACATTCTGTCCTCCCCAAAATATATTATGAAACACAATGTGCAAACTTTCCATTAATAGGAAAAAGTCAAAAGGGTTTCATTTGAGATTCCTCTTTTGTCCAGTGTCTTCTAGTTACCAAAATTTGGAATATTCAGTAAGGGAGCAAGTACCATTGCATGAAGGCCTTAAAACTGCCTACGAGGGAAAAAAAGGGAAAGACAACTTGGAAAAGTGTATAGAAATGATACATTCATTTAGTGTAGAACTTACTGTCTGTCTTTCCTTTCAACTTGTCTGCCTGTCAGTGTTTAGACAGAAGTCATGTGAGCTTTTGAGCTGCAGGGACTGAGATAGAGGAGAATGTGTGCGTTAATGCAGAGTGCTGCTGGAGACCTGGCAGAGTGAGACAGACAGAGAGTGTGTGTGAGTGTAAAAGGGGGAAGTGCTGGGAGTTGTAGCAGCAGCAGCTGCTGCCACCTCAGAGCTAAAGACTCGGATTCAGCTCCATCTCCAGCACGTTTTCAGCTCTCCAGAGGCATAGATGCTCCAGGTTCAAAAGTCCTAGAAGATCAGTGACACCTCCAAGAGTTGAAAGGATGCTTCTTTACTACTCCTAAAAGCATTTGGGGACTCTGCTCCTTTTTCAGGACTGAAAGAGGTAATTATTGAAATTTCGTTGATCTCATTTAAAGGAGTCACATCTGAATGTGGAAAAAACTCAGGGCAGAAAGGCACACAATCGTGGTGAAGGGGGTGGATTCCCCACCCCCCCCTTCATTGTAGTCAAGGCAGTAAGAACACCTAGAGGTTAAGACACTGTTTGACTTAAAAAAAATGTGGAGGGAGGGGGAAACCAGAGGAGTGGAACTGAGCTGTTTCTAAATTGTTATGGTCTCTCTTCTGTTTTGTTCCTAATGTGTAATCTCTAAGTGGAGGAAACTTTAGCCATGCATCTCATAGAGCATTTACCAGCACTTACCTCTTATATTAAACAATGACGAGATTTTAAAATATTGCATTTAATTAAATGGGATTTATTTAAACCTCTGCTTATTAAAATATCCCCCCTCCTCACCATTGACCCTCCCATCCCCCCCACACATGATTTTGAAATGCAGGTCTGTTTGAATGGAAAGTTTGCACAGTGTGTTTCATTCTCTCTCTTCTCTTTCAAGCCTATTTGCCTTCTGCTGTCTCCATCCTTGTCCCATCCCCCTCTCTGCTTGTGGTAACAATGGACCCTATGGAGCCCCCCGTGCACATTTTCCGTGAGGAGCCACCCTCCACCTGCTCTCCAGGCCCCTGCCTCCTCCCCAGCAGCAGCAGCTGGCTCCTGGGCTGGGCTGAATATGGCAACAATGCCAGTGGTGGCTTTGAAGACCTGCAGCAGAACCATACCAACATTTCCCCAGCTATCCCCATTATCATCACTGCTGTTTACTCTGTGGTCTTTGTGGTTGGCTTGGTGGGCAACTCTCTGGTCATGTTTGTCATCATAAGGTAAGGGATCTTGGGGAGAACTGTTTGGCTTTTGAGTACCACACTAAGGAGGCTTCAAATGATACCCCTTCGGAAGGGACGTAAGGGAAGGGGTGGGGAGAAAGCTCTTTGGGAGATATAAGGTGCATATCCTAGGAACCATAGGGAAGTGACTGAGCTGAGTCCAAGTGCTAGTTGGTAGCTATTCACATTTTTGACTTTTGCCTGGGAGTACAACTAGAAACCCAAAGGAGAAATGGATTCGAAAGTTATAAATTCTGTAGCCTGTGAGTTGGAGGAGAGGAGGTGCTGCCTGGCTGTGTACTGGAAATGTGTGGATAGAGCCCCCGCAAGGATCAGAAGCAGTTAATGTTATAGAAAACGATGAATTAGTATAAGGAAACTTCTTCTGCAAGGCATCCTTTTCCTGGGCAAGGCACCCTAAAAGAAGGGAATTGTTTATGGTTCCAGTTTGCATTATTGTATTATCATATTATCATATTATCATATTATCTTTTACTGACTTTTTTTTAAGATAAAGACTTTATAAAAATGTGGAAATTCTGAATATAAAGATGGGAGTGCTTTTCCTTTCAATTAGGCTATTATGATAGTTTCCAGGATTAAATGCCATTATTGTTTTTAGGCCTGATAAAATCAAAGTAAGCATTGTTAGGGGTTGCTTTTCATATTCCAAATGACAGGAGAAAAGAGATATTTATTTGCACTAATTGGTGTTCACGCTAAACAGCTCATTTAAATGCACTCATATTTATACTTGTATATTGATGTATATCTTTAATCCCCAGGAAATGATGGGGTGTAACTTTTTCTCTCTATTTTTATAATTTCCCTGTGCAATTACTGTATCAAAGTACGCCATATAGTGCAGCTCAGAAGGTTTATAGCTCAATTCTCTGTGAGTGAAATCACTCAACCGTTTGGTCTTCTGCTTCATAATGTATTTGAATCCTGCAATAAACACTGTGCAGTTCACTTTCTGGAGCATTTTAGTGCTTGAGTAAAATAAGTCCATATATGAAAATTAAGCTGACATAATTCAAAAGGTTCTGGTGAAGAAAACTGGCCTCGTTTGGGTCAAGCAGTTCCAAAATGAGGAAAAAAATGTCAAGATTGACTCAGATTGAAGTTAAGTGGAAGACAATGTAGTTGTTATTTCCAATGTACTTTAGGAGAAACACAATCAGGTGAAGCCCCTTGAAAATAAAAATAAAATCCCTTTAAAAAATCAACACAGTAAATAAGATGCCTGTTTGTCAATGTGAAATAATTAGTTTGCTCCAGGCTGCAAATTTTATACTGCTACCTGTAAATTTTGTCCTTTACATACAATAGAAAATAAAATCCCTAATGTATAGGGAGGACTGAGTCTTTCCCTGACACACCCTCAGTCGTAAGGGGAGAACTTCTTTAAGCTGTCAGTCTAATAGTGACAATTAACGAGATGGGCAGCCAAAATAAACTCAGAGCCTCAACCCTGAAAGCAAGCTAATATGTATTATACTGGTGTGTGTGTATTTCCTCTCTCCCTCTTACTTCTTCCCTCCTGAGATTTTTTTTTTCCTGGCATCCCCTGCTAGTTATGCATTTCTTTCTGTTCTCAACCCCAGCTTTTTTGTTGCTCTTTCCTCTTTGTGTCTCCCCTACCTATATTTCTACATGGAAAAGCCTGAGATTGTTCACAATATCTTTCCCCTTCCCCTCCCCTTATTTTTCTGTGGCAAATGGTTTAAATGTTCTGACATTTAGAATATATAAAATATATAATAAACCCTCATTTGAGATATTCCAATTGGTGTTGCATTGAGTGTCGCTATCTGATTTTTCATAATCCAGTGAAAAATATATTTTATATGTTGCAACAAACTCCTTTTCTCCACAAACACCAGCTCTGTGGGAAGCTTTGGAGAAAGTGGCGTGGGAGAGTCATTTCCCTCTGCCATTTCATTTCTTTATTCTTCTCCTTTCCCTGCTGCCCCTAGTAGTTTCGAGGGGGAGGATGATGACACATTGTTGCTCCTCTTTTTTTTTTTTTACTCCCCAGACATGTGGGGGAATTCATGTGATGTCCCTCACTGCTGTTTCTACTCTACTCCGTACAATCCCTTCAGGCCAATGCTGCTGGTCCCTTCCTAACATCAATACTGTTGCTAGGCATTGATGCTGAGATGGGGAGATTCTGGCTTACTACTTTTTTAGCTCTTCAGGTAATCAGTTGCCTAAAGGAGGCGGGGCTTTAAATAAGACACCAAATGTCATGAGACTCATGATAAGATTGTGAAAGTTGGCAATATTGTATCACATGCAGGAGACCAACAGAAGCATCGGGGGACCTGCGGAAGGGCAGAAGACGTGAGGAGCAGACTAGAGGGCTGCATAAACCAGCTAACATCCAGCCAAAAGCTGCAGAGTAGACAGGTCTGCCCTATTCCTCACCCCTCTTGGAGCTGTTAAAACAGCTTTTTCCTAAACCACACAGAAAAGGAGGTGTCTCTTAAGCTGATTTTCCTGACCCAAAACGACTGACTTAATTGGCTTATGAGCAGACTGGGATGGAACTGAGACTTTGATTCACTAGCTGTCTTCTCCCCCGCCCTTCTAGATGGCCAAATGGGGAAGAATATCTAGTCGAGCTCTCCAGAGAATGTTCATTCTGTTTCATGCAAACTTCTGAGGTTTTGAAATTTGTCTTTGTGCCAATGTGGAACAAAACCAAAACCTTTCAAAAGTTTTAGTGAAGTGGAATTTTGTTTAAAAGTCCATTGTTGGATCAAAAAGTTTGGGTTTTTGATTTGACTTTCTCTCTTTCATGTGCATCCGCCCCAGACCTGAGAAACTTTCTCATTTAAAATTTCATCAAAATGCATCTGTGAAATATTTATTTTTTAATTTTGGCATTTTTCATTAGTAACAACAACAAAAAGACACAGTTTTGTCAAAAAAATTCCAGGCAGCTCTAATATGTAGCCATTGTCCCTGACTTAGACCTGTAGTGTCTGAGCTGACTGGTGGTCTGGATTAGGCCTCTGGTCAGTAAATTCAGACTTTCAAAGACTTCTGCCTGAGCACCAGCTGTTCAGAGGGCTATAGTAACACTGGAGGGAAATGAAGTTTACCTCTCCAGAGCAGGGAAGGGGAGAGAGAGCAAGTCCTCACCTGGGGACTACATCCCCCCATGAGAGAAAAGGGAGGAATGAGAAGAGAACTCTTTAACTGCATCCCCTTGGAGATAGAAGTAGAGAAGAGCCCTACCTCAAGAGACAACAATGAGAAAGGAAAAAAGAACTAAGGGGCAAAGACAGAGTGAGGAGAAAACACCTACCACCTGGGAGATTCTAACTCTGTGGGAAGAGAGTGGGAGAAAGATAAAAGAACCCCTGATGGTGGGGGGAGGAAAGGGGAGAAATGAGAACCCACACCTGCAGGCCCATCACCAGGGAGGATAAAAGAGAGAGCTTCTGTTTTTGTGGTGAAGGGGATTGGGGAAAAGAAAGGGTGGGGGAAAGAAGGAAAAGAGGAGTGAGAGAAAGCAGACATCCAGTGAGGCCCTCATCAATGGGGGAGCCTGTAGAAAAAAGGGGAGAAGAGGTAGGTGGTGAGAATCAATGGGGAGGGAAAGAGGAGTGAATCTCCACTTCAATAGATAAGGAAGGGACAGTGGAGAAAAAGATGGAAGAAAAGGCACTATAGGGAGTAGAACTGGGAACAGGATAAAGATACCCAGGCTTCCTCAATAACACCACATTCAAAGGGGAGGTGTGGGCACGGAATGCACAAAATAAGTGAAGTCCAGTCACTGGTGCCTGAAGGGAAGAAAGGAGGTTGTCTTCTGTGACTGGCCCTGAAGGGAGAGGGCAGCTGGAGAAAAGGAGATGTCTGTGGCAGGCTCTACAAACAGCTAAACCCCAGTTAGACTGCGTGGAGAGACTGGGAATAAGGATCCAGCCTGTGGAGAACCAAATTGAGGGAGGAGCTCTAGGGAGGAAGCCCCAAGAGTCAGTGACTTGGGTAGGAGCTGGGCCAACAGGAAGAAAGTACAGAGAATCAGTACTTGGTCTACACTACGAGTTTAGTTCGAATTTAGCAGCATTAAATCGAATTAACCCTGCACCTGTCCACACAACGAAGCCATTTACTTCGACATAAAGGGCTCTTAAAATCGATTTCTGTGCTCCTCCCCGACGAGAGGAGTAGCGCTGAAATCCACATTGCCATTTCGAATTAGGGTTAGTGTGGCTGCAATTCGACGGTATTGGCCTCCGGGAGCTATCCCACAGTGCACCATTGCGACTGCTCTGGACAGCAATCTGAACTCGGATGCACTGGCCAGGTAGGCAGGAAAAGCCCCGCGAACTTTTGAATTTCATTTCCTGTTTGCCCAGCATGGAGTGCTGATCAGCACAGGTGACCATGCAGTCCCGGAATCAAAAAAGAGCTCCAGCATGGACCGATCGGGAAATACTGAATCTGATCTCTGTATGGGGAGATGAATCTGTTCTATCAGAACTCCGTTCCAAAAGATGAAATGCCAAAACATTTGAAAAAATCTCCAAGGCCATGCTGGACAGAGGCCACAACAGGGACTCAACACAGTGCTGCGTGAAACTTAAGGAGCAGAGACAAGCGTACCAGAAAGCCAAAGAATCAAATGGACGCTCACGGAGGGAGGGAGGGGCGACTGACGACTGTAGCTATCCCACAGTTCCCGCACTCTCCGAAAACCATTTGAATTCTCGGTTGAGCTCCCAGTGCCTGAAGGGTCAAAAACATAGTCGCGGGTGGTTCAGGTTATATGTCGTCAGCCCCGCCCCCCGTGAAAGCAAAGGGAAAAAAATTGTTTCTTGCCTTTTTTCACTGTCACTGTATGTCTACTGGATGTTGCTGGCAGACGTGATGCTGCAGCGCTACACAGCAGCATCCCCTTGCCTTGCCTTGCGGACGGCAGACAGTGCAGTATGACTGGTAACCATCATCGTTGTCCCATGGGTGCTCCTGGCAGGCCTCAGTGAGGTCGGTCGGGGGCGCATGGACAAAAAAGGGAATGACTCCAGGTCATTCTCTTCTTTAAGTTTTGTGTAATGGAGATTCAGTCCTGCCTGGAATATCATGCCAGCTGGAGGCTTCTGCCTCAGGCTGCTCTCCCAGTTGGCAGCACCGCGCGGTCGCACCTACCCCAGCCTACCCCTTGCTCCCAGGGCTCACAATCAGATACTTTTTGCTGCAAATAAAAAAATAAAGCTGCCGTTTAGAACTGTCCCCCAACATACATATCCTGGGACATTTTGTATTTTACCAGTGTCAACCAAAGGCCCACACACAAATGGAGATTCAGTCCTGCCTGTGCTTCTATCCTAGTGCTTATCACAGATTCCCATTTTCACCATAGGCTGAGCAAGTGCAGAATGGTGGTTCACTCGACTTCGCTGTAAGCCAACCGCCCTCCCCTCCCCTCCCCCCTTTGATCTCTGCTTGCAGAGGCAATAAAGTCAGTGTTGTTTCAAATTCATGCATTCTTTATTACTTCACCACACAAAAGGGGGGATAACTGCCAAGGTAACCCGGGAGGGGTGGGGGAAGAGGGAAGCAACGGGTGGGCTTGTTGTAGGGGCACCCCCTAGAATGGCATGCAGATCATCATTTCTGCAGGATGTCTGGGGCTCTGACCCGGAGCGGCCGTTTGCCTCTCTGGTTCTTTAGTAGGCTTGCCTGATATTCTAGGCAGGACTGACTCTCCATTAGACAAAACTTAAAGAAGAGAAAGACCTGGGGAGTCATTCCCATTTTTGTCCAGGCGCCCCCAACCGACCTCACTGAGGCCGGCCAGGAGCACCCATGACAGCAGCAGACGGTACAGTATGACTGGTAACCGTCTTTGCCAACTTGCAAAGGCAAGGGGATGCTGCTGTGTAGCGCTGCAGTACCGCGTCTGTCAGCAGCATCCAGTAGACATACGGTGACAGTGAAAAAAGGCTGAACGGGCTCCATGGTTGCCATGCTATGGCGTCTGCCCGGGCAATCCAGGGAAAAGGGCGCGAAATGATTGTCTGTCATTGCTTTCACGGAGGGAGGATTGACTGACGACATTTACCCATAACCACCCGCGACAAATTTTTGGCCCCATCAGGCATTGGCATATCAACCCAGAATTCCAATGGGTGGGGGAGACTGCGGGAACTATGGGATAGCTACCCACAGTGCAACACTCCGGAAGTCGACGCTAGCCTCGGTACATGGACGCACACCGCCGAATTAATGTGCTTAGTGTGGCCGCATGCACTCGACTTTATACAATCGAATGCCAAAAATCGAATTCTGTAAATTTGGAGTAATCCCGTAGTGTAGACATACCCTATGAGAAAGCAGGGTAGAAGAGTAGCTCAGGAAGGGTGGAAGACTCATTTCTTTTACATTTCCTTTGGGACTATTGTTTAAATTTATCAGCACCATGTTCTGAGAGAGATGATGGGCAAGGTGTTCTGGGGAGGCTGACCCTGCCACAGAGGCCGTATCAGAGCCTAGATAGCAGAGTAAAGAGAGACCCTTCACCACCATTGTAGGACTCTATATCCTACTGGTGGGAGGTTAGAAGTGGGAGAATGCCAACTCAGCCATAGAAGTGAGGTAGAAGATAGAAGATAGAAGAGGGAGCAAGAAGTCAGTGGTACTAGTGGAGAAGTGTGGCCTGGTGGATTGGGACTCCAGAGTCGAGCTGGGTGAAATTTTTCGACAAATACTGTAGTTTGTTAGTTGAAAAATGAACTTTTGGGTCAACTAAATCTATTAGTGAATTCATGCTGAGTTTGCTGATTAATTTCAATTGAAGTTGAAATGGTCAAAATATTTCAGTAATGTTGAACCAAAACATTTCCTTTCAACCCAAACGTTTCCTTTTTACTTTCATTTTGACAAAAACAAAGGAAAGGATTCATAAAACGACTGAGGCAGAGGAAGCAACTGCTCTCCCCTTATACACTTTAGCCTTGTCCCTTATAAATTTAGGGGTATGTAGCTGGGTTGTGGGAGATCCAGGTTCAATTCCCTCTTCTGCCTGATGAGACAGAAGGATTTGAATGTGGGTCTCCTACATTGCAGAAGAATGCCTTAACCACCGGCCTATAGGATATTCTGACATGGGGATTTCTCAATCTCTCCTCTTGAAGCTGTTCTGCTTTTTATAAATGATTAGTCACTGGAGCAGGGATTTAAACTGGGATCTTCCAAATCCCAGGTGAGTGCCCTAACCACTGGGCTAAAGTTTGAGGGAGTGGGTGGCACCATCACCGCCTCTCCTTCCTCCAGTCGTTTTATGAATCATTTCCGTGGCTTTTGTCAGAATGCCTGAGGGTGAAACTACATGAAATGTTTCCTTTTAACATTACCAAAAGATTTTGTTTTGACTCAAAACTTTTCAATTTGTTGAAAAATGTCATTTTTGGTATGACCCAAAATTAAACTTTTGTTGATTTTTTTTTAATTGCCAGTAAACTGGAAAATCCATTATCGGCCCATCTCTACTCTGGAGACCTGGTTCCTATTTCTGGCTCTGCCACTGACCTGGATCCTCAGCAAGTCATTTCACCTCCTTTTGCCTCAGTTTCCCCACCCATAAAAGGGT
Source organism: Terrapene triunguis (assembly GCF_002925995.2). Classification (NCBI taxonomy): domain Eukaryota; kingdom Metazoa; phylum Chordata; order Testudines; family Emydidae; genus Terrapene; species Terrapene triunguis. The sequence continues at coordinate 47,193,376 of NW_020664409.1, read as the reverse complement.
TCTAATATTTATCTCCCGTGTAAAGTGTTTTGATATCAATGGATGAAAAGTGCTATATAGAATCTTGGTGGTATTATAAATTGTTGGGGTTCCTTCGAGAACTCTTCCACCCAGCTGCCCGAGAACTCAGTTCAACTCCACTCTTCTCACTCAGAATCATTTATCAGGCGTACAGCTAATACAGCAACACAGCTTTTGGCATACAGCAAAGCTATGCTGAATTGATTAGACTCAAGCACAGGGGGTGGGTATCAGGTGTACCACACATCCAAAGTTACACAGAAAACATCTTCCTATATATGTATTTACACATTACCTGACATATACTATACATTGCATCACACGTTTTGGGATTGACTTGGTTACTTTATAGAAAAGAATTCCTGTACCGCACGCTCTGTCCACGTACAACTTAGTTTTTAACCTCATCAGAAACTTTTCTGACTGGCAGTTTCAGCTGGTGTTTCATTTATTTTTTCCTTTAACTTAGCACTACAATTTATTACCTCCCTTTTCTGTGCCCAGGTTACATCCCTACTAGTACATCGAGAAGCTGTTGAGCCCTATTTCCTTTTAAGGGATTTTAATTAAATTATTCAGAGTTAAACAATTTAAATCAGATTGTCCCTGTGCCTGTAGCAGCCGGCATAACTGATCATTTACAAACATGTTCATTGGGAAGGGCCCATTTCCTTTAGAAGGGTGGTAAACTCTTTGTGGGGGGAAAAACATAGTGGTGGTAGCTGTCATCACTTAAACTCCTTTTTGCATCATCTGTTTGGTTACTAAGGATTTTACCTGGTGTGACAGCACCAAGTTATATTGCTGTAACTGGGTTTCATTATCAAACCAACCATTCTCTTTCTTAAAAAAACCCAACACAGTCAACATCCTCTTTAACACTTTATTACTTGTACTACCCCCAACTATCTAGTCCCCTCCGAGCTCTGCAGTGTCAATTTGTGCAAAAGCTCCTTTTAACTCTTTACTCTTTTCCTTCAAATCACTTATTTTTCAAAGTGACACATTTCTCAGCTGATTATTTTCAGTGTCTCTGAACTTATCTTTTATGGTTTTTTGCACTTATCCCTTAACTTAATACTCTTTGCCTGAAAAGCTGTACTCACTAAATACAGTCCTTGAAGGATGGCTGCTTTTTACTTTGGATTTATGCAAAAAGGTAATAGACACTGTTTTCTCTCTGTCCCCTCTGGAATCTTTTCCATTTAGTCTATTTCCTCCTCTACAACTCTGATTTCTTCTTTGTGCTTTTTTGTGTTCACCCTTCTGGGTAGCACATTTCATTTGTAAAGTTTTAGCCACCAGAAATAATCTTTGTAAAATTGCTGTTGCATCGATCTGGACTCAGGATTCAAAACAAAACAAAACAAACAAAAAAACTAGATACTATTTTTCCATGGCTGCCAATGGGTCCTATCTTTTGAAAATTTCAGTGGCACCCAACAGACCTTTGCTGTGCTCTGCAAATAATTTATTTATTTATGGCATTCAACGGAGCTCTGCTGTGCTCTGCTAAGCATTCTTTTTTTGTTTAATCTAATACCACTCTCTGGATTTCCTTTTTCACCCGAATACTTCTCTAGGGTTTACCCTTAGATTTAACTCACTTCTTCAGCGTGGGGCCTCATATTTAAACCTTTAAACCCTTCCAATGCCATTTCCCTTAATGCTAGGTTGCAACCCTCACACTAAGGGATGTATACATTACCTGCTCCAGATGAGGGGATCTGAGTCAGTGTACCATGGTGTTGGGGTTCCCCCGAGTCCTCTTGCACTCAGTTGTCCAAGAACTCCATTTTAGTCCAGTCTCTTCACTTAGATTCCTTTATTTAGCATACAGCAAAGCTACACTGACTGGCTTAGACTCAAGCATGGGGGGAGGGGTGTAGGGCATACCACACATTCACAGTTAAACAGAAAATCTCTTCCTTTATATACGTTTACACACATTACATTGCATTTACTATACATTGCATTACATATTTTGGGATTGGCTTGGTTACTTTGCAGAAACCAATCCCTTTACAGCATGCTCTGCCCAAACACTGTCCATACACGATTTACTTTTCACCTCATCTTACATTCCAGGCCTTTTTTGTCCACTGTTATCTTGCCCATTGTGAATGATTCCATGGGTGTTCCCCCTTATCTTAGGTAGTACAGACATTGTTTCCAATCTACTGATCCATTTAACCTTCCTGATACGGTCTCCCAAGAAATGAGGCTTCACCCATGTCCAATTACTCATGTCAGGCCAGGCCTACATAAATCACTTGAGCAATGTTTATATTACATTACAAGTGTCTATATTACATTTCTACAGCAAACCATTTTTGAGCTATGACAACATCAAAGACCTTATAATATGCTTCTAAAAGGGAAAAACACATTTTTAAAATTTCATATGCAAACAGGCCTTGTCCCTTTCCACCAAAACTTTTCCTGCCTCCTGCAAATTCGACTCTGACTAGGGACTTCACAGGAAAAATTTCAGGCAAAACGGTGCTTTCTTGAGACAGCTAGAGGAGATGAAAAGGCGTATTTGTAATGGAAACTGAGTTACAACTTTAATTATGGAATTGCTATCACAGTGTTGTACACAGCCACCATGGGAGCTATGTGTCTGTTGTTTCACTCATTCTGGATTCACCTCTTCAATGTGCTCTGTCTTGATTGCCCCAGGAGGTCACCTACTCGGAAGAACTGCTGTCATCAAACTCCAAGACAGCCAATCCTGTATTTCTTTGAAAATTATTTCGCAAGCCTCCAGTGGTCTGAATAATTCTCTAGGATTAAAAACAGTTTTAATAACAGGCAGTGTCATAGCTATGTGCGTTCATTCCTAAGGGAAAAGAGGAGCTTGTACGGCTCTGGTTTGTCTAATGTCTTAGGGGAAAAAAAGCATCATTGAATTTAATGGCATCCTGTGTTACAGGAATACTCTATTAAGAAATGTCATAATGTAGTCAACTCTTTCTCAGATTACTTTTATGTGCTACTGCTATAAAGATATTCTTTGTCCCTTATCAGTCTCTTACTACTTTTTTGTACTTTCATTAACCTGCGTGCCCCCCACCCCCAAATGTTTCTCCATGCCTCCTGGGGGGGTACGGGCATGCCCCACAGTTTGGGGACCACTGTCCTCGGAGGTGGTGCTATTAATCCCATTTTACAGATGGGGAATTGGGGCCCAGAGAAGCTAAATTACTTGCTTAAGGGCACACAGAATGTCTATGATGGAGCAGGGACTTGAGCCAAGTCTCCCACATCCTAGTTTAATGATCTAACCTCTGCCTCCTTGGTGGATCTGGGTGACACTTGGACTTCCAGTTTGGAAAGCCAGTATTTTGAAATTAATTCCGCATTGGAAAGAAAACAAGCATTTTGGAATTTTTCCATTAAAAAAAATAAAAAAATATCAGTTCTAGGTCAACTGAAACATTCCATTTTGATGAAATTTAAATGTTTTCTTCCAATTTTGTCTTTTAAAATTGTTTTATTTTATTATAATTTATGACAGAATATAAAATTTGAAACAAAAATCATTTTGAAATGAAAAATCAAGATGTTCCATTCCAACAAGGTCAACCTATTGAAATGTTTAGTTTCAACTTTTTATACATCAAATTTTGTTGAAATTGACATGTTGCCATGGAAAGTTTAGATATTAGGTGAAATGACACTTTCTGATAGAAATTTTTTCTGCTGGACAATTTTTGACCAGCTCTACTCCTTGGCAAGTTACTTAGCCCCTCTGTGTCTCAGTTTTCCCATCTATAAAATGGGGATAATTCTTATTTATTTACCTAACTGGTGTACAGCCCATTGCCTTATTGTTTCAAACAAAGCTAACACCACATTTACTAGCACTCTCATTTGTTGAGTTGGAAAGGTGCCTTCCCAACAAACACGTGCATCAGACATGAGTGTACCAACTGAGTTAGCTTTGAGAGAAGAAACTTGGGCAAGGAAAAAGACTTTAATTCTTAGGATATATACATTGAGTGAGGATGGGAAAGGGAGGTCTTTGACAAAAGTTGATTTCTGCACATAAAGAAAATGATTTAAAAAGGAAAGGAGGGAGAGAGCAAAAAGAGGCACAATGGATCTTTATGGCCCTGCTGGGAAGCCTTGTTTACTGCTCTAACCATCAAGTTTGGAATATTCTTCCTGGAGCCACAGGCTCAAATCTAGTCAGGTTCAGCCTTTCATTCTCGGGGGAAGGTAAAATGAGTTCCATACAGTTTACTATTTGGACCGTTCAGACAGGTCAATATACCTCCTCTCCCCACCAACGATGCCCACGTTCCCAATACTTAAACATACCCCTTTCCCAGCACTCCACTCCAAAGGTGTGAAGCTTCTGGTGTACATTTTAACTCTCTCAGGGGCATGCACCAGTGTGAAGCAATCAACACATACACACACACTTTGACAGCCTAACATCCTTTTATATTTATTTATATATATTTATATATGCATTTTATATTTAATCATGAATAGTACAGGGAGAGTACAGAACACACAAAACAGTAAACCATCCTAAATGCAATGTCCCTCACTAGCTCACCCTTTCCTTGGGGGAATCGCCTGTGTTCTGTCAGTTAGGCAGGCAGGCAGGGTCCTCTGCCCCTTGCCTACTCCCTGCAGCAGCCTCCCTTGTCTTAATTTGGTGCAAAATGGCTCTCCCCCAGTTCCCTCTGTGAGTCCCTTTATAGACGCCTCCTGAGGTCACCTGCTTCTTCAGTTCTGCGATTTGGTACTTTTTTCATTACTTCCAACCTGTTCCCCACCTTCAGAGCAGAGGAGGAGGTGTCTTGTGCTATGTACAGCAAACCTATGGTCCAAAGGTGCTCTACTTTGTTCAGTGCTGATTGCTCACTATTGTCTCTGGCCCGGCAGAGACGTGACACAAACCTGCTAGCAGGGTGGATCCACATACATGACAGGCTTTCCTTTACACAGTAATTTCATGACACAATTCATATAACCATTTCCAATTCAGAAGTTGTGCAGACAGAATCCCCAATTTGTCACAGCACATGCTGCGGGATTCTCAAAACCTAGCCATACAACTAGGCTGGTAGATAGGAGCATAAATATCTATATGTAGTTTTGAGTGGGAATTTTCAAAGGTCCTTTTAAGTGTCTATTCTTAAAAATCTGACTACATAGGTAAGTGCACAGACAATGGGAGCTTCAGGTGCTCAGCACCTCTGAAAAGCAGGCCCTAGTTATCTCAAGTTGGATACAAGAGCTGGCATTGAAAACTGTGGCTTAAGTTACCAATCACATAGTTAAGTGCACAGACATTGAAGGCTAGTTTGGTCAGAAGCTGAGGGTACAGGAACAAGTGCCTGACAAGTTAATGGTGGGGTAGTTTGGTGGCACTCTATTTCACTGCATAACTTACAGCTGAGTTTCCTGCTGCATGGAGGCGCTACAAAATTAACTATGCCTTCCTCTGTGTCACATGGTTTGTTGCATGTGTAGGAAAATGTCCACAGTTTACTTTTCTTAATTCTTATATGTTTAATCAGAAATGCTTAATGTCTTCGAAGCATTTTCTCCCAAATCTTGTGGAAGAGCTGCAGAAGACACCCCGAATCTGCTCTTGGATCAAGCACTCTTGGACAATGGTGAGCACCCTATCTATTATTACATTCCTGACCTTTGCTAAATGATTTGTATTGACAGTGGGAAAGAGGGGGCATTGCATGTTGTTTGCTAGGCAGGTCATACAGTGATACACATTATGTTGCCTTGCAGGTTGAGAGAGACAAAAAAAATCTTCATTTCCCCTGAAGTCATCAGTGCATTCCTCATCATAACAGTGATGTTCTTCAATAACTTTTATGGAAGATCTGCAAAATATTCACTGGAACTATTCAAAAGAATATGTCCTGGGGTTATCACCACTTGGAGAGGGATAGTGTCATGTGGTGGGGGCAGACAATACCAGGAACTGGCAAGTAATGTCAGCACTCATCTGGAGGATTTGCTCCTGAAAATATTTGCTCCTTTAATACCAGAAGTTTGGAGACATTTCAAAATCAGGATCAATGATCTGCCACTCAGTAGCTGATTCACTTTCCCCCTTCTTCCTTCCTCTTTCATCTATCCCACCTTGTCTTCAGCTGTCAGGGAAAACACCAGATTCCATGTAAGCAGCTGATTGAGACTGTTCTACATAGCTGCTTCCATGGGTCTTGCCCATGGACAGATATCTCATAAAGTCCAACTTTTCTTTCTTAAATGAATTGTTTGTGAAGAACCATTCCTGGATGGAATCCCCTTTCTATATGCACTGGAATGATGTGGTAATAATAGAATCATGCCGGGAAGAGTCACCAAGCTCTGTTGGAGAAAGTTTTCCTCCAAATCTTGTTGAATATTGGAGGAAACCTGTCTCATGAAGTATATGCAAGATTATGTATAGTCCCAGCAACATACCGGCTAAACAAGGTAAGGCTAAATATTTACCACTTCATCTACTTAGTCTTTTGGCTCCTTTTCTGTTATAGTGAGGCTCAGTTGCCTCCCTCCGAGCGGGAGAGGGGGAAACCATTACATGCCCTTTGGAGGGCGGAGCTTAGATCGCCCTGCCCCCCTCACAGGAAGTACTGGGGCATGGCCGGAAGTATAAGAGGCCAGTCCTGCAGCACAGTTGGGGGAGAGCCTGCGAAGGACACTCTGCCTGTTCTCCCGCGACCCCGAGAGGAACCTGCACCTGGTTATTCCCGATTTCCCAGACGCTGACGAGGACCTGCCTGGAGTACCTACTGCCGTATATCCCGAGGAGCCGGAAGAGGCCTGGAGGCCACAGGTACTAAACCCCGGGGAGGCAGGAAGTGGCCCTGGGGCAGCCCTGGAGCAGCTGGCTGCAGAACCAGGGGTGGCTCAGTCGGTGTGTTGTGGCTGGATCCCCGCTGACGCAGAGACAGCCAATCCTGCTCCTGCCAGGGCCCTGGGCTGGGACACGGTGGAGTAGGGTGGGACTGCGTCCCCCTGCCAACCCCACCCCAGGGTGGCTGATCCCCCTACACTGTGCAAGGAGGTTCTAGCTCTGAAGAGGAGCCTCCCTTACCAGTAGCCCTGAGAGACTGTTTGTTTGCTGGCTGCCTGAGCTCCGCCCCAGCTAAAGCCAGCCCTGAGAGACTGTTCTGCTTGTTGGCAACCTGAGCCTACTCAAATCCAGGCCCCAGCTCACCTGTAGACTGTTTTGGTTTGTTGGCTGCCTGAGCTCTGCCTGGGCCAAAGCCAGCCCTGAGAGATGGTGTTTAAGGGCTGACTACTTGAGCTATCCAAGCCCAGGCTAAAGCCTGACAGGGATTGTTAATCACCCAGCCCTGTTGAGGGCTCTTGGCTGTCTTGCAGACTCTGGTCCTGGCCAGACAGGGCCAGCCTGAGTGGCCTCCTTCCGAGTGGGAGAGTGAGGAACCATTACATAGTCCCATCTTGACTGTGTCAAGTAATTTCTGGTTCAGGCCAAACCCAGTGAGGCTGCAGTTCTTGGCTGATAACTGCATTCCACACAGAATCATGTGAGAGAGAGGCAGATTCAGTGTTTTCTCTGAAAAGATTTTACTATATCCTCTGATGAGACTGGGGAGGGAGTTGCAATGTAGAGTTGCAGTCTCAAATAGAGGAAGGGGGTCCTAGAAGGTCTGTACTAATCAGGAATAAAAATGGGAAATGACAACATCATATTCTAAACACAGACATCAGTTCCTGGCCCAGCTAAGTCTTCTTTGTGCTGTTTGGCATGAAAGAGTGCTGGGGAGGAAAGGGGAGATGGCCAGAACATCATGAGTTCTGGCAAACATGTAAGGCCATAGGAAGGCATTATAAGTCTGCACAAATTAGAGCAGTCCTGGGGCTGCTCAAGCTTGTGTGGGGCCAAATTGTCCCCCAGCATCCTCAAGGATGGGGAGGATGTGAAGGTCCTGTACATCCACCATTGCCCTCCTCACATCTATGCCAAGTAGAGCTTAGCCAAGCCCCAGACAGTTTAAATGCGCTCACCGAACTATGCTTTCAAACCCTACTTGATTCGTCAGAAAGTCTTCACCATAATGACTGCTAAGGGCATTTCAGGCAGGAAGGGCATCCACCAGTGCTGGTTCATGGTATGTGACAGAGAGAGTGTGTGTGTGCAGGTGAATTTCCTCACCCAAGGCAGGATTTTTTAAATCTCTCAGTTGATGATCAGTGAATATGAGAATCAGCTGCTGTTGAGATGTCAGGACCTCCTTCTAGAGGTAGTCCCAGAATAACTGGTTTGTCAAACACTGTCCAGAAGGGGAAGGCTAATTAGTCTCCAGAGAAGATCTGAGTTTGGCCCAAATGATCCAAGAGTGCTATGTCTGCCCTGAAGTGTCCCATAAGGAAAGATTGTGCTTGATGCAGTGAATGCTATGGGAGATAACTGGAGAGGTATGGAGGCTATTAAGAAGTGGGTGGTATGCAACAATGAGGTGAGGAAGATAGAGGAATGCATAGAGGCCAGAGGTAGATCCCACGTGATCTCTCTCAAGTGGAGACACTAGAGCTGTACCCCACCCAGACCATCATCAGGCTATGGGGCCTTGAGACCACCCTAATGAACCAGCTCTTCCCAGATAAATACACATGGAAATGTAAGTCATATAGTGTGATTTTTATTTCTCACAACTTCTGAGATGTATAGCGTCTTATGCTTACTACTCTGAATGTTCCCTGATACCCCAGTGAGCATTAACGGAATGCCTATTTAAGATGCAACTCCCACTGTGACGTTCCCCTGGTGTTATCTGTACCAGTGATCTGCTAGGTCACTCTAATCCTTGAATCTGGGAGACAGCCTTACCCTGCTCTGCTGTGAGAACTCCCACTCCTGGGCTGTTCACGCACAGCCTCTGGCATGTAAGCTGCTCCCAGCTATGTGAGTGAGCATTTTTGGCCAGCCGCTGCTTGGATTGTGCAACCGAATGACACTAGCCAATATCTCCGGTCCCAGACTCAACCCTAGGAACCTCTGTCTTGCAGTATCCAGTTGTGCCCGCTGGACACTGCAAGCTTATATGAGTTCGACAATTTAACAAAGAAATTGATATGTACCAGGCTTGTTAACCCACGGGGAGTCTCTGACATGCTTCAAACCAAATGCACTGCTTCAGGTAGAATAAACAAACAAATTTATTTACTACAAAAGATAGATTTTAAGTGATTATAAGTCAAAGCACAACAAGTCGGAGTTGGTCAAATGAAATAAAAGCAAAATGCTTTCTAAGCTGATCTTAACACTTTCAATGCCCTTACAAACTTAGATGTTTCTCACCACAGGCTGGCTGGCTTTCCCAGGCTTTCCCCTTGATCAGCGCTTCAGTCGCTTGGTGGTGGTGTCTGTAGATGGAGGTGGAAGAGAGAGGAAGAGCATGGCAAACGTCTCTCCCTTTTATCATGTTCTTTCTTCCCTCTTGGCTTTGGGGGGAGTCAGGTGAGCATTACCTCCTCGTGGTCCCAAACTGACCAAGGGAAGGGGGATGACTCACTCGAAAGTCCAACAGCTCCTTTGTTGCTGCCTAGGCCAGTGTCCTTTGTTCCTATGAGGCTGGGCTGGGTTTGTCCCATACATGCCCTGATGAGGTGTGAACTGCCCCTCTGTTTCTGGAGAGTTTTGCCTGGGCTTGTTTTAAGCCATGAGGACACATTTTCAGCCTCATAACTATATACATGAAATTACAACCTATAATATTACTATAACAACAATGCTCAGTCATCATGAGCCTTCCGAAGACACCCGACATGATAAACTTTGCATTGGATACCACACGATCATATTATAAGGATGAACATGGGGGTGCAGGGTGTTCCCCCGAGATACAGAGTGTCACAGCCATGTGTCCTAATTTTCAGCTATACAGTAATCAGATGGAACATACCTAATGTCAGCTACCAGTGCTCTCTTCTATCTCCACGGTAAGGTAGAGGCCACGTGCCTTGCTCTGAGAACAGGCTGAAGATGTTTCTCCATGAGTAGTATTCATGCAGCATACACACCGAGCCTCTGTTTGTGTGTATTGAATTTTCCCCCCTTTTACTCTCCCCCAGAAACAGCCTGACCAACGCAGTTCCCTTCATAAGATTGGGCTGCCACTAGTCAGGATCTTCAGAGGTAACCATTCCCTAGCCCTTCAGATGCCACAGTCCTTGCAAAGGAAGAAAGGGGGAAATGGCACTCTGACAACCTTCTACTGGAGCCATTATTGCTTCTCCCCATGAGCAATGAGACCTGTGCCCTCCACCAGGTGACACCTGGCCCACAGCATCCATTCAAGTGAAGGATAGAGTTCCTCCTTGTTAGACCAACAACTGACGCGTACGACACACCTGGTTCTTCAGGAACTGCCAGGCAGAACCTGGAACCTTTTGTCCCAGAGCCACTGACACATACCAAGGGAGGTTATGGTGTCCTGCAACAAAACCTCACTGCAGGAAAGAGGAACGTTGAGGCTGAAGAATGCTACGTGGACAGAGGAGCAGCATTCACTAGGGAAGTGGTGAACTGGACCCATGTGAGTGCAGAGGATCTGAGTGGGTTATCCAGCTCCCTATATACAGAGTTCCTGACTAGTGTGGCTGTTTCCAAGAGCCCCCATTTTGCCTTATATTAGAAGTTCTCCTCCTGTCAAAACTGGAGGACCGTGATGACTGCAAGGCTAGTGAAATGGCAACATCTCAAGATTTGAGCAAGAGAAAATTCAGCTATTGCAAGAGAAAGAGATCTGCAACCAGATGGTTTAAAAATTGTAATTTTTGTCTGTTTTTATTAAAACCTATTTAACTTAAATCACTATGTTTTTGGATAAAGGAAGTATTTCTTAAAATCTAATATCTTTCTCCTTTCAAGTATGAGACGTCCTTGAGTCTGATTGCTTTCTCAGCAAAACCATGGGACACCAAGCTTGACATTACTGCTATTAGTAAAGGTAAAACAGAAACTTTCTTCTTAATTAAAAATGAACAACGCCTTTGAATCTTCTTTATCCAAAGGTGTGTGCGGGGCGGGGAAGGGAGATGGATTCATAATGCAGTGTGGCTTTGTCCTCAGTGAGTGACTTAGACCATGTTTCAAGTTTTATGAGGCTTCTCCTGCCCTTGAATGTACAAATCCCGTACTTTAGCTCAAGCATAAAAACTCAAACTTTTTGACCTGAGTTCAAGCCCCATAGATGTCTGATTCAGGGGTGTAATTATAAATGGAGGCCCATGTGAGGATTTTAACTCTTGTTGACCTTTCAAAGTTGGGATGAATTTCTACAATCAGGGATATGTGTAATTCATATCAGCATGGTGTGGCTCTTTATCTTCCTCTAGGGCTAAACCATATATACAGGGTTAAGTCTATTATTTCATTTGAGCTATTAGACCTAGTCCTTTAGCTGTTGCATCTGAGGTTCATGCTTTTTGATCCAGAGTTCCCAGGTTGACTCCCGGCAGATGACCCAGCCAGCACTGATTTTGCAAGGGAACTGACCTATTTAAAAAAATCCTTTGCAATTTATATTTAATATTTTAATAACAATTTTTGTACAAAATTTTAACTAGTTACAATAAGATTTATAATAAACAAGTAAACATTATGGCAAGGATTTTAAAAATGAGCATCTCAGGTTTTGCTCCTAAATCCATATTTAGGCAGCTAAATAAGTGGCCTGATTTTTCAGAAGTGCTGTATCAGTGGGAGCTGTTGGGCACTCACCACTCTTGAAAATCAAGCCACTTATTTAGGTGCCTAGATACAGACCTAGGAATCTAGCTTTAGGCAACTTTTTTTAAGTCTTAGCCTATAATTATTATGTTAAAGCTAATTCAGTGAGAGGCAACGCTTGAATTTGTGTGATAACAATAACAATGATTACTATGAACGTGTGAATTTGTTTTCTGGGCTCCCTACTACTAAAAAATACTGATTTTTACACTCTATGCTGGCTCTGTGTTAAGTTTCATATTGACGTAAGCTTTTTAAATGACTTTTAAGAGTATAAAAACATTAGATTCATTCTACTTCATATGTCCCCAGTCTTTCACTATGTTCTGATTCAATTGGTATTGACAAAAAAAAGAGGAGTCCTTGTGGCACCGTAGAGACTAACAAATTTATTTGGGCATAAACTTTCGTGGGCTAGAACCCACTTCATCAGGTGTATGAAGTAAAAAATACAGCAGCAGGTATAAATACATGAACGATGGGGGTTGCTTTACCAAGTGTTAGGTCAGTCTAATGAGAGAAATCAATTAACAGCAGGATACCAAGGGAGGAAAAATAACTTTTGAAGTGGTAAGAGAGAGGCCCGTTACAGACAGTTGACAAGAAGGTGTGAGTAACAGTAGGGAGAAATTAGTATTGGGGAAATTAAGTTTAGGTTTTGTAATGACCCAACTACTCCCAGTCTTTATTCAGGCCTAATCTGATGGTATCTAGTTTGCAAATTAATTCCAGTTCTGCAGCTTCACGTTGGAGTCTGTTTTTGAAGTTTTTGTTGTTGAAGAATTGCCGCTTTGAGGTCTGTTATTGAGTGACCAGAGAGATTGAAGTGTTTTCCTCCTGGTTTTTGAATGTTATGATTCCTGATGTCACATTTGTGTCCATTTATTCTTTTGCATAGAGACTGTCTGGTTTGGCCAATGTACTTGGCAAAGGGGCATTGCTGGCACATGATGGCATATATCACATTGGTAGATGAAATTGGTATTGAGTTTACCCTAAATATATAAATATTGAGATCTGGGGCCTTTCCCAGTTATGCCTCTTGTCTTTGCCCCTTGCTGCTGCTATCCATGGGAATTTCACACAAGGGAGCCTAGCACGATAGCATCCATCTGTAGCTTAAAGAAATGTTTGACATTTGTTTTTTGCATGTTTTAATTCACTGCGACAGCTGTCCTCCTATACCACTTCTTTGCTATGCCGCATTCTATTTAATGCATTTTTACTTCACATATTAACCACTATCGTAGAATGTTGTCGTAGTATATTTGTCATTCTTGCAAAACAAATTGATCTCATACTGAAGTGGAACATTTCAGCCTGAAAATGTTATTTTGTCAAAGTTATGTCTGGATGAAAAATGATTTTGAGCCGCCTTTTTAGCTTTAACTAAAATCATTAATGCAATACTATAATTTCTAAATCCTCATTCTCTTTGTCACTGCTTGCAATAGTATTGTCAAAGAATCCTTACATATTAGTAATGTATAGTGATACTTTTCTGGAATGTGTACCAATTTGTTAATAACACTGTGCCTACCAAACCTCAAATTTCCCTGTAGGTTTGTTAGCTGTTATTCCCCCCCACCCCCGTTACTCGCTGTCTTGAACAAATGTATAAGTGTTGATGTGTCCTGTTAAATAGCTGCTACATCCTACTCCAGAAGTGAGTGCATTGCAGTGATGGGTGAAATAAGAAGTGGGGTAAATTTTTCAAAAGTGCCTACGTGACTTAGGAGCCAAAGTTCATTTAACGTCATTGGAAGTCAGTAGGCCTTGGGCTTCCAAGTGCTGAAATTGCTTAGATGCTTTTGAGAATTTTACTCATAATTTGTAAGCAGACAAATGGCATTTCCACTCTGCTCCTTACAAAGTGGACACACTTTCCGATCATTTTTCTTCCTGGGGTTTGGTAACTTAAACAATAATATCCAAACATAAATTTAAGCCAAAGTTTTTCCTCTGGGATATCTCTATTCCTCCCAGGTATGTTAGTACCAGAGAGGCTCCAGCCACCCCTATTATATGCTAGCTGGAGATAACAAGATCCACCTACGAACATAAGACAGCAGAAATTATTCTGCATCTTCATACAAGCTTCTAGCATCTGAGCTTATGTTGACTGAGGAGAGGAGCCTTTCACTTTTATGTAGGATCGTCAAAACTGCCACTCTGTTACATTTCTCATTATATCATGGACTATATTTGACCCTCTTTCTGTGCACAGAACTTCCATTGAAGTTAATGGGGGAAAGGGGCTGGGGTTGTACAAAGACTGAGGGTAAAATATGATCCACAGTTTATACATATTTTCTTAAGGCTCTTTGAGAACTTTAAATGAAAGACAGTAAATGTGAGTCATCTTATATGTGCTGCATTAAATCCAACTCTGCTCTTAGTCCCGTACTTGACATTTTAAAACAGATACTGATATTTTCCTCAGAGCTGAAGTTAAACTATTGGATCAATAATTTTAATTTTCTGCGGCATCCCTAAACTTTTTTTTTAGGAAAACATGACGTTTTAAGTCAATACTTTCACCCTGTACAAGTGCAGGCCTGTGCAAAGCAAGGTACTTGGAAAACCAGACTTCCCATATACCACTGACTTCCATTGTCTGAGGTCATAAAAAAAACCAGGGGAGAGAGAGGACAGCTAGTCAACCAGATATCTGTTCACTTTTTTGTCATGTGTTGGAGAGTACAAGTAATACTTCTTTGCTAGTAAAACTCGATCAGCACATTATGGCATCTTTCTGATTGCTTCTACTGTGCATTTACTAATTGTCTGTCAAAATGTCTTCCCAAGAAGCTGTCTGACTCCAAATCAGACGCCATAGCTGATAATAGAAGCATTTCTGAATCTAGCAGCAGGCAGTCACAGCAATGAAAATGAACCTAACTCCATTCCATGTTTTTTGCTGGTAACTGATCTTATGACACCAATAATGATAAAGCTAAAGGGGATAAGGTGCTGGGCCAGGATATGTCTGTGTGTGTGTAGAGGGAGTCCAGCTCTGACTGGTGCTTTCTCTCTCTTCCCCCACATCTTTCTCCTGCTCCTGGTGTTGGGAGAACTCCAAGGGGTGGAGGAGAATGGGCCACTGGGGCCATGTGGTGGGTTAAGGGGCTTATGTGGGGGCATTTGGGTTGTCTGTCTGTTCTCCCCACCCCCGGTTCTCTGCTCCAACAGCTCTCAGGTATTCTCACTGCAGTGTGGGCTGCTTTGGTGGAGACATGAGCCTGACTTTTGAACATTCAGTGACTTTGGCAGGCTGCCAAACTTTTTTTGTGGTTGCAAGTGAGAGAATGAAAATGGCAATTTGAACACTTTCTATCTCACCCAAATCTGAATGGAATTTCATGGGATAAAGAAACGGCACTTTTGTAGCTCAAGGGGATCCCCCTGCTAAGTATCAAAGGCCTCTTGTCAACAATGATGACAAAGTAAAAGTCACAGGAATCCTCTGTAATGTAAAGTGTTAGGCAACTGCTACCAGCTCCTTCTATAATATATTGGTAAAGTATAGGTTATTGCTAGGCTACAATGAAGCCAGGTGCCCTCTCACCCAAGGTCACTAGAGCTTCTGGGTGAGAGATTCAAGTTCCCTCAACTTGCAGGTTCAGGAGACTAGCAGAAAAGACAATTTTTCCTTCTAATCTATGAGAGTCTTTGGACAGCAGTAAACAGTCTGATCCCCCATTGGGCAGGAGATCTGTGAAAGACATCTGCTACTTTAACCTGATTGGACACTGATCCCAGGGCCATTATGCCCATAAGCCTTAGCTTGGGGGCACACTTGTGGAGAGGTAATTGTGTGGGAGGGCTCACAAAAGTCTTCTCATTACTAGACTTCGTACATTTACTTTTATATTAAAAATTAAAATTTTAGGAGAAAGTGGCTGTGTTACAAAGTGTGGTGCTCACAAATCCTAGGTTTTCAGGTACAAATCAGTTAATTATACACCCAAACAGGTAGTTAGGCACATTAATGCCTGTTTGCACACACATTTGAGATCTGTGGATAGAACTAGTTTGAACAAGGAAAAGTTGTTGTGAATCTTATAATACTTTCAGATCTATAGAGAAAAAGTACTCTCTAAAAGAAAAGTAGTAGAGTCAAAAGCAGATCCAGATTTCCTGAGACCCAGTCTCTTGTACAATCAGCAAGACCACAACTGTCCTGGAATAATAGTGCCTGACTAGTGTTTATCAGCATATTCTCATCAACAATGATGAGAAACAATCAATATTCTGTTGTGTGCCACCTCAGAAACTTTAAGGGCCCACCGTTGAAAATGTGGCCACCATAGTTTTGTATGGTATTGCAGGCCACGTTTCTTAATCGGTGTTACACAAACCAATGAAATATCAGTTTTGCTTGAATGTATATCGAGAAAATAGTATTATGATTAATGTAATTTTTATGGACTCTAGTAGCCTATTTAACCAGGTATCTTATTCTACACTCTACAGGCCACTCAGCTTGTGTAAATTGGCATAGCTCCAGTGAAATAAATTAAGAGATGCTAATTTACACCAGCTGAGGATTTGGCCCTGCAAGAGTAACGATTAATGATTTATTCATGCCGTAGCATGGTGAGACGAGGATACCCATTACTTCTGTAAAAAAAACCCCAACAATAGGCAGTAAGGGTACATCTAAACTGCAATAAAAAAAGCCATGACACCAAATCTCAGAGCCCAGGTCAGTTGACTCAGACTCATGGGACTCAGGCTGTGGGGCTAAAAATTGCAGTGTAGATGTTTGGGCTCAAGTTGGAGCCTGGATTCTGAGACCCGACTCCCTCTTGGGGCTTCAGAGCTTGGGCTCCAGCCCGAGCCTGAACATCTACACTGCAATTTTTAGTCTCACACTTTGAACCCTGCAAGTCCAAGTCAGCTGACCTGGGCCAACCACAGCCATGCTATGGATCTTTGATTGTAGATGTATTTTCAGATGCTTGTAAGGAAAGGAACTGCTAGAATTTTCTATCACTTGCAAATGAAGCAAATTATTTTCTCATTTATTTGTAGTTGGATTTTAGAGGATGAAACTAAATCTAGCATCTTTATAATGGCTTGACTAATTTACATGATCCCATTAAAATTACTCAAAAATCCATTTTTGCCTCTGGCAAGTAAATCTAATTGGTGATACAGCAGCAGCAACATAGTTGAGAGACTAAATGTAACATATTTAATATAATCCCCCAGTCTTGAACATGCTTGCATTTTTGTCCAAAAGATTGTTACCACACAGTTACCCTAATACACTAGCTTCATATGTGAATGTGTTGCTATAATTAAGATTTATTTTTCTTGTACTTCAGGTATACAAAGATGAAGACAGCAACGAACATTTATATTTTCAATCTGGCTATGGCAGATGCTTTAGTTACTACGACTATGCCTTTTCAAAGCACTGAATACCTGATGAACTCTTGGCCATTTGGGGATGTGCTGTGTAAAATAGTTATTTCAATTGACTATTATAACATGTTTACCAGCATATTCACATTGACCATGATGAGTGTTGATCGATACATTGCTGTGTGCCACCCCGTGAAAGCCCTGGACTTCCGCACTCCTCTCAAGGCAAAGATAATCAATATCTGTATCTGGCTATTGTCCTCATCTGTTGGTATATCTGCCATAGTCCTTGGAGGCACCAAAGTCAGAGAAGGTGAGCATAATTTTGATAATTTTAAACTCAAATTCTTTTGCTTCTAAAATAATATAAATGTAACTTGGAATACTGAGTAGAGTGGAACCTTATCGAATCCCACTTCACTAATTTGTACATCATTTAAATTGTACATAAAAAACCCGGTCACATTTTCTCAGCAAAATTGTAATAGTGGAACACTTCTCTAAGAACTCATATTTCTAAGACTTCAATACTTAAATATGCTACAGAATATTATAGTATGAAATATTAAAGTTAAAGATAAGATACACTGGTCAACTAAATGAACAAATGACATTTTATGATGCATTATCCTGATAAGTCCAGGAGGAAGAAGTCAGCATAAATGTCTGAGATTTGGCTGGAGAACTTCATGAGAGAAGTTTCAGTGGAGATCAAAAATGGAAGCCAGATTGGTGTTTGAAGAGCGTCAAGCAGAATTAGAAGTCAGAGGGTGATTGTAAATAACCAATTCAAGGAGCTTAGAGAAGAAGAGGGGAAAGAAGATAGGTCATAGTAGCTGGAGAGAAAGGTATGACAAGGGAGGAGTTGGGAGTAGGAGCAAGATAGGGCAACAGAGAGGCATAGGGTCTATGGGACAGGTACTATAATGGGAACTAGCATTCTGAGTAAGGACTGCAGGATTATCCCTTAGAAGCAGAGTTTCACTGTAAATGGACATGCATGCACAAATGAGTTTCAGTGAATCTGAGTATTCTGTTGGCCTAATAGATCAGTGCTTTAAACACATGCCAAGTGGGTGTAAAGCACAACCATCCTGATGAGGTAGAGTTGAACACTTAATTTGCACAAGCTACAAAGTAGAAGGCAGCAGAGAATCGGGCCCTATAAAGCAGAATGCTCTATATTCCAAATGGAGGAACATCTGAGGAAAAAATGGAAACATTTTGATGCCATGCTTCTCCAATGAAAGATTTAAATGCATAAGATTAGTAGCTCTTGACTTTTTTAGGTAGAGTCAGAATAAGTACTACTTAGAAGACCAAGAAGCCATGTATTGTAATCTATATCCGCGTTCCTCTAAATATTTGTGTCACTTGGAAGATTATGAATTCCAGTGCATATTCAGTGACTTCAGATTCCATCTTAAGTAAATGTAAGCCATATTATGACCCCTCTCGAGAAGATGAGGACAATTGTAGCTCTTGTGCTCTCTCTTACTCAAGAACTTCATTGGGTTAGCACTTTGAGCCACCCAAAAAGTGGGGAGGATGGAGCAGCGATGTGCTGTGGCCATGACCCCACCGCTATAGCATCAATCAGCAGACCTGGTCAGCTGTGGAGTGGAGCTCATATTGTCCCTCTTATGGGGCGTAATAGTAGCTGCATATCTCTAAACACTGTGGAACTCCAGCAGACAGGAATTTATGAATTTTATGGAAGACTGCTCTACCCATTTATGAAAGCAGCTGCTACTGATTTCAATTTCTGTTAAATCGTTTGGCATAGATCCATGCAAACAAGCATTAGCAAGTTCAGAGAGGAAACTTGTTGCTATTGGTCTGCACTGGTGTGCAAAACGTATGGATTTTGTTCCTGATCTTGGGATGCATTCAGACCTTTGGAAAGAAAGTGTCTTCTCTTGCTCTGCAGCAGTGGTTCTCAACCTGCGGCCCAATCAGCACAGAGCTATGGTCCATGTGACATCCTCAGGGCTATATAGCTAGTATTGGATGTGGCCCACAATGGTAACTAGGTTGAGAACCACTGCTTTGCAGGAACTTTTTTGACTAATAAAGCATCGACAGTCTCAATAAAGCAATAACTGGCTCTGGAAAGAGTCCTTTCCTGGTAGCCTCAGCTGGGAAGAATAGTTGTCTGGCTTGCTTATATAATATTTTAAAAGATGCGAAACACTTAAGTCAGCAAGGTACCTAGGAATGTGCGTAGCTTTTTAAGCACAGGAGTAATCCTATTCACTACAATGGGGTAGAGGTGCTTAAGAATTAGTCATGTACCTAGTACCTTGCTGAATCATATGAGTGAGCTTCTTCCTCCTGAAACTGGAGACTGATAATTGTGCATAGTGAGATTGAGCACTGTTTGCAAATGCACTTCAGTGCTGACTGCAAAACGCCTGCATTTCTAATTGTCAGCCTCATTTGAGTAATTACGGCCAACTATATTGTCTGGTGCTTATTTGAATTCAACAAATAAATCGGGAGTAGGATGAACAGAGCCGTCCCTTGGGTATGGTGAATCAGGGCGACCGCTGCAGGCCCTGTGCTTTTGGGGCCCTGCGGTCCGGTGCGATTGGTCGGCGCGTTCGGTCCCAGAAAGACGGGTCGGTCCCGGAAGTGATGGATTCGTCACTTCTGTCCTGGGCTCCGCAACCCCCTAGGGACGGCCCTGAGGATGAAGTGACCATGCTACTTTTTTCACTTCCAACCAAAGCTCAGGTTTAACCTCTAATTCTCCAGTGGGGACAAGTATTTCTGGGTAGGACTCTGTGTGGTCAATTTAACGTCTGAGCATCAAATGACCTTGCCCATCTCTAAAAATTATTCTCTTAGATTGTCTAGCCCATCTAGTTCTCCTAATGCAGGATTATTCTCAACAGTGTATTTGCTAACACTTTCTTCCTGCAGCATAAGTTTGGTATGTCTGACCTTAATAGGGTTTCTCCTTTACTGACAGACCAATCTCTTTTTAAAAAATGTGGAATTCTAGTTTCTTCCAAGGCCCTGATCCTGCAAACTGGCCATGAACAAATTCAGGCTGGAAATTAGAAAAAGGTTTCTAACCATCACAGAGGTGAGGTTCTGGAACAACTTCCCACTAGGAATTGTGAGGGCAAACAATGTAGTTAGTTTTGAGAGAGAGATGGACAAATTTATGAGTGTGTTTGTGCAACAGGGTTTCTTGTGATGGTGGGGGTAGGGCTCAATAGCCCTGGGTCTTACTTCTGGATTATGTCTTATGTTCCTAAGGTTTCAGAGTAGCAGCTGTGTTAGTCTGTATCCACAAAA
The DNA here is from genome assembly GCF_002925995.2 of Terrapene triunguis. Lineage (NCBI taxonomy): Eukaryota > Metazoa > Chordata > Testudines > Emydidae > Terrapene > Terrapene triunguis. The sequence goes on along the minus strand of NW_020664409.1, from coordinate 47,172,924 downwards.
AGAACAGGAGTACTTGTGGCACCTTAGAGTAACAAATTTATTTGAGTATAAGCTTTCATGGGCTACTGCTGGAGTGTCCGGCTTTTAAATATTACCAAGTTGGCAACCCTAGTTGCTTGGCTTGCTGGTCCTTGCTCACATGCTCAGGATCTAACTGCTAGCCATATGTGGGGGGTCAGGAAGGAATTTTCCCCTAGGTCAATCTGGCAGTGACCCTGGGGGATTTTCACCTGTGTGGCTGTGGGTCATTTGCCAGGATTTTCTGGGTTTATTTTACTTTGCCATTTCCCTGCCATTGTGGGGACCTTGGGTAAGTTATAGTAAATATTTTACTAAAATATATTTAGCCAGGGTGGAATCTGAGTCAATTCCAACAGTTTCTTATTATGTAATTGAAAAATTTAAAAGAAGATACTGGATCGAAATCCACAACAATGTACAATATTCTGCACTTTTTTGAGTAATTGAAGTAATTTTTAATTTAAAATTAAAGGAATGTGGATTACTGATAAGTGTACATGTTCTTACTGAACTACTTTGTCTATATATTCAAAGCTAATTTGGTAAGTAATTGGTTTTACCAGTTCTTTAAATTTCCAACCTAGAAGACTTTAACCTATTAGAAGTTCAAAGATCTGAAAATAGCAGCTTTGAAATTCACATGCACAGAACTCATAGAAACATGAAAAAGGAAATGTGTAAATTGAATATCTTCCAAATGTTGCTCTAATAGGTTTGTTAAGTTAATAATTACAAATGTGCAGGAACTTTTTTGGATTTTTTTTTTTTTTTTTTTGGAGGGCTTTGAAATTTTGTTTTGTTCAAGGAAAAAAAAAGAAATGTTTTTGAATGCCATTGGGGTTAACAGGGAATTTTAAGTATGAAAGTAAAATAGAAGCAACATTTCTTATTTCTCTCACAATGTAAATCACGTGCTATACAAAGCTCATGAATGAGTTTTAAATCTTTTGCATGAGAATCTAACATTAAGTAACTTTTGTGCTATAGCCTTTAAACAGGGCCAGTCTTAGCATGTTTCCAAGTTAAAAAAAATATTTTGCTTCCACCTTCTTTCTCAGCTCCCTCCCCCCACAATAATGTATTAACTGTGATACTGCTTCAAAATAACAAATCCAGGGACTTGCTATGGTTTTCAAGACCCACACAATGACAGCTCTGGATGACCATGAGGACATTGTGAATAATCTGAGATCATTAGGAAATGCAGGGACATGTTTTCAAGCGTAATGATCATTTTAACATCATTTTGCTCTTTTGCAACAAGGAGAAGGTCTAGAAACTTTTCCCAAAAATGAAAGCTAAATCTAAAATCAAATTCTCCTTTGCATTTTTTTGTTTCTTTGGGGAACCACAGAGGCCACCTCTTTCTTTAAATACAGACAGTGTGAGGGAGGTCTATATTGTGCTTTCTGCTACTTAAGAAATGCATTAACTGTATTGCACAAAAATGAGTTAGCTAAAAAATATAAACACTTGTTCCCAGACTCCATAAAGCTGTCACATTTATTAATTAAGAGAGAGAGTAAAAAGAACTGAGTTGACATCTAAATCAAATATTTGCTGTAATTTATATTGCAAAAACATGCAATACAATATCAAAAAATGGTGAATACTAGAGCTGAGAGGACGGAGGAAGAGCTGTTTCACAAAAGATTTTGAAATTTGGCTTCATTCAGAATTGGAACAAATCCTGAAAATTTCAAAATTCTCCATGAAGAAAAATTCTGAAAAAAATTAGTTTCAGATCAATCAAAATTTGACAACATTAAATTGAATATTTTATATTTATACATCTATTCTTGTAAATATTATAGAATATATAACACAATACAAGTTACATAATTTTGAAAAAAGTCATTTCAAAATGAAAAATCAAAAAGTTTCATCCAAAAATGTTAAAATAGGATGTATCAACACTTTCAGACGTTTTTTCCCTTCAATTTTTTTGTAAATGAATTTGCAACAAAATTGACCTAATTTCATTGTGTTTTGATTTTGACAGAACTGCATATTTTGACAGAATATGGTTCCATCAAAGTTTCTCTGACCAATCCTAGTGAATAGTCTGTTGTAGATTGTTAAGAAACAATGCTGTACAAATAATACATTGAATCTTGGCTCCTTTTAAATCCTGATCCAGTAAATGCCAATGCATAACATTTTGCAGAAGAAGAATGATTCTAGTGGAGGAAAATGAATATGCACAGATGTAACCTTTGGGTGGGCTAAAGTTCACTTCATTGCCCTTTTCCAATGCCTAAAAAAACCCAACTACCACAGAAAAGCAGCTGGAGACTTAGAATTAGTCTCTAAGGATTTTCAGTAAGGATTGCACAGGGTCAGCCTCCCCACATTCAAGTCCCCAAAAGACCAAAAGGAATGAACTTAATTAAGTACAACTGTATAAAGTCTTATGATTAAAGAAACATAATAAATAATAATAACAATGTTTATAAGATGGCTATTTTATAATCCACATACATTATCTTCACTATTATACGTAAATGTAAATAAAGAAAACAAATTAAATCTAAACAGGTCAGTCCCCGCAGAAACACAGTGAGAAGAAACTCAGAGTTACCAAAAAGCTTAGGTTGAGTTCACCCGTGTCTCAGAGTCTTTGAAACTCAAATCTATAAATCTGCTGAGTCAAAAGCAACATCTTCCTTCCACTTGCTTGTAGGAATCTTCAGCTGGAATCCATGCAGACTCTTCCCCTTCCTCTGCTGAAATCACAGTTAGCCAGTCAGCTAACTGATTAACCAACCACTCAGTTAAGTATATAGATTTTAAAAAAAAAACTGTCACAAGAAAAATGCAAAAAATGAGAATAGTAAAATAAATGACTTTTTCTCCATCATCACATTTAAATAAAAGAAAAGTTGGTGAATCATATTAGTTGAGACAATTTAACTACATTCAAAATTTGAACAACATTCAAAATATTCAATTAAAATAAAAGAAATGAGTTTTCCCTCCCGATTTTCCCTTTCTATAATTAACATTGCCCATGCTTCTCTTCTGGAGGGTTAACAATATCACTAACCTGCTGCAAAATAATTCAGAGCTAGGAAAACACTCTGCTTCCTTCTCCTCGGCTCAGCTTCTCCCAGCCTACACAGGACACATGGCCTTTTGTATAGCAGCTGCCTTGACTGCTTTCCCTCATGGAGTCTGACTCCAGCAGCTAGGGGTTCTATTGAGCATACCCCAAACTACCACACCCAACTCCAGAAACTTCTGGATGTGGAGTGCTAATTGTGCATCTGCCTAGCAACAGTGACCCAGACACAGCTGACTCCTATCCACCCCTCAATAGATCTCGTAAAGAGATATCTCCCTAGTAGGCACATGGGTTCCACAGACAGGAATGAAAGCCAAACTACTAGTCATAGTGAAAAATGCCCAGGAAACACTAGTGGAGACTCTGACCCTTTGTCTTGTTTTCCCATTTATCTTGTGTCTTGTTTTTCCTTGTGCTTGGTTTATATGATGGAATACTACACTGAGGTAAGCAAGTGAACTTAAGAATATCACACTGACTACAAGCCTCCTGTATGATGAAGTAAGACTAGAACATAAAATAAAATGTCAGCATGTGACCCCCCATTCATAAAATTACAGCAAGAACAGAAGTGAACTGATGTCAATGGGGTCAAATCCTGCAGTCCCTACTCAGACAGAATTCTCAATTAAGTGTTCTGCAAAAGGAGCAACTCAGTTAGACTCTGTGTATACCAGTTTGCTTTACCTATGATTCATTTAAAAAAAGATATTATTTCCAAGGGAATGCAGCACTTAGACTGCATAGCATTTGCACTGAAGAAAGCACGTGGGAAAACATTTCTGCAAACTAATTGTCTCATTGCAAGATTATCTCATGATGGCAGAAATCTCACGGGATCAGCTAACCTCATGAGATTTCCACCATTCAGGAAGGCAGAAATCTAGCCTTTTTTGGTGGAAACAGCATGAAAGCAGCCACAAGGTTTCAACTCAGTTGAACCGGTGGTGGAGCTAATAAGGAGGGTGTGTGTGTGTGTGTGTGTGTGTGTGTGTGTGTGTGTGACTCTCACGCCCCTGCTAGCCTTTGGATGTATGTGTGACAGCTTTCACACTGGGCTTATGGTTGAGTCCATCCCACTCTCACCTGGCAGAGGCGGTTCCTGTCCTGCGGAGCTGGGCCCAGCTCCTCACTCTGGGTGCTGTGACACAGTTCACAGGTTTGTGTGGTGCTGAGACCCCATGTGCAACGTCGCAATGCCACTCACTTAAATTTGGCCCACACAGACCTCCATCATGATGGAGAGGTGGCTGGGCCAAACCTGAATGGGGCTGTGACCCTGTGCTCCAAGTCACAACACCATTCATTAAAATTTGGCCTGGCTGCCCTTCTTTCATGATGGAGAGGTGGCCAGGCCAAATCTGAATGGTGCTGCGGCACCAGGCTCCAATGGCCAGAGTGAAGAGCCAGACCTAGTCCTGTGGGACAGGACCATTGCTTCCCAGCAAGTGTGAGGCCTCCAGTTCACCAACAACCCATTGCCCCTCCCTCAGTTGCAAAACCTGGTTCTGCCACTGCATGGAACCTGGCCTCAAATCAAATTGAGTTCCAGAACCTAACAACTGTTCAGTGCATCTCTATAGATTGTATTTTTGTGCCTCTGTAGGTTTTATGCCACTCTTGTGCACAAAAGTTTGTATGTAATGTAATACATTTTAAAATATTCTCCAACTAGTCCTGAAAGACAGCAGTGGAAAACTAGTTTCAATGACAACTGAAAGCAATTATTGGAGTGATTTAATGATAACTCCATTTATTTGTATCACATTACATGGTAATCACTTTTGCAAGCTTATACTGTAATACAGATATAGGTTGGAATGTCTAATAATAAAGCAATTTTTTTCTTCTTCTTGCCTCTTCCATTTATAGATACTGCTAGTACTGAATGTTCTTTGCAGTTTCCAGACACTGATTATGTGTGGTGGGACATCTTCATGAAAATCTGCGTCTTTGTCTTTGCGTTTGTTATTCCAGTTCTCATTATCATTGTTTGCTATACCCTGATGATCCTGCGCTTGAAGAGCGTACGACTTCTCTCAGGGTCTCGAGAAAAAGACCGAAACCTTCGTCGGATCACCAGATTGGTTCTTGTAGTTGTGGCAGTTTTCATTATCTGTTGGACTCCCATTCACATTTTTGTGCTGGTTGAGGCACTAGGGGATGTGCCCCATAGCACTGCAGCAATCTCCAGCTATTATTTCTGTATTGCTTTGGGTTACACCAACAGCAGTCTAAATCCTATCCTGTATGCTTTTTTGGATGAAAACTTCAAGCGCTGTTTCAAGGACTTCTGCTTTCCCTTTAAGATGAGGATGGACAGGCAGAGCACCAGCAGAGTCAGAAACACAGTCCAAGACCCTGCTTACCTGAGGGAAGTGGATGGGACAAACAAACCAGTATGACTAGTCGTGGAGATGTCATCTTACTGTCCTCAAGGAAGAGGAGAATCGAATGATCTTGGACTAACTCAAATAACCACTGTGGTTTGAGACATTTTTGATAATATTTAGGAATTCTCATAGTTTGAACTAAAATACGTTATTTGCTTAGGACAGAGAATTCCCCAAAATAAGCTCAAAGAAAAAAGAAGACTGACTGCCAGATTTTGGAACCATATTTACAGTGGAGATGAGCAAGTGGTAAAATACCCACTTTCAGCAAGGTAGGAAGTGCTTCATATTGTATCAGGTGACTCTGGACAAGAAAAAAAATTGAACTGTTCTTCTTATAGCATATATCTGCCACCATCTAGTCTATGCCAAGCAACATTTGGTGATAACACTAAATCAGGTTATGGCAGAAACTCTGTTTTGACCTAAAAATCTTTGCTTCAGAAACAAAAAGAAGGCATCTTAACTTATTTTGCTGCTTTACAATTAATAGTATCAGTTCTGAGACTACAAAACATGGCAGAGCTATGTAATCAAAATTCTCATTAACTACTTTGTGTGAAATAACATAAGTTTGTCTGTATTGTGGAAATCCAGTTTAAGCATGATCTGCCTTCAGACCAAAATTATTTTATTGTGTCTGTGTATTGTGAAAACTTTTCAATGTTTAAAAAAGTCAAGATTTAAAGATAATCCTTAATATATTTTAGCACATGTTAAGTCACATACGATGCGTACTGTTTTTATATGTGATTCTCCAAAAGATGTATATTTATTGATTGTGGATATTCCAGTATGCCTTTCAACAACTTGTTTTTCAGCAAAATACTAGAAAAATGCAAAGAATTCTTGACTGGTCACTAAATCGTTAAAAAAACAGTATAACACAATACCCAACAGTAAAAGAGCAAATAGGCATGGCTAAAATTAATATTATGTTAGCTGGTCTTGATCTATACACCATTTAAGCAAATTTTAAAAAGCAAAGAATGTATACGATGACTGGTTACTAAAAATGTAGTAAATTGACACAAAAATCAATGAGAGTTAATTGTATTTATAAGTACACACTATGGCACTGGCTAGAGAAAGCTCTCATTACACATTTAGTCACATTGATACATTTAGCCTCAAAAGAGTCTTATACATTGAGTAAGTAATACTACCTCCATTTTTCAATAAACGCATAGAAGCCAAGGCAAAGAGAACTTAAGTGACTTGCCCAAGGTTATAAGGTAAGTTTATGGCAGAGCTGAGACTAAACTACGGAACATCGTCTCCCACCCATGTGCTTTTAACTACTAGAACAACTACACCATCTAGGATCTTAATCTTACTCCCATTGAAGCTAATGGGAGTGTTGCTGTTGAGTTCATTGGGAGCAGAATTAGACACCAAGTGAACACCAACTGTTTGATCATTTTCATCATTCATAGTAAAGACATGAGGTCACCATCATAGTTTACAGTGCAATTCAACTGGAGGCTGTTTTGTTGGTGCCTTAAGCTGCCTCTTAACTCCAAGCAGACATGTATGATTTTAAATAAAGTTACACATGCCAATATTTTCAATAATGGGTGCCTAAATGTAGGCTCCTATGTTCATATTTAGGTACCTAAGTGAGTGCAGAGTCCATAGACTGCTAGGTGCCCAGCACTTTTGAAATTCATGCCACTTACTTAGGCACTTAAGCACTTAGAATCCTAACTTTAGGGACCTATTCTTGAAAATATTGGCCGCAGTATCTGGTTAAATCTAGCACTTTCTGATTGTGCCTACATGGCCAAAATTTAATCATTTTTGTTGCTCTCCTCTGGACTTTCTCCAATTTGTCCCCTGAAATGTGGCATTCAGAACTGGACCCAATACTCCAGCTGAGGCCTTATCAGCAGGGAGTAGAGTGGAAGAATTACTTCTCATGTCTTGCTTACAAAACTCCTGCTAATACATCCCAGAATGATGTTTGCTTTTTTTGCAACAGTATTACACTGTTGACTCATATTTAGCTTGTGATCCACTCTGACCTCCAGATTCGTTTCCGCAGTACTCTTTCCTAGGCAGTCATTTCCCATTTTGTATGTGTGCAATTGATTGTGCCTTCCTAAGTGGAGTGCTTTGCATTTGTCCTTATTGAATTTCATCCTATTTACTTCAGACCATTTCTCCAGTTTATTCAGAGCATTTTGAATTTTAATCCTATCCTCCAAAGCACTTGCAATCCCTCCTGGCTTGGTGTCATCCGCAAACATTATAAGTGTTCTCTCTATGCCATTATCTAAATCACCAATGACGATATTGAACAGAACCGGATCCAGAACTGATCCCTGTGGGACACCACTTGATCTGTCCTTCCAGCTTGACTGTGATCCACTGATAACTACTTTCTGGGAACGGTTTTCCAACCGGTTATGCAGGCACCTTATAGTAGCTTCATCTAGGCTATATTTTCCTAGTTTGTTTATGAGAAGGTCACACAAGACAGTATCAAAAGCCTTACTAAAGTCAAGATATACCTTGGCCTTTTTAAATTTTGTTCCTACATGCTTGAGTTGTTTATTTATATTCATCCTTCCTAATTTGACATAGTTTCTGTAGGATGCCTTTCTGAGTTTCAAATAATTGAAGATCTCCTGATTAAGCCAGGGTGGTCTCTTGCCATACTTCTTATCTTTCCTATGCAGTGGGATAGTTTACTCTTGTGCCCTTAACAATGTCTTTTTCAAAAACCTGCCAACTCTCTCAAACTGTTTCTCCCCTTAGACTTTCTTCCCATGGGATCTTACCTACCAACATCCTGAGTTTGCTAAAGTCTTTCTTCTTGAAATCCATTATTTTTATTCTGCTGTATTCCCTCCTACCATTCCTTAGAATCATGAACTCTATCATTTCATGATCACTTTCACCCAAGCTGCCTTCCACTTTTTAATTCACAACCAGTTCCTCCCTATTTGTCAAAAATCAAATCTAGAACAACCTCTCCCCTGGTTGCTTTCTCCACCTTCTGTAATAAAATTTGTCTCCAATGCATGCCAAGGACTTTTTGGATAATCTGTGCCCTGCTGTATTATTTTCCTAACAGATGTCTGGGTAGTTGAAGTCCCCCATCACCACCAAGTCCTGTGCTTTGGATGATTGTTAGTTGTTTAAAAAAAACGCATCCACCTCTTCTTGGTTAGGTGGTCTATAGGCCCCTGTCATGATATCACCCTGTTTTTTCCAACTTTTATCCTTACCTAGAAGAAAAATTGGGTTTGTTTAGTCTTGGGAAGAGAAGACTGAGGGGGGAACATGATAACAGTTTTCAGATAAACAGTTTTCAAATAAAAATAAACAGTTTTCATTAAAGGCTGTTATAAAGAGGCGGGTGAAAAATAGTTTTCTTTAACCTTTCATGATAGGACAAGATGCAATGGGCTTAAATTTCAGCAAGAGTGGTTTAGGTTGGACATTAGGAAAATCTTCCTAACTGTCAGGGTAGTTAAGTAGTGGAATAAATTGCCTGGACAGGTTGTGGAATCTTCGTCCTTGGAGGTTTTTAAGTACAGGTTAGACAAATACCTGTTAGGAATGGTCTACTTATTACTTAGTCCGGCTTTGAGTGCAGGCTACTGGAGTAGATGACCTATTGAGGTCCCTTCCAGTCCTACACTTCTGTGATTTGATTTGCATGTGCACATCTGTGATTTGCAGACGTAAGCCAGGCACCTGCAATGACTGCACATTCCCAACTCTGAAAACCTGGCTCATAATTCGTTAGTTAAACTTTGCCTAAGTGGCTGTACTCCTTTCTAAATAATCTAACATTCAAAGAGAGAGTGAATTTTACCCTGAGCTATCAGATGTGCCTAATGTACTAAGGGCAAAATTCTAGTCTCTAAATCTCAATGTGGATCTACATTCTACTGCATATCTGCCCTCCTCTATGAAGAATTCTTAACTTGGGTTCTGTGCAGTGTGCAGAGAATACACAATTAGGTTCCACATTGTGGATCAGAGAGCCACAGGATATATATGAAATGGGTTTCGTCCTTCATATGGCATTAACAATGTATAACTATAATTTTTTTAATTTAAATAATATGGTATGCGAAAGACGACAATTGAAATGTTTGGAAAGCAATCCAAAAACCCTGTTCAAAAGAGAAAATCATATGTGAATGGTAAAGCATTTTCCAGTTATTTAAAATAAATATAGGGTTATTCAGTAACTCCATAGTATCATCTGGGGAAATGTTGAAAAAGAGGAGTGAAAGGACTTGACCCCATGAGTTCTTCTCATTCTTAAAAAAAAAAGAAAGTGTATTTGTGTTCACATTTTGCTAGTGTACTGTATATATGTACATGTGTTTAAAAAGAGGTGTTATTCTCTGCATTATGTGCATTGCCCTGCCTTGTAATGAAAAATCAATGTAGCTCTTAAGTTGTAAAATAGAACTCTAATAATCAAATTTGTGTTTTGACTTGGTTATTTATTTAAATCACTTGACCTGCCTTAGTGGAGAAAGATATCAGCGCGTAGTAATTTTTGTATGATATGCAAATGTTATACTTGCTGAAGAATCATACAAATGTTCTTAAGGCTGTTTTTTTCCTTGGAAGATTAATGGATGAATCAGTCTGGATAAAGAAGCAGGGGGTGAGAAAGTCATCTATGCTAATTTGCAACAGCTGAAGATGTGACCTTACAACATTTACTTCATCCTATTTGCAAGGCTAAAACATTTCTTAGAGGAAACATGAAAAAAGTGGATTATGCAGAAAACACATTGCACTAGTTGCAAGGTTTTGGTAATGCTTCCAGAAAACACAATTCCAAGGGATTATTACTGAATTGTATTGAAACTTGTACACTTAGGCTATGTCTACGCTACCACTTAGGTTGGTATAACTTATGTCGCTAGGGGTGTGAAAAAACCACACTCCTGAGCAACATAAGTTACACCAACATAAGCGCTGGTGTGGACAGTGCTATATTGGCAGGAGGGAGCTTCTCCCACTGACATAGCTACCGCCGCTCGTTGGGGTTGATTTAATTATGTCGATGGGAGAGCTCTCTCCCGTCGGCATAGAGCGACTACACGAGAGATCTTACAGCAGCAACTGCATTGGTACAGCGGTGCTGCTGTAAGCTCTCTAGTGTAGACATAGCCTTAGTCTCTTTTTTGAAATCTCATCTAGACCTCTGTGTCATAATGGGTGATTGCAACTGGAGAGATAGGTCTGACTGCATGGTATTCCATATTTATATCTTCTAGGTCCATCGCTTCTCTGATACCATGGTTAGCTTTCCCAGTGACTGGGGTGGGGAGAGGTTTCCTTTTCTGCAGTGTGGAGCCAGGGTTGCTGGCTAGGATCACCTGGGTATATCTCACTTAATCAAATTCCCTTGGGCATTGGTGCACCTCACTCCCTCCTATTCTGTGCCTGTGGCACACAATAGTTTAATCTCCTGAGGATCATAATACTTTGGTCTAATGCCAGTTCTTGGGTTAAGGTGTAGGTGGCTGGGTGATGTTGGTGGCCTGTGCTCTACAGGAGCTCAAACGTCGCTAGATGATCTGGTGGTCCCTTTTGGCCTTAAACTCTGTGATTTTTTCTTTGGCTAACCCGATGCTTTGGTTTAAAATGATCTCACCCACAGTAATTGAACAGTCATGGACTGAAAGCATTATAAGCACTAGGCAACACTTATTGTTATAAGCTGTAGTCATTTTTGTGCACACTGCGAAGAATAGACACAAGCAAAGAATCCTTAAAGATGTAGTTCATGCTTCCCTTGATTCCCATACCTTTACTTAGCTCAGCCTTCTTTTTGGATAAAGATAACCCCCTCTTCTCATGATGTTTTGAATTCCCCAAGAAATTATCATTAACAAAAAGAATTAAAATCCAGGTATGTCACAGTACCATTGATATGTTGCTTCGTTTTACTTACTGCCATGTATCTTACATAGATTGTACATAGTGACCAACACTACTGGAAACATCTCGATACCTAGGCTTAGTCCTCTCCTAATTCCACTCCCAAACTAAAAACAAGGTCATGTTGCCTTCAGTAATAATAGTTAGATGTGCCACTGTTTCTTATTATCTATGAATAAATTGTGCCAGAAGACTTTTTCTTTTTGTTTTTTCAGCCACAGTTATTTTTTCTTATTAAGCTAATGAAGGCAGAGAGAGAGCAAGAGAGAAATTATTTAGCTAATTTCCAGCCAGTTGTAACTCAGAGACAGAAAGAAAACATTATTAGATTACAACCAGTCTCTACTAACACACAGCACCAGAAGATCTCACTTATGCAAGTGCCTTTGAGTGAGTGAAGGAAAGTTTCCCCTCACAGATTAAAAAGGCTACTTTTGTGCATTACTTCTGACACCCTAAATAAATAAAATGTAAGAAGAAACAAGTTTCAGGCATTATGCTATTTGGTCATCTGCTCAAATAAAATTTTAAAGAGTAACTATACATTATTCCTAATAAACAATGCAACCTGTTCTGTCAGCATCAGTGAATAACAACATTGAGCACACTTTCAAGTAGTGATCACACTAGTTTGAGGTGATTAGTTTGGTAGTTAGGGTTCAAAAAAGAACTAGATAAATTCGTGGAGGATAGGTTCATCAATGGCTATTAGCCAGGATTGTAAAGTTATTTGGTTTATTTGTGATGGGTGTTTGGAAACGCTTTCTTTAACAAGCTGCCCCGACATGAAAGGGGTATAGTAACCCTGTGCGCGCGGACTCTGGGGTACGGGACAGCTCGTGTGCAAGTCAGTGCAGTTAATGTTCAATGCGCGTGCAGAGAGAAGGAGAGAGCTCCAAGAGGCAATGTCTCTACTACCTACCTCCTGATCGTGATCTCAGTCCTGACCCGGCTGCTGTTGGTCCGAGTTCCTCCTGTGCTTCCTGACGTCCCTGAACACCAGGGGCGGCTCTAGCTTTTTTGCCGCCCCAAGCACGGCAAGCAGGCTGCCTTCGGCGGCATGCCTGCAGGAGGTCCCCGGTCCCGTGGATTCGGCGGCTTGCCTGCGGGAGGTCCGCCAGTCCCGCGGCTTCAGTGTACCCGCTGCCAAATTGCCGCTGAATCCGCGGGACCAGCGGACCTCCCACAGGCAAGCCACCGAAGGCTGCCTGACTGCTGCCCTCGCAGGGACCGGCAGGGCGCCCCCCGTGGCTTGCCGCCCCAGGCACGTGCTTGGAGCGCTGGTGCCTGGAGCCGCCGCTGCTGAACACAGTGGCAGGTCCTGATCTGACCTCCCAGAATCAAGGCAGAAAACCAGAGGAAACCCTTTCTGGATGATTTTGATCTGTAAAGTACAAACGTCTCCATATATTATACCTTAGGGGAAAAGGAGTCTGGGCTTCACGCCCTCACAAACCTCCGAGTTATATCTTTATGTATCTTCTTACCCCATATTTAAAAAACCACTTTCTAGCTTGTTTAATTTGTTCCTTATTAGTCTTTCACAGTAAAACCAGCAGGTGACAGATCCTGACTCAGAGATAAATCCGTGCCTGTGTCTTCTTTAGCAGGGGTCCTTTAGTATTTTTCTAAATTACCCGATTACAGGATGGGCAGGGATGGTGTCTCTAGCCTCTGTTTGCCAGAAGCTGGGAATGGGCGACAGGGCATGGATCACTTGATGATTACCTGTTCTGTTCATTCCCTCTGGGGCACCTGGCATTGGCCACTCTTGGAAGACCGGATACTGGGCTAGATGGACCTTTTGTCTGACACAGTATAGCCGTTCTTATGATACTATCTGATAAAATTTCAAAATAGTAAGAGAAGAGGCAACTTTTGCAGAATTTCTGGCCTACCCAATACCAGAAATCAATGAAAATCCCAGGGGGAAAACCACTTCTTAGGAGCTATGTAACCCACTCTGGCAGACCTAAAAATGTCAGATAGTTTAAACAGTCAGAAAAAAGTGCAAACGCATTATAGTTACCTTTCTCAGACATAGTACCACCATTCAGTAAGCATATGTCTCAGGATGGATGCAGCGTTTTGTCCAGACTGCTAATATAATCATTTTTACATGTTGCCCAACCAATTTTCAAAGCAGGGTAGTGAGAGATCTCCTCTCAAAATTAGCCAATCAAAATTCTCAAGTAAAATTTCAAATCCCAAGGAACAGGGAAGAGATTTGAAAAAGCACCAAGGGGACTTAACTGCCCAATTCCCATTGAAAATCAGTGGGCCTTGGGTGCCTAATTCCCATTTGTGCCTTAGAAAATCTCCTTCCAAAATGATAAGTTATATGGCACTTCATTCCAAACTTGGGAGATGAGACTCAGACAACCTGGCCCAGATCCTCAAATCAATGGGACTTAGGTGCCTAAATATCTTTGAAGCTCTGGGCCCCAATGTTTTTCTATGCCTAGCTTCAGGAAGAGATAGGGATGGCTCTGATTTTCAAAGAAGAGTCTTAGAGTTTCACGAAACAAAAAATTAAAAAAGGTAACTGGAGCTATATTGATTTAAACCTGGTAAAAGTCTGGCTCCTGATGTTGACTTTACAACTGTTAAAGAGTTGTCCAGCATCCTGATCATATTGCTTGCTCAAGGAGAGATGACATCCAAAAATGGCTGGCATTAAAAAAACAGGACATGCATCTCCCTATCCATTAGAACACTTAAAGCTATTTAAAGTTATTATAGGTGTAAATGGGTCACTGCTGAAATGGAGAGATTGCTTGGTGGAAACATTTTGCTATTAATTCCACCCAGCCTCTTTTCTAATAAAGGGGGTTGGAACTATTACTCCTAGGGGAATTCTGCGCCAATGCGCAAGCACAGAATTAATGTTCCCCACAGATTGTACTCTTTCCCCGCAGAAAAAAATGGATTCATATGCCCCTTCTGGGCAGCAATCATGGGTGTGTGTGTGTGTCTGTCTGGTTCGAGTAGCCAGGGGAGATGTAAATTACTGCCTTGGGGGTGGGGCTGGGCTTTCTCTGTCCCTCTCACTCGCTATCATGGTGTGCCGAGGGCTGGGGACGTCCTTGGCTGGTGGCTCCTACTGTGTGCCAGGATCCAGCTGCTTCTGGCTGGGCTGAGGGACGGGGAGACAGGACTGCCTCTTCCCCGCCACAGGCCACTCCTAGGGCTGGAGCTCGGTCAGACTCATCTCCAGGAACTTCCCCCAAGTGCAGGAAGTTCCATACCCCCTCCCACTTCCTGCCCCCATTGCTCCCCAGCCCTGGGGGGAGGGGTCAGTGTGTGGAGAGGTGCCCTCCATCTGCCCAACTCCCATGCATCCTGACCCCTCTGACACACACCCAGACCCCCCTTGCCAAGCCTCATGTTCCTGCATCTGGACTCCCTGCACCCACACTCCCCCGCCAAGCCCCACCCTGCCAAGCCCAACCCACACTCCCCCTCAGCACCTACCATATTTTCCTTATGGGTGCTCCAGTCCTGTGGTTCCAACCTTGCTAAAGACTCATGTGGATGTCAGTGCAATACCACAGGCTGGGCTTTTTTTCATACCTAAGGCCATACCCCTCTCTTTAGCATTTCTTATTGGCTAGCTCAGACGGCTCCCCATTCAGCTTCTGTGAATTCGATTCTTAGGTGCCTAACTCTCCCCATACATTGTATAGGGATCCTGGGCACCTAACCAGGGGCTTAGGATTCCACTGGGTGGCAGGGTAACCAGGGTTAAGCATTGCAATGCTGAGCCTAGATCCCCTTTGTGGGTCTAGCCCTAAGTGTCTTGACCCAAAGTTAGAAAGACTTGGTGTCAGAATTGCTACCTAAGACCTCCCAGCCTTTAGTCAGACATAGACTGAGGCTAGAGCAAAACTGAGTAACCAGCAAGGGCAGACCATGCCAATATAACATACATTTAGTTTAAAAACTGGATTAAAGTTTTTTCCAAATGTCAATTAAAAATGTTTAAGCTCCCTTTTTCTCCGTGCCGTTGACATGAGGAGCATAGGGACACCTTCTGATCATTTGCTGTTTGGCTTCCTGCAAAACAATTGTGGTCACCTAGTAAGAATGCTAGTCACACACTTGTTCACCATTATTAACTCCATTAACAATAAGGGAAAATACAGCTGAACAAAGCTAATTTATCTCTCAGAATGGATAAAGAGTTTGTTCTTCCAATAAAAACCAAGGTTAGCTGTTCATCTGTTTTCTTTCTTTGCTGTTTTTATGAAAGATTAAACGAAAACTTTTAGTTACAAAGGAGATGTATGGGCTTTGGCTCTTTTGTGACTATTTACTGTTTGTAGCATGCAACTATAAGACCTCTTTCAAGTTAGACATATGGCTCTGTAATGAAAGAAGATCTAATTATCTTGCAATGGTAACTTCAAAGCACTGATCCTAAAGTTAAGTTTTAGTTTTGTTCTCTGGTTCAGTCCAATTATTGATTATGCACAAAAACAAAAGGTTTAAGCTAAATAAAATGACTTTTATTTCCAATAGCCTTTTTTCTGCTCCACCTACCTACAAAGATATAAAATTTCTGAACTTCTAGGGTTCTGTTATACATCAGAAACTGATGAAGAAAACAAAGAGTAAGAATAATTGGTCCAGAGGGACCTAAACAAGTTAGGCCATTGATCAACACAATGGCAGAATACAAAGAGTGAAATGTTGGTCCCATTAAAGTCAATTCAATACTCCCATTGACTTCAAAGGGACTAGTATTCCACCCAGTGTTGAAAAATTAATGCAATGCATATTGGGACGAATATTTTCAACTACTCATACACCTTACTGGATTCTAAATTAACTATAACACCTCAGTAGCTGGTTGAAAATTCAACAAAAACGGAAACACTTTGTGACAATGTATTTATTTTTGTTGAAAATTTTAAGAGGAATTATCACAAGATTTCATTTTGCTACAGTTGAAATGTTTCATTTTGACTTACGTTATAATATTTGAAACATTTATATTGAGTGCATATGATAAAATTGAAACAAATTATGATAAGGTCAAAACAAAATATTTTGAATTTTTTTCATGAAAAACTAAGACTTTGACTTTGTCCCAATTTGGAGCAAAACCAAATTTTAAAATCTCAAGATTTCCTATTGGATGGAAATTTCAGTTTTTTGACTATCCCTGCCACATAGGAAAAAGTCAGAGGCATTGGTATGGGCAGTTTGTTGTAAACCTCTGCTTCATGTGCAGTGGCAGTCAATAAAGAAAATAAAATGTTAGCATAGGCCTGGCTTGACGTGAAAGCATGTTAAGCACTGAGTGACCACTGAACACCACAAGCAGGATTCAGAAAAGGATTACTCATTTAGGTTGGATAATAAATAAAGGCAATGGAAATCTTCATGCTTCAGGGCATAAGTCAACACCTAACTGACAAAGCAGAAGCTTCACCTATGGGATGTGTTGCTGTAAGTGTAAGCATAGTGTTACCGGCACACACCTTTACTTTTCCATGGGCTCACGGCATAACCCAGTTCATCTAGGCACCCTCTCCCTTACCCAGTTCCTAGGGGCTCAGGGCGTAACCTTATGCGGGTTTGTGGGGCCTTTTACCAGTGAAAGAGCCTTACACAGTAATATCCTTAACCTCTATTTATTAACAGTTACCGAAACAGAATACACATGCTAAGCACACTATTCCCAATAAGGCAGATGAACTTTTTTTGGTGGCCAGTCAAGATTAGATCATCTGGGAACTCTGGCTTCTGCACAGTATGATTGGCAGGGTGTTGAGGGTCTGGCAGCTCTGACCTTGGACTGTGTCCTGGAGTTAGGTTCCAAAGAACTTCATTTTGGACCCCAGTTTATATAGTTTAACTTGTGTCCTTCTTAGCTATACCTTAACCAATCATTTTAAACTACAGTACTAAAAAACAGCATTTTTCAAAATCCTAGCCCATTGGTTAAAGAATTGTTTTGTAATCAGACCCCCACCATCTGAGCTGATTTACACCTAGCAAAATTTGTTATGCAACAGACAGAAACAATTAAGAATCAGACAGAGACCATACAAATAAACAATAGAGATGTAGGGACCATAAAGGCAAAACAATGAAGCAGAGATTTCACAATCACAACTGTTGATAAATGACTCCTTGCCAGACAGAATACAGTCAAAAAGAGTTGTCTTTAAACATCTTAAGAGCTGTTTCTTTTTCTGGTGATGGTAGGTAGTATTAGGATGGGAGTGCCTACTTAAGATCCTGTTATTGTATTGTTTTGATGCAATTTAGATGGAACATGAGGCTGTGACTTGCTGCTGTCCTACTGTGGCTGCTGCTTACTGCAGAAAAAGGCCTCAGACTTTACAATGGATCCAGTTAGTTCTGTTCCAAGTTCCAGTTCAGAGCAGCAGGGCATTCTGGGAATTGTAGGCTAAGCTGCAATGCATGCTGGAAAAGAAAGCATAAGTTATAAGAGGCAGCCTCCTATAAGCTGTTTTCTTTTCCAGCATGCATTATTAAATATTTTCCTTTGGATTGATCCTAGAACTCCAGATGGAACTTCTCTTCACTTCAAAGTAGGGTTTGCAAGATCATTCCCCAAGTGTATCAAATGGAGATCTTCATGTACTATAAATAGAAGGTCTTCAGTCACAGTGTATGATAAAAAAGCCACTCCTCTCTCCTTTCTGTTTTGTTATACGACACTTGTCTTTGGTACTTATTTTGTGGTGTATCTTTTTACTGTGCATATAGAGTCAAATCAATGTGAGACTTGTGTGAGCAAGGTGTGCAGGGTTTGTCGTTCCTCCTTCAAATAGGAACACAACTTAATGTGTTAAGGCGATGATTCCATCAAGTGGTTCTAGTGGCATCCAAAGAAAACACAACTCATTTTGTACTGTCTTTCCAAGAAACTCTGCTCCAAAATGACTTATAGAATTCACCATTACAAAACTAAAACAAAAAGTGAAAGCAGAGACATTAGGATGCATGGGCCAGCAGGACGAGAGGAGTTTCAGACCCAGGAAGACTGTTTTAGATAGCACAAGCTACAGAGAAGAATGTTCTCATGCCCCCAGTTTCCCCCCAAAGGAATGAGATTGTTGGTGTCACTAGGCATAACCCTAGGTAACTCGGGAGGGTGGAAGACCACAAGTGTCGATGAAGCCTTCCTGCACTAGGCCTAAATGAACCAAAGTTCCTCCATGTTTAACTCTAATCGACCTCAAAAGCCAGGGGCAGAAATTGGAATGTGTAACAGCCAGTTATCAATTGCAACCCCACTCATACCGGTACCAAGCGGTAATAATGAGGTCTGTATGTTTCTAGCTGAAGGGGAGATAATAAATCAAAGGGAAACAGGACCAGATAACGGTTTAGAGAAGTGTTACTAACGAGCTAGACTTATAGCTGCCAAAATGATTTAACTGCTTAAATGTAATTGCTTGCTACTTGCTTAAAGTAAACCATTATAGGAGAAAGGGAGGGTGAAGTGGGGGGGGGGTGAAGGGAAGAGCCTGGCTGCAAAAGAATAAAAAGGGAAAGCTGCTCGTCTCAGTGTGCTTGATCTGAGACGTGCCAGTCTCCTTGCACCGCTTTGAGATCTCAAATAAACTTTGTTTGCTTCTCCACCCTGGTGTGTTCATTGGCGCGAAGCACACCGGGCAACGAACCCCGCTGTTGCTGTCCTTGGGCCCTCTGTGCCGGCAACAAGATTGTGCACAAGGAGAGAGAGGAGAGTTCTGCTAGGCAAATAGGGAAGAAAGGAAAGGCTAGACAAGGGTTTTAAAATAAAGATACCAATTTTGAACTAAAACCCAAAATGAATGGCAAGCTAGAGAGATTGTTATGGATGGGACTAATGTCCTATCTTTTTGAGTATGTGAGATTAGAGGCATTATGTACATGCTGGATAATAGAGAGCTGGTATTTGGGAAAATTACAAAGATAGGAAATGGTGCTTTCATTTTAGTTTTTAAAAAGAACAGTTTTTTGTCTGGCTAATTTTGCAGGAGGTACTTTACATTTGTATATATTATGATGCACTTTAATGGATAGACCGGAGTTTTTAAAACACACGTTACCAAAACCATTCATATTGTCATTCTACTTAGTACAAAAATGGTGTACAGGTGAAAGAAGCAGATGACAACCATGTCTTCTGTTTCAATACTTGTCCTTGTGTCACAGATGCTTAGTAATATCACAATTAACTTAAAAATTAAGGCTCATTCTCAAAATAGCTTAAATTCAGATAACAGCATTTGCACATACAAACAGTATTTATTTGTAAACCTGTCATGCAAAAATACTTTCATGTACATGAAAATTCTATTTTTGTATGTAACTGTTTAAGTATGCAAATTCAGGCCCTGATCAGCAATGTACTTAAGCACGTGCTTATCTCTAACTACACAAATAGTTCCAAAAATTAGGCATATGTGTAAGCAACTTGCTGAATTGGGACCCCAGATAACATTTTTGTATTACTATATTCAAAAAGCAATTTTTTTATCTACATCTTCAAAATGATTGAAACACATTTTCACACCAAAACACTCAAATGATTATATACCATTTGCAATATGAAATCTAGACATGTTACTCCTTCTATGACATATGTGCACCACGCTAACTAATACTATACACCTCTACCCCGATATAACGTGACCCGATATAACACAAATTCTGATATAACGCGGTAAAGCAGTGCTCCGGGGGGGGAGGGGAGCTGCACACTCTGGCGGATCAAAGCAAGTTCGATATAACGCGGTTTCACCTATAACGGTAAGATTTTTTGGCTCCCGAGGACAGCGTTATATCGAGGTAGAGGTGTACTCTAATCTTGAAGATACTTTGATATAGTAAATAGATGGAAACTTCTTATTCTGACATCAGGTAAAGTGCTGAAGCTCAAACTTTAACAACAAATGTTAACACAGGCAATGGAATGCCACAAAATAACACTAAAAGGAGAAATATTTTTATGTCTCTATCTGTTACAGTATTTGCAGCCCCAATTAGTAGTGCTATGAGCCTTGTTATGCTATCTAAATCAGAATTTGGCAGCTTCAAGAACTTCCTTGGGCTAGCTCAGAATTGTGCACCATCTGGTAATTAGGAAGCTTAAATGTTTATCATGGGTTTCAGAGACTTCTAAGCACACTATTATTTGCCCTCAATGATGCATTCCTTTGCTAACAAGGAAGTAAACATTCTCCTCTTTTACAGCTGAATGTAAAATTCTGAGCAAAAGCAGAGCGATTTTTGGTAATCCTGAGGACTAGCAATGTTTTTTGTTATAAACAAACAGCATTTGCTGTAATGTTTGCTTAATGCTGACACCCCTGGCTGAGTCATCATCTGCAGGGATCAAATGTGAGACCTCTGGATCTTCATACATCAGCCTCTATTTCCTGTGCTAAAAGGCCCAGCTCTCAGCCAATACAGTGGCAGGCTTATTAACCTATGTGTGGCCATCCACCACAGAGGTGATAGTTGCCTACACCAAGCAGGCATGGCTTACATTCCACAGGCTGGAGGTTTTTTAGTTCAATTCCCCATACAGGGCACCACTTGTAACAGATTTTCTTCGGCTATCCCTCGATGTGAGGTTGATGTCTGCCAAAGGGGTTCATTGATGGGTTTTTAGGTGGCTAAGAAGCCCAATTTGTGCCCTGCAGATTTTCCCACAGAAAGTGACAGTGACAGGTGTGATCTTGGAGGAGACATAGTTGTGGGCTGGAGTGTTGTGCCCTCTTTCCTCCTTTGCTGCTTCTCTGTCTCATGAGCACGTCTGTTCTCCTCAAAGTGGGCTGTGGCTTGGTGCATGGGTGCCACTACTGTGTTCTGTTCCACGCCAAGTCCTCCCAGTTTGTTGGGTTGATGCCTCCCTTTATAAGGTGTATTTTCAGTATGTCCTTGAAGCACTTCCGCTGCCCTCTGTGAGCACGTCTTCTTCCCTGACTTAACTGAGAGAAGAGTACTTGCTTCGGGAGGCGAGTGTCAGGCATACGTACACAGTGACCAGACCAGCGGAGTTGGTATTTCATGCCCTGCGCTTCTATCCTGCTGATGTTGGCTGCAGAGAGAACGCTGATGTTTGCGCATTGGTCTTCCCAGCTGATCCTAAGAATCCTTCTGAGGCAGTGCTGCTGGAACCACTCCAGCTGCTTGAGATGTCGTCTGTAGGTTACCTAGGTCTCACACCCATAGAGAAGGGTGGGGATGACAGCTGCCTTATAAACCAAGTGATCATCATCAGCAGAGAGTGAAACTGGGACCTCTGGATCTTAAGGCATCAGCCTCTACTGCCTAAGCCAATGGTCCCCAAACTGTGGGGCGTGCCTCCATAGAGAGTGTGGAGGAACATTTGGGGGGGGGGGTGCGGCAGCGCCTGGCCAGGCCCCACAGTGGTGGGGAGGGAATGCCATCTAGCTCTGACCCCAGCTCTGACCCCACCCCCAGTCTGACCCCAGCTCTGCTCCGGCCCCACCCCTAGCATTGGCCCCAGCTCCCTGCCCCATGCCTGGCCCTGCCCCCAGACTTGGCCCCCGACTGTGGCCTGGCTCCAGCTCCACACCTGGCTGTGGCCCTGGCTGCTGGACCCCCACTATGGCCTGAACACAGCTCTGCTCCCAGCTCCGGCTCCAGCCCCAGCCCTAGCCCCGGCCCTGGCCCTGCACCAGCCTCGGTCCCCACTTGGACTCTTCTCTCAGCCCCACCCCCAGACCTGCCCCAACCTGCAGCCCCCTTACCTCTGTCTGTTCCTCCCCCCGCCCAGGATTTGAGGTCCCTCTCCCAGCCCCAGGTCCCAGGGTGTGTGTGGAAGGTGAGGGAAGGGAAGGGGGGGGGTGCACCCTGAAAAGTTTGGGGACCACTGGCCTAAGATAAAAGACCCAGCTTTCTTACAGTGGCTGCTATCATTGGCAGGTGAACCCACTTCTCCACAAGTTGTCCAACTAGCTGGAACCAATTGCCAGTTGTGGATGTGGGGGAAATATCCCCGGACATCAAATCTTTAAAATCCCTTAGGGTATTTCCTTCCTGTGCTAGGAAAGGCTGTAACTTGGCATTAAAATCATAGGTGCGGAGCCATTCTTGCTACATCCTGAACCACTGTCCTGGAGGATGGCTATACTTCAGATGTTAGTGCCTCCTTTGGTACTCTAGTGGCCATTTAGTACTGCAGGGCACTATATCAAGGCACTGGGGCCCCCTGTTCTGGTGCTGGTGGTGTGGTGTGACTCTTCACCAGACCTTCACAGTGTTGATAACACTCATAATCTGTTCCTTTGGAGTTTCACAGAGGATTCACGTTCCCATAAAGGGTTTGTAGGGCTCCAAGCCTCCTGCTTTGCTCCACTCACAAAGCAAGGTGCTCCCTATCTTCTACTGTAAGGCCTGATTGTCTAGGTGACACTGGACTCACTGCTCCCAGGCAGAGCAACGGCTTTTGAACTGACACTACTTGCCTTTTAAAAACTTCTAGTAAATTAAATCCTAGGAGTGCAGCCATCTGTGGCCCCTCTCCTGAATTATGGCTCTAACCTCCTCCCTGCTGCTTGCTATGGGGAGTGGCTTCTCCCATCTCCTCACATTGGTTGGGTTCTGGGTTCTTTTTCTGACACCTGCTGCCTCCACCCAAGGTGTCTCCTCATTGTGCCTGAGATACAAGGGGTGCTATCCCCTGGGAAAATGAATAATGCTACTACTTGGCACCAAGTATAAAACACAGTACTCAAGAAACAATAAAGCACATCAGTGCAACCCTAGCAAAGAAATGATACAGCCCAAAATAAGTGTACCAAGGGACTTTATGAAGAACAGGCAAATAGGGGCTGGCAAAGGAAAGGGTCAGGGGTTAACTAATAAGCATTAAGCATTAATGAATCAACACATGCCCCTGACCCCCTTCCAAGGTGGGCGGTACACTGACGATGAGTCTGGAGACAAGTGTTGCAACACTGTGAAGTGTTGGCTAGCTTAAACAAAAGGAAGGAGTCTCCTTACTGAGCTACTTACCCTACTAGGGTAGAGTCCCCTCCTGTCTCCCTGGTCTGGAGTCCTGTGGGGGTCTCAGCTGGCTCTCACTAGCTGGTGCAGGGGCAGATCTCTGCCCCTCTTGATGCAGGTCTCTGCAGGGCTGGAACTGCCTGACCCATGCACTAAATCCCACAGCAGTTCAAAGACTCCCTTTGTGGAGAGGGGGCATTAATCAGAGACTCCCTGCGCTGTTCTGCTTCTGTCTGAGGACCCAAACTGAAACCTCAACACTGAAACCAAAACTAGTTTCTTGCCTCTAGTCAGGCTGTCCCCTCGCACTGAGAGGCTGAGCAGCCATGGCTCATCATTGGCCCAGCAAAGTGCTTGCCCATATCAGCCCACACAGAAGCCTCCCTACTGCTTTCAGCAGGAGTTTCCAGTCAATTCTGTGTCCCCCTCCCCACCCGACTCCAAGCATGCAGGGAAATGGTGTCAGAGGGCTCTGGGAGCCATTGCTGTGTTGTCCATAAGGTAAGACCCCCCGCACTAGAGGCTCAGTTCAGAATTCCAGGAGCTGATAAATATGTTTGTCAGTTTATAGCCTGTCCAGACCTTCCTCTTCAGATACCAATGTAGCTGTGTGCCAAATGTCAGAGAGCCATTAATGTCCAAGGAGCTGACACTGTAAACATGCCCATAATGAATTTCACTGAAAGACGTTGTAAGCTCCAAGTGTGGGTTTGCACCTCTTAATGAAAAGTCCCAAGGTGAGCAGGCGCCATCTAACCACTTGTTAATTTTGACATAAGTGGCATGTTAACATATTCTTTCATTGCAGGGATGTGACAGGGCAGATAACTGGCTGTATTAACTTAAATTTGCTGCATGAAAAACAGAAGTTCTAAAACCATTACTGTGTCATGTGACTTGATCTGAAGAGCTATAATAACATGTGCTGTGTAAATAAACAAGATCAGTACCTATTATCCATATGTGTGTGGCAGGAGATGGGCTGATGGTTGGTTTACTTTAGTTTAGGTAATTGTCATATGCCTAGTGGATTTTACTGACTTATCTACAGGAATCCTATGTGACACCAATCAAAATAAAGAACGTTTACTCATCCTGTTAGGGAACAGTTAAGATAGGACCTGATCTGAGCCCACTTAATTCAGTGGAAATTTTTCTATTGATTTCAGTGAGCTTTGGATTAGGCCAACAGATAGGTAATGCATGCCTCCTCCATATTGTGAAATACTGAGATGAGTGCACTTTTTTTTCTTATTGAGTAAATTAGTGTCATGAAAGACTGACGGTTCTGGGGACCAACATTTTCTACTTTTCCACCAACAAGAGCAATATCCACATTAGCCGTATACATTTCCCTAGACTCCACTGCAATGTCTAAATCCAAATCTGAAATTTCGCGAAGATGGGGTGAAAACCTTGTTGAAATGGGTAAGTATGACAGCTACCTTCCCTTCAGGATAAACGTAAGAAGCAGTTAAGCTCTTTCTGGGGTAGGATGACTGAAACAATATATAGTCCACATGCAAGGCCGGTCAGAAACAGAGGAGTTTTTGATGGGCATTGTTTGATGGAGGGGTATGTCTGCAGTCAGAAACAGGCCGAGAAAAGTAGCCTAACCCAAGCGGACAGCATGACAAGGACTGGAAAGGCTCTGAGAGAAAGTAAAGAGAGGGAGATTTTTGGGTAGAGTGCTGGCTGAAATAGAGTTCAGAACTGCAAGCAAAGAAATGGTCTCCTGCTGTTTGATTCCTACAGTATTCAGGGAAACAGGATTTTATGTAAATTATCTGTAAATAAACAGGATTGCATCAAAGAAATACTTGACTCTAGCATCTATTTTTCTTCCTAATGTAAACAACAGCAAGACCCCAAATATTAGTTAATCCCTTGGGCCAAAATGGCTGAAGGTGTTTGAATCCAGACTTTATTTTGCCCTAATATAGAGATAAGAATTGGATTTATATCCATATTTCCCTAAGTACAAGGACGTTCACATATGAGGCTTTGATTTAGCTCCATCTGTAACTTAAACATTGACTTTGCTGGTTAGCAAATGAAGTCTTCTCTAGCACAAGCTAAAAATGTTTGGTTTCAGTTTTTACTTCATACATAATAGGTCTAAAACCTGCTCAGCTCTCCATCAGCATTGGAATGGCCAGTAGAAGTCATAAAAACACAGCCTCATGATTTCAGAGTTGTAGGTCACTGGACATCATGAGACTGCCAATAGCCTTTGGAAAGCAGAAAATTATTGGTAGTGCTAAAACCTATAGATTTGGAGCCCCTGTGTACTATAAAAATGCCAGCTGAATTGGTATCCCTTGGATTTATAAAAACAATGGTAGGCAGAAGCTGCAGAAATGGAATCCCTGGGAGTTATAAAGAAACTATTTATGTGTCCTAATCCTCTTAAAAATGATAGGGGTCAGAAAAATGTGATTGTTATGTGTTCTAGTACCAATACTCATGTAAATTCTACTAATAAAACAATTTTGTCTGAACTGAAATATTGGTGGTTCAAGTTGCTACTTTGTGGGAGACTCAGAAATTGGACTTAATTTTCAAAAATATTGTGAAGAAACTTTTTTTTAATGGTTCTCAGCATGGTGATTGGTTTAAATAGTCAGAGCATTGAAGATCTGGCATTTCTTCACGTCTGCCTTGTCAGGTTCAGTTTCAATGTGAAAATTTGAGTAAAACATAAAGACAAACTTTTTGGTTTTTTAAAGAGCCTTTCGAAGTTTTCCATATGGCCTAGAGAGCAGGGCTTGGAGATCAAATGTCTTATGTGCTTTCATCTATGGCACTGAATGGTTTTAATAATACAGCTGGTTGAAACACTTTTCCGTCAGACAATACCACGCAGTCAAAAATCAACATTTTCTAAGGGAAAACGGCAATTTTGTCAAAATTGACTAAAAAAAAAAATGAAATAAAGAATTTAAAAAAATGAGCCAGTGTTTCAGCCTTATTGGAATGGAACATTTGGGGTTATTTTTATTTCAAAAATAGCTTTTCACTTAGAAACTTTTATATTATCAATTATAAAATTAAAAAGGTAAAACTGGAACAAAACATTTCAATTTCATCAAAACAGAACATTTCGACTGACCCACAATCATTTTTTTTAAACTTCACCAATTGGGAAAAATATGAAATTTTGTTTTTGTTCCTATTCAGAATAGAAACAAATATTGAAATTGCAGAATGGCCCTCAAGACAGCTACTCAGGTACATATACAACTCTACTTAGCAACAGAGGAGCAGTTGTTGGAACTTTGGTCAAGGTTTCAAAATACTTGTTATGAAATCAAAGGGACTCAAAGCAGGAAAATCAAGAAGAACGTAGAACACGGTTGCTAATGTTCAAAATCAGGGCTGGAAATTCAGGGGAAAAAAGTTTGATCCTGTGGAATTATTGTTGGATGGCTGTCACTCTAATGTCAATTTCTGGAGGAATAGTTATTTATTTTAGTATTACAGACTCGCCATTCAACACTGAGTCCTCTCTCTCGCTCCGAAAATGTGTTGTTACTTAAATATATTTTCCTGAGCAGAAATATTTGAAAAGCAAGGTCAGAAGGCAATCACAGAGGCAATCTGTACAGAAAGTAGCTCATTAGTCACTACTGCTTTTGTGGATAAGGACCATAAAACTATCAAGTATATAGTTTTCACTAATTCTAAAATTCTGAAATAAGACATTCAAAATTCTTCACTGCTCGGCAATGGCTTGATTTTTCTGCCGAAATGTTTTGTTTAATATGAAAGTATAGCATGCCTTGACAAGTCCAAGTGTTATGTAGGTAAGGAAACTGCAGAAAGCATTATTGTGAAATACACTCCTCCCCTTTTCCTCCCTTCCTGTCTTCCCTCCTCCCCCCACTCTCCCAGAAAAAGCAAAAGCCTTTTCTCTGTAATTAACTTAGATCCTGGTAAAAGCTGTCATGTCAGGCAGTGCTCCCAAAGAGCACTTACTTCTTGGTAAGTAAATTCTGTTCCTCCAGCCATGTCTAACGTGACCTGTGTGGACAACCAATGTAAAATTATTTCATTTTTTTCTACGGTTAATTTTGACAAAATTGACACCTTGCCTTAGAAAATGTTGATTTTCGACCAAGTGGTATTTTCTGACAGAAAAGTGTTTCAACCAGCCACTTTTAATAAAAAGTGTATTATTAAAGCCATTCAGTGCCAGAGATGAGTCAGTGAGGCTTGTCCTTTTTTTTCCTTTAGACAATGCACATCACACAAAAGGGCCCACGATGGAGCACACAAGAGGGGTGACAACACTATCTATTGGGGAAAATGGTCCCCCCCCAGCAGTTCTAAATTGTGGCTTTAAGCCACAGCCCTCAGTAAGTGACAGAGTGGAATTCCACCCCTCAGTCAAGAGCACTAGAAGATATTGGGAAAGACTCCTCATTGCCGGATGGTTCTGCCAGCCCTGTGTCACCCTCAGGGAAACCCCCAACATAGGGGGCACTGAAGGCAGGCTTGGGACAAGAGGCTTGGCCAGGGCAGCCCCACACCCCAGCAATTGCCCAAAGTGCCAGCACAGGATGACTGCTAGTTATGCCTAAAATAGATACAGTGCTGGTGGGACTACAGAGGTAACACAAGTTGACAATTTAGAGAGAGTTTAAACACATGATCCATATGGGAACCCACTTCCTAGCTGAAAAAGTGTGGCTCAGGAATTTATTACCCAGCCTTAAGTTATTATCTGGAAATCATTAGTTAGATTAGAATCCCTTTTTCTTCACAGCAGCATTTAGCAACCCTCCAGCAACATTTAGAAACAAAAGGCTCAGTGATTCCCCTCCCCCTATATGGGTTAGATCAGTGGTTCTCAAACTTTTGTACTGGTGATCCCTTTCACATAGCAAGCCTCTAAGGGCGACCCCCCCTTATACATTAAAAACACTTTTTTATATATTTAACACCATTATAAATGCTGGAGGCAAAGCAGGGTTTGGGGTGGAGGCTGACAGCTCGCGACCCCCCCCCCAAGTAATAACCTCACGACCCCCTGAGGGGTCCCAACCCCCAGTTTGAGAACTCCTGGGTTAGATTAATTAAATCTCCTTGTCAATTAGCTGACAGGTTTTTGGACAGATTAAGCTGAAACAAGTGCAAATTGCTTTCTAGGGGGTTCTGAGTTTGCATGCTAGCAGATGCATTTATCTCACACATGTCAATAGGCATGGGCAGTGCTCCCAAAGAGCACTTAGTTATTGGTAAGTAATTTCTGTTCCCCCAGCTATGTATAACATGATTTGGTCTGACCTGTGTGGACAACCAAAATTAATTATAAACCATGTTACAGGCCTCTAAAGATCAGGACCATAGTGGCAGTATCATAGCTAATGAAGTTAATCTGAGGCGTGATTATTGCTAGTTGAAAACTTTGTTCTAGCCTGTAGATGGGATCAGACCCCTTTAACCATGTTAAGTGGAAGACCGTGTTATAAGCCTGTGCAAATCCAAGCTATAACTCAGCACCTATGAAAATCATCCCACTTATTTAGCTACCTAAATATAGATGTAGGGCTTAACTTTTAGGTATCTACCTATGGGAATTCTGGTCATGACTGAAAAAGGGTTTGATCTGATCCACACAGGAAAAATAAAACCTATGTTGTAACGGGTGAAGGACCTTCCACAGCGACATGTTAGAATCCATTGACATGATTAGTGTACTCACATGGACAGCTGTTTAGACTCCTTTACCAGGGCAGGAGAAAGCAGGCGAAGGGATATAATGAGTGGTATTTTTCAATAATATGACCTTTAAAAAAAATTAGGCTGTAGACAGCACTGGCTCTATGCTGTTCTGCAGGAGGCATTCTCTGATGTACCTTCCACTGCACAGAGCAGAGAAATAAATGAAAATAGTAAGTGTACCTTTTTATAGCATCTTTCATCTAGATGGGTTCCCAAATTGCTTTATAAAGCACATGTAGTATGTAGACATTGCTTGTTCATGAACGTAATGCAGCAACTTGTTTTGTATTTTACAAAGGAAAGTGGAGAACATTTTTCTTCAATTGTAAGTACAGGGGAATGTCAGTAGATGATATGTAAATGCCCACCTTGTAATTTGGCCAGGTGAATGCAGTTAATGCCTTTGAAGATTAATGACCATGAGCAGCCAGGGCTTTTGGTCTATTTGATCACAAGTAAGGGCAACAAGAGCCCTGAAGGGCAAATAAAATGGCCCATCCAAAGAGACGGGGAGAAAGGAAAAAAGACATTGGGGTTAATCATTTATGGGGGACAACTCATGAGAGCAGGAATGGGAGTGAGATCAAAAGTTCAATAAAAGGCTGTCAGAGGAGGCACTGAGCAGAGAAACTCTGACAGGCCCCACTGCTCGGAACCAGGGCTTTCAGTCTGACAGTACGTCTCATCCAAATGGCTTATGACTAGAGAAGGGGTTTGACTAATTAGATGACACTGGAAGGTGCTCTGCTTACACAATAACTGAATTTGGGCTAAGTGAATTCAAAGCTTAGGTGATCATCAGTCCAACATACAGTTATTGTTGAGGTAGCAGGAAGTACCTTCTAGTTATCAGCAAGAAATACACTTACCCTTCCTTCACCTGCTTTTTCAACACCTCTCTCTGTGAAACCCTCTCTATGCTCAGAAAGGATCAGTGTTCTCCCCCTGAGAGCTTTATATTTACTTTAAAAGCTCCCCATCCTTTCTCCCACCATTGTAGCTTCCTTCCACTTCCCCTTCCTCTCAAAAATAGTATTATTTTCCTCTTAACCTGATTTCAAACTGCGCTGGGTCTTAGGGCACTAGGTTCCCCACTCCCACAAGCACTGAGGGAGAATTTTTAATATGAACATATTTAATCTAGGTTGAGCAGGAAATTACAGGATCTTGGTGGTTGAGAAGCTGAAGTGGTCATGATCATTTTGAGCATGTGGCTACTACCTTTTTGAGGGCTGTAGCCAACTGAAGCTCAGGGGGATGCCTGATACTAGTCATAGTGCAGGGTTTTGCATGACTGAGAAATAACTACACTTGTGGTCGGTAACTCAACACCATCTCAGTGCTCTGCAATTCTAACTCTGGTGTGTAAAACATAGGAACTTATATTGCATGTGACAATGGGGCCTATAGAAAATGTGTGTTTTGCCCTCCTTGGGGCTAATCTTTGGTACAGTCTAATGTGGAAATCCATGTGAGAGGATGTTCTAGTGGATAGGGTACAGAACTGGGACTTGGGAGGCTTGGGTTCAGTTCCTGGCTCTGACACAGACACCCTTAGGTGACCTCATGGAAGTCACTTAGTATACTCTGTGTCTTGGCTCTTCTCTGAAGCTTGTGCTTCCCAATATCTAAGGGCATGTCTACACTGCACCTGGGAGGGAGCTTCCCAGCTCGGGTCCACAGACTTGTACTAGTACTTTAAAAATAGCTGTGTAGATGGTGCTTTGACATTGGGGATAGGGACCTCAAGCCCACCCGCTCCCCTAGGCTTTAGAGACCAAGCTCCAGTCTGAGCTGCAATATCTACACAGCTATTCTTAGAGTGCTAGCACGAGTCTGGGGCCCGAGGCTGGCTTCCAGATTCAGTGTAGCCCTGAGGGATTTGGGAAGGACAAAATGATTGTGAGATATGTGCATACTATGGTGATATGGGCCATATAAATACCTAAATAGATATTTACTTATGGCAGAGGAGCTGAAATCCAAATACTGCCTGTCAAAATGGAATGTGGACAATTAAGGCTAAAAGAATGTATTGGTAACTTACTGTGACATAGTGCAAGAAAAGCATTGCTCATATGTGCTTTGAAGCTGTTTTTTAACCTATTTAATCGCTAATATAAAGATATAACTTTGCTGCCAGAGCAATGCAATAAAGCAACAGATCTTGCTGCTCTATCTCCAAAGTATCTAGCTTATCCACAGCAGAACTTTCAAGGCACACTGAAGCATTTCATCATTTTTTTTCAATCTAACATTCTGTGGCACCCTTATGCCACGTTATAAATGACATATGCAAAACCATTCTCCCCTAATGAAAAATTTCTGCTTCCCCAGCATACACAGAGAGGAATTCAGCCAGCTTGGCTCAGAGGCAACAAAAAGAACAATTGAACCTAGGCCAAAAATTGTTCTCCCTCCACCACCTTCCTCTCAACAAACTTTGGGATTTAGGGGATACTTAAAATGCTCTTCTTAAGGCAGGTCTACATTAGAAGAGTTACACTGGCGCAGCTGCATGAATGCAACTGTGTTCTCTAGCGCATCTGGTGAAGACTCTCTATGCCGATGGGTGAGAGTTCTCCCATCAGCATAATAAATCCACCTCCTCAAGAGGCGGTAGCTATGTCAGCAGGAGAAGCTCTCCTGCCGACAGTGCCGTGCACACAAGTGCTTAGGTCAGGGTAACTTACGTCGCTTAGGGGGGTGGCTTATTCACACCCCTGAGTAATTTATACCAAAAAAAGTGGTAGTGTAGACCTGGCATTAGTCACTCCCCCATTCTTTACTGTCCTTCCCCTTTTCAAGTTATTCATAGCTGTAGCTTTGGAAAGGTGCCTTGGAACTGAATACAATCTCTCCTCAGTAACTTAGGATCTGATGTCTCTCATTCCTGCCATGAACAACCAGGAGAGATTGCTGTTAATGAACTGTTTCCCTTTTCTACTCTTTTCCTACCTGACTCTGACTCACTGAAATCTTTACTTTAGGAATTTTAATGTAAAGTCAATGCTGCTTATGAGCCCAGCCCCCAGGATCTCTGCCATGCTTTTACTTCTTTAAAAACCCTATGATGAGGCCAGCCTGGAGGCTAAGGAGAAGTCTTTCTGAGAGCAGGATTTTTAAATGAATTGGCCCCATCCTGTTAGCACAAATAGAGATTTGAGCCTGGGGAGCTGAGGGAAGTATATCTGTGGATTGCTGCGATATGAATATTCTCCACTGAAATCCACAGACTATGTTGCACTATTGTAGGTCTGATCTAGGGAGAAAAGGCAAAAGAAGGGGATGCTTGTTTCCAGTAGGAAATGAAAGAAAAAGTTTGGTTGGGTACCAGCTAATCCTTCAGTTGCTTGCATTTACTTTGTTGTAACTTCTAGAGATTGGCTGGCTCCCCTGTCACAAACCCTTCTTTCCCATTACCACCAAAATGTCTTTCAAAAACATAATTCATGTAATTGTTTTAAATAAGCCAGGCCTATTTCCCCATTACTCCCTTCAGGAAATAGGTTTGCCATTTAAGAGGAAGTAGAGGACAACCTAACACTATAAAACTTATTTTAAGTAGTCTATCCCACACAGCCAAAGGCAAACTGACACAGCTGTCAAGGGAGCCTGGAAACTTAAGATAGCTCACTGACAAAAGTTATGTAGCCAGTTCTTAACCCTAGATGAAGCCTTGTTCCAGTTTTAGTGCCAGGTTAGGTACTCAACTTTCCCTTGCATCATAGGTAGGTTGTCTCGTGTTTTATTCTGCACAGTCTTTTCTGAAGCAAGGAATCCAATCGTTATTAAGAAGGCAGACTTGGGGGAGAGGGGGGAGAATCAGTTTAGTGCAGACTAATTGGGGACTTCTGACCCTCATTGTATCTCATTGGCGACTTGTATCTGTAAGCATTACAGGCACTTGGATGCTGTTTTTCCAAAGAGCGGAAATAAAAATGACATATGTTAGTGATGTATATTATGGTGCCAGTATATGGAGTTAAACTAGATTAATGCAAACTCTTAAATAATGCTGATTTAATCAACTGTGACCAAGATAATTCTTAGAAAATTATAAAGGTGGGATTGGAAGTATATTTGTTTTTATTTATTTATTTTTTGGCAACTACATGTAAAATTTTTAACTCTTTTCTGACTGGTTCCATTTAATAAGTCTTGCCACAAATTCCTCCTGCCTTTCACCCTAGCTTCTATACCGCTGCTTTATCAAGAATCTTAATAAAGGAAAGAGGAATGTTTATGTTCTTTAAGCACACTTAACCACTTACATGCATCTATTCACTACTTTTATTTGCGGTAACCATACCAGCCTGCTACTTTTTCTCCTCATCATCTCAAAACTTTTTTTCACTTTTCTGTTTGTCTTGCATCTCAGGTTGACTTTATCATGGACACAAAGCTGCCATCATGCTGCCTTTTTATATTCACAGTGCATATCGTTGTGAAAAGGTCTCAGTACTCATGGATGCAGTGTGGATTTTTGTCCAAAAGTGAGATTGTGCCTCTGGTTCTGTCTGTTCAGGTCACACCTCTCAAATGTCACCTGTTTCAAGGGAAACCATTCATTTAAGTCCCAAAGCAACATACATTTGACACAATGTGTGTCCCCTTGCTTTTGCTGTTTAAAAAGTATTTACATCAGAAATAAAGAAACATGAAACTGAGGCTTATAGAAAGTTCATAGACTAGAATAGAATATACTGAGCTTACAGGAAATTCTAAGGAATTAATATAGCTTTTTAAATGTCCTTCCTGAATAATTTTGTCTCTCATTTTGGGTCTTTATCATACACTGTATATCTTGTTTGGATCGTGACAAGTTGAAAGGTTTGGTTCAAGTATATGTATGTGTGTGTGGTTTTTTGTTTGTTTTTCTTCTAAGTAATGTAAGTAGGTAAATTTATTTCTTTTTCATACCCTTAAAGGGGCCGTGAAGGCATTTACCATAAGCAAGATAGCAAAGTTTCTAAACAGGTGCATAAAAGTGGAACCCATTTAGAGAATTATCATTTTAAACCTTTTTTCTAAATTGCTACTACCAAACTCAGCCAAACATTGAAAATGTATTTTACATCCCCTCCATTAAACTGTCACATACAATGCTGTCCTTGTATTGCCTTTCCCACTATCAATAGCTACCAAAATATATGGGTCTGATGAAACTTCTCATTTAAAGGAATGTGACGGGGTGTACATACCCCACACTAGGCAGGAAAGGGTTAATCCCACACTATGGGTGGAGGAAGTCCTGGCCTTCAGACTTTGCTGGGCATGCTCCAACTGCTGTGCTAGTATAAAGGAGAGCAGCCCAGCTCAGTCTGTGCTGACTGCCAAGAAGGAAGGATGCTTGGTGGAGGCTCCAGTCCAGGAGCCGTTACAGTCCTTGCCTGCGGGACCTGGAGATCCTGAAACCCAGACAGGAGACCTGTTGCCTACAGCTGACTAGCTGGAGTCGGAGTCCCAGGGAGTTACCTGCATCGAGGAGCCCAAAGACCCTGTACTCATATGAACTGCAGCTTCAGGAAGCCCAGGGAGGTGGAGTGAGTGGTATCTCCCACTCATGTAAGGTCAGCATGTTGCAGTTGGATTCCCTGCTGACCCAGTGGTGGACCACTCTGCCACTGTTAGGGCCCTGGGTCAGAATCCAGTGGAGTTGGGTGGGCCTGGGTCCCTACCGCAGCCACCACCCCTTTTGGTAGCAGCCCCCCTGATTGGACCACTAGGCCACGCTGCCCTGCGCTCGTGGGCTGCCGTATTGACTCC
>NW_020664409.1:47104838-47138012 GCF_002925995.2 Terrapene triunguis | reverse complement strand
TATTGACTCCGGCCACTAGGCCACGCTGCCCTGCGCTCGTGGGCTGCTGTATTGACTCCAGCCACATCGCTCCATGCTTGTGGGTGGCCAGTTTGTCTCAGGCCATTAGGCCATGCAGTCCAGAACCCAAGGGCAGCAACTTTTACTCTGGCCATTGGGCCACACTGTTGTGAGGCCCAGGGCAATCTGGTAGACTGTAACCATCATGTCAGTGCACCCACGATTAATCCTGAAGGGGGATGGGGTGTGCATACACCTCCACAAGGAGCCTATTCCTTTACTAGGTTTATTACACTGTTGCTATGACAGCAGAGTCATACAGAGCACTTTGGAAAGACCACAGCCTCTATGTCCACAGAAAATTATGTGGAAGAAGCAGAGCTCTATGAAAAGCTATGTGAGTGAGGCCAGAAGGAAGCAGTGTAGCTTGCTTCTATCTCTATCGAATGTAATTCATAACTGTGGAGAGAAGTGAGACAGAGGATTTGAAGCTCCCAATGATGATGCAAGACCATGAGTACCAACTTCAAGGCAGACTATTAAAAACCAAGGCACAAACCCCAAATTGACTGAGCATTCTACATTCAGATTCCACCAACCAAGTGCAAACTCCTCAGGTGCTTTAACAACCTTAACACGAAGTCACATACAGTCCCCTGAGGTATTCTGGTCTGCCTTGTCACCACGTGAGCATATGTCTGTGATAGATGGCCCCTTACACCAAGAATCAAAGAAATATTCATGTTACTCTTAATCCCAAAGGACCAGTCAGTTACCCCAGGTCATTTGTACTTTAGGTCTCGCACCAAAGACAATACTTGTAAACTACATGAACATTTATTAAATAGGAAAAAGGCAAGTAGGGAGTTTTTTACAAGGTTAAAGCAATCAAATAGACACACAAATGGGTTACAATCTTGGGTTTCAAAAGTAACATAGGTTTCTATATCAGCAAGCTCTATTTTACCTTCAGGGGTAACCCATACTAAGAAGTTGGGGGGTGTCTTGCTTATGCCTAGAAACACCCTGCCCCCCAAAGTCCAAGCAGCATAGAGCTCTTTAGTTTCTTTGTTTTGGGGTTTTTATTTTCCTCCTGCCATGTGCTCTGAGCTGAAAACTCAGCTGATGGAGGAGACCACTTGCATCACTCATCTTCAGGAGTGGGCAGGGGAGGGGAGAGCAGAACAACAAGTCTTTAGTCCTTTTGTTGACAGTTTCTCTATCCAGATGTAGGAAGTTTCCAGCTGTAAGATCCAACCACAGCCCTTCTGGTACTGATGGGCCTACTCTTTCAGGAGGGGGAGGAATTCTTCACATTAGTGTCCCTCTCCTGTATAGTGATTCATACAATCAGAAAGTCTCACAATACAACCACTCGAATATTACATGACAATCTGTAACACAGATATTACAGGTAAAATAAGTGTATGCGGCATCTCATAAGCATTCAATACTCTAAACACTAAACACTTCTGATAGTTCTAATACCTATTTTATCAATATTAACCCACAAGTGAGCCAGACAGATTCCAGCTATATATCTGTCAGTATCCAACTGAGACATGGGGACCTTGGCATGAGGTAGCACCCGGCTGGCCAGTGTCACAGAGGGCACATAGCTAAAATTCCCATGTGAAATATCCCATCTAGGCACTGCTGGCAGCAGAGAAAATGCAGACACCACAACTGTCAAATATTTTATAACCTGAGAATGGCACTGTATACCGGCACAGTATGTGCAATGTACCTCCCTTATTATTATAAATAAAGAGGAACTGTGGAAGAGGCATAAATATTTTTGATACAGTTCCCTGGGACCTAGAGAAAAGTTTTGTATCAGAGACCGCTCCCTTCCGGCATCCTGAGACTAAAGCAATGAATATTCCTTGCATGCTTGGACAAAGTTAAATCTGAAAAGATAGAAGATTCAGCCTGTGTAACCCCAGGCTATGGGGAGTCACTAGTCACAATATTCCCAATTTTGGGGGGACTGGGATTAGCATCAGCATTGGCAGAGTCTGAGCTATCTCTTCACCCTTTTCAGCTTTCAGCTTTCTGTGAATGTACAACACGATGGCCAGAACTCTGCAGTTGGGAACATAGCATTTAGGAGTCTTTCCCTGTGAAGTGGGACTATACCTTATTTTGGTATAAGGTATAGTATTGCCAACTGCTCCTTTTTTTTCTTTGTAAATTGGAGAGAAACACGCAGTAAAGGTATTGAATTATGTGCATACCCCAAAGGGAAACTTGATATCAACATCTGGCAGGTGGCCTACAAAAGTTAGTACAGTATTTTCTCTCTTTATCCCATCTCTTTCAAAATTAGTTGTTTTTTGGGGGGTGGAAGAGGTGGTGTTCTGGATCCCAAATAACTAAGCAACTGAACAGACATGCCAGGTCTTTCAAATGTCCTGAGATACTCTAACAGCACTTCCTGGTAAATCAGCCTATTTGATCAGTTCTTTTAGAATATGACCCAATATAACCCAGGGGAGGAGTACTCTGTTTTGTAAATCCTCCACCTATTCACATGCAAACAGTGTTTCCATAAAACTATATGCTTCCTTATATGATATTTATGATTTGTATTGCAAGTCATATACAGATATTCAGAGGAACAAGCACCACTCAATACCTACAGTGTGATATATCTTGTCTTTTACCTCTTGAGTGACACTGGTTGTAAAATTTAGTCTCTTGGCTCTCTGTAAGTAGCTCTTATATGGATCACCCACACATCATATGCTCAGTATGGTGGCCGCTCTATTACTTGTTCTGTTTGTAGTTATCCATGCTAAGAAAAGGTTAATCAAATCTCACGCTTCGCACACTTGATCACCACTGGGGTCAA
Organism: Terrapene triunguis; assembly: GCF_002925995.2. Classification (NCBI taxonomy): domain Eukaryota; kingdom Metazoa; phylum Chordata; order Testudines; family Emydidae; genus Terrapene; species Terrapene triunguis. The sequence continues at coordinate 47,135,158 of NW_020664409.1, read as the reverse complement.
GAAGGAATTGTCTCTCACGTGCAATATTGCACAATTGGCTAGGTGTCTTATGCATTATTTCTTCTGCTGAAGCATCAGTTATTGGTTTCTGCCAAAATATTACACCAATCTTAATGGAGCAATGACCTAATTCACTACTGGGAATCCTATGTACAATAGAGCTTGCTGATGAATGGTTTAATTTTCAGTTAAATGTAAAAGACATAGAAAAGTTCATGCAACAAGAGTACGAGGATATGTAATCTTGCTCCTGAGGTACATAAGGAGCAATAAATAAGCAAGATTCTTCTATGATATGTATCCATTAAGTTCCAACTTAGTACAATAAATGAGTTAAGAGGAGGTTTCTATTCTCTTGCAGGTTCCCAAAACATTTTTCTCCATGTAAGCTAACCTTTTCCCTTTCTCCTCTCTTGCAAGATATCAATTTTTGTTTCTTTGTTTCCATTGTGCATACAACAGCTGTGCACACTGAAATTAAATCCTGGATTAACCATCCTAAATGCTGTGCTATTGTTTTTAAGTTTTATGTTCTCCTTTTTAATTTTTTTTATTTTCTGACTGACAAGTTGCCAAAAACATTCTGTCAACTACTGTAATTAGCCATGAGAATTAGTGGTTATGCTTTCACTCCTATAAACAACCAATAAGCCTCAACAAGTCCCTGTATTACAGTGTATTGATCCCATTATGAGAGAACCATTAGAGCTGGTTGGGAACTTTTCAACTAAATGTGTGGTTTTTTTGTTTTTTGTTTTTTATCGGAAAAGGTCAATTAGTTAAAACCGAAACTTTTTGCAGAAACATATTGGCTTTGACAAAACTTTTGTAGGAAAGATATCTCTGGTCCAAGATGGAACTTCTGATTAAAAAAAAAAAAAAGCGAGTAAGTACTGGAATAGCCAATAGTTAAGTGGTTGTTTTAACAGAGTCATTGGTGTGCAAAGTGCTCTTAAGAAAAGGTCCTTCTTCTGAAAAGCTTGCAATCTATTTATATTTCTTTAGTGAGTTCTGCAAGGAAAAGAAATGATGCTTTTTGTGGTTATGGACTCAGGAAGTTGGAGTTCACTTCCAGGATTACCCAAGGTCTCAAAAGACATTAATGGTAAAGTCCCACAGGTCAGCTTTTAAAGGGCGTTTGGGATAGCTCAGTGGTTTGAGCATTGGCCTGCTAAACCCAGAGTTGTGAGTTCAGTCTTTGAGGGGGGCATTTAGGGATCTGGGGCAAAAATCTGTCTGGGGATTGGTTCTACTTTCAGCAGGAGGTTGGACTAGATGACCTCCTAAGGTCCCATCTAACCCTAATATTCTCTGATTCTATACTTAGGGGTATCTATGGGCTTTAGGTGCCTATTAGGATTTTCAAGAGTGCCTAATGCTCATAGATTTCAATGGGAGCTAGGGGCCTTAAAAAAGTCTCACCAAGTTAAGTACCTATCTACATCTTTAGATGCCTAAATGCCCACAGGGATTGATTCAATTCACATTGAAGTCTTCAGTGGGAGTTGGGTCAGCCCCCTCACCTCTCTGTGTCAGGTCCTTACTTGTAAAATGGGAATAATACTTACTTTGTCTGTTTAGACTGTAAGCTCTTTAGAGAAGTGCCTGTCTCTTCCTATATGCTCCACAAGCCATGGCAGTTTGTTCTAAACCCTCTTCTATGGATGTCTCAAAGGCCAGTTATGAAGCCCATTACTGTTTCCTGGAACCAATGAGTAGGCTCATTCTATGGCAATTGCTGTTGTCGTCCCTCTTCCTATTATGGCATCCTTGCAACTAAAAATATAGCTGTCTCCCAAATGTCCCATTCAGGTACGACTCTACCTGTAAATGAAATACAGCTATGGAGACTGAGCAGTCTAGGACAGTGGCCTGAGAGCTTCGTATTGAAAAAGAGGATAATCAGGTCAACATTATATTTCCCTTGATGATATGAGGTGGGTATGGTGGCTATTGCAGTCCTGAGACTCATTTAGATAGATCCCCATCTCCTCACCCTGCTCATGTTGGGAATCACAGACCTACATCAGAGCTGGGGCAGTTCCCCTCCATCCCTATCATACACTGCCCAATTGGAACTCTTCATCCTATACGCAGTTGACAAGGAGACTGCCCCATGCTGGAGGATGATGGCTTGGTCTCAGTTCATGGGTGTATTTTGGGGGGGCATTGCCCCTCCAAACTGCAAGCCTCATGCAGGTGTGGAATTCCCCCCCCCCCCATGTGTTGGCCTGACTGGAGCTGCCTCCCCCCAAATACAGAAGTCAGTCTATGCTTATGCCTCAGTTATACATGTCCAGAGATGAGATGTCAATGACTACAACAATGCAATATACCTGGGCATGAAGCCATCTGCCCTTAGGGAATTCCAACTATTACAGAATGCTGCAGGATGTCTTCTGCCACAAGCACATCAGACATATCCTTCATTCAGTGCACTAACTTCCCATAGAATGAGTTAAGGTCTTGGTCCTTATATTCAAGGCACTCAATGGTCTGGGCCCAGGCTACCTGAAAAGTCACCTGTAGTTCCAGGATAAGGTCTGTGGTCAACAGCTCCTCTCCTTAGGCACAATGGAACTTTCTACCACAAGCGTAAAGCTCATCTGTGCAGGAGGCAGAGCTTTTTCAGGGTCTGATCTGAGACAGTAGAGCAAACTCCCTCAGGAACTAAGGCTCATCACAAATCACATCACCTTGTGCTCCAAGTGCCAGGTGCTCTTCAACTTTTTCTTCTCCTGGGGAAAATATGAGAGAGAACATGAACCACAAATGATAGACATTAGTCATGTTGGTTGGTGCACTATTGGAAAGCACTTAGATACTATGGAGATGAGGATGATATAAGAACCTGAATAGAAAAGAATGGTCTTCAGGATTTGACATTTTAGTATGGAATTTTCTCATGTAGCCTTTATTTCATCAAGAACTGATGTCAGGATGTAGCCCATAAGTGATGAAATATCACTTTTGAGGATGTCAGAGTGTGAGAATCTGAGAAACTCTGGCCAGACAGTTTAAAAAAACCTAAACTCCTAAATAACACGTTTAGATTTCAGAAGCATGTGAATTAGAGCAGAAATTCCTCAGTGTCTCCTATCTGGGATTAGAATGATACATAGGAATAAACTAGCAATTCATTTTTTTTGGAGATTTCACATAGGAAAATGTTTGTGATAAATGACAAAAATATCATCTCTTAATCTTTGTAGGGTGTTCTTATCTTATTCATAAGGGATTATATCCCATGATTTCAACTACTAAGACATTTGTTACGGTTTTTTTAAACAAAATAAGAAACAATGAGGCATGCATCTCCTAAAAAGCTCCTTATGGTGTTCATTCTGTTGCTGATGAGTTATTTAGTTTGGAACAATTCTTTTCTGTCAACCTTCAAATGTGAATAGTATTCAGTTATTTTGTTTCTCTGGGGACTTTGAGTTAAAATCCCCAAAGAGGCACAGCACAGAACTCTCAGCCTATGAGGTGGGTGGGCTAAGTTGTCTTTAAGCACACTTTGCGCTCTTCTGATTTTTAGGCTGTGCAAGGGGTTGGCCCCTGACATAACTTAGACATCTGTCTAGGGATGCCTGAGTTACTGCAGTTTTTTCACTGGCTTTCTTGGCACTGCCAGAATCTTGGCAGCTTCACCCCCCCCCCCCCACATCCAGCTCTGTCCCTTACAAGTTTTGTTTGATAAATGTAATAGTGTTGACATAATATACTTAGACTTCTGTAATGTGTGTATTCAAAATGTCATACAGTAGCAAGTCAAAAACACTAGAACAATATAAAATTAATATGGCACACATTAAGTGGATTAAAAACTGGGTAACTGATAGGTCTCAAAATGTAACTGCAAAAAGAGAATAGTCATAGAGCGGCTATGTTTCCAGTGGGTTCCCTGAGAGGTTGGTTCTTGGCCCTATGCAACTTATTCTTCCTTCCAGGTCGCTGATAAAGTTGTTCATGCAACACTGTTAATGTTAGCAGATGATACACAAATTGGGGGAGTGGTAAATAATGAAGAGGACAGGTCACTGGTTCAGAGCAGTCTAGATCACTTAGTAAACTGGATGCAAGCAAACAATATGCATTTTAATAAAGCTAAATGTACATCTGGGAACAAAGAATGTAGGTCATATTTACAGAATGGGTGACTCTACCCTGAGAAGCAGTGATTCTGAAAAAGATTTGGGGGTCGTGCTGGATAATCAGCTGAACATGAGGTCCCACTATGATGCTGTGGCCAACCAAGCTAATGCAATCCTGGGATGCATTCGAGGACAACCTTGAGTAGGAGTAGAAAAGGTATTTTACCTTTGAATTTGGCTCTGGTGCAACTGCTGCTGGAATACTATGTCCAGTTCTGCTGCCCGTAATTCAAGAAGGATGTTGGTAATTGGAGAGGATTCAGAACAGAGCTACAAGAAGGATTAAAGGATTAGAAAAAAAATGCCTTATAGTGATTGAGCTCCTGGAGTCTATCTACTTAGTTTAACAAAGATAAGGTTAAGGAGTGACTTGATTACAGTCTTAAGTACCTACATGGGGAATGGGCTCTTCTGTTTAGCAGAGAAAGGTATAACATGACACAATGGCAGGAAGTTGAACCTGGACAAATTCAGACTGGAATTAATTAAATGTTTAGTGGTGAGAGTAATTAACCATTGGAACAATTTACCAATGTTCATGATGGATTCTCCAACACTGGAAATTTTAAAATAAAGATTGGATGTTTTTCCAAAATAATATAGTCTAGGAATTACTTTTGGAGAAGTTTTATGGCCTATGCTATAGAAGATATTTGACTAAGTGATCACAACAGTCCCTTTTGGCCATGATATCTATGAGGTGAGCCCTTTGTCAGGATTTCAGAGGGGGTGCTCTGAAGACAGCCACAAGCTATCCCCTTCAGCTCCTGTGTGGGTGGAATCCTTTCTTGGATGGATCTAGGACTCTTAAAGATCCTTTCTTCTGCTCTGGTCCTTTTACTTAGTGTACAGGGGCTGGAGTGGGAGCGAAAATCTTATCCTTTGTATCTTGTGGCCTTGGTTTGCAATGAGAGCAGTTTCCTGGTGCTGCAAGTACCGTATTTGTAACAAGTGGAATATTAAAATAAAGGTTTCCTTATTTGCATAGAAGACAACTTCATGCTCCAAAAAGTGAAGATTGCAACAAGAGCTGAAGCCATGTTGGGTGTAATTGATATTTCAATACAAAATTGATATTAAAAAGTTATTTTTTTTAAAATTATAGCTTACCATAACCATTTGCTTGTGGAACAATTTACTTTTTGACTACTTTTAGTGAAACTGATCTCAGCCCACTGATATAGAGTATAGAAGAAAAGTTTTGTTTCTAAAAAGGGGGAAAAGTAGATGAGGGAATATACTTAATTTTCCTTCATTACAAGGGATTTCAGATTCCAAATGCAAACTTACCTCCATTCCCAATAAACCTAGCATTTCCCTCCCCCTGCCCCACCGCTTTACTACTATTTTTTTACCCTTTTAATAACACACTTGAGCTGAAGATCCCAAAGCATTATCAAACACTAATTTAATAAAGCTCCACAACAGCCCACCAGGTATGTAGTGTGAACTGGGGAACAGATGCTAAGAAACTTGCACAAGACCGTATAGTGCGTCAATGGCAGAGTCAAAATAAAATATGGGATCTTTGACCCAATGTCGTGGTCTAACTACTAGGCATCTTTTTCCAGTCATGAAAGAAAATGTATTCTGTGCTATCAAAATTAATTCCATGCCATTTTAAGCTTTTTTGCCTAATTTCCTTGTGTGCTTATTATGGGTTTCTGAGGTACTTTCAGACTGAATCTAGTTTAAATTTATATGGAGAAGCTTCCAAGAAAGAGAGCCTGAAAATAAATGTTTTACCGTTTCAGTTCTGCCATCCAGCTTATGGATGTTATATTAATCGATGGCCCTTAGTACATATTGGAAAAAGTTCTAACTTAATATTTTTTATCTTGCACTTCTAAGTCATCTTTCTCTGAATGACATTTTCAAATGAGCCATACTTCATCACTGCAATGACATTAACTGACTTTCTGCATGCATCATCTGTGCCAGAAGTCAAAGTCCTATTATTTCAATCCTGTATGATCTATTTTTCATGGCATGTATTTGCAATGCAATTTCTTTGACAATGTAGAATGACCAATGGCTCAGTCCTTAAATTCTAGGCTATCATTCATAAATATACATGGTAAGTAATTTGAGTTCCCCATCAAACTGAAACAATTTCTTCTTAAGAAGAACAATGTAGTATCTAATAATATAGTAAAATTAATGGAAAAAACTCTGTTTGCTCTCCTTGCAGAAATCTCCATTATTTATTAATAGAACAAGGCCTCTTCCTTCCAGTCAGTGATGTATTTGCTCACTATATTAGTTCTCCAGATAATGCTTTGCTACTTGAAACAGGTCAGACGGAATAAGTACTTAACCAAACACTTGTTCATTCCTTGAGCCTAAGTCGTGTCCCCCCCCCCCCAACTCAAAAGTTTTGGATACTACCTCCCAGACCACCTCTTCTCTTCCACCAGGAGGCGTCATTCCCAAGATGGCCAGTGTTCCCTCTTGATACTCCAATAATTCCTCCATAATCTTTACCATTAAAGTTCTGATTTTGGGGGACTCAGGAGTTGTCAACTTCTCTGCTCAGTCTTCATTACAAGTGAATGAAACTCTTGCATATTACAAGAGGTATAGTCAACAACCTGCCTAGGAATTTTTACATAATGTCATTAGAACCCCTCAGCAAAGTTGCAGGGGGACTGTACAAACCTTGGCAGGATCGGGACCTTAGTTTCACTCCTCTCATTCCCACATTTGAACTAATCAGTTTATTCTTAATCCCTAAATATAAAAAACCCATTCAACATAATTTCTATATCCTTGCCCTAGATTTGACCTCTGCCCTGGAAATATTTGTGATAATTAATTCAATTGTATTAAAATAAATTATCATAAAATGAAGAGAGATTTTAAATCCGTGTAATGCAGCATGTAATCTATTAACTTCAGTGTACATAGTATTATCTCAAACTTTAGGCACTGAACATTAATTAAATATACCACACTTATAAATCAAAACTCTAAAAATACAAACAAACATAACCAAGTGTAGTTAAGATCTACTGTAAATATGAATGTAGTCTCTTCAGCTAGTTTGCTTCCAAATCATATTTGTTTACTTTTGTAACAAAACTAAGGCTTTGTCTACACTGGACTTTCGTCAGTAAAACTTTTGTCATTCGGGGATGTGAAAACACCCCCCTGAACAACAAAAATGTTACTGATGAAAAGCGCCATTGTGAACAGTGATTTGTCGGCGGGAGAGCTTTCCTGCCCACAAAGCTACCGCAGCTTGTTGGGGGTGGAAGATTTTGTTGGCAGGAGAGCTCTCTCCTGCCGACAAAGATCGGCTACACTGCACATCTTTTAGTGGCCCGGCTGTGGTGACACAGCTGTGTTGCTAAAAGGTGTGTAGTGTAGACATAGCCTAAGTTTTCACCCTGTCTTATTCCAATTAACGCTGCAGAGCTAAGGAATGAGCTGGATTCTAGTCTTCCTTTTGCAAAAATCAACATACTTATTTACTGACCCAATTAGTTTAATTCGTGAAACAATGGCAATGGAATTGTAAAGAAACTGAAGACCTGAAAGTTGAACAGCTGTAACATAGGATAGAATTTGGCCTGCAGACCTTTGTTACTGATAGGGTGACCAGACAGCAAATGTGAAAAATAGGGTCACCCCTAGTTACTGATGAGAAGAAAATAACTCAGCTTGACTTTGACTGTGAGTCATTTGCAGGTCTGGAAGTTAGAAAAAGATCTCTTTAGTTGTAAACTGAGCCCAGCTGATATGGAAGATGTTACCACAATAAACATAGAGAACTACAGCACCAATTTTATGACATCACTTTTCAGAGAAAAACTACATTTTAAGGCTGTACATTCATATGCACTTAATGTACCCTCAATCCAGACACTCCTTCCAATGTCATTTTCTTATGGACCCTTGTCAGAAGTCAACTTTTTGAGGTTCACTCAAAGCTTGTGGTGGCTTTTTAAAATGAGTTGCCCAGACTGAGCAGACCATGTGGAAAGTATACATAGTGTCTCCTGCCTCAGGAGATGAATGGACTATGATAATTTGGTTGGAAAGAGTCAAGGACTCAGCTCTGGAGAAATGGAAAGTCTAATCAAATATCCCCCAGCCATTGAACACCTTCCAAAAAAATCAGCATTAATTCCTTAGCTAGGTTCTGAGCACAAGAAGCCCACTGAGCTTTTAATAATTAGCTGATTTGGAAATTAAATTTGGCTACCTATACTATGTGGAGATGTCATTAATGTAGCATCAGAAACCACTTCATGGTGTGCAGTCTAGCCTACATGACTGAATTCTAAGCCAAGTCAGGCACAGCTTCATAAATACTATGGACATGGGGGCTATATGAGTATCTAAATAGAAAGACAAGGGAAAACCATCCTCAATGGTCAAGCCAGATATACAGCAAAGGGGCAAGGAGTCCATGCTGGTCATGGCTAAAGGAGAAGGCAATGCTGATTCAGAATAAGTTTCTCACATCCACATCTTTAGATGACATTTTGTGACTTGTCTGAACTGCACTGCCCTGAAAGCAGAACAGGAAGGGAAAAATCTCTTAAGAGGTGCCACCAGGGCCGGCTCCAGGCACCAGCGAAGGAAGCAGGTGCCTGGGGTGGCCAATAGAAAGGGGCGGCAGTCCATCCGTTGTTGGGGCGGCACGTCCGGGTCTGCGGCGGCAATTCGGTGGCGGGTCCTTTAGTGCCTCGCTTCCTGTTCAGCGGCACTTCGGCGGCAGCTCATTCGCTCCGCCCCAGTGGGCTTTTCTTTTTTTTTTTTCTTTCTTCGCCGCTTGGGGTGGCAAAAAAGCTGGAGCCGGCCCTGGGTGCCACCAGTGCTATCTAAAATATTCTCATGCAAAAAGAGAATACTCTTCACAGCATCATCTTTTAAGGCAAACTGGAAACCAAAGTGAAGAGGGTGGAAGGCACTGTGACGAATCAACACTTCAAATAGATTAATAACTAAACACTTAAAAAACACAGGGAGGCACATGAAGATTTTCCAATCCCTCCCCCTCAGATTCATTGGAGCTATGCTGCTTTGCATCAGCAGAGGTTCTGGTCCTTGAAGTGCAAGTGAGGTTGCAATAGTAAACACACACAATAGGAAAAACAAAACAGTTGCTGGAGGAATTCTGAATGTGCAGTGGTAGTACAACAGAGAAAGGGTAGAATTGGGAAGACAAATACATCCTGATTTCCCCATTCTGGGTCTTTCACCAAAGAAAGAAAATAATCATGTGTTCTTTGAGGAAAGCCACACCAAAATGTATGCAGGAAAACTGTTGATGGTAAAATGATTCCATATTCAGAGTGATCCATTAGAAACCTTTGTAAAGCAGATCTCACTTAAAAACAGATCAGATAAAGGAGAATAAGCAGCCTTTTGAATATCACCACAGGCTGAAGATGTCAGGGGAAGAAAGCTTGCAGGTTTGTATGAGAATAAAATTATGCAGGCTTACTTTTAATAATCCTTGGAGGGCCTATAGAACATAGTGGGAGGGTGTAACTGTGTCCTTTTTAAGGTCAAAATATTGTAATCTGAGAATCCCAGCACTGCTGGAAGTTAAGTATGAGCTGTTACTTTGGTGCAGGTTGCTTGAGCTCTCCTAGTAGAAGAGCATTACCACAATACCTATATGTTTGTGTGGATTTACTTCCAGAAGACACTGTACTAAACGTCTCCTTGTACACCAAGCAAACTCCTTTGCTTCAGTAAATCCTCTTGAAAATCCACTTCTTCCTCAAAGTAATAATTGATTTTCCAGTCTGCATGCTGTTATTCCCATCAAGCCAATCTGAAATTAATTTGGAGTGTAAGGTGCTATAACATCCAGTCTATAAGGTGCCACAGGACTCTTTGTCACTTTTTACAGATCCAGACTAACACGGCTACCCCTCTGATACTTAACAAAACAATGTGACTCAAAACGCAAAGACTAATGGAAAAAAGTTCAACCCTTTATAATAATATTGAGCTTTAAAAAAACCCCAGTGCGTTTAACCTGAGAAGTTAGGTAGGTTGCCTAGGCAATTTTCAATTACAATATTTATGGCCACAGCTTGCACTTCAGAGACAAAAGATGTAGCTTTAAATTATGCAGTTATTTTATTAGTTCCTGGAAGCATTGAGTGGTAAAATATGCATTTATCAAGTTCAAAATAAAAATATCCTTATTCATAAAATGAAGAGGAGGAACAGGAAGGTGGTTATATATTCTCCCACTAAGTGGCCTAGTGTATTCCTGTCCTCCTTGTAATACTGAATTTTTAAGACTGAGGGCAGGTCTACATTAGAAGCACTACATTGGCCAAACTGCACCGATGCAACTGCACCGCTGTAGCACATCTGGTGAAGATGCTCTATGCCGATGGACAGCGCTCTCTCATTGGCATAATTACTTCGCCTCTGTGAGGGGCAGAAGCTGTGTCAGTGGGAGAGCATCTCCTGCTGACATAACGCCGGTTTTGACAGTGCTTAGGTCGCTGTAATTTGTGTTGCTCAGAGGAGTCTCTTTTTCATACCCCGGAGCGACGTAAGTTAGATTGATTCAAGCAGTAGTGTAAAACTGCCCTAATATAGGACAGGAATATCTTCCTTGAGCAGAGGTAATTATTCAAGCACCAGGTAATTCAGAAGGGAATCATCAACCCTTTCTAGCTGATCGAGAGCTTGAACTGCTTTGTCTCAAGAACTAGAATGTAATTTTTCACAGGTAGGCACTAAACTTTAGGAACCTAAGTAAGTGACCTGAATTCCAGAGGTAATGAGAATTTACAGCTCCCACTGAGGCCAAGGGGAGTTCTCAGTGCTCATTACTTCTGAAAATGAGGCTATTTATTTGGGGGACCAAACATTGATGTAGGTGTTTGATTTGATAAATAAGTCTGGAAATTTTGGCTTTTTCATCAAAATGAGCACTTCAACAGGGGAAAAAAAATATAGGCAACTTTCTGGTTTTTCCCTTGAAGAAAAACTTGAAACTATTTAAAAAAAATCCCCATAAAAATATTCACATTTTATTTATTTGGTCAATACCCCAATAAAATGTTATGGGAAACTTTGAAGAAAACAAACGAGCAAAATTTCCTATAGGGGTGTGGGGTGGAGGGAACTTTGCTATTTTCTAATTAACGGTAATGAACACCTTAAAAAGAGGAATATAGACATTATGAACTAGAAATAATAGCCCGTTCACTTTTAATTGAACCGTCTTGAGAACCATTAATCAGACACTGAACAATATCAGGTGATCAGGTTTTAAGCAAAGCTTCCCATTGAAATTTATTGAGAGGACAGACCTTTAGCAGGTGTAAATCTGTGTAGCTTCAGAGCTACATTGATTTACCCTGGCTGAGGGTATGGTCTGAAGGATTTTGATTTAAAAATACAAAGTATAGTTCATTGTAAATTACTTTGCATAAGAAATCAGTGCAAAATTAGGATAAATGATGAATTTAAGATGTTATGACAACACTAACTTTTGCTCTATTTACTCTCAATTCTCAGCAATGGTAATCCAGATTCACTAATGCTAACCTTAAATTAAATCACATTAACTATGAAAGCCTCATCATGACAATGGCTTAAGTATCAACATTTTTAATAATGCACTTTTTATTAGTACAAAGATTTTGATGTGTAGTACAGCAGTTAATTGATTCAATTACGAGACAGCCTGATCCAGATCTTGCATACATTAGTGTAAAATGGGAATAATTCCACCAGTGTCAATGGAGTCATATTGTTACAGTAATGTAAGTGAGATAAAAATTGACCCTTAAAGCTGGTTGTAAGTTTTATGGTATGATATTAGAACTGAATTGGTCTTAGATTTTTGTAAAACAATTGTGTATTAACAGATGCAGTCTCCGCAGAGGAGGTAAGTAGTTCACAGAGAGAGGCTAAATTAGTTTTTCCAAAGAAATCCAAGCAAAGTAAAAACTAGTCTGAAAACGAACAGCTAACGTCACAGAATCATTATTCTCTAGGTAAGGTGCCAAATGATTGAGCCACAAGGTATGTTCAGAGGAGTTGAAGGATTATGGTAAAATATCCTCACAATGGAAGAATATCTCTCTGTCCTACTCCATGCCATCCACCAATTTATAAACATTCTCTTACCAATACTGGTATCTCAAGGAACAGACACTGCAGCTCCTTTGAAGCACTTATTGGTTAATGCTACTTCCACTATTTTTATACTTTTGGGAACAGTTATAGCTCAGATTGGTTGGCTGCCCTGGTAAAAATGGGGGAAGTTCATGGCTTTGTCACAGTAGAAAACTCAGATTCATAATTTTATTTTTAATAGAGAAAGTGGTGACACACAATAGTTTAACTCACATTAATTTGTTCTTATGAGAGATTGAAAGAAAAGTAAAATATTTATCTTTGTATTTAATACATAACAGATAATTCAAAACAATTTTTAGACTGGTTGTCACTTGTCGTTTTGCTTGTGTAAAGAATGCTGGATCTGGCCCAAAGCATTTGATGTCTCATTGCAGTTCTTTTGCATTCACTTAACTTCTTCACTCTCACACTGATCTGTACTTCATTGACAAGAAAAAGTCAGCAAAGGTTTCTGCAGAAATTGCAGAGAATCATATAAATCAGTGTGTGCTCTTTAAGGAACTTGGAAATGCCTTTTTTATCTCTTGGGAGTTATCACAGCATTTGTCATTGCACTCTGTCAGCTATCTTTTCTTCCTAGTCTGACTGATATGAGCCTTTACTAGAATTTAAACTGAAATCTTTTCCCCAACATATTTTATTGTTATAAATTCTACATTCATTTTCTCTATTATCCCCTAGACTCTTTCTAGCTGAACTTAAACACTTCTAGATATGATACCCAAATCTATAAAGCCTTTAATTTTTCAGCCTTTTTTCATTTTTGCCTGCCTTTACTCAATTCCAGTTTCTGCCATTACTTCCTTTAACTCAAAACTAATATTCTCATAACTCATAAGAGCACAGTCAGCCAGAACTCTACTTGTGCCTTCTCCATCTTCTTCTACCACCTCCCAAGTCTGTACAAATGCCTAATGTTACTTCCAAAACACTGCCAATATAAGATAACATGAGCTTGATTATCTTCCTTACATGATATAGGCCCATTTACTTCAACTATGTTGTTCCTGATTTACATCAGTATAAATGAAAGGAGAATTGGGCCTTATCTAAACAAATATGCTGAAACTGCCATTCATGGCTTCACCACGCCAAGTCTCAACTTTCCAAACTAGCTTGTCCCAAGTGTTGGCACCTTTATCTCTTAATCTACACTCAAAAATCCCACCTTATTCCTTGGAAATCTTCACTATCTTCAGTTCATCTCAGAATCTGGCACAAAATCTACTTCGTAGTTGTTGAGATCTTTAGATGACATACTCCTCCCTGTCTCTCTAACTTCACATTTCCATTCTGCTGTCAAAAACCCAAACTACTTCTGTCTTCCTATCCCTGTACATCCATACTGGATAGAAGATCCTTCTTCTAAATTGCACTCACCAGGCCAGATCCTTAGCTGGTGTAAATTGACTTTAAAAGAGCTACCACAGTCCACACAGGTTGAGGGACTGACCCATCATCTGCAATGGCCTTTTTCTACCTATTAGACTTCCTACATTTCAGCTTGGTGTTGTCCAGTTTGGGAGGGGGAGGAAGACACAAAAAATACTTAAGTTTACAATTACATGCCACTGCAAACAATGATAAATAGTAGAAATATGAAAATTAAATGCACTATTGAATCTGTCAGTATGTTCTCCTTTTACATTGTAAAATAAGCTAACCAGCTGCTTCAGTATTTGAGGCATCCAGCTTTAGTATGTTTAATATGCATCATTTAAAAATACCAGTATGTTTGGCTCAGTAAAATAGGTTTCAAAATTGGCATGCATGTTTCGTAAAAGGAATTAATATAAATAATAATAAATCCTTGCTATATAGCATGGGCTCTAGAAATTCCACTAGCAATCATAGTGTTTTCTAGTTAGCCGTAGTAGTTTTTTCCTCAGATGATTCATAATTCTGCTTACTTACGATCTGGCAGAATTATAAATCACCATGGTGATTCAGATCTTTCTTAGCTTTTGATTTAATACAAAGTCCAGTATATCTCAGGCTGAAAGTTTCATCCGCTGAAATATGTTTTGAGTTTCTTTTCTTTGGTGTATGGATCATATAATTCCTTTCAGCCTCTATGGATGGAAAGAACAAGATCAGGTAGGTCGTGATGGAGGCTCGGGAATAGAAAAGAGCATGAATGCCATGTCTGTGGAAGGCCTTATAAGGAGACATAGGATATCTCCATATATTATTTATTTATTTTATCTCCTAGAACTGGAAGGGACCCCGAAGGGTCATCGAGTCCAGCCCCCTGCCTTCACTAGCAGGACCAAGTACTGATTTTGCCCCAGATCCCTAAGTGGCCCCCTCAAGGACTGAACTCACAACCCTGGGTTTATTAGGCCCCAGAGTAAAACAATTATCTTCAGCTGCACATTCGGTTGACAAACCAGTCAGTTTTCCTCTCTTATAGGGAAGTGGCAACAGCCTAGAATAAATATCTTGCAGTTGAATGTTCCTATACACTTTGGAAATCTCACAAAACAAATTTTAGTAACTATAATCCTTTTTCACAGATTGGGATTGCCACATTGTGTATCTATCCCCCAGGGAAAGTCAGTGCATTATTAATGTTAGTAAGGAGAATAGCCTATAGGGCTTTCTCACTCTGGCATGCATTGTACCAGACTGTAATTAGTTGGGACTGGGAACTTCATTGTTTTTCTGCCATACTATCAGATCTCTACTTCGAGTGATGGGTCAGTATGATCTAGAGATTAATGTGTGAGATTGGGTTCCAGGAATTGCTGAGTTCTAATCCTAACTCCACCAATCATTGACTTGCTATGTGGTATTTGGCACATCAATTAGGGACTGATCCAATGCCAAATGAAGTCAATGGGAGTCTTTCATGCATCAGGACCTCATAATCCTTCTGTTTTCAGCATCTCCATCTGTAAAACTGGAATGAGAATGCTTTCCTACTTCACAAAAGTTTTTTGAGGATTTGTTAATGTTTGTACATCATTTTGAAGATGTAAAGGATCTGAATTTTCTAAAGCAGCCAAATACTCTTAAATGGTGCCAAATTGGCAGTGTCTTTTGTCCTCTGTTGTAAATATGAACTTCCAAATGCAGAAGGTAAATGAATGCAGAACACTTAAGTATTTGAATATGGATAAAAAGTTTGCTCCATGCAAGAGCTATAGCGTGCATACTTGGTGCTTAGGCACCTGTTGCGTCTCTTAGCTACCAAATTCTGATGATGTTCTGCTAGGCTCATTTTCCCCATAGTCTTGTGTTATGATTTCAGGTTTTGCATTGTTCGTAGGAATTTATATTTGCCTGATTTTTAGTAGCCTCTCTACATTAATTTGACTAGGGGAAAAATCTCCTTTTCTTTTCTGTTGAAGGATCACCTGAATACTACTTTGCTTATTATCATTAACACCCCAAGGTGGCCTCCCCACACCATATCTTATTAATGGTTGGGCCGTCTGCCTCAGTTATCTGTCTAGTAGAGCCCACAATATATTAGAGGTCTTAAAAACATAGGAGGCATGATCCTTGCCCCGGGGAGCAAGCAACCTGAAAGACAGACAAGTAAATAGAGTGAAGGAGGGAGTGGAGCAGGAAATAAAGCTTGTGATTCCAAATATAAGTAATTCAGGTAAATAATACCTAGGCTACTCCTGGAGTGTGACAATGTCAGTGAATTTCTCATTGGCACCACAACAGAAAGATCTTCTGAGGTGATTTTTGAAAGTGCAGAGGAGAGGGGGCTTGCAGGTGAGCTCAGGAAAGTCCCTCCCACAGAAGGAGGAGCAGTGGTACAGAGAAGATGACAAATAGTCAGTGTAAGGTGGGCACATGGTTCAGAACTTGACAAAGGTAGATAAGTAGAGTCATGAATATACAGATGAATGATTTATCAGCATCCCATCCCTTACTCTGGGCCTGTTACTACTGTAGTACTTGATTCTAATCTTCAATGTCAATACAAATGGATTCACACAAACATCCCTATGAATGCAAATGTAGCGTGTGGTAATGTGAACCTTTAAATCTGTATGTATTTATAGTTTGTTTTTACTTTGACCTTATTTTCTCCATTGCCTTACATGAAATGAGAGACTGCATATTATTTATTTGTATTACAGTGGTGCACAGAGGCCCCTAGCAGGGATAGGGCCATGTTTTGTTGGCTATTGTGCAAACATGAAATAAAACAGAGCCCAGGCTCCAAAGAGTTTACAGTCTAGATCGGGATAGTCAATTATTTTTTGTCAAGGTCCAAATTTCTTGGTCAAGGTATAGTCATGGTCCAGACACCAAAGAAACATTTTTCACACCGCAAGTGCCCCTGTTCAACAAACACACACAGTGCTGTGTATAATATACCCAGGCTTATATTTTTAATGCATTGAATGAAAATAAAATCAAACCACTGTATAACCTAAAAATAACCTCAAGAAAGATGTCATAAATTACATCTGACACTTTGAGAAAGTAAATAAATAAAATGTCAAATAGATGCAAATATGAGCATTAAAACACTGTCAGACAACTCTTAAATTTTGAATTTGAGTTTACGAGTATTAACTTTGTTTTTGTCAAAATTATTGTAGTCACATAACCCCCAATTGCCCCCCACCCAGCTTAGGGTTGCCATATTTCAAGTTCCCCAAAAGAGGACATTGTTGGGGGCAGGAAGGGGAACTTAAGGAGGTGGTACAGTTGGGGCCTGCTGAGAGGGGGTATTTTGGGGTGCAGCCCCACTCTCAAGGGGGAGGCAGTGTTGCTCCTTGTCACTACGACAGGGCAGCTGGTGCATACCCGGGACACAGTGCCAGCCCGTCAGTTGGCTCCTCCCTGCGGGCCTCTCCCCCACCCCAGGGTGGGGAGCTGGGGCCTGGCTCTGTCACCCTGGCTCTGTCACCCCTCCCAGCTGGGCTCCAGGGTTCCATAGCTGGGCAGGTGCTTGGCAGCTCTGCTTACCTGGTGAGCCAGGTGGCCCAGCTTCCTCCAGCCTTATGATTGCCTGCCAGTTCCCCACCTGCTCCCATCGCCCCACTCACTGAGCCCAGACCCCAGCACCTGCTCGTTCGCCCACATGGCCCACTCGCCCCATCCCTGAGCTGCTGCCAGCCGGCGGAGGATGGAGCTGGTGGGGCTGCAGCTACACAAGCAGCTGCCTGGGGACACACTGTGCCTCACACTCCAGCCCAGCTGCCCACCCCTTACTGGGGGGCCCTGTGCTGGGGAGTGGGCATAGCTCCTGTCCCGGCTTGGCTTCAGCCCGTTTGACCTTTGTGGTCCACTCAAAAACTTCTGGCAGTCTGGATTTGGCCCACGGTCTGCCTATTGACTATCCCTGGTCTAAATCGGTGTGAAAAATCTGTGTGAAAATGTGCCTCTGCATGTATTGGTAGAAGACCTCCTAATAGGTGCTTCCATGCTTTTAAGGAAAACAAATTTTAATAAAAAGTAAATAAGAAAATATTTATACTTCTCTTGGAAGTCTATTACTAAGGAGCAAAGCCTGACTCTCCCCCCCCCCCTTATTTTTCTCCGTCTCCTAAAATCACTTATTATTCAACCACTTTTGTTACATTAAAATCAATTAGGGCCTTTCCATTTGCTTCAATGGGTTTTGAATCAAGCTCCTCTGCATTAGGGTACATTTATGTAAGTAGCAAGGGAGCATTTGATAATGGCCTTCGAAAATTAATTTAGCTGATGGCCTATATTGTTTGTATCTAAAAGGATAATAATAATCCAGGGTCAGAGGTATTGAAATTTCTACTTGAATTTCCTGGAAACCTGTAAACAAATTCATTTATTTTCAGTATTATCCCAACATATTATAAAGAGACTATCAAAAGAAGAAAATACCTGCCCACTGTTGTTGGTCTAGCAAGTAATGCATTATGTTCTCACAAAGTAGTGAAAGCTTTCAGTGATTATCAAAAGCTATTCTTTCCTCAAGGCTATGTAGAGTAAAAGAAGAACCTAAATGATTTTGTCTTATGCTTTACCCCCAGTGTATGGGTGTCAATCATGAGTTTAGTAAGTATTATAAACACAGGAAGCTAAAACATTCAAAAATATGAATTCATCTGTTGCTGGGAGATGAAGACATGGTCATATGGAACTTACATAATCCTATTTGCATACATATTTGTATTCTAGCTCTAGTCTCAGAAGAAGCTTTTGTGTTAGGAATGGTCTTAAAATTCTAACTAAAAAGAAATATTAGATCTGATCCAGGGTGCATTGTGGCTGCTTTTCTAGGTTTCTCTGATCCATTGAGCATCATTCCTAGTATATGCATTTGACTTTGCTTACAACCTACATGTGAAACTCTAGAATTTGCAACTCAAAAATATTGTGAATTTTTTTCAGATAAAAATAAAACATTTCCATTAATTTCAGGGACCATTTAGGCCCCCTCCCCCATCCTTATTTTAAAGAAGAACTCAAAATAATCCCATGGCTCTCGATGTTTTTTTGTTTAGGGTAAAATTTAAATTGGTGCATTAAAAATGGATAGTACCAAACACCAAAAATGCTGGGGAGGAAAGAGTAGATTTCATTTAATAGACTTGTGCAAAAAAAAAAAATAAGAATTCTTATTAAGAAATCATCACAGTGGATTTGCTTATTTACGTTCCACAGAAATCTGAATACAGCTGGTCAGGAATCTTCTACCAAAGGGCTTTTTTGATGGAAAATGTAGTTTCTGCACATTGAAATTTTCTGCTGGAAAGTTTTGATTTTGCTGATTTTTTTTCCCCCCAGCCCTTTGAGAAAACTGAAATTAAATATTTTGTTTTGGGTCAGTGGTGCTCAATATTAATCTGAGGTGCTATAGCATCTCACAGGAGTTGTCGCTCAAGTGCCTCATGCCTCTCTGTTCTCCTCTCTAGGGCAGACTTCCTAAATGGACTATAGCTCATGATGCACCAGTTTCGTCTCTGGTGCATTATGGGAGTCACATGGCCACAATGCATCAGGGAGATGTAATCTACTGGGGGAGCCCAGCCCACAGAGGAAAATGTTGCCATGAGACATCAGAACTGTACTCCAAAGAGGCATTGTGGCAGTTCAGGGGGACACCCAGGACCAGTGCTAGGATATTTTGCGCCCTAGGCGAAACTTCCACTTTGTGCCCCCCCCTCCAAATAAATCACATACATTATACACAATATATGGTCACAGAGTAACAGGTTATAATTTAGAATTAAAGCAAGGGGCCCCTTCCATAAAAAAAAGTTGCAATACTATAGTAACGTATTTGGAAATGTAAAAAATAACTAGTGAAATACATTCAAAAATTAATTTGTAATAATTTGAAAATACACTAAATACATTATTTAAAAAACATTAAAAGCTGTAATGGTATGTATACATTTGCAATTACATAATGGGCTGTTGCTGGGTGATGGTGATGGTTGGTGCCAATGGGCTGTCGCTGCCTGGGGGTGGTGCTGCTGTTGCCCAGGGCTGGGTGGGGAGCTGGGCTCTGGGTTGGGGAGTGCCCGGCTCACAGGGGCTGGGCTCAGGGCTGTGGGGAGGATGGGGTCGGGGGGTTTCTGGCTCAGAGGGGCTGGGCTCGGAGCTGGGGGTCAGGGCTGTGGGGGGGATGGGGTCGGGGGGTGCCCGGCTCAGAGGGGCTGGGCTTGGAGCTGGGGGTCAGGGCTGTGGGGGGGATGGGGTCGGGGGGTTGCCCAGCTCAGAGGGGCTGGGCTCAGAGCTAGGGGTCAGGGCTGTGGGGGATGGGGTCGGGGGGGGTGGACCTGGCCCCTTACCATGCCACTTACCCCCTCTCCCAGGAGCCTCCGACATACTCGTGGGGGACCCAGTGGGGCCTGGGGTAAATTGCCCCACTTGCCCCTCCCCGGGCGGCCCTGAACTCAGATACCGGGCATGACAGAGGCTGGAGCAGGGAGAGGGGGGAACTGGGGCAGCTCAGCTCTGCAGGCTGCCATCCTCTCCAAGCGCCCACGCACAAGGGGAGCAGGAGCAGGGACCAGCCAAGTACCAAGGGGGCAGGAGCACAGGCGCGTGAGGCCGAGCTGTGGGGAAGCGCTTACCTTGCCCAAGGCACGGGCGTCGGGGTCCTCTTTCTTCCTCCGTTCCACCAGACCGCTGCCCGAGGCTCTTTTCTTCTCTGTGACCCCTGCTGGGGCTGACCGTGGAGGCTGAGCCAGGAGGCTGCCGCCCCTTTCCTCCAGAAGCCCTGCTGTCGCGCCCGTCGCCAGGCTCGTGCCACGTGCGCTAAGCAGAGCTGTGGAGCTCTGCCCATCCGCCGGCGTCCCCGCCGGCAATGAGAAGAATCGCATGGGATGGAGCGGCCGCTGCGCTGGGAGGGAGAGGGAGTCTGAGCCGCACACCATGTCAGTGCGCCACCGGCACACTGACATGGTGTGCGGCTCAGACTCCGTTTCCCTCCCAGCGCAACGGCCGCTCTAACGCTTTAAAAAAAAATTCGGGGCGCCGCTTTTTGGCGCCCCCAAATCTTGGCGCCCTAGGCAACTGCCTAGTTGGCCTAAATGGTAGCACCGGCCCTGGGGATACCGATTAATGCCGAACTGAACTGGAAAGAAACATTTTGAGAGTTGCATATTGAAAACTTTTTGAACTTTTCACTTCTTGAAAAATTTTGACATTTCAATTTTCCATCCAGTTTCCAGCCATCTCTACTTTTGAGCTATAATTTTTTTTTTTTACTTCAAACTGGATGTGTGGTGGTGGTAGGTTTTTTGGTTTTGTTTTTTGTTTTGCAGGTAAATTAAAGTACAAAAGGGTAACCTGCTCTAGGTGCCAATTGGTATGGCCAATCTCATCTTCATGTTAGGAAATCTGAGTTTTTATATTGCCTTTTTTCACAGCCTAATGAGGAAACATCAATAATGCGTAGACGCAATAGTGATTTAATTAGCAGCTGGAGAGGAAGATGTAATTGATATCTTTATTTACAACACAACAGAATATTATTAAAATGCTTAGCATTTAGAAATACTGAAGTTGTTTTTTGAAGATTAAAAACCTTAAATAAAACTTTATTTGAGTTGCTATTCTCTGAAACAATAAACCAATGTTTGATGAATAAGTCTGAAGACAGCAAGATTATTCTCATTTTGCCCATTTGTAAAGAAAGGTTATTATCCTTAGAAACTAATAGACTGCAAAGTTAATGAATTTTGCTATATGAAGAATCTGATACAGAAAAATTTCCGTGTGTTTACTGCCCCTTCCCATAGAAATAATACTGAGGTGTGGCTCTGATGTGGAGCAGAAGAGAAGGAAAACTCCAACAAGGGTCCCCTGCTGTTGTTTTCCTCTGGTTGTTGTGGGTGCTGGTGGGGATTACATCCGTGCAATAAGCCCCAGTTCCACCCTCAGAGCCTGACTATCCCCGGCAAGGTTGAGAGTGTATGGATGCTGTTTCTTTAGCTCTGTAGCAAGAAGGTGTCTGGGTGGAGTTCCAGGAAGAAGAAGGGGAAACACAGAGTAACATAAGGGGTAATAGTGTTTACCTTCTTCTGACATTGAACAAAGTGACTCTTTCTGTGGTTTGTTACTGTGAAAGAGGGAAAAGGGGCACTACCCTTTAGGAGACAGGCTGAAGACTACAGCCTGGGGATAATCAACAAGGTCCTGCCCTGCACTAAGGCCTGGGTGATATAAAACAGGAAGAGGAAGCAAAGTGAGGGGAGCGAGAAGGGAGTGAAAGCCAGGATGGTGGCAGTTGCCCTGTGAAGTATCTGGAAACTAGCCTAATCTAATTCAAAGACATGAGTGAGGACTGTAAGTTTGGGTGCCCTGAAACTAGGCCAGATGAAGTGACGGTTGTAATGCTTCTTCTGCTGATGAATGATTTGCTGTAATGATTCTTAGACTGAAGTCTTATTAAAAGGGACATGGCATCTGATGAACAAATGTTGGCCTCTGCTTGCCCCTGGGCTGTTAAACTGAAATCTTTGTTTCTCCCATTGCGGAGTTACAAATGGGGTACACCTGCAGCACCACAACGGCCTGCAAGGGAGTTCTCAGGGACTGCCATCACCTTTACAGTTGTCATGACGATACTCTGTGTTTCCATGCTGCCTTTGGAGCCCTATGCCTTCCTCCTTGAATTGCACCTCCATAGGCGCCATGCAGTCAGGAAATTTTTCAGAGCAGAGAGGCCATGGAAATATCAGTACAAACTTAAACTGCACGAACATAGCTTTTTCATGGGGCAGATGGCTGGTGAGTGGAGGAGGAAAGTACTTTCCTCAGAGCCTGCCTGTCCTCAACTGCAGATTCCTTCAATATAGAGAGCGCTTGTGGGATCCAGGCCAGGTAGAAATGATGCTGCAGATACCCTCAAAGATTAGGAATACTAGGATGGGGAATTTGCATTTTGTTCTCATTAGAGGTGGACCATTTGCTAGAATATTTTCTTTTCAATTTATTATTAGATTCCATGTTAGTTTATTCCATGGTTGCTTCAATGCACAAATGAAATTCCACACAAAATGCCCTTGAAATAAGACACAAAAGACTTCATTTGGCAAGTAGATCAAAACATTCTTCTTTCACCTTGTTAGTGTGCATTGTTCTAATTGTAAGGGCTCTTCTGTAAATAGTACTGTCAAGGCTCCTTCCCCACTCTGAACTTTAGGGTACAGATGTCGGGGCCTGCATGAAAACTTCTAAGCTTAACTACCAGCTTAGGTCTGGTCCGCTGCCACCACTCCCAATGGGCTAACTCGCTGCCCTGGGTAGCCTTGAGAGACTCTTCCACCAACTCCCTGGTGAACACAGATCCAACCCCTTGGATCTTAAAACAAGGAGAAATTAACCATCCCCCCTCCTTTCTCCCACCAACTCCTGGTGGATCCAGATCCAACCCCCCTTGGATCTAAAAACAAGGAAAAATCAATCAGGTTATTAAAAAAGGCTTTTAATTAAAGAAAAAGGTAAAAATCATCTCTGTAAAATCAGGATGGAAAATAATTTTACAGGGTAATCAAACTTAAAGAGCCCAGAGGAACCCCCTCTAGCCTTAGGTTCAAAGTTACAGCAAACAGAGGTAAACACCCTAGCAAAAGGTACATTTACAAGTTGAGAAAACAAAGATAAAACTAACACGCCTAGCCTGGCTGTATTTACAAGTTTGAAATATGAGAGACTTGTTCAGAAAGATTTGGAGAGCATGGATTGAGGTCTGGTCCCTCTCAGTCCCAAGAGCGAACTCTCCCCAAAACAAAGAGCACAAACAAAAGCCTTCCCCCCACCAAGATTTGAAAGTATCTTGTCCCCTTATTGGTCCTTTGGGTCAGGTGTCAGCCAGGTTACCTGAGCTTCTTAACCCTTTACAGGTAAAAGGATTTTAGAGACTCTAGCCAGGAAGGATTTTATAGTATTGTACACAGGAGGGCTGTTACCCTTCCCTTTATAGTTATGACAAGTACCTTACTATATACATTCATGTGGGCTTGTGAAATAACTGAGGGAAACACTTATATTAGTTGTTAATTTGTGCAACATCTCCCTTTTGGTTGTAGAAAGACAGGCCTGAAAGACACGGGCAGGGGACTTCATAGGCAATGCGCCAGTTTTTTGGAGGTTGGAGGGATATAGTCTCAATGAAGATATAAATAAACTCAAGCTGTTGCACTTCCCCCATCAATACCTAATTGGGGTTAATTGTTGAATTTAGTCTCTTAGGTCTTGTCTACACTAAAAAAACAGTTTACAGGTATAGATATACCAATATAGCTATACTGGCAAACTCTCCTGATGGGGGGGGAGGGATAGCTCAGTGGTTTGAGCATTGGCCTGCTAAACCCAGGGTTGTGAGTTCAATCCTTGAGGGGGCCACATAGGGATCTGGGGAAAAATCAGTACTTGGTCCTGCTAGTGAAGGCAGGGGGCTGGACTCGATGACCTTTCAAGGTCCCTTCCAGTTCTAGGAGATAGGATATCTCCAAAATTCTTTTGCTGGTATAACTTATACCAGTTCCCAAACCAAAATAAACTATATTGGCAGAAGCACTTTTGTACACTAGGGTTTTTGTCAGTATAAAAATGTCATTGTAAAAAAACAAACACACCCTTAATCATTGTTATTTATCGACCAAAGTTTCTAGTGTATACGGGATCTTAATCACCAAGCAAGGCCCTTGGAAGAAGGTTTGAATGATACTGTATTTACTAGGGTAGGCTTGAAAAAAAATTAAGAGAAATTTAACCTGAAAAATCTTCATTTGAAATTTCAGATGTTCCAAAAACTTAAAAATTATTAAAAACAAGAGGTTTTTGTTTCAAATTGACATTTTCAAATGGAAATATTTCAAATTGTTTTGAAATGAAACCCATGTTTAGTTTGTTTCAATCTAAATGATCATTTTGGGTTCCTTCCTGAAATGCAACAACATTTGTCAGAATGAAACACTTCCATTTGTTTTGAAATGTTGATTTGGAAAAAAATGTTTTTGTTTTGAATTTTCCATGGGAACTGAATTGTTTTTTTCATCAGAATGGCTGCTTTACCACAAATAATGAGTCTTTTGTGTAGAACATTTTCCCTCAGAACAATTTAACCAGCTCTAGTACTTATGAAAAGAGCGGTAATTCTCAAAAAGGAAAAAACTGTGAGGAAAGTTTAAGGCCTTGATCCTGTAATGTCTTGTACACATCGTACCATTGACTTGAATAGTGCTTTGTGCAGTTACAGGCACTTGCCAGCTCACTACATGTTGCAGAATCAGGGTCACAGTTCTTCAGTTATAAAAGTGATAGCTGAAATGGATTCTGAAGACAGATTTTCACTTCCCTTCCTTGATCCTCTCAGCTTTTACTTTTGGCATCATTCTTCATATAGCCACCTTTTTTTCCCTTCCCAAAGTATCTACTTCTGATTCCTATTGCTCTGGGGTTGGTTTTTCTGTAGGATATACAAATTATTATATTTTTAAAAATATATCACTAATAAACTGATCTTTCAGAACTCAGACTGTTCCATCACTCATATCCAGCTTTTCTAGCTATTCCTTCTGACAACGACTACTTTGGCCCTTTGCTCACAGAAATGCATTTAAAGAATAGCTTTCTTTACTTATGTCAAGGAAGCATAAAATGAGGCATTTTACGAGAAAACTATCATGATATAAAATGTCTTCTGTTTTCTAGTTATCAATTGTAATTCTTCTGCACAAGCAATTATTCTGTCATAGATGGGAGTTTTTTCTGATCACAGCTGAAGCTGTCCCTCCATCAAGAAATTTTCCAGACACCCAAGTTATATGGGCCAAGTTCAGAATGCAGCTGCTCTCATTTACACCTGCTTTCAATCTGGCCTTTGTGTCTGTAGTAGAAGATAAAAGTTGTGGTTCTTCTCATTGCTGTCATATCTAGTTCATTTGAGTCCTCAGTTATTCTTGACATGAGACTGGCAGCTAGTGAAGGAGATAAGGAAGTACAATTATGCTATTTTAAATAGAGACCAGACTATTTTAAGTAGTATAATTGGCACCTCCGATCACCTCTGCGAGGAGTGAGACATAGGAGAATAACATGAATTAAAATCAAATCTTTTGTTTTTGTAATAGTGGCACAATAGCACAAGAAACCTGCATTAAATAGTCATTTAAATCTCCTAAACTCAACAGCAGCATATTATACAACAGGGATCGGCAACCTTTGGCATGTGGCCCGTCAGGAAAATCTGCTGGTGGGCTGGGACAGTTTGTTTACCTGCAGCATCTGCAGGTTCGGCCGATCACAGCTCCCACTGGCCGCGGTTTGTTATTCCAGGCCAAGGGGGGCTGCAGGAAGCGGCGGCCAGCACGTCCCTCGGCCCACGCTGCTTCCCGCAGCCCCCATTGGCCTGGAACGGCAAACCGCAGGCAATGGGAGCTGTGATCGGCTGAACCTGTGGACACTGCAGGTAAACAAACTGTCCCGGCCAGCCAGCAGATTTCCCTGACGGGCCGTGTGCCAAAGGTTGCCGATCCCTGTTATACAATCTTGACTTATTAGAATGTGATCTCTCATCTGTCTATCCATCTGTGACCTCTTGTCTTACAATTAGACACTAAACTCTTTGGGGAAGAGAGAATGCCTTTATGTCTGTACAGAGCCTAGCACAAAGGCGCTGCTGACTTTAGATGCTTCTGCAGTCCACATAGTTAATAAATTTACTTATGCTCTCACTAGTATGATTTCCTGGCCAGGATTAAGGCTACCGATTTAATAGTTCTTTTATCCTTCTGGTTCTTTTGAGGGACAGGAATCCCTGAAATATTGTTTAAGGTCACAGAAATGTGGATATTGTTTGGTCATCGCTGATGTACATATTGTGACTATGACTGAGTGGAGCTGCACTGGCTCAGCAGGAGCACTGGGAAGCACGGTGCCTCCAAAAGACACAGTTCTTCCCTGAGCTCTCTCACATACAGAACTGGGTCCTTAAAGATGAGTTGAACTAGCTATGGAAAAAGTCCACACTTGGCTGTAAAGAAGTCCACAGGTTGGTATATAGCAAGTTTTTGAGCATCATTAGCAGAAATACTACCCCTACCCCTACTATCCCTGGGAGCATCATATCCAAGAAAGACAGTGCTGGAAATGCTGATTAGCTGGTATTGAGAAGGATTTCTGTCGTATATGCTTAGGAATTAGCATATAGTATTAGCTATCCCTTCCAGGGGGCAATAGAGATCCTAAAAATGTCTGCCTCTTGCATGACCTGTGGGTCCCAGAAACTGTATATAGTACCCATCACTCCTGTGCCAGGGAGGGTATAATTTAGGCAGCAGGTTCATCATGTGACAACCAGCCTATAAAGTAATGACATTATGAGCCCTGAAGAAGCAGTGTCTTCCTCTGTCTTGTCCCAACATCCAATCATTGCTCTTTCTGAAAGTGCCTTGTTCTGGAGTGGTATATTGAGGAATGCTACAAAATCATGGTATGTCAGAGTGCCTGTGAGAATGTATGCAGTGTTGCTGTAGCCACGTCAGTCCCAGAATATTAGAGACTTGAGGAAAGTGAGGTAATATCTTTTATTGGACCAACTTCTATTGGTGTAGCTCTTCTTCAGGTCTCAGAGAATGTAGTTATTCCTAGGCCAGAAAACAAGAATTCTACTTCATGAAAAATTTAGAGTGTTCATATTTGTTTTCATTCCACTTCGGAATGACACTGGGGCATTTCAAAATGGCAAGACCTACCCACTCCAAAATAGCCGATAGTCCAGTGATTAGGGCACTCAGCTGGAAAATAGGAAACTCAGATTCAAGTCTCTGCTCAGCTGACATCTCAGGTGGGTACCCTGACCACCAAGTTATAGAGGTGGGCTCTGTCAGTCTCTCCTATTGAATCTGTTTCACTTTGTATAAATAAATCTTTGGGCCATAGACTGGGTCTATAGCGAAGTGGTTAGGGCACTCATATGATCCATTTCCATGAAAAGTTTGTTTTGTCAAATAAGCTTTGTCTAACAAAACATAATTGAAAAATTCCTGACCAGCTCTAGTTATTTTAGGTAATGGGTACTGTGTCTGTGACAGGTCATCCCTGGTAAGATGTTAATTTGACATTCTTATCTTTTACTCTGTAACATCTTTAATTTTTATACAGTTTCTTTTTATAACTAAAGAACATTCCAATTAACGTCGGTTATTTGCCTTGTAACTACTTCATGATGTAAAGGCCTAATATAGACAGCAGGGTGAGCAGGAAAAGCTTTTCAAAGAGGTTGACAGATAAGACAAAGTAAAGTTTATTGAAATCATTAAACAGTCATTAATTAGATTTTGGATTGAATAACTAAATGGGGAATTTGTAAACTTTCTGATCTTTGAATGTTGAATTAGATCATTACTGTATCACACAACAGATTAAAAATATTTTAAACGTGGTTAATATCAGATGTTACGTTATTTACCTGAGATACTGGAAAACTTTCCATATGACTTAAACTGTGACAAATCATGCAGGTTGTTTATATGAATAGTGATGAATGATTATTTTTCTCCACTGACATCTTGGGTGTCGTCCTGAGCTCTTTACCTTTGCTACCCTGGTGGTGTTTTAGTGGTAGTGTGGAAAAAAAGATATGGCCTCTGTCATTAACGAATATGACAATTTATTGCTGATCACTACTTTTTATTAGGTTCCTGTGTTGCTTGTAATTTCTCCTCAGTCAGTAGTATCAAAGGTTAAACAGTTGACTGACCTTGAGATTTGTACAGCATCCTATCAAAAGCTTAGGATCAATGGCAACGGGTTATTCAAAAAACCTGACCAGTTATGGCCCATCAGGCTAACATTATTATTGGACCCTCAGGTCAGCCGCTCATGCAACTACAGAAACACAAAGCAAATGTGAAAAAAGACTATCCCAAACAATTCTACTCTCTAAAATGTTGTGGAGTCAATTCAGAAGATTTTTAAGACAAACATATAGACTTCTCTAAACCCAATTGAGTATCTATTATTTTTTCCTACTCAAACAATGTAAAATATACATTAAACAAACAAAAAAATACTTCAAGCAATATTAACGGATTAAGAATAATCTTACTTTACGTATA
The DNA here is from genome assembly GCF_002925995.2 of Terrapene triunguis. Taxonomy (NCBI): domain Eukaryota; kingdom Metazoa; phylum Chordata; order Testudines; family Emydidae; genus Terrapene; species Terrapene triunguis. Next base: position 47,106,342 of record NW_020664409.1, on the reverse strand, counting down.
CACAGTGTAAGAAAAGTCCTTTAAAGGAGTATTTCTCTATATAGTTTATGGTAAAGTCAACATGTATCCATTAGAACACAGTACCACAACTAGATAATGTAGAATTTTGAGAGCTATGCACAGTAATAGTGTGTGCCCTCTAATTTTTCCACAATGAATCCAAATTTGGATTTAAGACCAGATCCTCAGATCCTCAGTCCTCACAAAGGGCCTTTTGTGGTGCTCCAGTAGCACAACTTAAAGCTATCTTAATCAGGCAGCCCAGGTTGCCCCAGTGCAGGGGAATCCTTTGATGGCATAAAGCTGGCACAGCTGGCTTTACACCATGCACTCCTCCTCTCTTGGAATGGGGTGCATGTGAAGGACAAAAAAGATAGGGTCAGAGTGGCTCATAGGGGCTGCTGTATCTTGCACAATTTGGAGGAGTCTTTAGGCTGCTCTAAGTTACACCGGGGCATAAGGTTTGGTGGAGGCATAGAGATGGCTGTGCCACCTCTGCCACCAGAGTGTTGCCATTGCCATAGCCCAGAGTGTTTAGCACAACTGTTTCTGTCCTCACACTGATATCTTCCTGGGATTCAGGCCTTGTGCCAAAACACCACCTTGGGCTATAAAACATACATTGTAGAACTACAGACTGGTGACCAGACACAGGATTTATTACACTGTGTGTGAAATAGATTTTGTGTATTCGGTTCTAGCGACTGAATTATTGGAAGCACAATATGTCCTTTAATACTGTAGGTTGGGATAAATCAAAAAATCTCTTACACCGGAACAAATACAGGAGGCTAATTTTGCACCGGTGAATCTTACAGCCTGTAATCAATTGAATTCTGATATTCCAGATATATAATTACACTGTGATTTTTATCAAAACTACATTCCACAATTTCTGAGTCGTGACACAGTCTCCTGGGATTACAAAGATGGGGCTTGATTCCAAAAGCTGCTGAGCATCTAAAGTCAATGGAAGCTGTAGGATTTAGAATCTTTGGAAGCAGGTCCTTTGAAAATACACAGATTCCATTCCTCTCAATTATTAATGTCTTGGTGCAAGGGAAGAGGGGGAATAGCACCTGTAAGAATGTGCTTGGGAGGGGGGAAAGGGGCTAATTGATGGAGGGGGGTCTGGTGCTTGGGAGGGGTGTGGTCTTGATTGCATGGCAGTGTACTTATGAATGACAGGATACATAATGAATGGGGGGAGGGGAGTGAATCACAGTATGGGTTCATATAAGGCAGTTATTGAAGTGTGTATTGCTGTACGTAACTGCATAGAGGAATAGTGTTTGCTTAGTAATGTATCATTGTTCCTGATCATGTTTTCAGCTGTATTATCTCAAATCATCATTGCATGATGTGATGCAGTGGAAAGCAATAGACTTTTTCTTGATGACATAAAAACTTTATTTGTAAACATGTGTCAAAACAGTACAACAGTCAGGCCAGCTGCCATTACAGCACCCCAAAACAAACTACAGAAGAATTTAACAAAACAAAA
>NW_020664409.1:47093584-47104438 GCF_002925995.2 Terrapene triunguis | reverse complement strand
GTTCGGCTTTTTGGGATTTCCCCCCGGACGGGGATTTGAGTCCCAAAAAGCCGGACATGTCCAGGAAAATCCGAACGTATGGTAACCCTAATATTGTGAAAGGGATGCTTCAGTCTGTAGCATCTCTCTGGACACAGCTTGGTTAATCGCAGCTGCAGAAGTGCAGAGACAATTGTAAGTTTCAAATTACAAGCTTTTTCTGTTTTATAAAAATTGCATAACTACTTGGGTTGCTGAGGGTGGTTGGGGGAGGTGGGAGATTGCAAATGGCCTTACAACAAAGTGCTTTTTCTATCATTTCAGACCTTTCACACTTTGGAGGATGTAACTGTTCTGATGGTGCCTTATTGGCAAAGGGAGATGTTATTCCAAGCTGCTGGTGGGAAATCTGCAGTGTATGCAGCCAAAGTATTCAAACATATAGACTGAACAGCACATCTCTTAGTGGAGTGCGCTAGTCAGCTAAACTAGGTCTTTCCCTGCAATGTGACTACCTATCCTGAATCAGGAAAAGTTTGCGGCTATCAGCAAGCATGATTGGGTCAGAATCCATGAGGGAATTAACCAGATACTGTGTTAGCTGACACATGGCTTACTCTGTTATGGCTGCATGCAAACGCGCAGAACTCCACAGCCTTCCTCCTCCCTCTCCCGGCACATTTTTGGACAAAAATTGACACCCCAGTCATTAGGAGAAACAATGTTGTCACCCAGGCACAGCAGGGACTACCTTTAACTGAAATAGACTAGATTTGGAAATGGAACACAGTTTCCCAAACTCACATAATGCATTCGCTGTTTACAGGCAGCTCCATAAACCGCTGAGTGGTTACAGAATGGCAAATGTAGAGGCCTGGCAATGTAAGGTTATTATTGTTAAGAAACATAAATGGCTTTAGCCAAAATGTGTGCTTTTTAAGTAAAAATACTTTTTAAAGGTATTTTTTACTGGTTGCAATTCCCGGTTGCCATTTTGAACTCCACGTGGTGGGGGGTCACGGGGGAGGGAGAAGGGATGCCAAGGAGTTGGGATACAATCCGCCATTAGTGGATATACATTGGTAGCTGGGGCCTCTCATCAGTGGCAGTGGATGGAGCCCCCCTTCGAGGAGGCTAGCCTCCCCCACAGTCAGAGGCTCCCGGGCTGGCTGGCTGGAACCCCCCCCAGCCATGCCGCATCGTGCCTGCCCTCCTGAGACCCCAAGCCGCCTCATGGGAAAAGCGTGTTTCTTCCTGAGGAACCTGAGCTTTTTATATGTGCAATGCAGGTTTTGGGGTGGCTGAGGAGGTGGTATGGTCTACTCAGCTTCCCTCCTCACAGGGTCCCAGAGCTCGGTCTCCAGTCCAAACCCAGAAGTCTACACAGCAATGAGACACCCCTGCAGCCCAAGCTCTGCAAACCCAAGCTGGGTTTTTCTTTGCTGTATACTCATAACCTTAGAGGCCCTACCTGAGATTGTACAGTGCCTAGAACGATGAGGCTCCACCCAAGGAGAGACAGTTCCTGGCCCTGCCTACAGTCTGACAAAGGGGGGGAGAGTGGGGAACAGAGGCATAGTGACTAATTTGGCCAACCACACACTGCAGGTCATAGGCAAGAACAGAACCTAGGTCTCCTGACTCGCTGTGCCAGAGAGAGTGATACATTATTTAGCAAATGAAAGGGGAATGCCCATTAATTTATTGTGATGAACAAATCTAAAATCAATGTATCATTAAAAATAGAAAATGGTAAATCTGGCAAATGAATAGTTCTCTATGTAGATTCTGAAATCTCCTTTCCAAAGGAAGTCAAAGGAGGAGAATAAAAATGGTACAAAGGTGTCCTTATTAATTCTGCATCTTGGATAATTAGAAGAATGTTATCAGTTATGATAACAGGCTGCTCTGAGGGGAGTAAAATAAAATCCTGTTTAAATGGAAACATTTACAACTAGGAAACAGGATCCTTCCCTTACAGTGTGAGCCCATTCTGTTCCCTAATCAAGCATATGATGTTCTTTAATCTTTTTGAAATCCAGCTTCAAGAGCATTTTATAAAGATATAGCTAGCCTGCTGTAGCAGAAACATGTTCTGAAAAGAATTCTCTACAGAAACATTACCATCACTTAGTTAAAAGAAGAGTTCTTTTGTAGATTAAGTGTCTTATTTCCTAGTATTGAAATAGTGCAGAAAGAGATAAAAAGGGGCTGACTGCCTTCAGAAGGTGATGGGTTTTTGTACATGGAACAGGTTAGTTAATGCTGTCAAAGCTGCACCTTTCTGTTTGTGAGAAGAATGTTTTACTGAGATCAACAGACCTTTTAGGGTGTATTCAAAGAGAGAACATAAGGGACGGCCATACTGGGTCAGATGATCCATCTAGCCCAGTATCCTGTCTTTAAACAGTGGCCAATGCCAGGTGCCCCAGAGGGAATGAACAGAACAGGTAATCATCAAGTGATTCATCCTTGGTTGCCCATTCCCAGCTTCTGGCAAACAGAGAGAGAGACAGCACTTGCTATAAGGCAGTGGTTCTCAACCTGTTTACCATTGTGGGCCACATATACATCTCTCTATGTGTTATGTGGGCTGCAGCCACACAATATATATACTACCTGTATGGGCCTAAGGGTGTCACATGGGCCGCAGCTGTGTGCTGATTGGGCTGCAAGCAGCCCACGGGTTGAGAACCACTGCTATAAGGTATGGAGATATCACTTTTTTTAGACCCACTTTCATTGATTCTCACTCCTTCATGCTTTCCCTGTCTTCCTTCCCCCCCCCCCCCCCCCCCCCCCTTCCCTGCCCATATTCTTATCCAACTCTGGCCGCCCCATTCTCGTCCACTGCCATATCTCTCCTAGTCTCTGTCTCCCTTCTTCTCCTGGTGCCTTTTTCTTGAGCCTTGCTGACTCTTACCAGTCTCTTTTACCAGTAGAGTGGCCCCCATCATGACAATAGTTCTTCTTAGTCTTTCTCCAGTAGAGTAAGCTCTGCATGGTTTACACAGTATTCTTGGTTTCTCATTCCCCATTTCAGGCAGGGAAAAGGGACTCTTCTTGTCACTCAGTATTTGCCATTCCTATGGCCAAATAAAAACTACAATTTTATTAATCCCAGTCGGTAATTGGGTGGAGCAATGATTTCTACAACAGAAATTCTGGACAAGTGGGTGAAAATTATTGGGGGAGGAAGTGGAAAGCCTGTGATCCATTTAAGCACAAAAATGCACGTCCTAAATATCTAGACATATTTAGATGTGCTCATTCTTCTGATTTCTGATGTTATAGCAGATTGGGATATTACACTTTTTCTTGCTGCTCATAAAATTATCTCAGTGTTACTGTTTTATTGCAAGGCTAGATGAGGTGTTAGCTAAAAAGTAGTGCACAAGTGAAGTTTGTGATATAGCTGGCAGATTTAACTTGATTTTGCTTATATAAAATCATTCAGTAATTTAAAATCACAGTTCATTGACCTTACTTTCAGCACACCTAGAGGGCAGAGTAAAATGTCATTCATTTTCAAATGAAGGATTAAACCCATAGAGTGTAAAAGCCTGAAGTCCTAGGAGAGCACTCTTTAGTGAAGAGAGAAAGTAATTTAAATTATTTATGACTGTGTCACATGCAGCACATGTTAAAGAAGGATTTTTAAAAGATACAGTGTTAGACCAAATTCATACCTGGTATAATTCCATTAACTCAAACGAGTTACACCAGAGATTCATTTGGCCTATAATGTTCAATATTAATGCACAACTTTTATTTAAGAACTGCTGCTAAAGATTAAAGCTGTTAGTCATACATAGTTTTTAAAAATAATATGACTCACATTAGACAGTGGATAATTCACATCTGGCATGAGCCAGTGGTATTGTGCTCTCTTACATCAGCAATGAATTTGGCCCAATGGCTCATTAATAGAGCTAGCTGAATAGTGGGGAAGAAATATTTTGGATTCTTCTTGTGAGTTTTGAGTCCTAATTCAATCTGACAATATAAGATATTGATCATATCAGATCAATAGAGGTATATGTCATTGGATCAGCTTCAGAACACCGCATGACACCATGTGAGGTATGCAGAGCTTCATGTTCTACTGATCCAATGGAGTATAGCTTTTGGGCCATCCATACAGTTTTGGGGCTCCAAAAGAGTCCTGAAACCACTGAAATACTTTTTCATAGTTTTTTTTTTTTTTTAAAGCCAGAATGTTCCATTATTTTTATCTAGTCTGACCTCCGGCATGACACAGACCACTAATTTCAAAGATAGTTCACAGTAATTTCTGCTTCAAGCCCATAACTTCTGTTTGAGCTATAACATATGCAAATACTTATCTGGGCTCCTGCAGCTTTGATTTGGAATAAAAATTACATGAACTGGTTATAAACAAAATGGTGGGTTGTTCACACAGATATAGCATTGGTGGTTCAGCAAAGGCCTTTAGCACTGGGAAGCTTCTGAACATAGCCCCTTTGACCCTGCTTCTTCCGTCCTGTGATGAGGTGGATGACAGATCTTGGGTCTGAGGCAGACAGGATATAGTGGGGAGGCAGCCCTAGAAGCAGCCACGTTTAGGGACCAAGCTTGGACTGGACTGAATTATGTTTCATTGTTTATTACCAAACAAATGAAGTCACACACCAGTAGAGTGCTACATTTGGACCCTGATCAAGAAATATGGGCTATCCTGCAGAGCGGATGGGAAAGTCCTCTGCTTGGGCACAGCACAGTGACTTCCTACTCACTTCTTCCCCAATAATCCCATACCCCTGTTCAGACAATAATATTTCCCCTCACCTGCAATAGACACTCCTCATCTTCCCACCCTTTTCTAAAATGCAGATAAAGGAGAAAATAGCCATAGTTTAATGATATTTTAAAATGCACGACTTAATTTTTACTTCTTTATTTAAGTGGAGAATGGAAAGTAGTAGCTTCTAACATAAGTATCATGCAAGAAGGGAAAATTCTTGAGGAAAATAACAGAAAGCAGTGGTCAAAAATTATTTGCACAGCACCAAGTTTTTCGGTACCAGTGTGTGTAAAAAAAAAAAAAAAAAAAAGCTGCTACCTGCCACTGAAACCTGAAGCTGTTTCAATTTCCTCAGTCAAACCAGTAATTGATATTTGTTATTGGCTGCTAGAAATACTGATAGCCATCCAATCACAGGCTGTTGCTAACAAAAGAGGCTTTCTCTCAAACTGGAGTGGGACAGAACAGAGCCAGTAAATGTTCCAGTTTCTCTCTACTCAGTATATTTGCTTTCAGAGAGAGAGAGAAAAGGAGGAGAAAACAAAACAAACAAAAAAAGAGAAGATCTCTGGCATTATAGTATTAAAACTGATTTAGCCTGAGTAGTTTGAGAAGAATGGAAGTGCTATTCAAGCTCCCTAAAAGGTGAGTCAGAATACTAAGGGCATTTTACTGATCAGCAAGTCACTAAATGAAGGTTGTTTTGAGTGGAGGAAGTCAATGACTCCTAGAGATTTAAAATACCATACGAGGCCAATTGCAGTTTGCTGGAAGCATATGTAGGTATTGAATTGGACCACTAAAAGATAAATAATTTCTACTGGGATCTTCAAACAAACTCAAGGGAATTGAGTGCTTAACTTCCATAGGTTCCTTTGAAAAATCCAACTCTTGTGTTGGAGTATCAGTGTATTTTGTATTTGCCTGCTGTAAACAATTACTTACTAGTATAAGAAATTAGGTACCATGGGTGTAAAAAGGGGGAGAGAGAGAAGATAATGCTATTTAGTGGATCTATGGCAATTAACACTAGCTGAGGATCTGCCCCATCTCAACCTCAGATAATTGTTACTATGCTACAAAACAAGGTGACCCTGAATGGCTGGTATTTGTGAGTGTGAATCTTTCTCCTTTTCCCCTGAACTGGGTTGAGGAGCTATTTTAAAAAAACTGAAGGAAATGAGGGTGAGGCCTATGGAGAAGAAAAAACTTGTTTAACTTCAAATAGGATGATGTCACTCAGGCGCTTAAAGAGAAGCTTGGGATACCAAAGTGCATTTTTTCTTACTGATGAGTGAGATACTTTGTTACAATTAATATTGAAGAACAGGAAAGACTCCCACAGCTTGTGTGAAACTCTGTTCTGAAAATAATAATTGACTCATGGAAATGTCTGATCTCTAGGATTTACAAATGTATCAGCTCCCCAGATCTCAAACTACTACCCACAGATAATACAGCCTCAGCAGGGAGGAAGCATGGTTCTGGGTGTGAGCATTTTGACTGATTCTATTGCTGTCTCAGCATCCAATCTTGCAAACAACTGTGCATAGGCAATTTGCTGTGCCTATATGGAGCCCTGTTGACCTAAATGTGGCCCCGGGAAGGCATTCTGCAAACTGCAGGATTGAGGCTTTGCTGTGTTGACTTTGGGGAAGTCATTTAATCTGCCTGCTTTATATTTTCCTCATTGGTAAAATTACCTACCTCCCAGGGGTTTGGCTTTACAGTTTGTAAAGTGCTTTTGGTTCCTCACATTAGAAGTATTACAGAAGTCCAAAGTATTTCTTATTATGCTATCTATTTACTATTAGGGCCTCTGGAATTTCAGTGGCCCAAGATGAGTCAAATGCTGCCAATAGAAACATTATATTTGTATAGATTTATGACTAGCTTTATAAAGCTCCTTTTATGTGTCACTTCAAAATGATCTGCTATGCTGAGTTGTGCCAGCTCAGAATTTGGCCCAAGGTCTTCACTCTCTTCTCACTTATATTCCTGTAAATAAGAAGCAACTGCACAGAAGTATAATTGCGTAAAACTGGTGCCAGTGAAAGGAGAATTGGGATGATAGCATTTGGTATAGGCTTAAGGGAAGGGAGTATAATTCAATGAAGCCAGAATGTAAGGGTCAGGCAACCATCATCCCAATCTCCAAGCAGGACGGCTCTGTTCTGTTGTGCAAAGAGTTTCTAGTAATACTTAAAGCAAAGGTGACTAAGGACCAGATTTTTAAACACCTTACTCCATAAGCAGGCTGACTGATGCCAGTGGGGCTACTGGCAAAGTAAGGTACTATCCAACAAGAGTGGGGGTATGGAACCTTGACCAGTGTAGCATTAAAGATTCAGAAGGATACTCTAACATTAGTGCATTTGATTAGTTTAATGTTTTTGTTCTCTAAATTCTTGATCAATTCAGGGAAATTGTTTCATTGTCATGTAAAACAAATGAAAAAGGCAAAATTACAAATGGGGGAGGATTGAGTTCTGCTCTGTTAAACCAGTGCAGATCTAATGGTGTTGTTCAGTAATTGAATCACAGAAACTAGATTTGGTTCCCAAATCAGCCGGGATTCTATCTCTAATATACTCTAATCTAGTAGCTTCAGTTGACTGGGTTATAGGCATCTACTATTGTCTCTGCCTAAATAGTGACATTATCATTTTTATTACTGAGGGGAAACAAAGTGTTTTTTCAGCTGCATGTTGCAGGCTGATATTTCTGATTATTATTTGCTTTCTCTATTTGAAAATGTCTTCTGACACCTGTGGGGAAATATGGCACTGAGCCATTACATGTAATGTTAACAGAACAGTGAAAGATTGCAGTACATTCTGCATATCACCCCAGTAGAGTATGTCTAGCATCACTGCAAAGTTAGATAGAAAGAGACAATAGTACTTGGGAGCAAAAGCTCCAGACATCTGTTTCATGGCATTATCTTTTTATCCAGACAGTGAGCTAAATTCATCCCTATTGACACTTTATTCGGTGGAGTTACCCAAAGCATTCAAGGCTATTTGCTATATCCCCAGTAGAATGATAAGCACCATGGCTGGAACTGCAGTTGATGCATCCACAGTGTAAAGATATGTGGTTGTACCTTTAAATTTATAGCAGGAATATCGGTAGAAGAGGAGAGGGGGAGTATGGGGAAGGCTCTAGGCAGAAGATTTGTAGTGAAACAGCGAGAACATAGGGATAACGTTGTTCCAATTATTCTAATAAAGTTCCTTGTTCAGTGTTAGAATTGACTTGTCTGATTCTTTACCATTATCATGTGACAACACAGTCAAGTATCACTTAGAAGCAGTTTGTTCATGGCAATACGACAGTGGTTTCCCACCATGGAAAAGCAGGCAACATCTTTGCACAACAGTGAGGGCAGTTTGTCCTTAATTCTTTCTCCTTTCCTGCTGAAACCCAAACTAACTGTTTCTCCTAAAGTAGGGTTGTTGCAGAGATTACAGAAAAAATACCTTATTATAGGCCAAGAATTTCAACTGCTGCTTCAGGAACCATCTAGAAGAGGGGAAAGAAAATGTTGACTCTTTGATCAAAGAACTGCAGGAGAAGTTCCTGAATAACAGTGGGATGAGATTAAAAAGTGCTATGAGAAAGTAAATAAAATTGGAAATGTGCTGGTGAATCACTTGGTAGATGGCAAATCTTCAATGGAGGCAGTAAGTATGTCCAGGACTATTTGCTATGAACGAATGAGCTGTGGAAAAGTTTAATCACTGTTAATAATGCTACCTGGCTAAAATCTATCTACAATTGGATTTGTAATGGCCAGATTCTGGTATCCTTAATCAAGCAGATTAACATCTCACTTGGCGTGAAGTCCCACTGATTTCAATGTAATTGCTAGTCAAAGTAAGAAAGGGTGTCAGGATGTTGCCCTAAGCTTGAACAGTCCACGTTAGTCTGATTTTGGAAATCGATGGTACTGCTCAAGATGAGTAAAGATTGTAGACTATTTTGGTTTAAATTAAACTTGTTCTAAGTGGACTCAAGATAGCCTAAAAAATGTTCCTCTTAAACCAAAGTGAGTGCCCACACAGGGGTTTGTACCAATATAACTATATTGGCTTAAGTTCAGACAATAGGTTATACCAGTGCAATGTTCTTATGTAGACAAGCCTTAAGTAAGTACAAAGTGAAGGACTTCAGGACTGGCCCTCTGCCTTTCATCCCAAAGACTTGCTTTGTGCTTTACATAGGAGGTATCTCAAACACTTGGGTAGCATGATGAGGGGTGTGAGATAAATACCTAGATAGAGGTTCACTGGACTATCTACACACTGGCTCTGAGTATGCAAGAATAAGTTGCTATATTACCCATCTTGGAGCAGGTGGAGATAGCCAGAAAGGGGAAACCGTGGCTCCAGGCCTCAATGCATTTGTCAGGACAGATGAGCTGGTGTGTGGGGGAGTGTCAGGCTGGCAGCCTTTGGAACAGAGAAGCAGGAAGTGAATTGTAGCTCAGAGGGGTATCTCTGAGAGACAGTCCCTCCAGTTGGTTCATTCTGGAGTGGAGCACACCATCCTTTGCCTAATAGTGCAATCTAGACCTCAGTGAGTGCTCATAGAACCTGAAGTGCAACACCACATCCCCCTAAAGGCAGTACTCTACAGTAACAGGAGTGTTGTGGGGCCTAATTTTGTTTGTAAAATATGTTGAGAAAGTTGGATGAAAGATGCTATAATATATAGATGAATTGCAAATAGTTTGATCTATATATAATCCTTGTATATCATTGAAAATCTCTATGGCAGTAAACATACATTTAATAAACTTCCCTGTAGGAGCATTTTTTAAAGTGTCTGAAAGTACCATTTAGAATTTTATTTCTCCTAAATTTGTAAAGCAGCGAGATAACACAGATTACATAAAGTAGTGTTTCCCAAACTTGGGACACCACTTGTGTAGGGAAAGCCCCTGGCAGGCTGGGCCAGTTTGTTTACCTGCCCTGTCCGCAGGTTCCGCCCATCGCGGCTCCCACTGGCCGTGGTTTGCCATCCCAGGCCAATGGGAGCTGTGGGAAGTGGCACGGGCCGAGGGACGTACTGGCCGCCGCTTCCAGCAGCTCCCATTGGCCTGGAGCAGTGAACCGCGGCAATGGGAGACGCCATCGGCTGAACCTGTGGACGGAGCAGGTAAATAAACCGGCCCGGCCCGCCAGGGGCTTTCCCTGCACAAGCGGCGTCCCAAGTTTGGGAAACACTGACATAAAGGATTAGATTCACAAATGGCAGTTGGGTCATTGCTAAAAGGTTGGCCCCTTATTATTTTGTGTTAATTCCAATTCCTATTACATTACTTGTCTCTTTCAGAAAAGGCAATGAATTGTTGCTCCCCAAATAAATAAGCCTGGGGAAATATGTTATTACTGTACAATAGATTTGTCATCTCAAATGTTCCGAAGAAAATATTGTTGTGGTGGAGAGGGAATGAATTTTTTTTCAGTGGAAATAACCCTGTAATAATTGTTTGCAGTGTTGTTTCCCTGACCTGAAGAAGACCTCTGTGTAGCTTGAAAGCTTCTCTCTTTCACCAATGGAAGTTGGTCCAATAAAAGATATTACCTCAACCACCTTGTCCCTGTAATCACTATCATTTTGCACCCCATGAAGAGTATGTTTGTCTCTGTACTGAGCTTGCTGTTTACTGACAACACTTGTGGAACCAGCAGTGGGTCACAGGGCATTAATATCGCAGAGCTCTAGGCATTGCACACAACATGTGGTAACACAGTTTTTGTGCATGGCTTTTTCTCTCTCACTTCTGAAAATAAATCTTTCCTCACAGTTTGTACAGCATACAGAACAATTCCAGCTGCAGCTCCTTCAGCTCTTCATAATTTCAAAAGCAAGAGAGAGGCTGTTTGTAGCAGAATCTCACATTTCTCTAACAGCAGATGAGAGCAGTGCTCATTTGTACAAGAAAAACACAAACCAATCAATATTTTCAGATATTTTAAAATAACCTTTCTGGGATTACAGATGGTGGGTCAAATTCATGCCTGATGTATTATTTACTATTAGCCATGTGACTAACTTTTTATTACCCATATATATTACACTTATACATTAGAAGTTAACTT
>NW_020664409.1:47085635-47093574 GCF_002925995.2 Terrapene triunguis | reverse complement strand
ACTACTGTCTGAGCCCAAGGTCCTCCAGGGAGCCACTAGTGGCAGGGATCCATACTTGATGGCTATCTGCGTTGTAGTAGTTTTTTCTCTCCTCTTAACAGTGAATGGGAATTAGGAGGAGGCATGTTCCATCCTACAGAGTAAGGATCAATCCTACCATTGCCAGGAGACTAAGGTAGACAAGTTGCTGGCAGACCAGTGAGGCCTCTGAGGCCTTGGCATGAGATGGGACCTGAACACTGACACATGATATGCATAGCTGGAAACCAGTCTGACTTATTTGTGGGTCAGTATAGTTTAAAATAGATGTTTAGACTCTATGGAATGCTTGTAGATGCTGCGTGTATTAATACTCCTTATAATATTTGTATCCTGTGTTATAAGGTAATGTTTGCTCTGTAATTATAAAACTGTTTGCCAAAGCTGTAAATCTCCCCCAGTCAGAGGAGCACTACCAAGTGTGAAATACTCGTTCAGCACAAGATATGTTATCTCCTGCTCCTCAGGAAGGATTATTGAATCCAAATGGGACATTATGGAACAAAGAGTTTGTTGATTGCTTCCCCCACAGCCCTGAAGAGGGGACTTGGCCAAGCCCTTCCATATCCTAGCTTGAACTCTGTGGGGAAGGGAATAAAATTGCCTGCTAAGGAGAATTTATTATTCCTATGTTGCTTGAATCCTGAGGGTTTCTAAGCATGAGCAAGGAGTCCCCAACTGTTTATCTTGGGTTACCCCTAAAAGACATATAAAGTTTTGCTTATTATAGAAGTTTCTATTATCATTTGGAATTTAAGATGGTAACTCCATTTGTTTGTGTAAGCGTTACCTGCTTTAAATAACTCTCATTTCTTTATCCTAGTTAATAAACCTTTAGTTAGTTTGTTGCAGGATTGGCTACAAGCATTGTTTATAGTGAGAGAACTTTGTGCAATTGACCTGAGGTAAGTGAATGATCCTCTGGGAATGGGAGTAAGCAGAATATTGTTGTGATTTTTGGTGTAAGGGACCATCTATCATAGAGTCAAGCTTGTCTAGGTGACAAAACAGATCGGAATGCCCAAAGGGACTATCTGTGACTCCATATTAAGGCTGCGTACTGCCTGAGGAGTTTACACTTGTTACATGTGTGATGGGTTCCACTTGGAACTGGGGTACCACTGAGCCTGCCTGACCCACAAGCCTGGGCTCCCTTTAACTGTACTGCTGTGACAAGCTGCAGACATGCTCCCGGTCTCACATTTTCACCAGCACACATACAGGTAGGGACACACCCAGCTGTTGTAACATGCAAACAGGCTTTCTGATTAGCCCCTGCATGGGAAGGCTTCAGCTAAGGAACTGCCCAGATACTCAGGTGCACACCCCCTTCTAGAGTATAAACCCAAAATTATACCGTCTTGCACTGTACAGAGAACTATACAGTGTAAGCTCATTAAATTTGCCCCCTCCCTCAATGTGGAGAGATAGATGCAACAGCTTTTTGCCCCCCAATTATAAATTCCATACACAGGGTTTTAGACAAAATAAAAACAAGTTTATTAACTACAAAAGATAGATTTTTAAGTGACTATAAGGGATAGCAAATAGATCAAAGCAGATTACCCAGCAAATACAACAAAAATGCAACCTAAGCTTAAGATACTAAAGAAACTGGTTACAAGTAGTAATTTCTCACCCTAAATGTTGTCTTAGGCAGATTGCAGAGATTCTTGAAGGCCAGATGCACTTGCCTGTAGCTTAAAACTTCAGATATTTCACTCACAGGCTAGACAACCTTCCAGCCTGGGCTCAGTCCTCCTCTCCTCGTTCAGTCTTTGTTTCTTAGGGCATGTCTTCACTAGCAACGTTAAAGCGCTGCCACGGCAGTGCTTTAATGTGGCTGTGTAGTCACGGCACCAGTGCTGGGAGAGAGCTCTCCCAGTGCTATAAAAAACCCACCTCAACGAGGGGAATAGCTACCAGCACTGGGAGCACAGCTCCCGGCGCTGGTGCACTGGCTACACTGGCACTTTACAATGCTTCAACTTTCTCGCTCAGGGGTGTGAAAGAACATGCCCCGAGCACTGCAAGATTCAGCGCTGTAAAGTGGCAGTGTAGACAAGGCCTTAGATGTTTACAACAGTCATCTTGGGCGGGGATGCAGTGAAGAACGAACTCTGATTATGTCACTCCCCTGCCTTAAATAGGTTTTGCATATGGCGGGAATCCTTTGTCGTCTTATGTGATTCCCACCCCTGGTCAGTGGAAAAATACTAGTATTATCATGATGTCCAGTATCAGGTGACTTGATCACATGACCCTGCAGCCATTACTCAAAGGCTGTTTGTAGCATCCCCAGGAAGACTTGTCAGTGGGTGATTAGCATCTTCTAAGACCTATTGTTTTCCGTAATGGCTCTGCACAGCGAGACAGAGACTGATTGCATTCTGCCTAGTGGGCATTCCTTCAGAGTAAACACATTTGTAATAGATGCATAGTCAATATTCCTAACTTCAGATACCAAAATGATACATGCATACAGATAGGATAATCATATTCAGTAAATCATAACCTTTCCAATGATATCTCACATGCCTTATCTTGTATCAAATACATCATAGTTATGCCATGATCATATCATAACAATATCTCTATGAAGAATATGGGGCATAATGCCACAACATGGTTGGTGAATTCTAAGTATACAACTCATAACCATTTGGGGGTTTGTGCCCTGCTTCTTAACAGTCTGCCCTGAGGCTGATATTCTGGCTCGTGAACCACTCCAGACAGTGTGTGGATTTTGTTGATACTTACAGCAAGCGGCAGGATGACAATGCTTTGGTGGTATTTAACATTATGGGAGAGATCACGTGGAACTCTCAAATGGGTTTGGCAGTAGAAGGGCCAGACAAGTAGATCAAATGCCTTTCTTTCCCAGCTACCAGGACTTCTGTTTAGATTAATGTATTTATTTCACATTTTGTCTTTATTAAATTAATTTTGCACGTTCAATGACACATGTTAATCAAGGAGAAATATGCATAGGAAGGACCTAAAGTTTCATTTTCTGAAAAATGTTGCTTTTTTCCCCTCATGAAACTTCCCCTGTAGTTGAGTTTCATTTTCTTTCACCTTTAGCTAATTGTTGTGCTGTATTTGTTACTGGCCAAATGAGAGATAATTTATTCTCAGTGCAGTTTCACTTGACATTTGTGCGTTAATGCGAGACATAGATCAATGAGACCCCTTTCTCTTTGGGCTGCATCAATGTTCATTACTAAACCTACTAAATCAACACTGGCTTCCTGGGAAATTTTATTGCAATCAGGCTCTGTACAGGTGCCCCTTTCAGTTAGAAACAGTAAAATATTCTCTAAGAGAATCAGGCCACTCCTGATTTAGTCAGGTGGAAATAATTCATCCTTCCCCATACTTTGTGTAGGGGACATCACACAGGGCCACCCAGAGGATTCAGGGGGCCTGGGGTCTTCGGCGGCGGGTCCCAGGGCGGAAGGACCCCCTGCCGCGGGTCTTCAGGGCACTTCAGCGGCAGGTCCCAGAGCGGAAGGACCCCCCGCCGCCGAATTGCCGCTGAAGACCCGGAGCGGAAGAAGCTCCGGGGCCCCGGGGCCCGCGAGAGTTTTCCAGGGCCCCCGGAGTGAGTGAAGGACCCCGCTCCAGGGGCCCTGAAAAACTCTCGTGGGGGCCCCTGCGGGGCCTGGAGCCTGGGGCAAATTGCCCCCCTTGTCTCCCCCTTTGGGCGGCCCTGACATCACAGGCTTTGGGGAGGGCAGAATGGTTGATCTCTCACCCCTCTTACACAGAGGTAGGCACAATCTAGCTCCAAATAACTAAGATCTCTAATCCCATGCCCCCTTCTCCCTTTAATCACACACCTCCACACCATATTGTAGTAACACTAGAGATGGTTGAGTTATTTGTTACAAATATATTATCCAAGTGACATAATATCTTATTCTGTTCTTAAAAACCAAACCTGAGTTCTGAAAATGTATTCATTTATTTGTAAGCTTCCACCAAATACTTTAGATCAACAGTTTTCAATCATAGAATCCTAGAATATCAGGGTTGGAAGGGACCTCAAGAGGTCATCTAGTCCAACCCCCTTCTCAAAGCAGGACCAATCCCCAACTAAATCATCCCAGCCAGGGCTTTGTCAAGCCTGACCTTAAAAACCTCTAAGGAAGGAGATTCCACCACCTCCCTAGGTAATGCATTCTAGTGCTTCACCACCCTCCTAGTGAAAAAGTTTTTCCTAATATCCAACCTAAACCTCCCCCACTGCAACTTGAGACCATTACTCCTTGTTCTATCTTCTGGTACCACTGAGAACCATCCTCTTTGGAGCCCCCTTTCAGGCAGTTGAAAGCAGTTATCAAATCGCTCCTCGTTCTTCTCTTCTGCAGACTAAACAATCCCAGTTTCCTCAGCCCCTCCTCATAAGTCATGTTCTCCAGCCCCCTAATCATTTTTGTTGCCATCCGCTGGACTCTTTCCAATTTTTCCACATCCTTCTTGTAGTGTGGGGCCCAAAACTGGACACAGTACTCCAGATGAAGCCTCACCAATGTCAAATAGAGGGGAATGATCATGTCCCTCAATCTGCTGGCAATGCCCCTACTTATACAACCCAAAATTCCGTTAGCCTTCTTGGCCACAAGGGCACACTGTTGATTCATATCCAGCTTCTTGTCCACTGTAACCCCTAGGTCCTTTTCTGCAGAACTGCTGCCTAGCCACTCGGTCCCTAGTCTGTAGAAGTGCATGGGATTCTTCCTTCCTACGTGCAGGACTCTCCACTTGTCCTTGTTGAACCTCATCAGATTTCTATAAATTGTTCCTGAACAGGTCATTTCAACTGCTCAATATTTTTTAGTGTGTGATTGGTTGCATGTGTCACATGGTTCTGTTTCTGCTCATCGTTCAGTCTAACGTGCATAAAATGATTGCCTTAAAGGAAATAACTGAGTGAAGGGATTGTCCTATGTCCTTACTGGATCTGTACTTGCATGATAATTATTTTTTGTCATATCTCCTGAAAACCCTTACTATGTAATAATCAACTCTCTCTTCATTATTGTTGTATTCTTTAAGTGTTGGAAACTATTTAATACATTATCAGGCAAAACATAAATGGAACAAACTAAAGATCATTACTGACGGTGAGTTTAAAATCTGAGATCACAGAAACAAAAATTTGCTTGTGTGTAGATCAAATCATGCAGCTAAAGGTAAAAGGTAAAACTCCCATTGATATTAATTCAAGGACTGTAAAATTTTGCTCTGGAATGCTGGGACAGCTACTTGTATTAGAATGGAAAAGACTGATGAGTAATGCTGTGTTGTGGCTATCAAGTCTTTGTGATGTATCAGAGTACTGAATATACAGTAAAGGGTTGCCTGCATGGACGCTGTTGTCTTAGGCTGGGTCTACACTGCAGCGGGGGTCCGACCTAAGATACGCAACTTCAGCTACGTGAATACCGTAGCTGAAGTTGCGTATTTTAGGTCAGCTTACCTGGCGGTGAGGACGGGGGAAAGTCGACCGCTGCCGCACTGCCGCCGACTCCGCTGCCGCCTCTTGCCGAGGTGGATTTCCGGAGTCAACGGCAGAGCGATCAGGGATCGATTTTACCGCATCTTCACTAGACGCGGTAAGTCGATCCTCGATAGACTGATTGCTACCCGCCGGATCAGCGGGTAGTGAAGACATACCCTTAGTCACAGACAAATGTTGTGTGTTGTTCATAGCTGTGAACTTAAAAAGTGAAAGCCATAAGCTATTGAATCTTCAGAAAGGCTTCCATAAGGGTGAGGTAACAGAAAAGAGCCGATAGTAAGTCAGCTATGAGGAACTTAAGGCTCTGAAGCTTTCTTAATGGGTCCTTCATGATGTGCTTTCAAAAACATTTTTGTATGAAACTATTATGTATTTGGGCCCATTTCTATGAGAGGCTGAACACCATTAATTTCTTTTAACTTCAATCGGAGTTGAAAATACCCATCGTCTAGCAAGTTTGAGCCTCTTATTACCTCACGTAAACTAATCAACAGTCTCCCTCTCCCTCCCCGCCCCCATTCTGAAGCCTGCTGATCTTGCCATAGTTGCACAGAATTATTCAGAAATCTACAGAACTGGCTGCTTCACTCTGTAAACCTCAAGGGAAAAAATTGAATCTTTCATCACATTCATACAGCATTCCAGTCTCGTATTTCATGAAAAGGGGGTTGTTAGTTTTGATCATAGCAAAAAAATTACATTTAAATTCAAATAAATGTTTGATACTGTAATTCCACCCACAAGGGAAAACCTATTTCAGTTATTATGATAACTTGATCGCCAGTCAATGGTTGTGTTGATCAAAAATGGATATTTATAGGAAAAGAACACTTCATAAAAGTGAATTTTGCCTTCATATAGTGTTTTTCAACATCCATTATTTAATATTTGAAAGAAGATTAATAAATAGAAATGCCAACTGTTTCTTTGGGAAAAAAATAGATCCATGATAGCCTTTAATTTCAGCACAGAAAATCAAAGCTTTCCTTTTGGGGTTAGGACAAAACTGAAATTGAAGTGCGTGCCTGGGGAGTTCTCACATTTCAAACTGTAGAACTTCAAATCTTCACAATAGTCTACAGGAATGTATGGCTTGTGTTTTTCTCTCTCCCCCTACCACGTTCCCCCCCCCCGCACCCCATATAGTATCTTGTACCTATAGTACCTTTTGGAGGGCTTAGCGGATTTAGTGCTTAAGGAGGTTGGTAGAGATTTTTTTTGTCTTGGAGAATGGTGAAGAATGGGAGAGGGGAAATACTAGCAAACATTTTTTCAAATTCTAGATCCCATTTCCATTTGTCAAGTCTTGCATACCTTTTTATTTGCTCCCTCATAAAGAGTTGTTCAAATGTGCACATTTTTCTATGGCTGTTTGATGGGAAGTTGTATTCAAATGATTATATGCATAAACATCTTTTTAAAATTACAATTGTGAGGATGTGTATTTGCAATGTCATTTAGCCATTCTGCACTTATCTATGTAGGGTTGGAAGAGAGGATGGTAGGGATGAAACGTGAAGAGAAAGCACCCGATTATACAAAACACCCCACAAAACAACCTGATTGGTGATCACAAGAGAAGTTGGGAAAAGAGAGGGTGCTGTGCTCTAAAAGCAGAAAGGTTGTTTGCCTGTAGATACTTTGGCTGGATCCTCAGCTGGTATATATCTGCACACTTCACTGTAGTCAACAGGGGCTATTGTGATTCACACCAGATGAGGATCTGGCTCACTGTCTATCTTTCAGCTCAAGCATGGAGCAAGGAATCATACGTGTGGACAAAAGTTGGTGATGCGGGTGGGGATCTAAACCAATAGGCAACTAGACCCAAACTGACATACAGAGGAGCATCAGCCTACTAGCATCACTGGGGAAGAGGAGGAAGCCAGCAGCACCATTCACAGAGGAGCAGGGACCACAGCTATTTGCTGAACAATTACAAATAAGGAACGCATCATGAATTATCAAAAAATAGAGCATGAGTTTTTTTTATTTCGTTTTTATTTCTTTAATCTGAGATACAAACTGGTCTCCATGAATTATATGACCAGTTCCAAATTATCACTAGAACAGCACAGCACCAGTAATGTCAGTGCAAGCTTCCCTACGCCGCCTCCCCTAAGGTACGGGTGCCAGCTCATACCTGAAAGTGCCACAGTCCAAAACAAACTAGGTTAATTGTTTGGTCTTGCTGAGTTTAACAGCAATTATAAAGATCATTCCTGTGATTTGGATACATGACCATGTCACTGTCACTGGACAGCTATCTAATCCAAGATATATTTATGCATTTCTAATGTATCATCATCATAAAGAGGAGCAAATTACAAAAGCTTTGTATCCGATGCTATTCTGAAGTTATCATTTTTAGTT
>NW_020664409.1:47021504-47080635 GCF_002925995.2 Terrapene triunguis | reverse complement strand
GCGAGTTGACCGCCGTGACTCTCCCGTTGACTCTGCTTACTCCTCCTGCTGAGGTGGAGTACAGGCGTCGATGCGGGGATCTAGACGAGATGCAATAAATCGATTCCCGATACATCGAACACTACCCGCCATAGTATAGACGTACCCTTAGTTTGGAATGCGCATGGGGACAAGTAGAAGAACAAATAACTTGGTTATTAGGCTTGCTATGATTAAGGGCCTGTTATAGTAGTATGAGGCCTTGAGTGAGTAGTTATGCTAAAAGCTGGGATTTAGCTGAACTGTTGTAGGCCTAAGTAGATAACCCTAGCCTAAGCCACAGATTCTGCACTCTCCTCCTGAGAAAACGACTAAGTGACCACAAAGGGTACAGTGCATTGCAGAATTCTGCAAGAAGGGTGTTTTGAGGGGGCTTTAGCAATCTGGTTACTAGGCAATTAGTCCACAAAGTATAGGAATTATTAGTAAATGAGTGATATGGGCTATTAATATTAATGATTAGAGATGTAGTTGTGACCCCCTGAAATGTCACCTATGGATAATGGGCAGGTATTATCACGGTCACAGAAGGTGGTCAAATGTGGTTAGATATCCAACAGATTACATGATACATAGTATACACAATGCAAGAAACCACTTTACTGTACTTCTTGTATTTATGTATATTGATTTCCTATTACTTCAGTTGTAGATGTCCATATCAAATAAGGCTCTGTATGTGTTTCACCAAATTTTATCTTCAGATAACTCTAAGTAGCCATTTAGAAAAAGAACCTGTTGTTTTTGACAAGTACATGTTGCACCTTAATAAATAATCTTATAAGTGTTCTCATTGATCGGGCTATGCTACCTTTTGGGGCAACACTTAAAAAATTGCCAGTTTTGTGTGTTTTATATATATGGAAAGATAGCTGGGTCAAAAAGGCTAAGTAGAACCCTAACGTTCTATCACATTGATCTCTTTACTGTGTGGTAGCCCATTTCCTTTCTCCTCCTCTGCTTTTATCTTTCTAGATGGTAAGTTCATTGGGGCAGAGACTGTCTCTTACTATCTGTTTGTAAAGTGCCTCTCCTAGGGAGTTACCAGGATAGTAATAAAGATGTATAGCTATTATTATGTGTAAACTGGAATGCACAATTCACAACTGAAACTTCTGGCATAATTTTTCCCCACATTGTTACCACAGAGCAGGGTTATAGATGACTTTTTTTAAAATTTTGGTTGGGGTGGGGGATGAGATAGTGTAAACATTATATTCAACAGCTATTTTATTACATTCTATCTAGTTATTAAAGCAAGGACAGTCCCCTGATAACTTAATTTGTTCTCTTCAGCCCAGGAAGTGTACAATCCTCTGGTCTCAGCTGCTTGAAATCCCTCCATTTCCCCTAGAGTCTTAGCTGACTCTTGACAGCTGGCACTGGGTTGAAGGTCTCTCCTGCAGCAGGCTCTGGCTGTCTTCTTCCCTGACTGGGAAATGGCTCAGCAAGCAGTTTGTCCTCTAGATAAATTAATGGAGGCTAGGTCCATCAATGGCTATTAGCCAGGATGGGCAGGGATGGTGTCCCTAGCCTCTGTTTGCCAGAAGCTGGGAATTGGGGTGACAGAGGATGGATCACTTGATTACTGGTTCTGTTCATTCCCTCAGAAGCACCTGGTATTGTCCACTGTTGGAAGACAGGATGCTGGGCTAGATGGACCTTTGGTCTGACCCTATGTTCTCTTTTGAGAAGGGAAATTCTACCTACTGGAATGAGACTCACTTGTTTGCTTTTCCCACTCTTTCTGCAGCCTAGCTATCTGTTTCCATCCTTCTCCCACAAAGACTATTGATCCACTCTTTCTGGGCAAGCAAGAGGACTTCTGATCCCCTCTCTATTGGGAGACCTGTCATAGGTCCAACCAGCTGCCACTCCTGCTCTGAGGCTGATTCCAAGAGTCTCCAGGCTGGCTCTTCTCTTCCCCTTCTCCCTTCCTGCTGTAACCCTTCTGCCAGTCAGATTTGGAAGCAACAAGGGCCAGGTTCAGTATCTAGGGGTTCCTTTTCAACAATACAACACAAAACCGGCTTCAGCCCCCACCCAGTGACCTGGGAAAATTACACACCACCCCTTGGGCACCTCTAAGAGGCAATACGTCCCCACTCACAAGCACAGAGTCTGAGTGTAGCAAAAAACTTTTAATAAAAGGAGGGAAGTAACTCAGCATTAATTTTGGGGAAACACCACAAACAGGGTACATAAATGTGAACCATGAGCAAAAGTCCCACCCCCAAGTAAGTTGGGCAGTGTCCTTTTCCCCTCAGGTTCTTATGTCCAACAACCCAAAAGTCCCTTTAACGTGCCTGACCCTTCTCTGCACCCCACTCACAGTTGCTGTCCTTGGACAGTGCAGACACAGAGTTCAGAGGTGCATCTGCAGAGTTCACCTCCCTCCTTGGGTGAAGGAGGCATCTTACTCGCTCCACTGCTCAGGCACTCACTAACCCCCCAACCCATTGCAGGGCTCTGCTCTAGCCCTCTCTGCCAGCTGCCCACTTGCTGTGCCTTTCCACCATTTAACACAGCTCTCAGTGATTTCACATGCTGGTGCACACTGGGCTGTCTCTTACATTAGAGAAAGTGTCCCAAAGCAAGTCTAATACTTAAACCTAGATATCAGTGACTTCAACTCTGCAGCATATAACAAGACTCTCAATTGGGTCTAAATTAACTGTTATTACACAGTGGAGTGAAAAAAAGGTACAAATATCTGACCCCACCTTCTCTCAACTCACTGTGCTTTGGAATCCATGTCCCCTGCCTAGTGAGTGTCGTTTACTTGAGGGTGAATCCCTCAGTCAGGGTATGCCAAGTACAGTTCTGCTGCCCTCAGTTCACACAACAAAGATAACAATGCTCTATTACTCCTGCCCCAATAACAAGGAGACTGGGGATCCAACACCAGCCAAAAGTGATCATTTGGGCAAGCAATCCCATCTTGCTGAGCATGTAGGCAGGATGGGTGTGCCCATGCAAATGAGATCAGCTCCTGAAATCTTCTTCCATAGCTCATCACTAGATGTCAGCAGAGAGCTCATTCAAGACTCTACTTACACTGCATAAGTTCCATGTGCTGTTTTCACAAAGGGAACTGGGAGGCCAGACATGACACCATGATTATTTGGCTGTCTTTTCACACAGGCTCGGATACTAGTCCCATCATGTCTGGGAGTCAAAGGGCTTCCAACTGCAGTCATATTTGTAGCCTTTTTCTTGACAGAATCTCTGGGTCGGAGAGGAACCAAGTGGGTCTAATAAGCAAAACATAAAAAGGAATTGTTTTCCAGTGTAATCAACAGATCACATATTCCTTTTCTTCATTCTGCCACATTCTAGACTGCAATGACTATATAAAACCAAGATTTTTAGTGGCTCCATTATTCTGAAGGTAGTGACAGCATACTTTGTTTCCACCATTGTATCGGTGTATTTGGGCACAAACTACTTTTGAGTAAATATACAGCTGAAGCTTTCACACAGTCTGGATTCTGTAACTGGAAAATGATTTGAGACAAATTTGAGAGGCGCCGATCATCTCTGTGGCGCCACAAATCAATTAATATTCTTCAAAAGCCAATAAAGACTATTGTTGACATACTGAGTTTTCAGGACTCTCAAGAGAAAAAAGAAAACAGGAAGATCTTAATGAAAATGCTAAGTAGTATACGTTATCTTATTAGACAAGGAAGTGCACTGTGGAAGCCATTATACTTAAGAAGCTGAAAATACATTCTTAAGTGGAGTGGTTGACTTTATTCATCTGTTTGTTTGCAGGCAGAATATGACCCTGATACGTCAAAGGGGCTAACAGAGAGTCAGGACAAATCCAGTTATTCAGAATGAGATAATGGAAATCATGATTCTCAGAATCATGAGGGATATTTCTGAAAAGTGGTATATAATTGTTAGATGAAACAGACTTTTCCAAAGAGCAAGTGATTTTAGGCTTGCAGTGTCTAGCTGATGACATGAATGGTCATGAAGAGTTAATTGGTTGTACAATGTAGCCTGTACATCAGCAGAGGTAATATTATCGGTAATAAGTTGATCTATATCTAAGGATCAACAACTGTCATGGACAATGCTATGATGGTGCTGCTGAAGTTCCAGAATAGTAGTATTTACTATTTGCATTATCATACTCCCTAGGAGCCCTAGTTATGGCCAAGGACCCCATTGTGCTAGAGTCTGTACAAACACAGAACAAAAAGATGATCCCTGCCCCAAAGAGCTTACAATATAAACATAAGACAAGGGACAACAGACGGATACAGACAGAGGGGGAAGTACTAGGAAACAATAGTATTAGGCTGTAGCAACCAGACTGCAACAGGAAGAACCATGAACTACATGTATACTAATTGTTGTGGGCATGTTTGAATTTGGATGTCAGGATGATATTAATACTATTCTAAGAGATACTCTTGAAACTGTTCATGAAAGCAAAACATTAATTTAAAAATCACCCAAACAAGATGCTATATATTCAGGACTTGAAATATGAAGTGTTAAGCACATCAGGCAGCTGTGTTTTCTGTCCAACAAGACAGACTGCCTGTGCAGAAGCATTAGCTCTATTTCTGAGAACTTCCTTGCACTGTGTGCACCTTAGAAGCATGATAAGGACACAATGAAAGATCCTGATTAAGAGCTCAAAGTTGTGGCATAGCTGCTCAAGTGGAAAAGTTTAACTTCCTCTTTGATATTGAGCTGGGTTGAGAAGTCCTAAACATGATAGGACAGTCTATCCAAAACTCTGCAAGGGTTAAACATTTCAGCAACAGAAGGCCAATCTCTTAGGAAAATAGCACTCAATTCACTTCAATCTGTCCAATCAGATGAAAGCTACTACTCATTCCAGAAGCTAATCTACCAGAAAAGTTAAAAGTTGGAGATATTCAGAATGCCTGAGCTTAAGTTGGGACAGGTGAACCCAGCTACCCAAGGAAGTTTTATAAGAACATTTACTTTCAAAGTAATTGATTTTACAATGTCTGGCATTCAGTCAAGATTTGAACAGAGGCTACAAAATGATTCACAATCTTAAAACTCTCCTAACTCGCATCTGTTATGTTTGGAGTTCAAAATGTACATCAGGTGTGTGATTCTGATTTCAATCATGATCAACTGATTACTCAGCCATGCCTTGCAACCCAACTGTCCGCATACCGAAAAATTGTTGAAATTAGTTCAGCAATATCTCCATTTGCTCAGCCATACTGTGTGTCAGCTGTTTTCCAAAGTGGTGAAATAGAAAAAAATGATTTTGGTGGAACTGGCAACTAATGCTGTGTAAGTGAACATAGTTGGTGCTCTGCCACTTTAAAACATGGCTTTGATCCACAGTGGGACAATTACGACTCAACGGGTATATGCTCTACACATGCACAAGGACAAACCTGATGATAACTAGCTTACAGGGGTTGCCTAAGAATTCATTTCAAGAAACCCAGGGAGAAGATCATTGTTTGAAACTTTGCTCACAGATCTGAAATGTTCCCTGTAAACTGCATGCACGTTTGGCTGTACTCATGTTTCTTCTGTGCAGCCCTAGCAGGGACATGGTGTGGCCCTTTAAGAGCCTGCTGTTCTCTGCTTCCCTCTTCCCCTCATGACAGGGCATGTGTGGCCCTGTTCCCTCGCTGCGGGTGGGGGGGGAAGGGGGGAAGGGAAGGGAGTGGTAACAATACTGGTCTCAGGGACATGACCGACCTGGCTGGGAAGTGTGGTAGCTCCAGGACACCTCTTGAGGCAGAGCTCAAATGAGGGGTCTGGCTGGGTTCTGAGGTGCCAACCCAGGTCGAGGAAGCTCCAGAGCTGCAGCTTGATAGGGCCACATCTCTCCGTCCAGCCTGCTGGCTGGCTGTTGATTTCCAGGGATGTGGCAGTTTGTGGAAGGGGAGGGAGCTGCAGCCCGGGTCCCTTCCTGGGAGTACTCAGCAGGTGGAGTCTGAAACTCCTAGCCTGGGGGAAAGTGACAGCCTCTCCTTCCTCCCGCCCCCCACGCCCATACTTCCCACACCCTGCACAGGTTCCTTTCTTGGCCCCTGAAGCTGCACTTGATGGTGACAGGGACTGGAGCCCCTCCAGACACCCCCTCTCACACATGCCCCCCCACTGGATTGTGAGAAACTGAGATGTGGAGGATCATGCCTAGTGCCTGAACCAGTGGCACAGGCCTAGTGATCAGTGCAGTGATCAGGCCAGGAACTGGAGCTGGACTCAGGAATCAAGAGCGGGCTTGGAACAAAGCAAGCTTAGGGCCAGGAGCTAGTTGGAGGAAGAGCAAGGCTGAAGCTGGAGCAGGACTGGGAATAAGGCTGGAGTCAGAGCAGGCCTGGAGCAAGCTAAGGCCTGTGCAGTCTGTCACCACTATCACGTAGGGGAGAGTTCCAAGCCATGAAGTGATGTT
Source organism: Terrapene triunguis (assembly GCF_002925995.2). NCBI lineage: Eukaryota > Metazoa > Chordata > Testudines > Emydidae > Terrapene > Terrapene triunguis. The sequence continues at coordinate 47,074,181 of NW_020664409.1, read as the reverse complement.
GGATAGATTGAACTGTTTCTCCTGTGAGGTTTATATACATGCCCTGAGAGTCACCAGACCAGTTCCTGTCTTGTGGATTGGCTGGAACCTAGCACAGGAATGACTCATCCCTGGATGTGGCTTAATCAAACTCCTAATTCAAGGATGACTCATCACCTCCCACGGACACCCCTCTCTCACACATGTAACCTCTCCATTTTGTCCTTTGGCAAGTGTAAGCTTGCCCACGGACAAAAACAAAGTGCTCAGTGGAGTTTGTAGCCTGCTCAGTACAAAGAAAATTTAGAGGGAACATTATTTGTAAGTTCATCTCTTTACTCATGTTTTAAAAAGTAACACTTTTTGAAAAGTGGTTTTGTACCATGGCTATCACGATGCTGGCAGAGCAGGTGCTAACTCATGCCAAAGCCACAGGCCAATTCACTGTGTATTAGTATAGATCCAAGTGATTGTTATATGCATAAGAATGTATTTGGTCTCTAAACTTCATGAAAACTAATGGGATGTTACATGCTTTGTTTTCACTTATTTGTATCCCATTATAAGGTAGTAGCAAACATTTACATTGTGTTATTCCCCTGTAACTTAATAACCCATCAAACGAGAAAGTAGCCTTGTGGAATGCAAATGAAGACCTTTAACAGAAGATAGCGATCCCCAGAGTTCTTTGAGTAGCTCTGAGTGACTTTTGGGAAACTGGGAGATTACTACAACTCTGCTACCATTTGGAATTATAGAATACAACTCAACTGTATATATATTTTACCCACTTTAACCTCTCAATAACTTATTCCTTTTCTTAGCTAATAAAGCTTTAATTAGTTTACTATAGAATTTGGCTACCAGCATTGTCGTTGGTGTAAGATCTAGCGGTACCAGTTGATGTGGAATAAGTGGCTGGTCTCTTGGGACTGGGAGCAACCTGACTGTGGTATGATTATTTTTTTGGTGTAAGTGACCATTTTTCACATAGTCCAGCTTTCCTGGGCAACAAGATAGACTGGAGTGTCTAAGAGGATTGTATGTGACTCCATTGTAAAACTATAGTAGTACTTTGGAAGTTCACATTTGGTACTGGGATCTAATTATAGGCCACACCACCAGGTTGGAGTCTAACAGTCTGCCCTGAGTAGGGTGTCTAGATAGCAAGTGTGAAAAATTTGGACAGAGAGTGGGGGGTAATAGGCACTTATATATGACAAAGCCCTGAATATCCCATAGTGGTGCATTATTGCAAGTTGTTTTGTGGTAGCTGTGTTGTTTCCAGGACATTTGAAAGAGAAGGTGGGAGAGGTAATATATTTTATTGCAGTGGTTCTCAACCAGGAGTCTGGGGGCCCACGGGGGGTTGCGAGCAGGTTTCAGGGGGGCTGCCAAGCAGGACCAGTATTAGACTTACTAGAGCTCAGGGCAGAAAGCCGAAGCCCTGCTGCATGGGCTGAAGCCCGGGGCCCTGAGACATGCCATCTGGGGCTGAAGCCAAAGCTTGATCAATATAATTTCATGGGGCCCCAGGCAATTGCCCAGCTTGCTACCCCCTAATGCCAGCCCTGGCTTTTATATGCAGAAAAACAGTTGTTGTGACACAGGTGGGCAGTGGAGTTTTTATAGCATGTTGGGGTGGGGGCCTCAGAAAGAAGAAGGTTGAGAACCCCTGTTTTATTGGACCAACTTCTGTTGGTGAAAGAGACGGGCTTTCGAGCTAAACAGAGCTGATGAAATTGGTCCAATAATAGGTATTATGTCACCCACCTTATCTCTCTAGCTACTGAAAATGTCCATTAAGAGATTTCACCCTTGTCACTCATCTCCTCCAGTGAAATTGTAATGTAGTCACAGTTTCTATGGCAAAAGAGAGATTTCAAAACAGATGTCTGACAAATTCAGTAAAAGATCAGTTAGAGGAGAAGATGGGCTGTGAGGTGGCAAGCTGTCTTCACAACCCAAATACCTTAAATAAAGACTCTCATCCCAGCAGAAATAATAGCAGGATGAAAGGGACCGGCAGATTGAACTCTTGCTAAACGCTCGAGGTTTAGTATTTTGTAATGTTTCCATGGAAACCATGTGTACGATTCCACTAAATTACTGTAAGTGCAAATATATTTTGTAGATTTGAACCTCGGCACTAGCAGAATGAAATGACATAGCTACCAATCTGTATCATCAAATGGTGTTGCCTCAGGCACTGCATCCTATCCTAAATGAGGTTGCAGTTTCTAGGATAGGTCAAGATTCTGCTCTGCGACTGAAGGATGTTTATAACCACATCCCCAAACCGTGCTATTGCCTTGGACGCAACAGAGCTGCAGCATGTCGAGTTCCATGTATGATAAATATTGTAATGCTTTTTTAACATGCCATGTTGTACTAGCTCCTATGGACAAACATATGTAGAGCAGAGCAAGCTGTGTCCCTATAGCATCTGCAGCAAAACACACAGAGTTAGGGCCTAATAAGAATCCCATTGAAGGTGAATCAAAGATACCTGTTGATTTCTGTAGGCTTGGGTCAGGCCCTTATGGTATGTCTAGACTGCAATTAAATACCCGTGGCTGGCTCATGTCACCTGACTCAGGATGACGGGGCTGTATAATTGTTGTGGAGATGTTTGGGCCCAAGCTGAAATCCCATGGGGCGGGGGGTCTCTGAGCCCAAACATCTACACAGCAATTTCACAGTACTACAGCCTGAGCCCCAACAGCCTGAGTCATTGTGACATGGGCCAGCCGCAGGTGTTCAGTTGCAGTGTAGACATATCCTTTGTGTCTACCTTCATTCCTTTCCTGAGACTCAGAAACAATAGCAATAGGAATCAGTTGATTTGTCACTCTTTATCCAAACCTGTCCTTGGCAGCTTCTTTGTTTTTCATACAGTGATTATAAAAGCATGAGAAGCTGAAAGTTGGTACATTTTCCATTCATTAACTGGAAGAAAGAGCTCTGTATGAACATCGATTACCTGTAATAGACTATTCCCACTGATTTCAATATTAGCATGACCTGGTTCTATGTAATTTAGATAACTATATGTCTTTCTGACTTTTGCATTCAATAGGAGAAATTATCAAATCACATAAAAAAAGCATCCCAACAAACTCTGCAAATGCAAGGATAAGGTAGACAAAACTACCTTCCCAACAGCCAGACATTTTAAAGACGTGAAGCACACTATATTGTCAGGTTTCAGAGTAGCAGCCGTGTTAGTCTGTATCCGCAAAAAGAACAGGAGTACTTGTCAGTAACCTATGATTAGAGCTGTTCAAAACTCAGAATTTCATTTTGGGGGAAAACTGACATTTTGAAATTCATTTTCATTCTGAATTGGAACAAAACCAAATATTTTCAATGTTTTCCACAAAATGAAAATTCTGGGAAAAAAAATCCATTTTGGAAATTTTTTTATTTTCAAAACAATTTTTGAAATGTATGTTTTTTTCAGTTTTTATTACATTATTTCATGATATGTCAGTAGTAGTAGTACACAGAAATACCTTCACATGTCAGTGACATTATTTAGTCAAAATATTCTGTTAACTTATTTTTTAAATCATTCCGGGCAGCTGTTACTTAGTACTGAGTGAAACATCTTATTTTCTCGATCAGTGTCTCCTATTCCATTACAACACAAACAGAAGACACTTTGATCTAGAGAATAAGATGGTCTCAATCAGTAGTAAGTAGCAGTGCCCTTAATGATTTCAAAAATGAATTAATTAATTTTTCTATTATATTATGACATATTAAGTCATGTCATATTATGCACGACTATTGATGGATCATGTAATAATTTAAAATAATAAAAATGCAGAAGAAATTTTGTATTTTTTAAAAATAAAGTTTTATCATAATGAAAAAAAATCTTTAAAATATTTTTCACAGGAAATTTTGTCAACGTACACAATTCCACACAAAATATAAAAATCAGTATTTTCACACCGAAAACTGTTTTTGACAAAAACCTTTCGATCAGCTCTACCAATGATATGTGGAAATGGACACATTTTATAATTAATGAAATCTCTTTTGTTGCCTTCCACTAAAGAGGAAGAAGGTGGTGGTTGTTCTTTTCCCTTTTCACTTGACTGCAATATTATTTTCTAGGAAAAGAATGATATTGCAATTCAGCATGAACTATGGGCTTAATTCTACTCCTACTGAATTCATTGGGGCAAGGTTAATACCACATTATGACATGAGAAACACTATATTCTGCTTAGAGTTATAGGAACACCCGAGAGAAGAATCTGATCTTCCTTTTTACTGGGCATTACTTCTTTATATATATATATATATATAGGAGATCTCTCTTCTCTTGTAGTACTAGTTACGTGGTGTGGGCACCAGTTCCAAGAAAACGGTTTGGGGGTAAAATCTTGGCTCTACTGGAGACAATGGGACTCAGGCTTTTCTGAAAATGTTAACACTAGTGTCAGCATTAAGTATTCATACTTGAGAGAACAAAGCTTTAAACTATTTCCAGGTGTCTTATGCAGATTTTCTATTTTCATACAAATTTTTCAAAGGCAAAAGATGCTGTATGCAATTAAACTGTGGTTCTGGTGTTAAGATTATATCCAGACCCTTGCAGGAGCCAGTATAGAATGGGGATGATGGTGGGAGGGGATGTGGTCTGGCAGGGAGAAGAAATGGGGACAGTTGGGAACTGAATGATGGACAGAGGAGGGAAGCAGCAAAGGGTCAGAGATGGTCAGGGTCAGAGATTGACAGGGTCTGTGTATGACACCAGAAAACAACATGAAATAAAAGCATTATTAAAAGATAAAATGATGTGTGAAGTTCCGCCTTAAGCAAGTTCTGGAGGATATGTGTGTGTGTGTCTGTGTGTGTCTGTCTATATATATATATATATATATATAGCCTGATCCTGAAGTACTTAGACAAAACTCCTGCAGAAGTAAATGTGAGTGTAGCCTAAGTAAGGATTGTGGAACTGGGCCTATTCTGCAGTTTTTTTGTTTTGTTTTGCTTTTTAGACTCGACATGCCATTCTGCACATATTTAATTACACATTTAAACAGTCTCATTCAATTCAGTGGGATGGTGCTTGGGCACTCAATAGCACTGAAGTCAATGGAACTATGGGACCACACACGGATAAAGTTAAGTATATGTATATGGGTTTTCAAGCTCTAGGCCTTAGCTGCTATTAAAAAAAAAAAAAAAAAAGCACTGCTATTGACATTGACCAAGCACTTTTCCTGTCCCCACAGATGAGGGAATATTTCTTGCTTCCCAACCACTATGCTTTGAGAAATGATGCCCCCTTTTAATGTTCTATTTTAATGTTAGGCTTCCTTTCCTTAAAACACCCTATAATGAGAAATGGAAAGCCAGGTAATATAGATATAAGATTGCCATGATACCTCATGGTATACAATTTTGACAACCTTTGAAAAATAGATTTCCCCCCCCCCCAGGGGTTTTGGAAAGCAGATAACATAAATACTGAAGCATTTAAGTACAGTAGGGTGACAATGAAAGACCTTTGCACCATAATTGTAGCTAAAACAATTGAATTGTCAGAATCTAGGCTGGATACTGGTGTTTTCACTCAGGCAGAATTCCCCCCTTAAGTTCATTTGAGTAAAGATAGCAGTTTCAAGCCAAAGCTTTGGATAGAATTCAAACAAAATAATTTGCAGATCCTCATTGGTTCATTCATTCCAGTGTCATTAACCCAGAGCAATAGTTCAACTTTCAGATGCCCTGGAACATGAATATAATTTTAGAAAATACACTACATTAGAATTTCAGAAATGCATAATTCATTTCTCACGTCATGAATTTTTTACTAGGAGCATTTCTGAAACCTGGAGCAGTATAAATGAGTGAAAATGACCTATTTGATTGCATTCTGAGAATAATTTTTTTAATCCTGTTAGCTCTGACTGTAAAAAAAATTAGCATAAATTGAAAGTACCTAGTCCGTATAGGAGGGGGAAAAAATCAGTACATGGTTTGCCTTGGCTTCCACAAGGAAAAGAAAGATGTGCATGGGATTGGCTCACAAATAAAATTTTTTCCACTTCTGAGGTTTTAGCTGCTTCTAGCAGTAAAGGGGTTAATGTAGTGTATAGGAATAGTTTGTGAGCCCCTCTCGTGGCACGCACTATGTTTCAGAAGCCAACAGAAAGCAGCCAAAGAAGTAGCAGGATGTAGGCCTGGTATGATTTCTTATGTAACCCACTGGTGAGGGTGTGTTACTGATCCCCCCTCTCCATGCCAGTCTACAGAGGAATGAGTCTGCTACATGTCTACTTAGTAAGCATGGTTATTTGGGACTCAATTGTGTTCATGTGGGTCTTTATATGTTCTTTCTGTTGTATAAAAAACAAAAGAGCCAAGAGCCTTGTGTGACAAGATTATGTAAAGGAGATGCAAAGAATTATCAAATTTGCACATGATGCCAGACCTACCTTGATTAGCTGTAATGCTAGACAGAATTTTCTATGACCGCTCATTTCCCAAATGCTAGATGGTAAATGATTACATTTCTGTTAGCTGAGAAGCTTCAACTTCCTCGCCACATTCATTAGACCCCTGTAATGTCTATTGTTTGTTTGTTAGTTATATTAAGCAATCATCAGTGTTTTCAAGCAGCCATCATTATTCTCCCAGGATAAAGTTCACCTCTTGTGTATAGAGCCCTCAGAAGACCTATCCACACAGCACTTAATTCCCACTTAAACCTCATTGCACAAGCTCACTGTGTGGGGTATGTTTCTCCAACTGAAAATGTGTTGGTATTTCATTAATCCCCAGCGGGTGTATCTGAGGAATTACACCTGTGCCAATTGCATGAAATTAGTTCCCCCTTCAGAGAGCCAGTGCAGGCTTCTGCACCACATAAATTCCAGTAGCATTCTCCTTAAATGGTGCTGTCATGGTTACAGGACAAACTGCAAGATATGACCCTTTTAGTCCCTCTCAAATGTTCCCCTTAAGTGACAGGTCTGGCTTCCTGCATCTGACTCTGGGTGGAGTCACACAGTCCAACCACTCTTAGACTGAATCTCTGAGCGACAGCCCCTCAGTTTCCCAACTGTGTTTAATGTGATGGGCCTTGCTGTGTTGGGCACCTTTACACTCTGGGCACCTGTGAACAGCGAGGTGGCTACAGTGACTCAAAACCAGCTTCCTAATATATATAATTTCACCCAAAGGTACAAAGCACACAGAAAGAAGGATAAAAACAGTACACACATTTCCCTTTACATAATCCTTAATTTTCCCTTGCAAGTGTCCCTGCATTTCAGCTAGCCCAGTTACTGCCGTCTCCGCGTTGTGAGAAGCAGATGGCCTCTGCTACTGTTTCTGCCTCTTTCTCTTTGGGTACATCTGCATTTGAGCTGGGAGGTGTGATTCCCAGCTTGAGGGGAGATGCTTACTAGCTGTACTCAAACTAGTGTGCTCAAAAGAGCAGTACAACTGGGGTAGCATAGGTGGCAGGTTGGACTAGCTGCTTGAGTACATACCCAGTTGGGTTCCCATGGACTTACTCAGTTTGGCAAGCCCAAGCCCCCGCCTGTGATAGCCCAGCTATGCTGCTATTTTTAGTGTGTGGCTCAAGCAGAGATAACCCGGGTACACCTAGCCTGAAATCACACCTCCCAGCTCAAAATGTAGACATACTCTTTATCTCCTTTTCAGCCTGCCAGCTCCTGCTGACACTCCCTAGGCAATCCTCTGGACATTCAGGACATAGCTACATTGCAATTAAACACCTTTGGCTGGCCCATGTCAGTTGGCTCAGGCTGTGGGACATACATTTGTGGTGTAGATGTTGTTGTTTGTTCTTCGAGTTTGAAGATGACCATGACATCACTGGTTGGTTAGGTTTCTGTGAACACGGCTGATCAGGCCGATTTGAGCTTTGAACTGTCTGTGGCACACTGAACAAGAGATGCCACTATGGATTACTTGATTAACAGCAGACCTACTTCTGCTGTGAAATTTACGCTGCTGGCACTTCTGCTCTGCCTCAGTAGTTTTTCCTCTGCTCATAGACTGTAGCTCCAGTATTGATGAGACGTCGCCAGGTAGAATGATCATGAGCGAGATCTTCCCAAAACTCTGGGTCAATGTTGAAACGCTCAAGGATAACTTGAGGGAGTCTTTGAAACGTTTCTTCTGGCCTCCCTGAAAGTGCTTTCCCTCCCTTAGCTCACCATAAAAGATCTTCTTTGGCAGTAACTTGTCAACAGAATATGAATGCCTGGAATGCCTGCCTGTATGAGAATCCCAGTATCTGGAACTTCGTCTTGCCATCTTATCCTCATCAGTTTCCTCAGACAGACCATGTGAAAGTGATGCAGCTTCGTAACATGACGTCTGTACACCATCAGAGTTGGCAACATGATGGTTTTGTAGACTTTCAGTTTTGTTTGCTGACAAATGGCTCTATGCTCCCATGCCTTTACACATATTCTGCCAAAGGCCACACTTGCTTTGGCAAATCTGGTGTTGGTTTCATCATCAATGTGAACTGCATGTGATAGTGTACTGCTGAGAGAGGTGAACTTGTTCACTGCCTGGAGGGTTTGGCCATTCACTGTGATAGTAGGCTCTACGTAAGGCTTTCCTGGTGTAGGCTGGTACATCACTTCTCTCTTATTGATGTTGATTGCGAGACCAAAATTGTCACAAGCCGAAGAGAAATAATCCATACTTTCCTGCCTGTCAGACTCAGATTTGGCATTCAGGAAACCGCCATCAGCAAACAGAAGATCACAAACAGTCATTTCCTGTACCTTTGTCTTTGCCTGCAGTCTCCTCAGATTGAAAAGCTTGCCATCAGTCTGGTATCTGATGCCAATCCTGGTATCACAGTCATGAAAGGCATTAGTAAACATGGCAGAAAACATCATACTGAAGAGGGTTGGGGCCAACACACAACCCTGCTTGACTCCATTGGTGACTGGGAATGGTTCAGATGACTCACCATCATGCACAACCCAAGCGAGCATGCAATCATGGAACTGCTGAACCATTGCGATGAATTTCTCCGGGGAGATGAATCCTCCAGGGAGATGGGATGAATTCCCCTCACTCAAACCCCACCCTTTTCTATGCCTGGGGTCCTCTACTTGTTTGGTATCTTCCTTTTGATCCTAGGCTTAGCTTTTGGAAGAGTGAACCCTTAGCCTGGCTGGAGCCAGGTAGGGGGGATTTTCCCAATTAACAGCTTCCCCTTTGTTTCCTCAAGGATTCTTATATGTGTTGTTACTTTTTCCTGCTTGGTTCTTTTAACAACCCCTTTTGCACTAACTCCATAGCAAGTAACCCATCATAAATAAATGTGTGTACACACATACACAAGCAGATATGTTCATAAACAATAAAGATATTTCCCAATATGTCACAGGTGCATTGACCTTTTGCTGACCCTCTGCACTGGGGAATATATCCTCCATTCAGAATTTTCTGTTTAAAGTTTTCTAGTGTTGTTATTGACATTTCTAGTCTGCTTTGTAAAGAGAGCTATGTCTAAGCCACAAGCTCAGCTGATGCAACTTGTTTGGAGATGTTTGTAGTTGTGTTTCTGTTCAGACCCATCTTTAATTTTAATGTACTATAAAGGATGGAAAATGCTGTGCTTAAGGGTCCATGGGCCTTCTGCTAGGAAGTCTTTAAACTCCATATTTTTGAAAAATAATGTTTTGCTATTTAATAATAGGAAACTATTTTTTTTATATAGCTTGACATTTCCCTTCAGAAGAAATAAGGCATGCAACTTCTCACCATTCTCTGTCCTTTGCCTAAGATTCCCTGCAAGCAGCTTTTATGAGTTACCCACATCTTTATTGCTGGCCCCAGTCTGTGCTGGATTTTGGAATATAATTCTTTTTTTCATTACTGCACATACTTATTGCTAAAAAAAATATGCCTCTAAACTGATCTCGGGAAACACATACCCCACCAGAACAAACATTGACGCTTAAGCTCTAGGCAAATCTCCAGTTGGAAAATGTGCTGATAACATACTGAACAGAGAGAGAAAACTGGCTCAGACTAAGCAATACTTAAAAGACATGGAAATAAAAGTATTGCACATTATAAAACAGACTATAACTGCACTTTAGTTATACTGCAATTACAGTTTTTGTGTGATAATTACTACTACATTTATATATCCAGAAGGTTAACTGTATACATGAATCATTATTACTCTGTAGTTTCTTAGTTAATATGTTATACTGTAGTTTCCCACTTATTGTTATGCTGTAATTACTCTTTTTAGACAGGTAATACAAACACCTGCAATTGGAAATTACCAGAGTTGCCATTTTAAAATTATACTGTGATTATAGTGTAATTTATAATATAACTACAGTCCTCTGGTTACATTTTATAATACACAGCGAGCAGTTATGGAGCCCAATCCTGGAATCCTGCACAGCACAACTTTCATTAACTTTAAGTTGAGCAGTATTGGACTCACAATGGACCCAATTATTTCAGTTGGGAAAACTCGTGGAACACATTTGGAAAGTCCATTACCTATCAGGGTAATTTTGTGATTTATCCATCTTGACTGTTTAGGAAAACATCAGGATTGGTTAAATCTTCCAACATTCTATTCCTTAGTGCTGTTCTGGTTCTGCAATTTTGTATATCAATGTTTTCACCATCAAATTGCTGTGGTTTAACCTCATACTCAGAATAATTCTCCTTAGTGAACCAAACAAATTGCACAAAGGAACTATAAAAAGCATTCAAGATGTCCAGTACTTACAGTATTTTGCTGCCATTGTTTGGTGCGGCATTGTATGCCACATTAGTCATCACTGCAGTTCCAAGTTTCCTAAGCCATGAATGAAGAGACCTAACTTCTGTTCAGTGCTTTTTCTGAGTAGGCTTTTTCATCTCCTCCTTCTCTGGCATTAACTTCAGTTGACATTGTGTCTTCCCCACTCTTTTCAAATTACATTTTTTGTTTCCCTTTAAGAGGGAGTTTTCATTGTTGTGTGTACCCAGGAACAAAACTATTATGGACTCGAAGACTATTGAAAATGAAAATGCATTCACATGGAGTTCATCAACATGAGACACAACTAAGTGGAGAGAATGGAGTCACTGCAGAAAACATTTAGCCAATAGTTTTATTGCTTTATTCCTTGCCTGCAAGCCAGTAACTTTTCTGCCATGCTGTAAGCATTGTCAAAGCTCTTGTTCCTACAATCAGCAGCCTCAGTGACAAACTCCTTAAGATGGGGAAAAAGTGACCATTTCAGCTAAACGATACTCATCATGTTCATATGTAGGGGAAAACTTCAACAAATGCTGGAGAGGTTCACCTAACTGTTTTACCTATCTGCTGATGATATCTGAGAGCTGCTTTACTTTGGTGATGTCAGGCACTGAATCAACTATTGGGATAAAATTCACCCCCATGCAGAAATACTGTACAAGGCCTATGCATCGTATAAGTAAAACTTAAGTCCTGTTTGAGGCTTAAGTTGTTACTCCTGGGGGAATTCTGTGCCAAAAATTAAAAATTCTGCACATGATATTTTAAAATTTTGCATATTTATTTTGTCAAAATAACACAATATAATCACACCAATTTCAATTATTTTTGGACATTTATTTCAAAATACCTGTCAGCAAGTATGTCTGTAACAATATAGACAACAAAAAAGATTCAGGATATGGTTTTTGACAAATAAATTCCTTACTAGGCATATTAATACAGAACTCTGAGTAATAATTCATTTGAACTACAATACAGAACCATATTTCCCATACCCCTCAGAAGCAGTGCAAAGGCTTGGGGAAGTCAGGGGTAATGGAGGAGCTGAGGGAGAGGGAAGTAAATTGTTGGGAAGGAGCCTGGGTGTGAACTTGGAGGGTTGTTGGGTATGGGTGGGAAAAGTATGGAGCAAGTTATTTTGGGGTGTGTAGCGGGATTGTTAGGGAGCTTCCCCCATGCAGACCCTGGCTGACCCCTAGCCTCTCCCATTCAGTCAGGCACATCTGCCCCTGTCCCCATGTGTTCCTGCACCCCCATGTGTCCTGGCACCGCCTATCCACATGTATCCCTCCACCCCCACTCAGATACCCACTCTTCCCATCCCCATGTGTCTCTGTGTCCACACCCAGCCACTCTCCTGTCCCTATGTGTCCCTGTACCCTGTCCCCATGTGTCTCTGTGCCCCCACCCAGCCACTCCCCTGTCCCTATGTAGCTCTGCACCCCCTTCCCCATCACCATGTGGCCTTGCACCTCCCTCCCCTCTGTGGCCCTGTGCCTCCACTACCATTCAGCCCCTGCCCCAGTCTAACCTCCCCCACTAGCCTTTATGAGCTCCTGTCTGTCCCCCCATAGCCTCTGACCTGGCCTGACAGGCGCTGTGAAGAAGGCAGGCTCTTTCTCTTCCCTCGTGGCTGGGAGCGGCTGCTGTGTTCCATCGCCACAGTGCCCTCTGTTGGGCAAAAGGTGGAACTGCAGCAACATTTTGGCAGAAGCTTTTTTCTGCACAAAAAAAAATACAAATATGCGTGGCTCATTAATTATGCCCACATGCAGTAGAGCAGAATTCCCCCAGGGGTAAACAGGTGTGCATAAGTCTTGTGCTAGCTCTTGAGGCAAGAGCAAATTGTGCCTTAGTGCACATCATTTAGCATACTTTATTTCAATAGTCATTTCTCTTCATTTAAGAATTTTCTCAGACATAAGTCAGATGAATTCATCAAAGGTGGCACATGACCAGTAACCTGTATTTTCATTGCTAGGATTTCCGCACTTGTATAGAAGTTTAGCAAAGAGTAGATCAAAGTGGGCTGTTAAGAAGCAACAAATGAACAGTTTAAAATGAGCAAAAAGAAGTATTTCTTCACACAATGCACAGTCAACCTGTGGTACTCTTTCTCAGAGGATGTTGTGAAGGCAAAACTATAACAGAGTTCAAAAAAAGAACTAGATAAGTTCATGGAGGATAGGTCCATCAATGGCTATTCATCAGGATGGGCAGGGATGGTGTCCCTAGCCTTTGTTTGCCGGCAGCTGGGAATGGGCGACAGGGGATGGATCACTTGATGATTACTGGTTCTGTTCATTCCCCCTGAAGCACCTGGCATTGGCCACTGTTGGAAGACAGGATGCTGGGTTAGATGGACCTTTGGTCTGACCCAGTATGGCTGTTCTTATGTTCTTAACAGTGCACATTCTTCTTGGATATTTATAATTTTTAAAAAGTGTTTATTCTGCATTTATGGCTTTTTATAAGAAAAGCTTACACTAGTATTTCATGACTGGTAGGTTGGTTTGAAGTACTAGATATTTGCCTTGCTCATGCTAACTTCTTAAAAATGAATAGTATGTGTGTATGTGTGTGTGTGTGTGTGTATAGTTCTATGACTAAAGAGAACTATGTAGCACTTTAAAAATGTGGGTGAGAAAAATCATCCTATTCAGATGGGGAAACTGAGGCAGAAAGTTAAATTTATTTACTCAAGATCATTCAATAAATCAGTGACAGAACTGGGAGTACATCACAAGCCTCTTGACTCATAGTCCCTTGTCCTATGCACTGGAACATGCTACCCCTCTTCTTAAAACCAAGATACCTGTAAACAGCCATCTACTAGGCAGAATGGTGTAGTGGAAACAGCATGGGACTATGATGTAGGATACTTGGACTCTATTCCTGGCTCTGCCAGTGGACTGCTGGGTGACCATGGCCTAGGTGTCAAAACATTGGACTGTGTTGTGACTGAAGCAGTCAAGCGGGAAAGGGATAATTACTAAAGGACAAAGCTTTTTACGCACAGATGTCATGGCAATCGTCAAAACTCGGGGGAAAATCTATAAATACTGGCATTTTGATATTTTAATCAATTTCTATATTTCTTTGGTAGTTCTTTAGGACAAGGAGAGCTTGAGACAGGTAAAAGAAACTGGTGCAAGCAGTAAATTAAACTGAAACACTTAAATACACATCTTTCACCTTGCATAAAATAGTAATATCCTTTTACTTGTAGAATAGGATGACTTGTAGAACCTGTCTGCTTCATCTCTGGTATCTCCGATTTCAGTCACCCTAAATTCAACTGCCAAGCAGAACAGTTTTCTGTATGGTACAGTAAAATCCTGCAAGCTGATACTATAGGCTTTACTTGCTCTGAGTTATGGATAACAGCCTCATGAACTCTAATCTCTGAAGAGCCCAGTTTCTAACATAACAGCATTACTAATCCCCCACCTGCTTGGTGACTGCCTTTTTGAACCTAAGTTTAAAACCACTATTTACTTTAGATTTAGAGAGTGACATTAAAAGATGGGATCTATGGAGAGCATCGTGTTTGCATTTGAAGGTAGTGATAGGTCTGTCGGGCTGTTCCCCAATGTAACCCAGGAGCCTACAGCGTACGTTCAGCAAAGAGAGACAAGTCCGAGTCCTCTAGTACACAAAGGGCTTGAATTTAACAATGGGAGCTGCTCCTTTCTAACCACTCCTTATTTTTTTTAAGGCTAGGAACAAATCTTGAACACAGTGGGAGTAGCAACTGCTCAGTAAGTTTCACCCTACTGTTTTATTCTGGGTAAATTCTCCAGTTCCCCTTTCCCCTCCACAGAAGTCCTGCGGAGTGGTGACTTGCCTTCTGATGGGCAGAGCTGAATATAGAACCCTATGGAACCAAGCAGTGCCATTCCTACAGTACACATGGATAATATGTGTTACTAGGGGCCTGCGGCTCCTTCATCTATTGAAGTCGAGAAGAGTTTTGCCATTGATTGCAGTGGGAGCAGGACTGACCTATCGAGAGTGTGGTGTAGTGTTCTGTAACACCGGGGCTTCAGCTTGGTGCTTCCACAGAGCTCTGCATTAAGCTTGGAGCCTGAATTGTGTGAGGTAATTTAAGAGTTAAGTAATAATATGCCAGGCTACTAAGGAACAGTTTTACATTCACACTGTCTGTCACATGTTCTAATTACTGAAGCACTTCAGTTATTTTGGAATGTTTGACTAATTAAGAGTTATATGGAAAGAAACTTTCTTTAATAGCTGAGAAAAATAAGAGGAGGCAACAACATGTATCCAGTGAGGCTTTAAACAAATCACAGCAGACAAATACAGATTTCAGTTTGAAATGGTTTTTCACTGGTTTGATTTAGCACCTTTGTCAAGTGGTTGATAGTGTCTTCTCCCCACCTTATGAATTGTTTATGAATTGTTCAGCATGCTTTTGCTGCCATGTGATTCAGCTGCTGACCAGAGTTGTCATCATTTAACACTACTGCTGCTTGGCTGAGACACTGTTTGCAGAATCAGTGAGTCAATGTTGCATTGGTTTACAATTTGGAAGATGATCTTTACTACCAGAAAGGCTAGACCATTAATTATTTCTATATGAAAGTTTAAATTCTGTAGAAAATGATGGTTTATGACCCCTATTCACCAGAGAGAGCTCCCCACTCACCTGTGGGTCTCCAGTTTGAATCTAATGGATCTTGGGTGGTCCCTATTCAAGATCAGTTTGGTGGGCCTCAGTTTCAGCTCCCATGTCACAAACTTGTGACCACGCTTTGCACTAACTGGCAGACTTGGCAAAGAGGCCAAAGACTGCATTGGCCATAGAGACTGAACTACTCCAATTACGCTCAGAAGTCTCCCTGTCCCAAACCAATGTTGAGGCATTCTGTCATGGCACAGTGAGTGTGTTTGAAAGATTGCCATGATGATAAACAGATGACTTCATTCACCAGGTCTATCGGGAAAATTCCTTTCACCAACACTAAATCCATGCAGATTGTAAGGATGAAATTTATGGTTGTATGCAAAGTATTTTCAAATATGTAACTGAGCTCATTAAATAATGTGCATTAAATGGCACACATGCAGCTGCCTAGAATGTGGCAGCTCTCAAAATAGTGTTGTTCTGTTGTGCAAGGGAGGCCATAGGCCTATGGAGGTATGCAAGGTGTGAGCAGTGCAAACCCCTCTCTGAGGGGCTGAGAGTAGTTCTTTTCTCTAGTCCCATTGGCATTGCTGTGCTTTGGATCAGGCCATATTTAAAAATCTAGCTATGACCTTAAGAACCCCTCATTTCCCACTGTCAGAGGGTCCACTATATTGTAACTCATATCAGGCCTGGCCCACTCACTGCCCCCAAAGGTATCTTATGAGGTATCATATGTAAACTGGTGACACACTGATTAGGAATATCATTGTGTGATGTAGGTACAGGTTGAGTATAAAGAGTTTTGTATGTCTACTGGAAACATATTCTTAAAATATGTTTTGGAGGCAGTACATAAATGAAGCTTGCCCTACACAAAGGGATGTGGGTTTATCTGTCTGACTGCATTGATTACAAGCAGAGGACAATGGAAGTGCATTTACATATAAGGTAAACAAAGCAATTAAGCTAACTAGCAACAGAGGAAACAGCTTAGTGAGCATATCGGGGGACAGAATCTGTACTCCAGGAAGTATTCCTAGCTCTGAGTCAAAGACAATGGACTCTGGGAAATATAAGGGGGCAAAAAGACATCCTAATTATCCATTACTTAAGGGACAGTATCTTCTAAGGGTATGTCTACACTACGAGGGTAGTTCGATTTCACTTAAATCGAATATGTGGAATCAATATTACAAAGTCGAACGTGTGTGTCCACACTAAGGACAGTAATTCGACTGTGTGAGTCCACACTAACGGGGCAAGCGTCGACATTGGAAGCGGTGCACTGTGGGCAGCTATCCCACAGTTCCCGCAGTCCCCGCTGCCCATTGGAATTCTGGGTCGAGCCGCCAATGCCTTCTGGGTAAAAAAATGTGTCGAGGGTGCTTTTGGGTAACTGTTGTCATCCGTCCGTCATTACCGCCCTCCCTCCCTCCCTGAAAGCGCCGGCGGGAAATCAGTTCGCGCACTTTTCGGATCAGTGACAGCGCGGATGCCACAGCACTGCGAGCATGGATCCCGCTGTGACCATCGCTGCAGTTGTGGCCGTTCTCAACGCCTCGCAGCTTATCATACACCTTTCCCTGAGGCAGATGCAGAGAAATCAGGAGAGGAGGCTACGGCACCGCCGTGAGGGCCTGAAGTCAGAGAGTAGCACAGAGCTGTCTGAAACCACGAGACCCAGCGCCCAGGACATCACGGTGGCAATGGGTCATGTTGATGCTGTGGAACGGCGATTCTGGGCCCGGGAAACAAGCACGGACTGGTGGGACCGCATAGTGCTACAGGTCTGGGATGAATCCCAGTGGCTGCGAAACTTTCGCATGCGGAAGGGGACTTTCCTTGAACTTTGTGACTTGCTGTCCCCTGCCCTGAAGCGCAATGACACCCGGATGCGAGCAGCCCTGACTGTCCAGAAGCGAGTGGCCATAGCCCTCTGGAAGCTTGCAACGCCGGACAGCTACCGGTCAGTCGCGAACCACTTTGGTGTGGGCAAATCTACCGTGGGGGTTGTTGTGATGCAAGTAGCCAACGCAATCGTTGAGCTACTGCTCTCAAAGGTAGTGACCCTGGGAAACGTGGAGGTCATCATACATGGCTTCGCCGCGATGGGATTCCCAAACTGCGGTGGGGCTATAGATGGGACTCACATCCCTATCCTGGGACCGGACCACCAGGCCAGCCAGTACATCAACCGAAAGGGCTACTTTTCAATGGTGCTGCAAGCACTGGTGGACCATAGGGGACGTTTTACCAACATCAACGTCGGATGGCCGGGCAAGGTTCATGACGCTCGCGTGTTCAGGAACTCTGGTCTGTTTAGACGGCTGCAGGAAGGTATTTACTTCCCGGACCACAGAATAACTCTTGGGGATGTGGAGATGCCTATAGTCATCCTCGGGGACCCAGCCTACCCGCTAATGCCCTGGCTCATGAAGCCCTATACTGGCGCCCTGGACACTGAAAAAGAACTGTTCAACTACCGGCTGAGCAAGTGCAGAATGGTGGTGGAGTGTGCTTTTGGCCGTCTCAAGGGGAGATGGAGAAGCTTACTGACTCGCTGTGATCTCAGCGAAACCAATATCCCCATTGTTATTGCAGCTTGCTGTGTGCTCCACAATCTCTGTGAGAGCAAGGGGGAGACCTTTATGGCGGGGTGGGAGGTTGAGGCAAATAGCCTGGCTTCTGATTACGCCCAGCCAGACAGCCGGGCGATTAGAAGAGCCCAGCGGGACGCGCTGTGCATCCAGGAGGCTTTGAAAGCTAGGTTCCTCAGTGAGCAGGGTAACCTGTGACTATTAACTTTGTTTAAAGAGAAGCTGAACCTGCCCCCGTTTCTTTACCCAGTTTATGTTGACTATCCTCTCCAGCTACATACCCCCTTCACCCCCTTCCCAAAAAATAAAATCTGTTCTGTTTTGTTAATGAACACCGTTGTCTTTTTTACTGTTTTCGCGGGAATGTTTTAAACCGGGGACGCAGACTGTGGCGGGGGGCGGGTTTAGTGTTCTGATGCAAATGATGCTTCTAAACTCCCGGAATGACAGGCTCCGCACTGGTGGACTGTTGTTTCAACGGAGCCTGCCAGCACTCCTGGGCAGGACTGCGTGTATGTGTCGGATATGTGACTTTCTGGCAGGGGGAGGAGGGTTACAGATCCCCTGCTGCGTGGCTCTGTGATACAGGATAAGGACCGCTGCATAAGATCTGTAACTGCCCTCCCCCGCCACAAAGTCACAGAGCTACCCCCGCCCACAGAACATGAAAACCACCTCCCAGACTGACCAGGGCAACTAGTGACTGCACTGTGTATGTGTCCTGATGCTGGACCTGCCCCCGCCTCTGTACCCTGCTAAAGGTGACTGTCCTGTCCAATTACCAAGCCCCTTCCCCCCCTTCAGACAGTCTCTCCTCCAAAAGAAAATCATGGAAACAGTAATTAACAGAAACGAATATTTTATTATGAACCACACATGAAACGAGGGGTGGTGAAACTTGGACGGGGGCTTGTGTGAGGTGGGTAGGAAAGGACTTTTCAAATTTTGGGGAATGAGAGCCCAACAGTGCTAGAGCAGTCTGCACTGGTTGACTGAAAGTTTTAACGGCCCTTGCCGCCCCTCCTTCTTTGGACTTTGGGTGAGGGGGGTGTGGGACTTGGTGGCGGGGGAGGGCGGTTAGAGATAGACCGCAGCGGGGCTCTGTCCTCCTGCCTCCGGTCTTGCAGAACATCAACAAGGCGCCGGAGCGTGTCCGTTTGCTCCCTCATTAGTCCAAGCAGCGTTTGAGTCGCCTGCTGGTCTTCCTGACGCCACCTCTCCTCCCGTTCCATGATTGCTCGGTGCATTTCGGACAAGTTCTCCCTCCACTGTGTCTGCTGGGCTGCCTGGGCTCGGGAGCAGGACATTAGTTCTGAGAACATGTCCTCACGCGTCTTCTTCTTCCTCCGCCTAATCTGCGCTAGCCTCTGTGAGTGTGATGCCAGGCTGGGTTGGGAGACAGTCGCAGATGTGTCTGTGGGAATGGGAAAAAGGGAGTGAATTCCTGAGACAGATAAATGAAGTTGTGAACAAAGAACATAGTCTTTCTCTGTGAACAAGACCATGCACTGCACCTCTCACATGCGCACTCAGGACAAGGTCGAATTTTCGGACCTCGCCTTCAGTGCCTGGGGTCTTGCAGTGGCGATCTGAGAAGTGGGGCAGGACACCTCAACTTGTGTAGCAGGCAAACATGGTAAGCCGTAGACTTGTGGCTGCTGAAAACTTTAATAGTAGCACTGGCCTCCTTTCACATTGAAAGCAAAGCCAGTCTCTGCTGCCAGCAATCCGGCAAGCAGGAACTCTGCCCCTGTCCCACCCCCTCGCGGCTCTCCCAGGGAAAGATCCCTGTATGCTGCCCCTCTCCCGCCTCCACCGCGTCGCTGTAAAGCAGTCCCAATACTAACATTCCCCTCCCTAATTCAAAGCAGGGCATCATGAGCGACATCACCCTGATGAGGATCTCGGACAGCGAGAAGGAATGCATGCTTAGGGAAAGCATGCAAAAACCAGGGCCGTATGCCGCCATGCTTTGCCGTGCAATGATCCCTGAGTATTTGATTATCTCCTGGCGAGGAAACGTCTCGTACCATGGAGGACCCAATAAAATCGCTCTCCCCAGGAACCTGATGACCAGACTTGAACATTACCTGCAGGAGACCTATGTTGAGATCTCCCATGAGGATTTCGTCTCTATCCCCGGACATATAGACTGGATTTTGGTGTAGCTGCACTGGCAGGGACTAAAGAGTGGAGCGTCTTGGGCAGCAGAATCATGAGAAACCGGACATTGTTAGATTTTTTTTAAATAGTTGGGACTAAAAATTTTATCGCCTAAGGCAAAGAAATCATGAGAAACCCTTTGTTAATATTATAAATATTTCAGTTCTGTTAAAAATAAAAGTTTAGATGTTTAAATCACTTCAGGAAAAACCCATTGTTAATATTTTAAATATTCCAGTTCTGTTAAAAATAAAAGTTTAGATGTTTAAAGCACTTACTGCTTGATCCTTCCCCTGATTCTGTGTCCGGGGTAACGGCTGGGGACGGTTGGTAGGGGATCTCGGTAAGGGTGATGAAGAGCTCTTGGCTGTCGGGGAAATCAGCGGTGCAAGCGCTGTCGACTGCCTCGTCCTCCTCATCTCCTTCTTCATCTTCCCCGTCCGCTAACATGTCCGACGAGGAACCGGCCGCGGACAATATCCCATCCTCAGAGTCCATGGTCATGGGTGGGGTAGTGGTGGCGGCTGCACCTAGGATGGAATGCAGTGCCTGGTAGAAACGGGATGTGTGTGGCTGGGATCCGGAGCGTCCGTTTGCCTCTTTGGTTTTTTGGTAGCCTTGTCTCAGCTCCTTGATTTTCACGCGGCACTGCGTTGCATCCCGGCTGTATCCTCTCTCTGCCATGGCTTTCGAGATCTTCTCGTAGATCTTTGCATTCCTTCTTTTGGAGCGCAGCTCTGAAAGCACGGACTCATCGCCCCACACAGCGATGAGATCCAAGACTTCACGATCATAGATTCATAGATTCATAGATTCTAGGACTGGAAGGGACCTCGAGAGGTCATCGAGTCCAGTCCCCTGCCCGCATGGCAGGACCAAATACTGTCTAGACCATCCCTGATAGACATTTATCTAACCTACTCTTAAATATCTCCAGAGATGGAGATTCCACAACCTCCCTAGGCAATTTATTCCAGTGTTTAACCACCCTGACAGTTAGGAACTTTTTCCTAATGTCCAACCTAGACCTCCCTTGCTGCAGTTTAAGCCCATTGCTTCTTGTTCTATCCTCAGAGGCTAAGGTGAACAAGTTTTCTCCCTCCTCCTTATGACACCCTTTTAGATACCTGAAAACTGCTATCATGTCCCCTCTCAGTCTTCTCTTTTCCAAACTAAACAAACCCAATTCTTTCAGCCTTGCTTCATAGGTCATGTTCTCAAGACCTTTAATCATTCTTGTTGCTCTTCTCTGGACCCTTTCTAATTTCTCCACATCTTTCTTGAAATGCGGTGCCCAGAACTGGACACAATACTCCAGCTGAGGCCTAACCAGAGCAGAGTAGAGCGGAAGAATGACTTCTCGTGTCTTGCTCACAACACACCTGTTAATACATCCCAGAATCACGTTTGCTTTTTTTGCAACAGCATCACACTGTTGACTCATATTTAGCTTGTGGTCCACTCAGTCCATGCTGGGGCCCTCTTTCTAGTCTGCGATTGCATGGCCATCTCTGCTGGAGAGCTCTGCATCGTTGCCAGTGCTGCTGAGCTCGCCACGATGTCCAAACAGGAAATGAGATTCAAACTGCCCAGACAGGAAAGGGAATTCAAATTTTCCCGGGGCTTTTCCTGTGTGGCTGGTCAGAGCATCCGAGCTCTGACCTCTGTCCAGAGCGTCAACAGAGTGGTGCACTGTGGGATAGCTCCCGGAGCTATTAGCGTCGATTTCCATCCACACCTAGCCTAATTCGATATGGCCATTTCGAATTTAGCGCTACTCCTCTCGTTGGGGAGGAGTACAGAAGTCGAATTTAAGAGAGCTCTATGTCGAACTAAATAGCTTCGTGGTGTGGACGGGTGCAGGGTTAATTCGATGTAACGGCGCCAAATTCGACATAAAAGCCTAGTGTAGACCAGGCCTGAGACTGTGAATATTGAATCCTCTGGCCTGGAGGGCTGGAGATGCTGGTAACTTGATCTGAGAGAGAAAACTGCGTAGGCAAAGATTGTAAATTGCTTAAAATTAAGTTTTAGTCACTAGGAAGCGTGTTTTTGTTTGGTTTTGTGTACAACCGTACCTGTCTCGCTATCTCTTGCTTGGTATCACTTAAATCTCTGTTCTTTGTTAATAAACTTATTTTTCGTGTTACAGTAGACCAGCTCAGTGCTGTCCTGTAGTAAAGATTAGTCCTCGGCTAACCTAACAGCACACTCTCTTTGAAGGCAGCAAAATTATTTTTTGTAAGGGGCCAATGAGAGGGACTGGACAATGCAGAGAGACATCCCTGGGGAACTAGGCAACTGGGGTTCATTGATTGTTACTAGGAAGGCAAGGATAAAACTGGCAGAGTCTTGAGGAGTTTGCTGGTGACATGGACAGCCTGGTGTGGCAGGGAACTGACACACAGTTTAAACTCTCCTTTGCTGAGGCAGAGGGGTAACACAGTGGCTTATGGTTCAGGGTGTCCCGAGGAAAGCTTGGCACCAGCACAGAAGTTATTACAGCATGAATAATTTTAATAAGAAAGGAGCTGAAATGTTGTTATGCTCCTAACATTTCCTTTTCTAGTCCTTGAAAAACTGGTGTTCATTTCTTTGCTTCACTTTGCTTCTTTCTTTGGCTTCACTGGCATAGGTTTCTTGGCCAGGCTACCTAAGCAGCAATTCTGACTTGACTGAGAACCTTTTCTACTTCTACTATAATTCCTCTCCCAAATAACTTTAGAAAAACAAGTTGGAATCATTTATAACTGCTTAAGAAAATGATCAAAACATTATAATACTTTTCATTATTTTTCTTTGTCTTCTTCTGTTCCTTCCAATTGTTTGCTACATCCACTTGTTGCATTTTGTCTTAATTAGACTCTTAATACCTTTGGGGAGCAGACCCTCTTTTATTCTGTGTTTTGCACAGTACCTAGCACAATAGATCCACCATTCTGATTGGGGCCTTTGCATGCAATTATAATACAGATAAGAGAAACCATTTATAATTTTTTATTTCTGCCGTATGGCTATTTAGTTCTAACAGGTAGAGATATATGCCGCCTCCACATACACAGTATAATAATGTCCCTAGAAACAGTTATTGGATACAGTATCAAGCAATATCATTTAAGACAGTGCATCATGCTTCAGGCCATAAGCCAATCTCTATCTAATTGGAGTTAAGAAGAAACATTCCTTGTGGGAAAATTATTCTACAACTGTCTTCTGCAGGCTTTCTTGCACTTTCCTCAGAGGCAGCTGGTACTGGCCTCTTTTAGAGACAGGATACTGGACTAAATGGACCTCTAGTTTGATCCAGCATGGCAATCTCTGTGTTCCTATGTTTACTTTAAGGGATCCCTTCCTGCAAAAAAACTGTCCTGAAATTTTTTTTACAGTTTTAACTTTTCATCTTGGTTCAGGATGAATTTTTTTCAGCAACATGATTTTTTTTTTCTGAATAGCTCTAATAGAAATGCTAAATAAATGGACTTACGTTGTTGTAAAACTGCAATTAAATGACAATCAAGTACAGCATACTTGCATATTGGACCCTCTGCATGTTAGAACCTATCAAAGACTAGCTTGACTATATTAATTGAGTAATTGATTTGCTCTAGAAAAAGTCATTGATCAACATATCTTCCATTTTTAGTTGAGGATGAAGCTGATAAGCAATCACGCAGTACCTGATAGTTTGCTGTGTTATTTATTACATCACCTCCAAAATAGTCTGACCATAAAATATCAGAATATATATCACAATATGCCTTCAAGTTTATCGTAGATCTCCCAATCATCTTTCTCCAGGAAACTATTTCTATCCAGGCAGAAAGAGGCCTAATATGTGCTATGCCAATCTGAATGGTTTTAAGCTTGACTTGTTTTAAGGTGTTTTGAAAAAAAATTGGAAAAATGCAAATGAGATTGCGATTTTGACATTCAAATAACATGTGAATGAAAGGTAGAAGCATGTTTGTTTTTATTTCCCTTGCTCCCACTCTCTCTCTCTCTGTCTCTCTCTGTCTCTCTCTCTCTCTCTGCACTATGAAGAATGGGACCAATCCTACAATAAAACAACAGGAGAACATCTGGAAGGGAAAAGTCAATCATACAGGACATCCTCCCAAGGACACCTGTCTTCATGCCCTTAACTAAATATACAGGTTATTTGTTCAAGGGGGATTGGAGGCTGGGGATCTGCTTCTCTAAATTGTGTGCTTCCCACTGATCTCCTTGCAAGAGAACATGATCTAATGACGATCAGTACAGAAACAAAACTACTTCTGAATGCCTAATGACCCCCCATGGGAGATCGAGAGGGAGCTGCACTGAGTGAGAGCCAATCGTAGTACAGCAGAATGCAATATCCATAAACTGATTGTAGGACAATATTCCTGCCTTGTTAGAGAACAAAACTAACCTGTTGGAATTGTCTTTGCTCAGCTGTTTGTTCCATGCTCAAGGTCTGGAATCTAGTTTAATATTAAACCGCATCTTATAGGAGAAGATGACCTCACCCAGAATCCAACCCATTAGCTAACATGTGCCAGGTCTTTTTTAAAGACATTTTCATGGAACTTTAAGTGAATTCTCCAAGAATAATTTGGGATCCTTATCCTGCCAAAATTAACTTGGTTCAAGTTTATTCTGAGTGCTTTGATAGTTGATTCTTCTGAGCAAATGTTGGCTGCCTTGATTTTTCTTTATGAAAGGAAAATAGATTACTTTCAACTGGCTTTTCAGGAGCATATGAATGCACAAAGTATATTGCCACACATATCCAAGGCTTTAAAGATGAAAGAGTTATTGTTTTTCCCTTGAGATTTGTCACTTTGACCCTACAATAAAAATTAAAGGATAGATTTATCATTTTGAAAAAAGCTATCTCAGCCTTATGACAATAGCTGTGAACTGACTTATTTCCTTTCTTTTTTTTCAACACTACAGAGCATTAACAAAGTATGGCAATAATCTGTTTCTTGAAGCAAAATTTTTCCAGTTTTTCTGCATGTTTTTTACTATATTTCTCTTATCCCAGTCACCTTTAACTCAGCATATGGGGAAATATCTCTCACCCCCAGGAATCAGCAGTGATCACCCATTGGGTTAGATCTCACTGATAATTGGGTAGCTTTAGCTCATCATAAAGAACACTAAGGTAATAGCCTCTATAGAAACTTAATAAAATGCTCACCAAAGCTTTATATAGTATCTTGCTGCTGAATCACTATGCCAACCAGAAATTACCTTTGTTAAATATGCGAGCAAGTTTCCATAAGCAAGGACCCAACTTTAACATTTTCATGATAATCAAGGAGTGAAAGCAAATTAATGTAACAATGAAAAGTGATCTTGGTGAAATTTGTTCCCCTCTGTTCTGGTACACATCATCTGAGACTGCTATAACATGAAATATACGGTAGAATGCAGGTAAAACACAGAGCAACAAACATACAATTCTCCCTCAAGGAGTTCAGTCACAAATTTAATTAACACATTATTTTTTTAATGAGCATTATCAGCACGGAAGCATGTCCTCTGGAATGGTGGCTGAACATGAAGGGGCATACAAATGTTTAGCACATCTGGCACATAAATACCTTGCAACGCTGGCTGCAAAAGTTCCATGAAAACACCTGTTCTCACTTCCAGGTGAAATTGTAAATAAGAAGCCAGCAGCATTATCTCCCATAAATGTAAACACATTTGTTTGTCTTAGCGATTGGCTGAACAAGAAGTAGGACTGCATGGACCTGTGGGCTCTAAAGTTTCACATCGTTTTGTTTTTGAGTGCAGTTAAGTAACAAAAAAAATCTACATTCGTAAATTGCACTTTCACGATAAAGAGATTGCACTACATTACTTGTATGAGGTGAATTGAAAAATACTATTTATTTTGTTTATCATTTTCACAGTGCAAATATTTGTAGTCAAAAATAATAATATAAAGTAAGGCCAGCACACTTTGTATTTTGTGTTGTAATAGAAATCAATATATTTGAAAATGTAGAAAAACATGCAAAAATATTTAATGAATTTCAATTGGTATTAGTATTCAGTTATTGTTTAACAGTGTGATTAAAACCGCAATTAATCATGATTAATTTCTTAATTATGATTAATTTTTGGAGTTAATTGTGAGTTAACTGCAATTCATTGACAGCCCTATTCTTAACCTTTGAGACAATTTGAAAACAGCCCAAATTAACCAGGTTATTCACCCAAACTATTAACACTAGCAATTTTATTCAGATTCCATTTTTAATATTAGATCACCCACAAACCCTGTTATATTTATTAATTGTTACCCTTTCCTGAAGGAAAAACTTAGATTCTCCTGAGTCCTTGTGTAGCCCACACACCTCCTGGATGTGGTGCTCTGTCCCCGCTAGCGGCACTGAGACCATTTAGAGATTAATGAGCCTGCTACAGCATTAGCTAATAGCCATGTGACTCATGCACTAAGCTTTAGAGCTCCCAGGTTCAATTCTGCCTGCTGATGACCAGGGTCTATTGGTGTTACACTGGCAGGGCTATTTTAACTTTTCTTTTCTGTTAAGCTAACAGTTAGGACTTCTGATGTACTTTCCTTAGAGACAGAATATATTTTGTCTTCTAGTGTCTGAAATTGACTTGACCAAGTATCTTTCATTTTCCCTAATGCTCTGCCTGGTGTCCTAAATGACTGAAAATTGGCAGGAGAAAAGGGTAGCTGCCTTCAGAATGATATCATAATTGTGTCACCAGAGGAAAGAGATGCTTTAAAAACAGTTCTCTTCTAGTTTTATAATGAAGATGCTCTGAGAAGTTTTAGCAAACTTTACTCCCTCCCTGCAAAAATGCCTGCTAAAAATTAGTGATCTCAAAGTTTTTAAAAGTTTATTAATACTGGTCATGAGCTGCCCAGCCGAAGTATTACTTATGGAATTATGCTTAATTGGGTCAGGTACTAGGTTTGACATTGGAAAGAAAACTTCTCCTGATTATTCCTTCGGTGGAGCTGGTACAGTTCCTATTAACATTATTG
Source organism: Terrapene triunguis (assembly GCF_002925995.2). Taxonomy (NCBI): domain Eukaryota; kingdom Metazoa; phylum Chordata; order Testudines; family Emydidae; genus Terrapene; species Terrapene triunguis. The sequence goes on along the minus strand of NW_020664409.1, from coordinate 47,046,975 downwards.
GGAGTTGCACATGCAACTGACAGAAAAACCAGGTCCTTGAGTGGTAGCAAATCCTGCAGTCCTTTCCGTTTAGCAGATGCCACCAGCAGAAGGTTGATTTTCTTTTTTAGTGGTTCAGGTTCTGTAGTTTCCACATCGTAGTGTTGCTCTTTTAAGACTTCTGACAGCATGTTCCACACCTCGTCCCTTTCAGTATTGAAAGGGAGGGACCAATAGAAAGAGCCAGAGGGAATATGAGGGAGAGACAAACTATTAAATATTTGCCTTTTTTTAAATTGGAGGGTTAGATTCATTCTTTGATCCTAAAAATGATACAGAAAAAGCAATCAAATTAATATTTATGTCCTGTTGTGATTACTGGACCTAAAAATTTACCCCACCTGTAAGCTCAAATGTAAAAAGTATGTGCACGTTCATAAAATGTCACAATAACCTACAATTTTTGCCTGCTTGAAAATTAACCATGGAAAATAGGTCAAGTTGTTTTCAATAAATGAATATTATGAGCAAGTGCTAGAAAACCAGACAGAGAGACTGAATCAGTCTGAACAAAAATACCACATTAATCTAATTCAAGGACTTTGTTAAAATCATGCTTGCTAAAAACAGAAGATGTGGAACCACATGTTAATGAACCAAAATATGTGTGTCAAATATTAGGCCTAATTAGTGGGAAAAATAATGAGTGGTTGGACTCTTGTATCCATCACTCCCTTTTGCGGTCCTGAAAGAAGGAGATCTTGGAGGGGAAATACAAAAATAACAGATGGAGGCTACTGGAGTGAGCTTCAGCATCATGGCTGCCACCTTCACCATTTCCTGGGACCCCAGACCTTCATCATCCTGATCTTGAGAGATGTCCTGACCAGACCAGGTCAGAAAGACAGAGACCCCGCTGACACTGCCAGCCCTACCAGCTCCAGCTGAAACCCAAACACCACCTGGGATGAAACAGGATTGAACGTTAACAACAGCTGCAACAACAACAGCTCCAACCCATCCTAACTTCTTCTCTTTTACTCAAAAGTACAGTTATTGCCATCTTTGAGACCATCTAAGACACTATCAAACAAGGGCATGGACCACACACAGGTGACAACATTTGTAAAGAGGAAATGACTATGTTCATTTTCACAATGTTCTGCTTGTACGGAGTAGGCAGTTGATATATGCTCTGATTCATCAAAGCAATTGCACAGCTTTCGTTTCATAAAGGGCTGCCTTTTTTATGTATTCTGTGCTTGTGCAGCATCCAACACAATGAGGTCCTGACTAGGGCTCCTAAGCACTACAGTCATACAAATAATTTCAGTGGCTTCCTGGGGACTTAACCATGTGTTCAAAGCTATGTGCTTACATGCTGAGTCAGGGACTTCATCACTAACTTTGTGCTCAGCCTTCCGTGAGCTATGGACCTCCCCCCACATTCACACATCCCTGTTTATAGGAATCTCCAAATTGTTCTGCTGAGCACTTAGAACTTAGTTCTGCCCCCATGTTTGGATTCATACCGAGAAAATAAATGCCATTTATACCTTCTTTGTATGTTTTTATATAATTTAAAGTTATTGAGATATTATGATTATATATGTTGTTGTTTCCATAAGGGAGGATAAAGGCAAAATCATATTAATTTCAGTGTATCCTTCGAAGATATGTGGAACTCTGTTGTTCTCAGGTTTTTTTCAAAGTAGCTGTTATGCGAAAATTGTAATTTTTCCTAAGGATAAATGTGATATTAGGCAATCAGTGCCATCTAGTGGACATATTTAGCAAACTGAAAAAAGATTATTATACTTTGTATAGTAAACTGTAATGTTGAAAGATTACAATTCAGATCCTGGAATATAAAAAATTGATTTTTTTTTTCAAATCCTAGATGAAAATAAATTCTTTCTCTCAGGGGCTAGTTAACAACTACAGCTGTGGCACCATTCTAAATTATACCAAATGACATTATTTTCATGTGTAGCAATTTTATTTAAGATCTGAATTAGGGCTGTCAAGTGATTAAAAATATTATTTGCACTGCTAATAATAGAATACCATTTAAATATTTAGGATGTTTTTCTACATTTGCAAATATATTGATTTCAATTACAAAACAGAATACAAAGAGTACAGTGCTCACGTTTTATTTAGTTTTTATTACAAATATTTGCACTGTAAAAAAGAAAAGAAATAGTATTTTTCAATTAACTTAATACAAGTACTGTAGTGCAATCTCTTTATCATGAAAGTTGAACTTACTAATGTAGAATTATGTACAAAAAAATAACTGCATTCAAAAATAAAACCAAATAAAACTTTAGAGCCTACATGTTCACTCAGTCACTCAGTCCTATTTCTTGTTCAGCCAATCGCTCAAACAAGTTTGTTTACATTTGCGGGAGATAATGCTGCCCGCTTCTTGTTTACAATGTCACCTGAAAGTGAGAATAGGCATTCGAATGGCACTGGGGTAGCTGGCATCACAAGATATTTACGTGCCAGATGCGCTAAAGATTCATATGTCACTTCATGCTTCAACCACCATACTAGAGGACATGCGTCCATGCTGATGATGGGTTCCACTCGATAATGATCCAAAGCAATGTGGACCGATGCATGTTCATTTTCATCATCTGAGTCAGATGCCACCAGCAGAAGGTTGATTTTCTTTTTTAGTGGTTCAGGTTCTGTAGTTTCCACATCGTAGTGTTGCTCTTTTAAGACTTCTGACAGCATGTTCCACACCTCGTCCCTTTCAGATTTTGGAAGACACTTCAGATTCTTAAATCTTGGGTCGAGTGCTGTATCTATCTTTAGAAATCTCACATTGGTACCTTCTTTGTGTTTTATCAAATCTGCAGTGTTCTTAAAATGAACAATATATGGTGGGTCATCATCTGACACTGCCATAACTCAGTCACAAATTTAATTAACACATTATTTTTTTAACTAGCGTCATCAGCATAGAAGCATGTTTTCTGGAACGGTGGCCAAAGCACGAAGAGGCATATGAATGTTTAGGATATCTGGCACATAAACACCTTGCAATGCCAGATACAAAAGTGCCATGCAAATGCCTGTTCTCACTTTCAGGTGACATTGTAAATAAAAAAATAAGGCTCTAAAATTTTACATTGTTTTTTTTTGAGTGCAGTTATGTAACAAAAACACATTTGTAAGTTTCTCTTTCATGATAAAGAAATTGCACGACAGTACTTTTATGAGGTAAATTGAAAAATACTGTTTTGTTTATCATTTTTACAGTGCAAATATTTGTAATAAAAATAATATAAAGTGAGCACTGTACACTCTGCATTCTGTGTTGTAACAGAAATCAATATGTTTGAAAATGTAGAAAAACATCCAAAATATTTTATACATTTCAATTGGCATTCTATTATTGTTGAACAGTATGATTAAAACTGCAATTAATCACAATTAATTTTTTTAATCGCTATTAATTTTTTTTAGTTAATCACATGAGTTAACTGCGATTAATTGACAACCCTAATTTGGATATTAAATTGAAGTAAATGTAAGATGTATCAATGTTCAAGACAAACATTAGAAGATTTCTTACTTTAATAATATAACATCAGCCCACTCTGTTCCCACAGAAAGGAGAGAGGTAGCTACATATGTTTAAGCTAGTCGCTTTAACTTTTCTGACTGTCTGGTCTGCCTCTGCAGCAGCCATTAAGGCTCAGGATGAGTCCAAGTGGACGTGTGCAAACTCTGTGAGTTTCAGCTTATGAGAAGTTTACAAAATGAACTATGTAGGTTTGATTCACAAAGATTGGAAACAGTCCAGCCCTGTACATTCACTTAGGGTATTGTCTTCACTACCCGCCAGATCGGCGCGTAGTAATAGATCTATCAGGGATCGATTTATCGCGTCTCATCTAGACGCGATAAATTGATCCCCAAATGCACTCCCCGTCAACTCTGGAACTCCACCAGGGCGAGAGGCGGAAGCGGAGTTGACGGGGGAGCCGCGGCCGTCGATCCCGCGCTGTGAGGACGCGAGGTAAGTTGATCTAAGATACATCGACTTCAGCTACACTATTCTCATAGCTGAAGTTGCGTATCTTAGATCGATTCCCCCCCCAGTGTAGACCAGCCCTTAGAGTGAGAATGCAATTAATTTGAACATGCAAGGGGAAAATGTTAACTTCATATTCAGTCCCTCCTGTCTTCCACAGACCCCAGTAGCCCTCCAGTTTAACAAAGATGTCTTCAAGGTCGCACTCATCGGCCTATCCACTCTTCATCCTGGGGCCAGATGAGCCATTCTCCTGTCTTTGGGGGCACAAGGTGACTTCTCCAAATGTTCTAATGCAGGATCTTCAGGGGGTCACTGCCCCTAATTTGTAAAGTGTGCTGCAGTGGGAAAAGATTCCTCAAACACTCTGGGATTTCAGTGGGATCTGCTAAGTGCTGTGTACATCTGAAAATCATGCCACACACTTAAGTACCTAAGTGTGGATTTAGGAACCTAACATTAGTCTCCCTAGTTTTTTTAAAAATAGCCTTTGATCCTACTTTCATAGAAGAGTTAAGGGTTTTTTAAGATCACCCCATCCTCTGAAACACCTTGGAAGAAAATTATTCTGTCCTAAACTCTGAATATCCTTGTTCTGAGAGGTTTATATCAGACTCCCAATGTTACTGTGATATACTTTACACTGTTAACAGAAAATCAATTTTTGTTAATTAAGCTGATTAGTAAAATCTGAAAAATAAGATTTTTTGTGGAAAAGAAAACTTGCAGTGGCATGACAGATTGTATTAACAAAAGTTTTGTGTCCAGTATTTTCTCTGAAAAAGTTGTCTTCTAACTCCCTCTGGTGGTATACATTTTTCAGAACTAGAATGGACATTTGTGGATTGTTAAATTGGCATTATTGTATAAAAGTTTGTTTGAGTTAAGACCTTTTTCATTTTTCTTCAGTCTTTCTTAAAATTGATATACAAGAGGAAATAATCAAAAAGGAACATGTACAATTTAGGCAAAAGTTTAATTTTTTCCATATTAGAATGAAATTTTGGTTTCATTCATTTGAATGACAATTGTCTAATTCGGTATTATCTTCCATTGTGATAGTGTCTTTGTGACACTGACAGACTAGCTCAGGCCAGAGCCATAGGCCAATTCACTTATGTGTGAATATCAAAAGAGTTAAATGTAGTAGTATATATATTCAGGCCAATTCACTTGTGTGTTAATAGAGATCAAAGGAGATGTTAATTGTATTGTTTTTGCCTATCTCTATCCTGTTGTTTACTATTACATTACATTTACATTATGCATTCCTGGTAATTAAATAACCCTAGCTCAAAGTGTGTGTTAATGTAAATGTGTATTCAGGTGTTAGAACTTCATGAAAACTAATGGAAAGTTACTTGTATGATTTTCACTTATTTATTTCTATTATAATGTAATGGCAGACATTTATACTATGTGTATCCCTGTGACTAAATACTCAAATGAAGAAGAGTACTTAATTCAAAGCAATTGGCCATTGTGTGAGTAAAAACACTTATCAGACTGTTGTCTGAAGAAGAAGCTATAAATACTGATTCAAAGGAAGATCCTTTATCTATGAACAGTCTTGGACTCTTACAGAGAAGTGTACCAGATGCAAAGCACAGAGTTACTGTGGGTAGCCCTGAAAAGACTTTTGGGAAACTGGAAGATTATACATCTCTGCTATCATTTTGGACTTACAAACTTTGACTCAGATGTTGTTATATTTTATCTACTTTAACCTCTCGATAACTCTCATTCTCTTCTCTTAGCTAATAAACCCGTAGTTAGTTTACTATAGAATTGACTGCCAGCATTGTCTTTGGTGTAAGATCTGGAGTATCAATTGATCTGGGGTAAGTGACTGGTCTCTCAGGACTGGAAGAAAGCTGATGTGATGTGATTTTTTGGGGGCATGAGGGATGTTGGTGTTAAATAACCTTTTATCACAAAGTTCAGTTTGTCTGGGTGCCAAGAAGAGGCTAACGGGTCTGTCTGTGACTCCATAGTAAAACTGGTATAGTGATCCAAAAGTTCACATTTTGTTAATGGCTTGGTGAAATCTAATTATAGAATATATCACCAGTTTGGGGTGTCTGCCCTTTTCTGACAGTCTGCCCTAAGCTTGGCACTTGCAATTGTGAGCCACTCCAGACAGCTTGACAGCCTTGTTTTGGGAAATAATAGAGTAATAGAAGTTTTTCACAAAACACAACTGGATTATGATAATCTAGTAAAATAGAGAGAAACTAGATGACCTAAGGAGTCAGGATATTACTGTCTCAAACTTTTATGGGCCAGTTTTGTGAGATCTTTCCTCACATTGGTGAACAGCTAAACAATGAGTGGTTGAATTTATGTCAGTGAGTGCTTACCAATGTGAGTAATTATTACTTCAATGAAAATTTCCTTATGCTGCACATGAAATTGAATGAACAGAGAGTTTGCCAGCTGGATGTACAATGAATATGTATGTTCTAATACTACAACATTACAATTAAAGAATTTGACATTCAGATTTCAGTTTCATCTACAAACTTCAACTCTTGAAATGTATGTTCTGCTTTGTGTTCTATCATTGCTGAGTTAAAATCAGGTCCTGAATCTTCTTTCTTCTTCAGGGAAACTAATCTAAACAGACCTGTCACTTCTAAGATAGGGGATATTTTTCTCCTGAATTACTTTATGTCTCATAAGATTGCTCACTGTGGAACTGGCATCCTTCTGTTTATACTCTGCAACCAGGCTTTGAGAAATCCATAACCTCCGATGAGAAAAACTCCATCTGGTTAGGAGTTTGAATTAAATTCCATATGCAAACTTCAAGTTACAAGAATAATGTGAGGTCCATTTGATGAAAGATAAATCGGACAAAAATATGTGCCATCCTTCTTGTTTGGAAATGTATCTAGAAAGATCAAATGTTTTCAGGAAGATTTAAGATAAACTATTAATTTCTCCTAACAAGGAGAATAACCCAGTAAAATTAAGCACCAGCAAGGTATGGATAAAATTTGCTCTCAAAAAGATTGATCTGCAAAAATTTGTGAGTTCACTCATTAAAAGGAGTAGCAATAAAAATGCTGTATCCAGGAAAGGAAGTAGATTTGGTTGTGGGAACGTTCAGATGGTCAGGATGTTGGAGAATAAATTGGAAGCCTGCAGAGTAGATCTGGGCAAAATATTGCTCATGAAATTAAAAAGATATCAAATTTGCCCAAATGATCGTGGCAACAGGCACCTATCAAGGAGTCATCTGGATACACTATGGGGATTAGAAGTTTGTCTGCTGCCACCACGTGCACAGAATAGTTTCTGAGGCCACTGTCAAGACCATTAATCATTATAATTTCATCAGTCACTCCACCCCCCATCACAGGCAACACCAGTTGCAAGTCATGAGAGAGTTTCATGACCTTACACAGCTCTTATATGGTAATGATGTCACTCATGTCAACAAGGTAACCCTCTTAGACAGGAACTCTTCCTGTTTTCATATCAAAATATAGGGCATCTGACATGCCAAATGCCTAATCACAGGCACAGAGGCTCATTAACAGGAGAATGTCACAAGTAATTCATTCTCAGCAGATCTGGCCAGGCAGGGGAGTTGGAATGCTGCCTGGTGGCTAATGAGTGGCTGTTGACTGGCACTCTGTTGTGGACAGAATTGCATTCTATATATTGCAGGTGACTGGACTTAAATACCTGATTCATGACTCGTGTTGCAAATACTCCCTCAGAAGGAACTCCTAATGCTGTACACCAGGTGTCATAACTATAAAGGGAAGGGTAACAGCCCTCCTGTGTACAATACTATAAAATTCCTCCTGGCCAGAGACTCCAAAATCCTTTTACCTGTAAAGGGTTAAGAAGCTCAGGTAACCTGGCTGATACCTGACCCAAAGGACCAATAAGGGGACAAGATACTTTCAAAACTTGTTTCAGAGTAGCAGCCATGTTAGTCTGTATCCGCAAAAAGAACAGGATTACTTGTGGCACCTTAGAGACTAACAAATTTATTAGAGCATAAGCTTTTGTGGGCTACAGCCCACTTCTTCGGATGCATATAGAATGGAATATATATTGAGGAGATATATATACACACATACAGAGAGCATGAACAGGTGGGATTTGTCTTACCAACTCTGAGAGGCCAATTAAGTAAGTGAAAAAAACCTTTTGAAGTGATAATCAGGATAGCCCAGTACAGACAGTTTGATAAGAAGTGTGAGAATACTTACAAGGGGAGATAGATTCAATGTTTGTAATGGCTCAGCCATTCCCAGTCCTTATTCAATCCTAAATTGATTGTATCTAGTTTGCATATCAATTCCAGCTCAGCAGTCTCTCGTTGGAGTCTGTGAGGGGAAGTCTTTTGTTTGTGCTCTTTGTTTTGGGGAGAGTTCGCTCTTGGGACTGAGAGGGACCAGACCTCAATCCATGCTCTCCAAATCTTTCTGAACAAGTCTCTCATATTTCAAACTTGTAAGTACAGCCAGGCAAGGCGTGTTAGTTTTATCTTTGTTTTCTCAACTTGTAAACGTACCTTTTACTAGGGTGTTTACCTCTGTTTGCTGTAACTTTGAACCTAAAGCTAGAGGGGGTTCCTCTAGGCTCTTTAAGTTTGATTATCCTGTAAAGTTATTTTCCATCCTGATTTTACAGAGATGATTTTTACCTTTTTCTTTAATTAAAAGCCTTCTTTTTAAGAACCTGATTGATTTTTCCTTGTTTTTAGATCCAAGGGGGTTGGATCTTGATCTACCAGGAGTTGGTGGGAGAAAGGAGGGGGGATGGTTAATTTCTCCTTGTTTTAAGAGCCAAGGGGTTTGGATCTGTATTCACCAGGGAATTGGTGGAGTCTCTCAAGGCTACCCAGGGAAGGGAATTAGTACATTGGAAGTGGTGGCAGTGGACCAGATCTAAGCTGGTAGTTAAGCTTAGAAGTTTTCATGCAGGCCCCCACATCTGTACCCTAAAGTTCAGAGTGGGGAAGGAGCCTTGACACCAGGCCACCATGCTGTATTTCTCCTCTGCAGGGGAAGTAGCCTTGTTTTTCATTTGACAGGCTCTAATCCATCTTGATCAATAGCTGGAAGTACAGGTGCAATTAAAATGCTATTTCAGGACCAAATGTGATTGGTTAAATTTGCTATTTAAAAAAAGTGTCTAAGGTGCATGTGCTCATATAAATAATCAGTGAACATGATAGTAACGGTTGTTCAGAAGTTTGCATGGTTCTCATTGCACCCCACGCAAAAGACTGCACCCATGTTTTTGTGTTCACTTTATTGGATTGTCTATAAATTTTAAATCTTTATCTTTTCTTATGAAAAAGTATGCCTGACCCCTGCAATGTTGGGATGGTGCTGCAGCAAAAAAGGTTGGCTTTATTGATATATATATATATATATATATTAATATTGGAAAACACTGAAGTAATTAACTTACAGCAGCCATAATGGCTCAGGCTGTGATCTTGTCAGAACTCCCACAAGCTATCCAAGGTTGGGTCCCCTTAGTTCTGCACTGAGTTAAGTAAAAGGGCTAGACACCCCTTCTTATGGAAAAAACCCACAGGAAAGGGTCTCAGGAGAGAATGTCTACATGGAATTCCTCCCTTGTTGCTCCATTGGGAGGTCAGGGTTTGCTCTTTGTGAAATAGACCACCAAGTCCACCTCTAGTGATCCACATGCATTCCACAATAATCAGTGCTGAAGCTCTCTCTAGATACTCTTTAGGAGTGCAGCTCCATTTGGCCCTCTCTTGGAATGTAGTTGTCCCTGAGAAAACAAAAGGGCTCTGTAGAAAAGAGACCACATCCTATTTTCTGCTTAAGCTTCATGAGACTATCATGAGGACAGTGTTTTGTCTCTCTGGCCTTGTCCCAGTCCACCTTTTCCTTCTCTTTGACTGCCCAGCCTCTGCCCGCTCTCCCATCTGGTTCCCAGACCCATGGAGTACCCACTGTGGGGTCTGGAGGTGAGTGGAGGACAATGCTACAGACCTGCCTCCAAAACACTCCTTCCACATAGAAGAGAAGAGAGCCAGGTATGAGGGGTCCTCTCTCTGGATATGAGTTTAGGCCTGACTCGAGGCTTCAGGATTTTGCTCTAAATTCATGTTTTGGTATATAGCCTGTGAGTAGTTGCCATGACGGGTTTGAAACAAAGATTCTGGTGCATTGAGGAAAATTTATTTCATTCCAAGGCATGCAAGAGAGGTTGCACAATACGTGTACAAGAGACCTCCCTGTTGTGGTGAGATTTATTCTAGTGGTCAATGTGTAGTGTCCACAGTATCAGAATGGGAGAAATCTGCCACATCTATATCTGCCATATAGTAGCAAAAATGTATTAAATTTATAACACAACATAATCAAATGGAATTTCCCTCCAGTATTATGTTTGAAAAATGCTGCTTGGAGGAGGTCAAGCAAGAATCCATTATTTGAATACTAAAACCCAGTACCTACTAATCTTTGTATTCCTTTCTTCCAAGTCATACTTCTGAACTACTTAGTGAAGTGCAAATAAGAAAGACGGAGAAAAAACTGTTTTTATTCCTAATGTTTTGCATACATCATGTAGAACTAGGCAGCTCACGTTTCCTCCTAAATGCAGCCAGAAGGTGAATTGGGACGGGGTTGAGGCACACTATTGTGACACTGTGTTGCTGCCTGGCAAGCTCAACAGACCATTGCCACATACTTCTGTTGTGAGAAACCTTGGTGTGTTTTGATCCCCTGTAGCTAATGTAATAACCAAAAGCAACTGGGGAGAAGACCTGCAAGGTTAACACCTTTGGCCATGGTTTTGTGCTAAGGAGAATTTTAATGCCATCATTGATCATTCTTTTTGTTTCATGTTAACTGCTCTGTTTCAGGTTAGTTTAAGGGAGCACTTATGCATTGTTATGATAATTCAAAAACAGTTCTGTAAGTCTTTGGGAGGGACTTAATACAATCCTTACAATTCTGCCTGACACAGCATCTCAGAGCTCTTATTAGATGCTATGCATGATTGTGCCTCTGGCATGATTACTCCTGTGGTTGCCAGTGTAACTGTTTGGTGGAGTGGGAGAGTCACTAAAGCTCTCAGTGCCAGGTATCTTCACTGATACTTTTTGTTTCCTTTGTCTGTATTCTCACTTAATTATAAACAAAGCCATAATGATGTTTCGGTTAGCTTGTCTCTGGTTTTCATGGGAGTGCTTTGGCCAGCAACAGTTATTTCACAACATACATCACTGCCATGATCGTTTTAAAAAACATTACCAAAATCATGGCTGAAGCATTGGGGGAGAAGCGGTTGTGGGAGGGATGGTATTGTTAGCATTTCCATGGCACCAGACTTTCACAGAAATCACACTGTTATGTGGTGTGTGAATCCTGCTACCTCATCCCAAACCTCTGGGAAGTATCACATTGATCATACTCAGAAAAGCAGGTGCACACACAAGTGAAGTGAACAGTAAGTTTTGTTTACATACATACGGGAAACATAGAGCTGGAACAGTTTGCAACAAGAACAAATGAATAAAAAAAAGAAGGCCAAATTCCCTCAGAAGCGGGCGAACATCACTTTCTGTGGATACAACTCCTTGCTCTTCCCCTCCCCCTCAACCTGAGAAGGAGGGAACTCCCACAGAATATTTTGTGGGGCAACAAACAAGGACATCTGCTATGTGGGGTTTGGGGACTTAGCACAGTAGAGTATTTTGTGGCGGTAGTCCAGCCTGCTCCTCCCTGCTGGGACTAGGGGGATTCACTGCTTCAACAGCATGCAGCTGTAGGAGGAGAAGTGGGGGGAAGCTGCCTGTTCCAGGAATGGAGCAGCAGCAATGGTGATGGTCAGGCCTCAAAAGCATTCTGCCATCCATTGGACTAGGGACTGCATGATCCCATTCCCTGTACGCAGGCTCCCATTGTCTGTGCTGTCTCTCCATTTGCAGGAATGTCTCATCCTGCCTAAGAGCCTGATCCCCCCTTGCCTTAAGAATGTCCAACTGTTCCTGACTCCTTCTGTCTATGGCAACAAGCAGGTCTTCCAGAGTCCTTCGGTATCTTCCTCTGCTATCTCTGCAGAGCCTCCCCTGGTAGAATGGGTTCTCCCTCAGCATCAGAGTGTCCTGCCAAGTCAAACACAAAAGTAACATATTTCATTTTTCTTTGGACGGTACCTAAATCCCCCTACATATACCGATACTTTTTTAAATCCAAGGAATACAGCTGTTACAGCCTCCTTCCTTCAGACTACTTTTGCAGCCCACAAGGAAAGAGCTGAGGTGAAAAAGGGTAAGATACCTGCATTAATTTTATTAAAATGTTGTAATGTTAACAGTGCACAGATGAACTGCTTGGGGGTGGAGTTGGGTTCCTTCAGGGGTAAGGCCAAGTCACCTTTCTGTTCTTTAAAGGCTGTTCATCACATGGAGAACATAGCAGTTGTGAAGGTACAGGGATGGAAAAGAGAAATGGCTTTCCAGAACCACAGAGGATATCTGGCCACCTGGGGCAGAGACAGATTTCTGATAATGGTGACCCCTCTACATATAGTTGAATGGAGGGGTTTGGTAAGCTGTGAAGGTTGATCAAGCACATTTGCCCTGCTGATAAACTTGAAGATCAAGCTTGAATTTCTTCTACACCAAAAATTTGCTATTTTATGCTTACAGGACTGGGTGGCAATTCAAGAGGAAGTTGACTGTATTCTATGTTAACAGATGGAGTTTCTGTGTAAGAGGAACAGAGAACTGTAGACAAAATCCACCCACCTGCTAGCCCTCGGTGCATTGCCAGAAAGTCTGGCCGCATGTCCAGAAAACAGTATTGAAAGGCACAGAGAAACAAAGTCACTATGGAAGCATAGTTTTTTTTACTGGACTTTTAACACCACAACTTCTCCATTGCTGAGGGACATGGCATTGTGTTTATTCTTTGGCTGGAAGCATAGTTTTTTTTACTGAAACTATGGAAGCATAGTTTTTTTTACTGAACTTTTAACACCACAACTTCTCCATTGCTGAGGGACATGGCATTGTGTTTATTCTTTGGCTGGGGTGGATCCTTCACCCATCCCCACTTCTCATGGCTTCTGCAGAGTGGCTTGGCACAGGGAGAGTCCACACACCAGGGACTGGGAATGGTAATAAGTATTTCCAATGGTCACAGGGAGAATAGGCTGCTCTGACTTCCTCAGACAAACAATTGATTCTCTTTCACTTCCCAGACACGCAGCCAAGCCACCAACCCCTCTCCCTTCCTCCCTATCACTATTTGGAGTGCTGGCTGGCAAACATGCTAACACACAGGGGCACAGAGACTGCTTGTTAATACTGTTATAACTTATGCTAATACTTTACAGTGGATCATGAGATTTCAATAAAATCGAATTTACAGCCCTGGCCTGCTCATGGACCAGGATGAAGGGTCAGGATGAAGCAGGGGTCAGGGGTGGGGGTGTCAGGCATGTATTCTTGGAACAAGAGGGGCTATTTCCGTGGTGTGTGGGGATGTAAGGTAACTTACCAACCTTGGATTCTAGTTCCTGCCACAGGTAGGGGTCCTCATCAGAGGGGGCTTCCTCAAGGGGGTTTGCTGGGTAGAGGTGAAGAATCACATGCTCCTCTTTCTCTGGGTCTCCTGGGGCTTCCTCCTTACCCTGCCCCTCATCAGCATCCTGTCATATGATGAGGCCAGCAGGGTTGAGGACTAGGTCATGAGTGACTGCGGGCTCTGTACTCACAGTGCTGGAGAATACCTGGTACAGTTCATTTTAGCAGGGGCGTGTGCTATGTCCCCTTGCAGAGCAACTCTTTGAGTCCTTCACCCTCCAGTACAGGAGCTTGAAGTACTGCGATGGAGTCCGGTGAACGCCTGCATCCTTCAGCTTCTGGGAAATCTCACGGTTCAGTGAATGCTCTGGCTAAGTCGGGCGAAGTCATGGAGAAAGGGGCACTCTGACTAAATATTGATCTTCACCTGCGTGTGCTCCAGAGATCAAATGGCTCCTCTTGGGTCACCTATGACCTTTTCTTAGCTCACCACACCATGATCTCGTGTACTGATCAAGAGATTTTAGCAGAAAAGTGTTCTGAAGTGCACAGTGCAGGTTGCTACTGCCCCTGGTAAGGTGGGGTCAGGGACCTTTATATGTTTAGATAAGGGTCAGGTGGCAAAGGGTTGAATGCATTGTAGGAATGGCCCTGCGGGACTATTGACAACACTACATGCCCCTTGCTCCCATCCACTCTGCATTTTAAAACAGGTATGGGACCATGCCACAGCAGAGGTGTGTACATACTAAGCTCTCTCAGGTATGCTAGCTTTCTTGCACTAGACTGTCCTTCAGGAATGGTCTTCATGGCTTCATCTGTAGACAGGACAGGGGTTACGGCACAAGAACACACATGTAACCGTGTACACTTGCAAATGTAGGCATAGCCGTAGGGCAAAAGTTTTAAAAATGTGTACGTGACTTATGGGCCTAAGTCCCATTTTAATAGTGATTTAGGCACTTAGGAGCCTAAGTCTCATTGAAAGTCAACAAGACTTAGGCTCCTTAGTGCCTAAGCCACTTTTGAAAATGGGCTTTAAGCTTCTAAGCTACTTAGGTGCTTCTGAAAAGTTTAAGTGTTGGACCTGATTTTCATTAATGATGAATACCCACAGCTTGAGTTCAATGGGAGCTGTAAGTGGTCACTGAAACCCAGGCCCATAATCTCTCAGATTCTGAGAATTAGGGAAAATAATGCTTCTCTGCCGCACAGGGTTGATATGAGGAAAATACATTATAAATGTATCTGAGGCATTAATTGTTTGGAGGGGTGCATTCATGTACCGCCAGAAACAGATAGAAATGTTAGTCCTGGTAACCTGAACATTTCATCTTGAATATCAAATCCATATGTTGTGTACTTTTGTGCCAGTGGTCAGAGCATGACATGGGGGTTGCTACTGCACATAAAGGTAGCAAAGAAAGTATTAATGGATTGTATTTGCCACAAGTAATAGTGTTTTTCTGAATTTATGTTTACATTCCAGCACAATGACAGACAAGCCAAATGATCTTTCTGCAATTGCTGAACATGCATAAGAGGCAATGTGAAATAATGTTTATCTGGTGACAGATGCCAGGGTGTAACCCATTGTGTCTCCCCCTGGGCAGTGAGAAATGTGTTCAGAGGAAGGGAAAGGGGGAAACACAAGTCTCCCACACACAAGGGAAGGAAATGCCTCAAAATGGTTTCTTTAGTTATTCCTCAAACAGAAGCCCCTAAATAGAAATAGTCACAGGGTTTTTCCTTCTGATCCAAATCACACTGCCCCAGAAATTGGTTAAGATGCAGGCATCCAAAACTGGATAACAATGGGGTTGAATACATATTTTAACCTATTGTTAGTATAAACTGGGCAGCTGACTAGGGCATTTGCTCTACAGAACCAGGTCAAACTTCACAGAAGCACTGCGCAGCTGTTTGTATCCAAGTCACATTGCCAGAGTTAATAGAAGTCCCAACAGGGGATGAGACAAGTATCACTGCACATCAGTTTAAACAAAATCCTCAGGCAGCTAGCATCATGGACAACACTCACATTCATGTCTTAAACTCGCCTGCTGGTTTCATGACTTTATTAACCGGAAAGGATGTTCTTCTTGTGTTCTTTAAGCCACTCTTGATGATCATTAAGTAAAACATGACTTTTCTTTGAATTATGTTGTTTACTTACAAAGCTGTCTTTTTCTTCACTTTTCCTGGAACATAAATTGCAGCATGCCATGAAATGGATTTGACACTAATTTGCTGAGGCACTCAAGTCTATTTGTAACATTTCCTAAAGATAAGTGTAATCACAATTTACAAGTTTAGTTGAGATGACATGTTCTCGGTACTAAATTTACATGCCATTCCACTTAGTCTTGCTTCCTGAAACAAAATGTAACTGATAACAGAAAGTTCACATGTATATAGGATAGAGATTGGTACTCCATACCTCCTGGGATGGCTGATAGATGGCCAATGAAATCAATCGCGAATCCCCCATTGGCTTGAATGAAGCAGAATCAGGCTCTAAGAGATGTCTTCCCTCCCAAAGACGAATTCCTTCAGTGTCTATCTTAGCTGTGCTAGAATGGCTGTTCAAATGGACTTTGAATGTCTCAGCAATCACCGAGAAAGTCGTAAGGGGAAATGCTTTTAAAATAGACCTAGTAAAATATGAATTTTCTCTGAAAGATGTTGTTTACTTACAAACCTGTTTTATCAAAATGTCTGGTGGGACTCTGTTGATTTTCACAAATTTTTCTATGGGGAAAAAAGCCTAAATTATTTGTTTTCACTTTCTCATTTCATCTGGACTTTTAAAATATTATTTTGATTATATTTATATCATAAATTGTATGTTATACAGTATTAATTATGATAGAGTATACATAATGTGCTGACAGTATCTATACAAAAATTACCCTATCAAAACAAAACATTTCATTTTGATTATGTCAATTTGCTGCTATCAAAATGAAACATTTTAATGTGTCTGAATCAAAATTTCTCAGAATTTCTGTTTTGTGAGAAATGTGAAATTTGTTCTGATGCAGAATGAAAACAAATTTCAAAATGTCAGAATTTCCCATGGAATGTAAATTTGGTTTTCTGACCAGCTCTCAATGGAAATTCATAATTCAGAAGCTCACCACATGGAGACTGCCTCACTTTCCATTAAAAAATGGATTGTAATATCAAAGGATGACATTCCATACTTAGCTATACCTATGCAACCACAGTGAAGTCAATTTTTGCTAACAAGGTTTGATGGAGTGTACAAACTCCACACTGGGTGGGCAACAAGGGGATAAGGAACTCCTCTGGGCTGAGCCAGCCCTATCCCCACCACACCTGTAGGAAACGCACCAACTGGAGGAGGAGTTAAAAGGCAGTGGAGCAGCTTATTTGGTGGCAGCCCAGGGAAGAGAGCAGACCTGCAACCTGCTCCTCCAGCAGAGGAGAGCTGAGGGAAGTTAGAATCTCTCCCTAAGACAGCTGCCCATAAATCCTTTCCTGAGGGAAGGAAGGACCTGCTGCAGAGACAGCCTGAGGGGGAAACATTCCCCTCTCCCACCTCATACGAATTCCAGACTTTGGTAATTCTCTTTGCTTGGTTTGGACTGCCCCAGCAGGGGAAAGGCCTAGGAATGTTCTGGCCATACCCCAGGAGGAGGCAGTTGCTGCCCAAGAGCAAAAAAGAGCTACCACACTACATGCAGCTGCCAGGAAGTGCCTGGTGGTGAGTGGACATCCTTCATGCAGCCTTAACTCAGATGTCGACTTTCAGACAATCATGGGGGTGGAGGGGAATGGTGATAGGGAGTGGCGGAGGGAGGGCAGCCTTAAGCATCCCCCGCTGTCAGATCACTGATAGCCCTCAAAGGGTCCTGGGTCAGAGCCTGGTGGAGGGGGAGGGACTGGGCTCCCCTACCAATAACCCCTTCCCCCTGTCAGGTCACAGGCTTAACCCCTGACCACTAGGTAACACTACCTGACCAATCAACACTCGAGCGAGGACCGTCACACAGGATAAAGGGATGAGTTAAATCTTGAGCTTCAAAATGCCTATTGAGCTTAGCTTAAGGTATTCAATTTAGATTACTGAAAGGGTCAGTGGTTACATTGATGAGACCATTCTAACGGAAATGGTCATTTAGCTCTTACCCAGCCACTGCAGCAAGATGCTTATCCTAGAGATGCCTTTACAAACAGCAAACAAACAAACAAAAAACCTCTTTGTGATATACATGCTATTAGTGATCCCTGTGATTAAATGGAATTTCATACCTCTCTCGTCCATTGCCATGCAGGAACTATTAATAAGAATGGAATGATACTCTAGTATGTGTTTACTGTGTATAAGGAATTATTGACATAGCATTGAGCTAAAGTTATACTACACTAACAAATATTTTATTATCAAAGTGTTGACATTCACACATACTCCTTAAATTAAAGATCAAATGTGGCCAAAGTGGTGTAGTATCTCTAGATTTTTTTGCTTCTGCTGACTTGAGTTCAAATCATGCTCCAAAAAAGGAGGTAAAGTAAAGGCGCTGGTGATCTGAAATTAGTTCTTAGTGGTTGTTTGTCCCATCACATAATTTGACAGCTCTTTATACTTTACTCTGGTAAAGTCCAAGAACTGAAGTAGCAGGAAAGCCACTACTCAGTGCTAAGACATGGCCAAGTTCTCAGGGAAAGACTACACAATGCTTGGTTATAGTTAGTATAGAAAATCCCAGACTTTCATGAGCACTGTAATTCTCAGAAAGAATAAAACACCACAAAGTGTGCAGATATTTTAATTCTGTTTTTTTCCCCAGATTCTAAGAGAGTCTTCTTGGGGGGAAACTATTTTTTTCTGTATTATTCCTCCTCTGCTAGCCCAGCACCAGCCCAGATAACCAAGCCAAACCATGGCATGGTAGAAGAGTGGCTTCAAAAGGGGCACTTCATCCCAATGATTGACTTAGCATATAAGCCCCATATTGTGTCCTGCTCACAGGGGGAAGATTGAAGGTCTCCATCAGTAGCAGATCCTCCAGACTTCAATTAGACCACCCAATTACCTGTTCCCACTGATTTTTTGGTGCTGCGTTGGAGGTGGCCCCTTTGCATTGCCATACAGAGGGCATTTGTGACCTGAGCTCTGCTCTGTGCAAGTCTTGTGCAGACCCCTGTATGGCCCCTGGAAACCAGACCTGCCTTATTGCACAGTGGTAATGCATCACTTCTGCTGTCAGATGCACCTGTGGAGGCAGCAGCTGGATTTAGGCCTGAATATTTATTATACTGATTAAACTATATGGGTGCTAACGTTATACACGTTTACATTTAAGAAGCTGGAGCATCTTTAAAATGTACAGTACCATTATTTTTTATGAGTGCATCATTTGAAAGCAGTGCACATATACAGTAATCTCTTAATACATCAGTAGCAATGACACAAATGTAACCAGCTAATCATACCAGCTCTACACTTCCAAATAACAGGGAAATTTATATAAATGCTGCACTGTAACTTTAACTGAGCATTTGTTATTAGTATATCTTAGTCACTAAGCATATGGAAAAAGTGTGACTAGGTCTTGTAAATACCAACTTCAGAAGATTTGACTCAATATGTTTTCAAACCTGTCAGCTTTTGAAGTGTAGCCATTTTTTTCATTAGGGCAATTAAAAAAAATTGTATCTCCACTACTATTCACAACAAGAAAAACTATCATCTTCACCATTCCTCAGATAAAGAGTATTATTGATTGATGTTTGTCTAACGAGAATCTATATCGATTTATATACCCTAGTTTTAGAAACAAAAGATGATCTGGGTATTTACATTTGACTATTTTATATTTTTACATAGTAAGTTTCAGCCACATAAAAATCAAGTAGACAAGACTGTGTTTGTGCAGTGCCTAGCACAACGGGGTCCTGGTTCATGGCTGGGGCTCCTAAGTGCTACTGTAATATGAATTAATAATAGTAGACATGACCACAAAGTTTTGCAGTTTCAAAATCTTATATGCCTGGAAATATTTTTACAACTATATTTCAAGTCTGTCAATTTTCCTTGTGGGGGTAGGAGAGAAGTGAAGTGGGGGAAAAAATGCAACCTTCCCCTGAACTGTTTCAGCATGTGAACAAGGGTGAAACTGAAAAGAGCCAAATTCATCTTTTTATTCTCATCGTCCAAGTTAAGATAAAGAGGATTTTTGAAGGCAAAATAGTGAATAATATGTTAGCTTTTTATTTTGAAAGTAGTGTTAAGCTAACATGTGACTGCTAAGGGATGGAAGTAGGGTTTTTTATTTGTTTTTGACAGAACCCCTTTTAAAAGGGTTAACTCTGAAGTAAGGATTTATACTGAAATAACATCTGATCCTTAAGTAGCTACAAGGGGGAAAAAAGTCTGAGCGTTTTTTGAGAAGATGTAGAAACCTATCATAAATGTATGTATTGCACATAAAACTAACCATATATTCTGGTCCTAATAGGAACTGAGAACTTTATATTATAGAAGAGTTTGCTGGGCTGAAAATGCCAGTTTCTACAGAAGGTGGCTCCAAACACACATCCATATTTCTACACACTATGATTCCTCTTTTCTTCGTTCTTAAAGCCAATGCAAGGGCTCCTTGCTACGTGCAGAAAAAGCAGTGGGATTTCAGGAGACTTTAATAGGCATATTTAGGTCCCATCTAAAAGGAAATAAGCTTCGTTGTGTTACTAATGCTTTCCCTTATTCTTTCTCGTTGGGAGATCTGTCTTTCAAAGGTTGTTAAAGATGTAGAATTATAGCCTAATCTACAGGATCTAAAACCAGATGGTGATTTCTTTTTCAAATGTGTTCAGAAAGGTCAGACTGACTTTTATCCAGCAGGATAGTATTCCATGCAAAACCAATTTTAACAATCATTCATGTATAGGGAAGGAGATTTATACATGGTAGCCTCTGAGCATTTACACTGAGCACTGCATTATTGCTGCTGCTTCTGGACTGAAATATGAGATCTGATTCTGAGTAACAAAGCGCCTCAGGCCAGAGGGTGAGGGGGGAATACCAGGTTGCTATGAAAGCAAAGGCTCTTTTAATTATGGTGTATTTATTTAGAAGAGTCAGGGAGTGAAGCTGAGCTACAACTTAAGTACGGCAGATATAAAACTAGCAGGTTTAAGATTCATTAAGCAAGGCACTCAGTAAAATATCTTTATTTGGCTTTACAGTTCTCCAGTAATATATATAGATGTCAAAGTACTTAGCTATTCTTAACTAACATCTTGTAAAATGTTGGATTTTGCTCCTGCTCCATAATATACAACCTCCAGGACTCTAGAGCATCCTACTGAAGGAAAAAGAATGAGCGTGATGGGTGAGACTAGGCCAAGGAACTAGTGTGGATTTAAAAAGCCCCATTCCTCCCCTATGAACACAGTGCCACTGGCTGCAAGACAAACTGAAAAGAAATGGATCCTGCCTGTGCTTTGATTTCACGAGTACATTGGATCTAAAGCTTGATCAAGGCTGGTTCGCAGACCGGCTTCCGAGTCTTGTCCCCTGGGATGCGCTTTTCCCCTTTGAAAATGACAAAGGAGCGCAGCCGCGGCTGGGGGCTCTAGCGGGACGCCCTGCATTCAACCAGCTTGCGAAAGCTCTTCCGGAAATTATCGTCCAAGAAGGCATACAAGAACGGGTTGAGGCAGCTGTTGGCGTAGCTGAGGCTGGTGATGAAATAGGAGATGCCGATGATCAGGGGGGTCTGCGGGAGGTCCGTGGTGAGGGCCACCACCGTGCTGAGGTGGTAGGGGGTCCAGCAGAAGAGGCACACGGCCAGGATGACCAGCACCATCAGCGTCACTTTCTTTTTGGCTTTGTCCAGGGCTTTGGCGTTGCTGTGGAGGCGCACGCGTCTCAGCTTGGCCAGCAGGGCGGCGTAGAGGACGCAGATGGTGGAGACGGGGATGGCGAAGCCCAGCAGGAGGGTGTAGAGGCGGCTGACTTTCCACCAGAAGCTCTCCGGGCTGGGGAAGACGAAGACGCACTGGGAGCGCCCCTGCTCCCGGTGGAGCTTGGCGAACACCGCGAAGGGCGAGATGACGATGGAGACCAAGGCCCAGACGGCCAGGCTGGCCAGCTTGGCGGCGCGGTAGGTGCGGTAGGACACCTTCCTGGACCGGAGCGTGGCCACCACCACCAGGTAGCGGTCGATGCTCATGACGGTGAGGAAGTAGATGCTGGAGAAGGTGTTGTACTGGTCGATGGAGATGATTAGCTTGCACATGAACTCGCCGAAGGGCCACTGCCGCAGCAGGTGGTCGGCGATGTTGATGGGCAGCACCAGGGTGAAGAGCTCGTCGGCCACGGCCAGGTTGAGGATGAAGAGGTTGGTGACCGTCTTCATCTTGGGGGCCCGCAGGATCACGTAGATGACGGCGGTGTTGCCCGTCAGCCCCACGGCGCAGATGAGGGAGTAGATGATGGGCACGGTCAGGTAGAAGTCGGGGAGCAGCTGCGGGGCGGAGGCGTTGGGCCAGGGCGCCCCTCTGCCGGCGCAGGACGCGCAGGACGCGTTGGACTCGGAGTGCGAGGAGAAGTTAGCCATGGGCTGCGGTGGGAAAGAAAGACCAGCCGCGGCTCCCCCAAGGGAGTGAACCGTGGGCTGAATCCAGCTAGCCCAGCTCGGCTCAAACACCAGGTCGAGGTATATGTCACCGGCACCAGAGCCCGCTTCAGATTTCCGGGGTGAACCTAGAAGGCGCTGCCTCTTTGGCTTGGATTTAGACCTTTAATTCTGGCCCTGCACCGGAGAGGTCTCTCGTCATCCCACCTCTTTGCCCATCACTCCTCTTCTCCTCACCGGAGCTCCTTGCAGGGACAATGGAAAACACACACTTAAGTTCGGGCTTCCTCACCAAGAGAAATGCCCATTGTCAGAAAACATGGAAATAGGCACCTCACAGCCCAAGCACCTTCCACGTGCTCCGTTTCGCCTCTTAGGGTGGGTTGCGTTGAAACTGAGCGCCACACACACACATAAATAAAAAGATAGTTATGAAGCACATTTACAAAGAGACAATGCAGAGCAGCAGATCTCAGGGGCATGTCATCTAAAGGGGAGCCTACCGGTTTCCTTTCTCACACACACCCCTTCTCTCCCCAAATCTGACTCACTCACACACGCCTGGAATTGTGGATCTGCTTCTGTCTTAAGCTTTGAAATTCATTCTTCTGCCTTACCTTAGCGCCTGGGATCTGCTTTCCTTCTGCGGGTCCTTCTGCAGTTAGTGCGGGCTGAAGGTTGCCCGGGTAGCTGGCAATCCCGAAAGCGCAGAGGTGCTGAAATGCTGGACAGCTCCTCGGCAACTGACTCGGTGAACAGCTCTCTACATACTTGAGTCCTGGACAGCTCCCTTTGGATCTCTAACTCACCACTTCGCTGCCTGCAACCGGGAACAGAGCGCAGGTGCGAGCTCAGCAAATAGGGACCACGGCGTTCTGTTAACAGGTTAAACTGAGCACAGGGGCAAGGACAGAAATATATTCATTTCCCATGACAGGTTCGCTGACGTCCTTGTTGCAAATAACTCCACTTTGGAGCACAAACAAAAAGAGCCCCTGTTATGCCTTTTGTATTTTGAGTAGGCAGCTCACGCCTTAGGTTTCAGAGTGGTAGCCGTGTTAGTCTGTATCAGCAAAACGAACAAGGAGTACTTGTGGCACCTAAGAGACTAACAAATTTATTTGAGCATAAGCTTTCATATATATATATATATCTTCCTACTGTATTTTCCACTGCATGCATCTGATGAAGTGGGCTTTAGCCCATGAAAGCGTATGCTCAAATAAATTTGTTAGTCTCTAAGGTGTCACAAGTACTCCTCCTTCTTTTAGCTCACACCTTGTAATTGATGGGAAGCATTCCCAGGTGTTTGTTTTTAATCACCTGCAGCCAGCGTTCAAATACGGAAAGCCAGTTCGAAAATACAGGTAAGAAATCCAACTTTCTCCTCCTCTTCTCCAGCTTGGTTCCTTTCAAAGTACACCCTTTGAAAAGTTGCGTGGTACTTTACATTCCAAAGGAAGTGGCTCAGCCACCGGACTCTGCCCAGTGAGTCATAGTGACTGATAGGGAACCTGTAAATATGCAGCAACGACTTTACAAGGAAGACTAGAGATGCCTCTGGCTTTGCCTTTCCTTGTCTATTTAGAACTGAAGGGGAAGAGTCTGGCTCATACTCTATCTTTCTATAGTTCCTAGCGCAATGGGGACCCATTCTCAGTTGGGACCTAAAGGGGCTGCTGTAATGCAAATAAATAATAAGAGATTGACCCAAACGAAAATCCCAGATGTGAAGTTTGAAGTAGTTAAAATCTGATCTGAGATACATGTAGTACCTGTCCCTTTAATGAGCCACATAAAAGCCTGGGATCCAAGCAACTTTGAACTTCAGTTTCAGGGTGTTCAAAATCAGGATCCAGTCACTTTTTAAGCCCTTCACTAATAAAAAACCAAACAGACACGAACCACCCATTGTTTTATTCGTCTGTCTCAGATTTGTGAGATACTAGGATATCTTCAAATGCTCAGGCTGAGAATCAGTGGAGTATTTTTACTATTTCCTATTAAAAAATACACAAAGGTATAATAACCTTAAAATTTCCATTTAAATGTATAAGCAGGGGTGACTCTATGTTTTTTGCTACCCCAAGCACAGCAGTCAGGCGGCCTTCGGCAGCATGCCTGTGGGCGGTCCGCAGTCACACGGATTTGGCGGCGTTTCTGTGGGTGATCTGCCGGTTCCGTGGCTTCATCGTACCCGCCGCCGAATTGCCACGGAAACCACGGGACCGGCAGACCTCCCGCAGGCATGCCGCCGAAGGCCGCCTGACTGCCACCCTCACAGCAACCGGCAAGCCGCCCCCCGCAGCTTGCTGCCCCAGGCACATGCTTGCTGCGCTGGTGCCTGGAGCCTCCCCTTTGTATAAGCCAGAATTTTCAAACAGGAGCACAATCCATGCACATGGAGAAAACACACAAATACCACTTGTCATGGGGCCAGTGGCCCTTCAGAAGAATTAGGGCCTAACTGTCCTAGGATGACCCTATAGGCTACACATGGGAGCAATAAAGTGCTCCAGCTGGTGCCCTTTAACTAATTACTAATGGAACAGCTGAGCTAGAAAGAGGTTGCTTGAACAATATAAAAGAAAAGTTCCTTAACTAGAAGGGGGAGATAAAAGCAGCTCCTTTGAGAGGAGTCCTGCAGTTTTTACAGGTTGGAAGGGGGGGAGGAGGACACAGAGTGGACAGTAGATTTGCCAAGGGTCCCTGGGGAAGAGAAACAATGATGGAATTCCTCTCATCAGGCTCTGGAAAGAGAGCTGGTGTAGGTCTCCAGACCAGAGATTGCTACAGGTGGAAACTAGTTTCAGGGAAAGGAGGACAAAGGAGAGTGGTCTGGTAGAAGAAACCTACAGGGAGCAGAGTAGGCTCCTGTGGAGAAGCCCTGAGTTAGGGCCTACATCAAGGGTGGGTAAACTATGGCCCACGGGCCGGATCTGGCCCATCAGTGCTTTGGATCCGGCCCGCAGGATTGCCACCCCCATGGCGCCGTGGGCTAAGGCAGACTCCCTGCCTGCCCTGGCCCCATGCCACTCCTGGAAGCAGCCAGCACCACATCCCTGCGGCCCCTGGGGGGAGAGGGGGAGGGGAGGAGGGGAGGGCAGAGGGCTCCACACACTGCCCTTGCCTGCAGGCACCATCCCCCACAGCTCCCATTAGCCAGGAATGGAGAACCGTGGCCAATGGGAGCTTCGGGAGAGGTACCCGCAGGCAAGGGCAGTGTGTGGAGCCCTCTGCCCTCCCCTCCCCCAGGGGCCGCAGGGACGTGGTGCCGGCTGC
>NW_020664409.1:47020788-47021404 GCF_002925995.2 Terrapene triunguis | reverse complement strand
CCAGACAAGAGATTGCTACAGGTGGAAACTAGTTTCAGGGAAAGGAGGAAGAAGGAGGGAGGGATAGCTCAGTGGTTTGAGCATTGGCCTGCTAAACCCAGGGTTGTGAGTTCAGTCCTTGAGGGGGCCACTTTGGGATCTGGGGCAAAATCAGTACTTGGTCCTGCTAGTGAAGGCAGGGGGCTGGACTCGATGACCTTTCAAGGTCCCTTCCAGTTCTAGGAGATAGGATATCTCCATTAATTTAAAAAATTTATAAGGAGAGTGGTCTGGTAGAAGAAACCTACAGGGAGCAGAGTAGGCTCCTGTGGAGAAGCCCTGAGTTAGGGCCTACATCAGGGGTGGGCAAACTATGGCCCACGGGCTGGATCTGGCCCATCAGTGCTTTGGATCCGGCCCGCAGGATTGCCACCCCCATGGCGCCGCGGGCTAAGGCAGACTCCGTGCCTGCCCTGGCCCTGCACCACTCCTGGAAGCAGCAGGCACCACGTCCCTGCGGCCCCTGGGGGGAGGGGAGGGGAGGGCAGAGGGCTCCACACACTGCCCTTGCCTGCAGGCACCATCCCCCACAGCTCCCATTGGCCAGGAATGGGGAACCGTGGCCAATGGGAGCTTT
>NW_020664409.1:46950474-47015788 GCF_002925995.2 Terrapene triunguis | reverse complement strand
AATCTCTTATGTACTTCTGAAAAGAGATGTTTGACTTTAATTGAACCTGTATGTTTGTTTAATATAATTATTGATATATTGTAACTCCCGTGTTAGCCACCAACTGAGTATTACCTTGATCCTGCAAACCCGTATCTGCATGCTTAACTCTATGCATGTGAGTAGAGAAATACTTAAAGTTAAGATTGTGCATAAGCATTTGCAGGGTCAGGGGCTAAGTTATTCAAAGAACATAATGGGATAAATGGTATAATTTTAGCACATTAAGTTACTTGCAGCAAGGAGTCCTGTGGCACCTTATAGACTAACAGACGTATAGGAGCATGAGCTTTCGTGGGGTATTCATGCTTAGTCTATAAGGCACAGGACTCCTTGCTGCTTTTACAGATCCAGACTAACACGGCTACCCCTTTGATACTTAAGTTTACTTGGCAATTCATGGAAATTGAGAGCTTCCTACTAATTCTAACAAGCTCAACAGAAAAACACCATTGGTGAATTCCTGTCCCCATTGAAATTAATGGCAAAATTCCCAGGAGTGAGGCAAGGATTTCACCCCATATGCATGTAGCT
The DNA here is from genome assembly GCF_002925995.2 of Terrapene triunguis. Classification (NCBI taxonomy): domain Eukaryota; kingdom Metazoa; phylum Chordata; order Testudines; family Emydidae; genus Terrapene; species Terrapene triunguis. The sequence goes on along the minus strand of NW_020664409.1, from coordinate 47,015,215 downwards.
TGTTGACCTGGAGAAACTTTAAACAGCTAAGAGGAAAAAAAAGATACATTTGAAAGACCACAGCTCAGTGGGGTTATCTTTGACGGTTTCGCAAGATGAAGTATCTGCTAACTCTTCTATCAATCATCTTGGTGTTTGATGTGGAGGGAGGGATATCTCAGTGCTTTGAGCATTGGCCTGCTAAACCCAGGGTTGTGAGTTCAATCCTTGAGGGGGCCATTTAGGGATCTGGGGCAAAAAATTGGTCCTGCTAGGGAAGGCAGGGGACTGGACTCAAGGTCCCTTCCAGTTCTCTGAGATAGGTATATCTCCATTTATTATGTGCTTTTTTTTAAAAGAAAAACGCAGCTTTTAGATATTTATGTTAGTGATGTGTCACATTTTATTAAGGAGAAGCTGTCTTAGTCATCATGAATGAATCTAGGGCCAGAAAGTTTCCTTCTGTAGTTGGAACAATCCATGGAACAAGACTGTGGTTAAATAAGTATGTTTTGAAGAGCTATCCATTGGCTTTTAAATTGTGTGGGCATGTACATTAATGTTTGGGAATAGAGCATTATCTGTGAGAGTCCCTCTTCTTCTCAACAAAATTTGCCTTGAAAATCCTCTAAACAATCCCAATACATAGTATTACTACACAATGCAGCGTATTGAAACCTTTGGCCCAAATTGTGATAGCCTGACTCATGTTGAATAGCAACTTACTCCACAATTAGTCCCACTGATTTCAATGAGAGTACTTGTGGAGTAAGGTATTATACGTATTGAGTAAGGCCATTATAATATTTCCCTTTATTAGTAATATTATATTACATTGTGTTTTTGGATATTAGTTTTTTAGTAACAACAATCTGCAAAGAAAAACAATAGGAATAACAAGAGAGGCAGATCATTTCCCTGTAGCCTCTCCTCATCTAAGGGAATTAATCCTTAGTTTATTAAAGGATTTACCCTTTCAATATCTTGTCATAGATACTAATTGAAGAGAAAGAGCATTACTATGCACAAATTTGTGATCCAGGTATGATTGTTTGAATTTCCCTTTTAAAAAACAACGGCACAAATACAAGTACAATGTAAAGAAAAATGGTTCTTCATGGAGAAATTAGCCCTTGCCTTTTATGTACCTATTTAAGACTAAGTTAAACAATATTACCATAAATCATAGTACCAAACTAAATCTCAGGCGTATTTATGGTACTAATCTAGAAGAACATACAAAACAAATCAGAGATATTTAGAATTATTTACTCTTTAATTCTTTCCCATAGGCCACTTGGTACAATCCCTTGTCAGTCAGAATGTTTCATTGATCTCAGTCAGAAGTTCTGCTTGAAAACTGATGGCACAACCTACCCCCATACGTAGGAGCAGGATGCTGATTTAAGCAGTGGCAGGGGTCCCTCTGGATCAAGCCTGTCATCTCTTTTCTTTACTTCGTCGTGTGACAAAGGTAAGTTTTAAAAGGGTGCTCACAGAGCATCTTGTCTGGCTCCCAAAATAATGTGACTTCTCATTCCTCAAATGCGCACCATTGGAAGAATGCCACTGATTCGCTTCTTGTTTCATTGCAAACCCACCCTATTAAGAAAAGTGAAAAATGTTACTTTATTTTAGATTTTTAATGAGTGATTCACTAAAAGCTGTACATAATATTTTTAACACAGGCATCAAAATACAGAAGGTAAGTGACAGAGAATTTATATAAAATTGGGTCACATTTTGAATAAAAAGGGGCAAAGCTGTTCTACCATGTATAAATACTTACAGTCACTGGGCCAGAGAGAGAGAGAGAGAGAGAATGACTGCTGTCTGATGAGTAGGGCACCCACCTGGGAGGTAGGAGACCAGGGTCCAGTCCCCATGCTCCAATAACTCTTTAATTACTTATTCAAGCTAGAACAGCTCTCACAGGGGAGACTGAAGGAGCCCCACATCAGAATATCCCATATCTCAGTGGTAGGAGCATGTGCCTGCGAGGTGGGAGACCCCTGTTCAAACTCTCTGCCACAGGGGTGAAATTGATCCTATGTTCTTCACATCCCCAAGGTGAGTGCTTTAACCACTGGGCTGAAAGTTATAAGGTGGGCACCACCATCCCCCGCTCCTCTAGTTGCCAGATTTTAAATGGGACCTTATCCAGCAGGAGGCCTCTGAGCATGCCTACTAGATCAGGCTCCACGTATGAGTAAGGCAGATCAAATTCTATCATCTCTTGGTTTCTGAATTACTCTGGGGCTTAGGTGGGAGTTGGCACCCAGATGCCTAAAGTGAGGCAGGGCAGTGTCCATGCTCAGAGGCAGAAACGTATGGGCCTAGGGAACTTTTACTCTGAAAATTAAGGCACAGAACGAGGTTAGGCACCTACAGAGTTTGGTAGGACTTTTGTGAATTGCAGTGAAGCCAAAACTGGGGCGTAGGCACCTAAACCCAGACTTAGGTGCCTAAGTACCTTTGTGAATCCATGTCACATAACTTTAATGACAATCCTGGTAGCTCTCAGTAAGAGCTCTGCTCTTCTACTCTGCTTGCTCCGTAACTGGCAACATGAGAGTCAGAGAGGGGCTTGTAGTTGAGGACCTGGAACACTTGGACCAGCTCTAAGGGTAGAGTTAAGCTGAGTGCCTGGTGCTAGTTGCGGGGATGAGAATCAGCCTTTCCATTGGCCCCATTACCTACAACCACAGTGGCTCCTTCAAAGCTTACGCTGACTGCCAGATAGACAGTTAGAGCTTGGATTCAAGTAAGCACATGCCTAAGTGCTTTGCTAAATTGCAGCCTTTATTAGGAATTTTTAAAAAGTGAATGCATTGTGCTGGCTGGATGAGTATTTCTTGACATATGCACAGACACCCCAAAGGGCATGAATACTTCTGCCTAGGAAAGGCCTCTGACTCAGGAAATTACAATTCTTTGTGGAAGTTCAGGCGGAGTATCTGTTTTTCATGACTGCGAGAGGAAAACTGAATGTAATAGTAACACTAGCAGCAGAAGAGGAACTATCTGTATCTTCTCTTCTTGCATTAAAAGGCTGAGGGTTTTGTGGTCTTTTGGGGGTTTTTTTAGTTTAATAAAACTTGTAGTGCTTAAACTTGAACTACTGTCAGGCCACAAGGTCACATAACAGGACATATTATTTGTATTAAAGTAGTGCCTAGAGGCCCCAATGATGATCAGGGTCATGGTGTGCGTGGCATTGTACAAAGAGATATTAAGAGACAGGCTGTGCCCTGAAGACATTAAGTTATAAGAAAACAAGACAAAGAAAAGGTAGTCAGGGGAACAGAGCTCAAGTGAGTTGCCCGAGGCAGAAAAACTCATATTATGGGGGTCCTAGTTTAGTGCTTGATCCTGTGGAACATCTTGCCTCTTATATAAGATGGGACTTTGGAATCACTTGAAAAGTCTGGCAAACCTGCAAGCAAAACTGTTTGTTTTTATAGTTTTTCATGTGAAAATGAAACCTTCATTTTGGATTCCCTCCAGGCTGAAATAAGAGTTTAAAAGCAAAAATGAAGCTTTAACACAGCTACTTGGACTTGCTTATAGCTACACATATTCAAGTCTCTGTGACTGCTTTTGAACATTTGATGCCTACCTGGACATGCCCATATAATAACCATGCATTTAAAGTTTCCAAATGGTGCCATGGCTATTTTATCCCCACTGGAACATCTCAAAGCTGAGCAGTGGAACTAGATGCAAGAAGTTGATGGCTCCTTTGAAGCCAGTCTTTTAGGATCTGGAGTCACAACAAGCAATTATAGCAGCTCTGAAGACACATTAAAGTCTGTTGGCCAAATTCAGCCATGGTGCAAGGAGGCACAACTTAATTAAGATCAGTGGAGCTGTGAAACTGTTGCATCCAGCTGTAATGCATGCACACTAACTCCCCATGCTAGAAACTCATGATGAGACAGTTATTTATAATAACTACTGTACATACACAAGTCAGACACCTCAGGACCTCTGGATTATTTTTCTTCAAAACAGAAGAAATGGATTAGCTCACACTGTCAGTGTTTGATCCCAAAGAAGGAATGTGAGATTTTCAAGGTTCCTTGTAAAAATCGAGGGCCTTCTTCTCCTCTCAGACAAATGTAAATCAAGAATAATTCCACATAAATCACTGGAGCTAGGGTAGTGTAAAAGAGAGGAGAGGTATGCGACTCGAATTATTACCAAAATAATTCTCTTGATTTACCATTATGATCACAAACAGGTAAGTCACAGAGGTTCTCCATTCATTTTGTCAGTGTTTCAGGGTACCAGAATGTAACCCTTTATCCTGAAGTCCAGACTCAGTTGTCATGTGTGGCGAGAATAACCAGAATTCCTCAAGCTGACATTTGCTTAATTATAAAAGACCCCTGACAAAAGCCACATCTCAACTAATTTCATCCTCTCACATTGTGGGGCAAATCCCGCCCTCTCCTCTGGGAGTGTGGAAGATGCACTGGCAATGGAACTAGCACAATTCTGCAGTGCCAGGAGGAGAGCTGGACTTGGAATGGGGACATCACTGAAAGATATGCAGCATTTCTCTTCAGGGACTCCTTGCTGCTCATTGGAGTGGATGAGGGCAGGTTCAGAGAATCCACTGCTCTTGTATATATATAACCTATATATGCCCAAATCCTCTCTTCTAGCACAGAATATGAATGTTGGGTTACTCACTATACGTAGCTGTATAGGGAGATGGACTAGAGAGGAAGGAGCCTTCCTCCACACTGGAGGATAAAGAGGCTACGAGAGCTATTACCCCCACCTTAAGTTTTCCTCCACAGAGAGGAGGATGTGCATAGCCCTAAAGATCCTTAAGTGAGACTGACACACTGTATAGGCCTCATGCGGCCTTCTGTAGAAGGAAGAGTATCAGGGACTACAGGTCTCAAACCCTGGGCCATAGGGCTTTTAGGAGCCAGTAAGTTCCAACCTGCTACCCACATGTCTAGCTAATAGTTGTCAGGACTAGAAGCTGAACTCCAACAGAGGACTCCAGTCCTGGGCTCTGATTGGCAGAACTCGGAGGGTCCTAATTGGTTCCCTGCTGGTATTTCGACAGAGCATAGGAACAGGAAGTTGTCCATGCAACTGGGTTTTCCTTGCTTAGGGCGGCTTCCCTTATGCCACCTGCTCTGACCAATAGGTCAGACTGTCCATGTTCTGTTTGTGACACCCACTAAGAGCACCAAGGAGCTTGTTAGCTCATTTAATGTCTGCTTAGCCTTTCTGTTATAAACATACAGCTAAGGGTAGCATAAAATCCCTCTTTACCCTGTAAAGGGTTAATTCCTTTTTTACCCGTAAAGGGTTAAAAAGCTTAGATAACCTGGGTTGCACCTGACCAAAAGGACTAATAAGGGGAGAAGATACTTTTAAATCTGTGGGGGGAAAGGTTTTTTTGTCTGTGTCTCCTGGAGTCAACAAGGAAACAGGGCAGGGAAGATACATCTCCCTAAGCCATATCTGAACTAAGCATCTACTATTGCAGAAATAGTAAGTAATACAAAAAAATGCATTAGATTATCTTTTGTTTTAGCTTGTGAATTTTCCCTGTGCTAAGAGGGAAGGTTTATCCCTGTTTTTGTAACTTTAAAGTGTTGCCTAGAGGGGAAATCCTCTGTGTTTTTCAGTCTTTTGTTATTCTGTAAAGTACTTACCATCCTGATTTTACAGAGGTGATTCTTTTACCTTTTCTTTAATTAAAATTCTTCTTTTAAGAACCCGATTGATTTTTTATTGTTCTTAAGATCCAAGGGTTTGGGTCTGTGTTCACCTGTACCAATTGGTAAGGATATTATTCTCAAGCCTTCCCCAGGAAACGGGGGGTGCAGGGCTCGAGGGAATATTTTGGGGGAATAGGACTCCAAGTAGTCCTTTCCCTGATTCTTTGTCTAAATCACTTGGTGGTGGCAGCATACTGTTCAAGGTGGAATTTGTGCTTTGGGAAAGTTTTTAACCTAAGCTGGTAAAAATAAGCTTAGGGGGTCTTTCATGCGGGTCCCCACATCTGTACCCCAGAGTTCAGAGTGGGGAAGGAACCCTGACACTTTCCATTACAGAGACCTTCTAAAAATGTATTTCTACTACAGACTGCAAAATGTATGTAACAGAACCCATTCACACCAACATTCCCATCTAATTCCATTCTAGATCTTATGGTTAAAATCCAGATTTTGGGGACTAATAGAAAGCATAGTTAAACTAAACTTCGGTGTTATTACATAGGTATTGCTTAACAATGAACATCATTTTTTTTACCTTGTTTAAGAAAGTAATGAGACATATGCCCAGGCTGGGACCTTGCATGTCAACTTCATTATTATGGATGTTTTGTTAGCAATGGAAAGACTGATAGATCCCAAGCCATGGAAAGACTCAGTGTATCTCTATAATTCTGGCTTATTTACACAGCTATTTATTTGAAACCATTTAAGACAGTAAAGGGGAAAACATTCATTTGAATAATTTTAATAAAACAACTGTAAAATGCTTGGTTATGGGTGTTTCATAATATGTGTTTCCACTCATTTCCTTAAACATATGATAAAGATTTAGGCATTTTAGGTGTATGTAAAAGGAAAATTCAACTTAGTGCAACTCGAATAGGGTTATAAATAGATTTGCATATCATGGACTAGATTCTGATCTCAATTACAACAGTGCAAATCCTGCAGGACTATAGTAACATCAGGGGAGTTATTTAAGGTTTATACTCCGAGACCAGCGTGTGGTCCAATAGCTTTGGAAATCTTCATTTCTGTGGGGAGGCAGTTTATTTTTAAATAATTTCACCGAGGAACAAATAAAAGAAGAAAATTACAGGAAGAAGGAAATGGGAACTGGCGTATCAGACCACAATTGGTTTGCCTCAGATGTAGTGGGCTAGATCCTCAGCAGTGGGGACTGACAGAGCTCCATTGAAATCAGTCATGCTAGTTTGAATCAGATGAAGAGCTGGTCTAGTTTCTTTATTGCCATAAAAACATGAGCTGAGTCATATTTTCCATTTGTCCTCTAGTCCTGTAAAATGTAGCCATATTTCTTTAATGTTGATGTTAATAATGATCTTGTATTTACTACATAGTGCCTTTTACTCAAGTGTAAGTATGTGGGCAGATACAGCTAGAAATAATCTAAGCCTATGACAGAGCCAGAGAGTGTTGTGATTTAGACAAGTGATGAATACATCACCTCTTTTGCTTCCATTTCTCTTTCTACTTCTGTAGCACTGTTTTGGCCCCCTCTCTGGTCTTGCTTGCTTCCATTTTTTGCATCTCCTCTCCTCTCCACACCCCACCTCTGCTCCTTTTATTTCTGCATCTTACAGCTCCGCTCACTCCACTGCTATTGTTTTCAATTTTGTATCTGCCACTTCTGCTACTTACAACTAATACGGCCTGACATAACTGCCACGTTAGTAAAATATCTCAAATAAACAAAGCTGCATGACTCTGACAGCTACTAGTGGTTGACTGCTATTTCTGCTTTTGTCAGATACCATTGTCCCAGTGGTTTGCTCAGTATGTATCAATCTGCAAAGGATTTTCAGAATGTCTTACTTTTCATGCTGTTACAGTCAGTGCGTCAAAGTCTACTCTCACTTGCACCAGTGTAAATCTGAAGTTTATAGCAGTGTAAAATGGTGTAAATGAAAGCAGAATCTGAACCAGCATTTTTTTAATATAGCCAGCTAGTTATTGATGGTAATAATATGAATTATAATAAATAATTATGGTAATGCCTGGGAACCCATGTCATGGACCAGAATCCCATTGTGATAGGTGCTGCACAAAACCAGAATGAGTCCCTGCCCCAAAAAACTTGTATTAAAGTTCCTAAGTTTTAGTCTTTATCCCTCTCACAGGGTGAGCTGGCTCCTGGGCTGTCTCTCACCTGTGCCTAGTTTAACTCCCAGACTGTGTGACCAGCAGCTATTGTCTGCTAGGAGATATAAGGGCAGCCTGTGTGTAATATGAGGGAGAGGTAGCAGAAGTGGTTATATGCTGATGATAGGCTTTTTGCAGCCAGGGAAAGGACTCTGTGGATTCCAGCTAGAAGGGCATTAACTTGCTGGGAAAGCACCTGAGTAGTAAGTGGTGGTTTGCTGTGGTGCAGAAGGTGGAAGCTGGTAGAAGACCACTAGAGAAGGAATCAGGATGATGCCTTAAGAGGCAAACTAACCAATGTAGGAAGTATCCCTGGGGACAAGGAAAATGAGGGTGGAGGCTGAGATGGATGGCGACTTAATTTATTAGGGCCATGGGCTGGAGCTGGGATAGAGGATGGGAATGGGGTCTCCTTTACTCTATGGTGCCGCGTAAGGAGGTGGTATGGAAATCCCTGCAGTTAGAGGGGGGGAAAGAACTGTTAAGGCTGGTTGGAATTTTTTTTTTTAAACTAAATCTTATTTGGACTCTATTCCTTGAAAAGGGGAAAGATTCAGGCTTGGCCAGAGGGCTAAACCTCTTCAAAACTCATATCCAATCTGAGGGAAATGCCATTCACAGAGGGGAAGCTAAGGCAGCAGCCACATCTTCCTGCTGGGGAAAGGTAGGCTGTTATCACAGTACCACAGAGTAAATGTCTGTCTGCATTTACAGCACATTGTCCTATAATCCTCATATTTTTCTGGCCTTGCTTGCAGTACTGAACAATGTGCACATAGGTTAACTAATACTGTAGAAAATATCCATTTGGCTTAAATATTTTAGCTATTAAAGGCTAAGCATTACTATTATGCGCACATGCTTAACCATTGTCACAGTAAATCTTGAAAACATATGCTGGGTTTCAGTGAGCAGTTACAGGATGAAGCAAGTAACAATAAATTGGAGCTTTTTGAAACATCTTAATGCTGAAATCAATAGACTAGGGAAGTGCTGGAATCATCTTTTCTTGAGATATGTACAGCTGGTCTAGATGAACCATCCAAAATAGATCTTGCATTGGCAATAGCATCGTCTTTCCCAGAGGTTTCTCATGAACCTTTAAACCACTCTAATGGAGTCTGGTTTCAAGGTTCACCACATTTGGAGAAACTGGAGGAAGCGCCCACCAAGATCCAGTACCAAGAAGGAATAGGAATTAGAAGTAAGGATCTGACTGTATTAGTACTATGGAGTGACTTTTATTGTTTTACATCTGCCGATGGATCTGTATCTATCAGGTGAACAACACATTAAGGGCCAGATTCTGCCCCTTCACTCAGATTCAGGGCTTTGGAGCGGAGCCCAGAGTTGGAGCATGGACCAGTAGGTTTTATGCCCGGAGCTGGAGTGGAGCCGGAGCGGAGCAATTCAAAAATTTGATTGCTCCAAATCCCTGCTCAATTGAGTAGCATGTTACTCCTTGAGATTTCCCTCTGAAGAACCTAGGACTCCTCACAAAGTGAGGTGATATTCACCATGAGTAAGGATGGCAGAATCTGGCCCTACCTGTATTTTCTATTCTTATTGTGAAAATTGTAATGTTTGCGAGTGCCTAGATCATGGGATAGCTGCTTACTAATGGCTTAATAAATAAGATAAGATGCTCTCTGAGAACTCACATCCCAGCTATCCTGGTTTTACAATAAGGAAAGGAAATGTTTGGATTAGATCAAGCCCCTCCTCAGTATCTTTCTTCCAAAAGGCTTAGCAGTTGTAGTCATCCCCTCAGAAAAGTGTTCCTCTTTGTATGCACTCGGTTCTGAAAAATAAATAAAATTCAGTAATATGTTTCAAGTTTTTATTGACTGTGTGGTGTGCCCCTTTTATATTATCTTTCCACTAATATTCTAGCAAATGAGTTATATTAATACAAATGTTTGTGGAAAGCGAATGTTAGGCTTAAACATTCACCAGAAACAAATTTAGAATTATATATGCTTGAAATGTTTTGTAACTAACCGATGGAGTGTTAATTTGAGCCATCCACTCAGGGAACAGAAGAAATATCACACGTCTATGCAATTAGCTAGCACTGTGGACATTCCAAATTTTGAATATTTGCAGAGACTTCTTAGTGAATGACCAAGAACCAGTTGAAAACATTCATGAATTTTGATAACAAATATTGGAGAAAATCACAATCCAATATATCAGAATGATACGTTTTGCTTCTAATTGTTCACAATGAACTCTTCCAACTGTATATACTAACCACTGTAAAACCTTTACCCAAACAATAAAACTCAGAAGCGACCAAACTATGTACTGAACTTCTCTATTTAGTCATGCAGCCCATCACTTTTCCCTGCATTTGTATGTGTTAGATCTAGATCAGGCCTGCACAACATGTGCAGGCCCGCGGGGGGTGAGTAGGTGGGCTCACTGTGCGGCCCGCGGGGGGTGAGTAGGCAAGCGGCGGGTGAGGGAGGGGGGCTGAGGAGGCGAGCGGGCGGGCAGTGGCGGGGGGGGAGTGGGCGAGCCGGGGGGCTGAGGAGGCGAGCGGGTGGGCAGTGGCGGGGAGGGGGGCAGGTGAGCTGGCGGCAGGGGAGGGGGGCTGAGTAGGTGAGCCGGGGCGGTGGGGGGCTGAGGAGGCGAGCGGGTGGGCAGTGGCGGGGGGTGAGCAGGCGAGCCAGGGGAGGGGGGCTGAAGAGGCGAGCGGCAAGTCGGTGGCTGACCTTTTTCTACTGATCTGGTCTGGCTCCCATCCCCTCTCCAAGGGTTGCAGCTGTCTGGAGGTGCTGCCTTCCACACCTTCCTCATTCACACCTCATTCATTCAACAGGACAATTGATTACAAAGTGGGGGGAAGATCTTATTCTACTTCTAGCAAAAAGACATTTTTCTTTTACCTTAATTATACTACCTTAGGGGCCAGCTATAACATATTACCAAGGTTCAATACTGCTGTTTCAGCAGGGCGGCGCTGGGGAAGGAGGGTTTTTTTCCATGGGGCAGGCAGTGCTGGGGGGGGGTTGTTTCGGGGGGGCTGGGCGGCGCTGGGGGGGTTCAGCAGCGCTGGGGGGGGTTGTTTCTGTGGGGCAGGTGGCGCTGGGGGGGGTGTTGTGTTTTGGGGGTGCTGGGTGGTGCTGGGGGGGGGATTCGGGCGGCGCGGGGGGGGGGGGGTGGGGGGGGCGGGGGGGGGTTCGGCCCTCAGCTGTTTTCTTTGGAGTAATATGGCCCTCGCCGCTTTACGAGTTGTGCAGTCCTGAAAGAATTGCATGGGTATTTTGTCCCTATCCCCATCCCCTCTAGCCTGCATGGGAGTGTTGTCTAGAATGTAAGAGATTTTGTCTTTATATCTGTCTATAGCTCCCAGCACACTGTTGCCATTGTACAAATACTGAATAAATTACAGTGCTGGCTGTTGCTCTGTAGTCTACAGATTCAGGCCCTATTTCAGCAATGCATGTGCTTAACTTTAAGCATGTGCTTCAGTGTTTTGCTGAACTGGATCTGCAATTAGGAATTAGTATTCAGAAAACCAGCTACCATAAATGGGTACAGTGGTGATGTGCCTCCTTCCTGGAGTGAGGATGCACGCAATTAAATACACTGTACTAGAATTCATGCAATCACTTCTATTTGAAATAATGACTGCTGCCTAAAACAGGGAAAAGAGCCAGACACCTCCTAGGAAAATGAATGAGGCGGTGCCAGTTCAGAAAACAGCAATCAGTACAGAATCAATAAAAGAGGAGTTAATGACATGGGGCCAGGAAAGTCATCGAAGCCCTCCCACACAGAACAGGGTTCAGTCGTTCACAGTGCTCTATTGCAAACAGATCCTAGAGGGTTTAGACATGTGGAAATGTTTAAAACAAAACTTTTTTTGGTGGGGGAGGAAATAAGCTGAAGGCAGGGAGCAAGCTGAAATGCAGTAATACTGAAACAGGCATTGCTGATGACGATAGACAGTAGATTAGTTTGGAATGTGATATGGGAGCAAAACCAGCCAATGTACAGTATGCTGCCAATTATCCAAATCGCATGGGGGTGTGACGATGCGGTTCTGGCGGAACCCAACTGAGAGTGCCAACTCGGGACAAATTGCTCAAACAGGGCAGTTACAGCCCAAGGCTGGGGTTTTTTCCACCTCTAAGGCAAACCAAACCAGCCGGACTAGGGCTACGTCTTCACTACCCGCCGATCCGGCGGGTAGCAATCGGTTTATCGGGGATCGACTTACCGCGTCTCGTGAGGACGCGGTAAAATCGATCCCTGATCACTCTGCCGTCGACTCCGGAAATCCACCTCGACAAGAGGCGGTAGCGGAGTCGGCGGCAGCGCGGCAGCGGTCGGCTTTCCCCCGTCCTCACTGCCAGGTAAGCCGACCTAAAATACGCAACTTCAGCTACGGTATTCACGTAGCTGAAGTTGCGTATCTTAGGTCGGAACACCGCTGTAGTGTAGACCTAGCCTAGGAGGACTTCGGTCTCACCCCACTGGCTAACCGCAAGTCTCACAAGCAATCTCCTAGGACACTCCAGTTTCCCAGTATTACCACCAGTGCCACTCGTTATGGGGACAAATGATTATGAAAACCAATACCCCAGTAAAAGAAAAAGGTTCTCCTGATCCCAAAGGACCAAGCCCCAGTACCAGGTCAATATACAAATCAGATCTTACTCACAAATCACGCTGTTGCCAATCCTTTAGAATCTAAAATCTAAAGGTTTATTCATAAAAGGAAAAAGATAGAGATGAGAGCTAGAATTGGTTAAATAGAATCAATTACATACAGTAATGGCAAAGTTCTTGGTTCAGGCTTGCAGCAGCGATAGAATAAACTGCAGGTTCAAATCAAGTCTCTGGAATACATCCCCCGCTGGGATGGGTCCTCAGTCCTTTGTTCAAAGCTTCAGCTTGTAGCAAAGTTCCTCCAGAGGTATGAAGCAGGATTGAAGACAAGATGGAGATGAGGCATCAGCCTTATATAGTCTTTTCCAGGTGTAAGAACACCTCTTTGTTCTTACTGTGGAAAATTACAGCAAAATGGAGCCTGGAGTCACATGGGCCAGTCCCTGCATACTTTGCTGAGTCTCAAGGCATATTTGCCTTCTCTCAATGGGTCCATTGTATAGCTGATGGTCCTTAATGGGCCATCAAGCAGGCTAGGCAGAGCTAATCCCAGTTTGTCTGGGATGTCACCCAGAAGCATAGCATAAATTTGAAATACAGACGGTATAGAGCCAATATTCATAACTTCAACTACAAAATTGATACACACATATAGACAGCATAATCATAACCAGTAAACCATAACCTTGTCTAAGACACCCCATTTGACCCCCTTTATACAAGATTTTGGTGCCACTACAGGACCTTGGTTGCAACAATGATCTATATGGTCCCAGATTATATCTATAACGTCACAGGGGGACATGGATTTTGTTTGGGTAATTGAGAGGGCAGGAGCCATTCAGCAGTGGGGTGGCCTTCCCTCAGTTACGGGCTTGTCAGTCAACCCCCTTCTTCTCCTCTCAGTCCTGGCCAGGGATCTCTGCTCTGCCCTGTCCTGCTTACTTCCTGCCATGACTGCAGGGCAGGGCTGCAGAGGGCTCCCTGCACTACTTCAGGTCTGGCGACAACCCATACATACAGGGACAAGGTGCAGGGGGGAGGCCATGGTCCTGTTGGGGGCAGGGCGAGCACAGACCCGTGACCAGGACTCTGCTCTGCCCGGCCAGGACCACAGACTTCCTTGAACCTCCAGAGATTGGGTGCCACTGGCCCTGCAGCAGTGCAGGAAACCCTCTGCAGCTCTGCTGTCATGGCCCCACTCACTCACTCACTCACTCCCATGACAGCAGGGCTGCAGAGGGCTCCTGCACTGCCACTGGAGCCACTCATCAGCAAGGTGGCTTCCTCCTTAGCTGGGGGCTTGTCCTCCATGTGGTCCTGGCTGGGGGGGGGGGGGAGAATTTCTGCTCTATTATGTGAGCTTCCACATTATCCGAATCTCTTCCTTGTCCCCAGGCATGAGATACATGTTGCAGAGGGTGTGTATCTCGTGCTGGGGGACAAGGAAGGGATTATAATAGTGTGGAGTCTAGGTTTGATAGGGGTACAGATAAAGGTGGGTAAACTGTATAATTGATTCTATAGGAAAAGCATCAGAGCAGGGAGGTAAGTCTCAATATTGCTCTGGTATAGTCACACCTGGAATAATACACTTAGATTGGTATTTAACTGTAAGCCCTATGCCTCAGACTCTAGAAGGTAAGGAACTCGCTGCTCTCATTTATTGGTGAACAGGTGAAAGTATGGCTATAGGGCTGCATTTGCATAATATTTCTACCCAGAATTCCTTCAATGACATTTTGGGAGTCACCATAACTATACACAAACTCAGAATTGGTTGAGTGGTGGAACTGAACAGAGAGGTGAAAGGAGAGCTATTTTGTACCAGGAGGGCATTTCTGGTGGTAAGGATGATGCTCAAGTGTCCTGTATGCTACTTGCTGCCCTCCACTGAGTATCCTGTAACCTTGGGAGGATTCTTTGCTAACCCCTACCCCACTCTTCTCCCAGAGCTGGGGAGAGAACCCAGGAGTCCTGACTCCCAGTCTGCCCCCCTGGACCTCACTCCCTTGCCAGAGCCAGGCAAGTCTCTGTCCTACACCAACAGCATGAATTGAGGCCTCTGGGTGCTCAGTGCTCCTGTGTTCGTAGTAGCCCATATTGCCAAGGAGACATAATGTTCTGTGGCAGCTGGAGTTTCCTAAGGGCTGATGGTTTCATGCCCAGTATACTGCATTGCTATAGTCCAGATGGGAGATGACACAGGTGTGTATAACTGAGACCAGGTCATCATCCACCTGAATGGGATGGAGTTTCTAAGACAATCAGAGATGATAGAAAGCATTACTTACAGATGCTGCTATGTTAGAGCTCAGCATCAGTGAGAAATCTAAAAACACTCCTAAACTAGTGACTCAATTGACCAGTTGTGGGAGTGTACCTTCAACCAAAGGAGACTGCACTGTGGCTGCAAATGCTTCAAAATGCTTTCCTCTGCCACCAGATAACCTCTGTGTTGCTTGGATTCAGCTTTAATCAGCTCCATGACCTCATCTGATCCAAGAACTGGGATATTTTGGGGGTAGAGGTGTGGTTGTATGTGATGAAGGAGAGCAGAATTGTGTGTCATCTGCATATTGCTGGTACTTAAATGCATTTCATCTGACTTGTTCACTTAGTGATTGTATGTAGGTATTGAATAGGAACAGAGAGAACTAATCTTTGGTGGAATTGACAAATGTGAAACTAGTAATAGAGATGCAGTCTCCCATCACTACTCGTTGGATGCATCCATCCAGGAGGGACATAACCACTTTAGAGCTTTTCCCTGGACCTCTGCCTCCTCTCGCAGATGGCTACAGCAGCATCTCCTGGTCAAGTGTTGAATGCTGAAGAGTGATTCAGTAGGATGAGAATGGATGTCTTGCCATTATCCTTTGACAGTAAAAGATCATCCATTAATGCCACTAACACTGTTACCTCATGAATCCAGATTGTGCTGAGTCTAGGATTTGGGCTCCAATTAGATGAGCTTGAAGTTGGCCTTTATCTAGCTTCTCTGAGCTTGCTCAGTAGCAGAAGGTTTTATGCTCAATGGTAGTTGGCTAGAACTGATATATGCAGAGTTTCTTCAGTCTCTGTTGGGCTATTGCATGTTTGAAGGAGGAAGGAAGATTTCTTCTCGGAATGAGACCCTGAAGTGTTCAACAGCATTGGCTCCTGTTGAGAACAACGGGAGCTGCTGAGTGCAAGTACTTCTGAAAATATGACCACTTCATTCAGGAGAGCTGTTGAGTCCTGAGCTCACTTGAAAAATATAGCTCAATGTATCTAAATAGTTTTCTAAAAGCTCTTTGAAACACAAAGTAAGTACTTCACACAAGGCGAAAAGCGTCAGAAAGGAAAAGTGGGGAGATAGAGGTATCATAAACTATTATTTCCATTAACTATTATTATTGTTTAAAGGGCATGTTAAAGTATCTAGATGTGGATTTTTCCATCAAGGTTGGGAAAAAATTAGCATACAGAATGTAGTAATGATGTTACAATATTAAGATCATTTTCATTCTAGTAGTCATTAAGCAAGGATTTACTGAGACTGTAATTCAATCTGGGAGGCCACAGGGTGCACATGTAGTGTAATATAAACCTAATAACTTAATCTGCATACAGTGAGTCCAATGAATGTGAAGTATGAATAGCAGTGTATATTACACATAGTTTGTCTTTATCTGATACTGTTGCTTCAAGATTAAAAAGTGCCTTGACTATTTCTTGTATTTTAATACAGTGTGTTGACTTTATCAAGGCAATCCATTTGTATTTCATTTTGTTGCTAAGACATTCCATTTAGAAAGGAAAAATTACAGCTTAAACTTTTATAGTTTGATATCATAGTCATGCAGTCATTGAGTCGTTAGTCTTTGTGACTAATTTGCATAAAAAGCTAGAGAATTTGCTGTGGTTACTGAAGGATTGAATGACAATAATGTCCTTGATCCAAAATCAATTGAAGTAAAAGGAAAGAGTCCTGTTGACCCCAGTGGGCATTGACTTGAGCTCTTAAAGACTTTCAGTTCTATTTTAGAGCCATTATCACATTCTGTAGCTATACTTTATCCAATCCAAAACAATTGCAGCTCTTCAAACAAGCCCTTACAGTATGTGTATTTTTAGCCGGAGAAGAGTACCCTTCAATCCTGTCAGTTAACAAGACTCTACTAGTCACATTGGATCTGATCAATGCCTGTTGAAGTCAATGGTAAAAGTCCCATGCACTTATGAGTAGAGATGGGTGAATAATTGATTTTCAATTCGACCAAAAAAACCAGAGCAGATACTTGGGTTGGCTCTGAAAGTGTGTGGAATTTGTCAGCAAAGTCTGGTCATCTATGTAATCTTTGGCCCAGTGATTGGGGGACTTGCCTGCATGTGGGCGACCCAAGTTTAAATCCATGCTCTAGAACAAGGACTTGAACTCCAATCTTCCCTCTACCCAGGTGAGCATCCGAGCCACCAGGCTGTAGGCTATTCTGCTCTCACTCTTTCCTGTTGAAACTGTTCCATTTTGTATAAATATGTAAACATTCACTGCAAGAGAGAGAGCACGTGTAAGAGAATGAGTAAACAATTTGCCTGGAAAATTTTTATCCAGCTCTACTTTTTGAGGCTTGAGTGTCATATACATCCTTATTTCTAGAGAAGGGTTTGAGTCAAAACCTTAGAGATTAACTTTAGAGAAGTTCATGTCTGGAACTGAATGTTGTGGCTCACTACCATCCATAATCAGAGTTAATTTCCTTTCTGTGACAGCATCTGTGCTCATGTTCCCCTTAGTCGTACAGGAATTCATTTGCTTGAAATTGCAATTTCAAGCCCTCTGGGGTGCAATTCTCTCTCAAATATACCTGTACAGTGTCTATTGAAGTCAATGGGGTACCTGCATATCCCAGGCCAACTATGAGGCACTTATCTTATAAAAAGGACTACTTGAAACAATAAGATTAGAGCTCTGAGGAACACTTGACTCAAGACCTGAGTGCAATTAAAATCAGTCTTTCTCTGAATGCAATCTGTTCATGAATCAGCAGTGGTTGATTCATATTTTTGTGTAAACAAATTTTTCTCAGTGATGGATAATTAACTCTTTTGCTTTCAGGAAGTATCCACAAACACTTTGTGGCAGCTGCTCATTGGTGTATTTTGAGTTTGAACAGAGTTAATTGCCATAGTTATCACGGGAATTCACATGGCATTTCTCCTGTACCCTGATTGGCTAAACTTACTCCTTTTGTGATCAGGAGAGTGAGCAGAGGCCATTATAACTTGACTTTTGGGGGAGAGACTATATGGCTCTCTCACCTAGTTTTGACCAACATTTAATCTTTATTTCTTGTGATAATTTGTCACACAAACAAATTACTGTTTGTGCACAGAGGGAGGGTGTTTTCCTTTTGGTAAAGTGCCAAAAGGTGTAGTATTTCATTTTGCAGTGTAGTTGTATCTGTGTTGGTCCCAGGATATTAGAGAAAGAAGGTGGGTGAGATAATAAGGAGGGTCTTGGAAAGACCTGAAGAAGAGCTCAAAAGCTTGTCCCTCTCACCAACAGAAGTTGGTCCAATAAAAGTTATTACCTCACCCACTTTGTCTCTTTATTTTGCAGGACATTTGCTCCACACAGCAAAGGGCCCTACATGAGACCCACTTCCCTATCCAGAAATGCAGCAGCAGGCTTCGCTTACCTGGAATAACTTAGAAGTATTCATTCTGTTAGCTAGGGGAAACTGGGTTAGCCTTCTGGTAATAATTTTGTCAGTTTCAATTCTCAATGCACCTGCATTAGGATTTCCCCTTCCCCAGAGTGTGTTTTTGTCATTGTTGGTGTTGGTGTCATTGGGGGAGAGGTAAAAAGGAGAAAACATAACATGTTTTGATCAAAACTTGTTTTTTGGCAAAATTTGCTCCTGTTAACCTAGGATTCTCCCCTCCCCTCAAACAAACAAAAGTGTAGTGTGACCAAAGTACTGCTTCATCATGGGCTTTATCACTTTTCCCATAGAAGAGGGCCAGAAGAGTAGGAAAGCTCTATGACAGTGGTGCCCAAACTTGTTCCGCAGCTTGTGCAGGGAAAGCTGCGTCCGCAGGTTCGGCCGATCGCGGCTCCCAGTGGCCGCAGTTCGCCGCTCTAGGCCAATCGGAGCTGCGGGAAGCAGGACGGGCCGAGGCAAAAGCAGTAAGACAATGAAGCCAGAGGCAGAGGCCAAAGGAGGTCCAGAGCCAGTAGCAGCCATGGAAACAGGCATGATTTTAATTATTTATTGGGCAGAGCCAGAGGCCAAAGAGAGCCAGAGGCAGAGGTAGCCCAAGCAGAGTACTCCCTGACTGATGGGGACATGAGAAAAGACTGTGGGGGAAGAACTACTGCCCCAAGCCTGTCCGAAGGGGGAGGTATGTGGCAGGGTGGACTAGGTCCGGAGGCTCCCTGCTGGAGGCCTTATAGCCCTGCATCACCTGGTCCCAGAATAGAGCAGCAAGAAGTCCTACAGGCAGCCTAGTGTGGCTGCAGAAGAGCGTCCAATCAGAGGGGCTGCTGGAGCAACCAATAAGGGGCAAGAAGGGCCAGATAAAAGGCAAGCAGCAGAGCAGAGAAGTTCAGTTGCTGTGTGGTTCTCAAGGAGTGAAGATTGGGTGATTGTCTGGCTGGAAGAGCAGCAGTACAGTGGACAGCTCACTGTGGAGAGCTCACTGCAGACAGGATTGAAGCCCAGGGAAGGCTGCTGAAGACCGGGAAGAGCAGCAGGACCAGCAGAAGGTCAGTGCTAACAGGCTGAAGCCTAGGGGGACTGAGCACAGAACCTGGCCAGGCCAGCGAAGCTACCAAGATGGGCCCTGCTGGTCTGATTGAAGACTGAGCCCAGAGAGGCCTGCTGAAACACCACCAACTGCAGGTACCAAGATGGGCCCTGGCTGGGTAGTTGAAGAAGACAGTGCCTCTGGGACAAGCCTTAGAACTACGGCCCCATACCAGGTCTGAGATAAGAACTTGGACTGTATACCCCGGAAGGGGGGGTAGTGTATGTGGCTCGGCCGGAGGGCTGAGTCACTGAAGACCTGCCAAGAAAACCATCAGCCCAGGGGTGCTCATCAGAGGTGGGTGCCACCCTGATATAAGAACTAAAGCCAAAAGCAGCCTCATACCCACCAAAACAAAGGGTGCTGCCCATAAGTGGGTGCTGCCCTGAAAAAAGACCATGATTACAGGTGTATTGGCTTAAAAAAACCAGGGTGCTCGTGAGAGGTGGGTGCTGACCCCGTTACAGGTAGAGGAAAAGTGCAGCCTGGATCAAACATATGTTATAGATTAAAAACAACAGTGTGAATTGGTAGTACATTTATTTCTGTCAAACTGGCTTTCCATGTAAAGGATAGGTTAAGAGACAACACATTGAGATGTTCTTTAGGGGTGATGGAACAAATCTCAGACATGCTAGTTAAGCATATAACTGGACCGATAGCACAAGGATTATTCTAATGTAATAATCAAGAGCAAACATCCAGACTACAGCTAGTCCATTCTGTGGGAAATTCCATGATTTCAAAATTTGTTTCTGTTTCAAATTGGAATGAATTGAAATTCAAAATTTCCTACAAAACAAATTTCACACCAGATCACTCATAATTTTTCAGTTTTTTATTTACCAGTTGCAATTTTATTTCTATGATTTTAATCACCTTAATTGTTTTATTTATATAACTTATAATATAGAAAAATAAATAATACAGAAATAAAATATTTTGAAAAGTTGTTTTGAAATGAAAAATCAAAATAGCTCATTCAATTACAACCTTATTGAATCACCATTTCATTTTTTTTAAATGAAATGTTGTAAAAATTGTCATATTCCACTGGAATATGTCCCATTCTAAGAATCAACATTTTCTGATGAGAAATGTTTCTTTGGAACTTTTTTTGACCAGCTCTAGTTGAGACAGATTTTTTCTTATCTGTTTTATCATTGCTGTTATCCTTGTTGGATTATAATTTCTATATTGTTCATCAGGATTGGATTAGTTGAGCTAATCCACCCAGAACTGACTAAATGTGCAATGTATATTGATCAGATCATAACATGATTATTCTAGGAGAGCCTAGTTGTATTAATTTAGATGGGATAAATTGGCCAAAGGTGTTATAACACAGTAACTATCCAACATTTAACAGTTCTAAACAAGGTTTGGTTTTTGGTATAGAGAGGCCTCAGCCTCCTTAGTACCATGGGAGAAACACTACAGTATTTAAAAATCCTTTTAACCCTTTATAAGGATCGGGAAAAGCTGTTAAAATATTACATTCAGCTTTCATTTTAACAAATTCTCTTGTTTCCTTTCCCTTTAGCTGAAGAGTTTTTTAGAAGAAAACCTGCCCTTGTTTGACAGTCTTTTAGATGGTAATAACTGCCCCTTTGAGGAAAACAAAAGTTAGTTGAGATGGTCTGGAGTTGCTGTTACTGTTAAAAATCCAATCCCATTTTATCCTAGGTAGTGGTTAGGATTCAGCTGGAGCCAGTAGAGGTGGTGATGTTATCTGGGTTCCTCTCTATGGGCCAATTTGTTCAGAACATATCAGGATTTGGATGATAAAAGCCTAGGCTCCCAGGAGATGGTGGGGGTGGCAACTATGATGATGAAGCTTGCTTCAGTAGCCTCCATCTGTTCTTTTGTGCTTTCCCCTCCAAAGTCTCCTTTAAAGACCCACAATAGCTCATCCCCTCATTATTTTGTCCACTGGTTAGGCTGAATATCCAACATACCAAATAATTTCTGGTTCCACATCTTTTTTTATTACCAAGCATGATTTCAATATAGTCCTTGAATCAGGGCTGGCTCTAGGTTTTTTGCCGCCCCAAGCAAAAAAATTTTTGGCTGCCCCCCACCCCAGCCCTGGGCTCTCACCCCCCCCACCCCGTGCTGCCCCAGCCCTGGGCTCTCTCTTCCCCCCCACCCGCACCCCCTGCCGCCCCAGCCCTGGGCTCCCCCCCCCAGTGCTGACTGCGCCCGCTCCTCCCTCACCTCCATCCGGTCCGGCACTGGCAGGGTCGGGGTAAGCAGCGGGGCTCCCGGGCCGTGCCTCAGCCCAGGGTCCCTCCAGCCAGGGCTCCTGCCTCCAGGACCGGCCGGGACCCAGGAGGGCAGAGCCAGGGGACCGCCCCAGCAGGGGGCTGAGGAGCTGGGGCAGGGCAGCCCCAGAGGGAGCGGAGCCCCGGAGAGCAGGATGCGGGCCCCGCACGGCAGCGCCCCCACCCTCTACGGCCCCGCTGCTGCTGCTCCTGGCTGCCCTGCCGCAGTCCCTGAGCGGCTCGGGCTGCTTCGCCCAGCCCCAGGTGCAGCGCTGGGGGGCAGCTGCCCTGCAGCACCTGCAGGCGGCTCCATGTGCCCCACGGGGCGGCCCCCAGCCTGAGTGTCCCCCACTTGGAGTCTGCCCGGCCCAGCCACAAGGTGCGGCGCTGCTCCCCCGCGGCGCAAACCACAGCAGCCCCATGGCGATGCGCTGCTGCTGCCAGGGCCGGCTCTACGCTTTTGCCGCTGGAAGCAAAAAAAAAAAAAGATGGCTGGAATGCTGCCCCTGAAAATGTGCCGCCCCAAGCACGTGCTTGGTTTGCTGGTGGCCTAGAGCCGGCCCAGCCTTGAATCATATCTAAGTGGTTTTTTTTTTTGGGACTAATTTAGTCTTTATCTAGTTTTCTTGCACCTTTTCATAACATTCTTCATAGAAAGCAACTTGACATAGATCATAAGATGTTGCAATATCATATACTTTTTACAATTGATCTTACAATTAGGGCTGGTGTGATATTTGAGCCTACAAATTTACCCTATCTTAAAGGAACTGTTTTGAAATCTTAGTGCTGACTGCTGTGACAAGCCAGTGGTTCAAATAAGGGACAGGTGAATTTAATCACCTAATGATGAAATCACCAAATGCATGCCCAGATTATTTGTCCTAACCGTGCTTTTGAATATCTGAGATGGTATAATGTAAAGTAATCACAAACTGGGGAAAACTCCAAGAACCCAACTGAGTGACTTTATAAAAAAAAAAAAAAAAAAAAAAAACCATTTTTCTTAAAAAACTAAAAAAAAAATAATTTTTTTTATAAAAAAAAAAAAAAAAAAGCCATAGCCTGTTTCTTTGACTATTTGTCTTGGATTTATTTTCTGTCCTAAATTCTATGGGGCAGATCTTCAACTGATGAAAAGTGTCATAGCTCCACTGAAATCAATGGAGCTATGACAGCTTTCATCAGTTGAAGATCTGCCCCATTAACTTGCAAGGAATGATAAATAATTTTTTTTTTGTCTGGATTTGCATCAATCTAATGAAAACATTATGTAATCATGAACAGCCACACTGACAAGCAGGGACTGGCTTATTTTTATTCCTTGCCACTTTCCTCTTGGACTACTGAGCAAGAAGCCATCTAAGCAGTCTTTTCTTCCTTTGAAGGTGGGGCTAGATTAATAATGAAAATGATCCTCATAATGAGAACAGACATGAATCTCAGACCATCTATAAAACTTCATCCTTTAAGGTTCGGCTAGATCAAGAGTAGAGCTGGCCAGCAAAAGCTATATCCAGTTCATGAACATTTTTAAGAGTTCTAATTTTCCCTCCCTTTTACACTGAGATGAAACAAACTTTCTGACCTTTTTGCAAAAAGTGTGGGGGGGAGAGACACAGATCCACCCCACCTAAGTATAGCCAGTAGCCCAGTGGTTAGAGCACTCACCTTAGATGTAGGAGACCCAGATTCAAGTCCCTGCTGTGATCAGACTATTAGCTATTCTGGGTATGTATGATCTCTATCACTTTGGTTTTGACCAAAATTCCTTCCTGGTCCTGAGAAACCTTGTTGAAGCTGATTCATTCCTGTGAAAAGTTTTGGTTTTGGCATATTGGCACTTTCTGATGAAACCGTTCTCCAAAAAATTCCTGACCAGCTCTAGTCAAGAAGACCTTCCCTCTCCATTTGCTGAGAGCTTCTTTACCTTCTTTACCTTCAAACCACAAGAGTCTTTCCTCAGCCTGTCTCTCTTTACTTTCCTCCTTACCAGACCACATACTCCACTCTGGACACTATCTCCCATGTCCCCCAATAGGCTTTCCACCTGCACTTATGCCTTCCTGCACTTTTCAGCAGGCTTTCCTGTCCAAGCAACAGTCTTCCCTGACTATCCTCCAGTTCTCTGATCCCCTTTGAAGATGCTTATGGGATATAATGGATCTGGTAGTGGTGTCTAATGAACCACGTGTAGAGTTAGGATTCATACTGCTGAAAATGCCTACAATCGCTTGCTACTGGGAGAAAATACTACTGCCATGAGTAGTGTCACTGAAGGCCATGCATTAAGACTCACAGTAGAAAATGCTTTGTTTACAAGATAGAGCCATTATTGCATATCTTTATGTAACACGAATACTGTATAAAACCTGACTATGTAATGTATGGTTTCAGAGTAGCAGCCGTGTTAGTCTGTATCTGCAAGAAGAACAGGAGTACTTGTGGCACCTTAGAGACTAACAAATTTATTAGAGCATAAGCTTTCGTGGGCTACAACCCACTTCTTCGGATGCATATTGAGTGAAACATATCGAGGAGATATATATACACACATACAGAGAGCATGAACAGGTGGGAGTTGTCTTACCAACTCTGAGAGGCCAATTAAGTAAGAGAAAAAAAACTTTTGAAGTGATAATCAAGGTAGCCAAGCACAGACAGTTTGATAAGAAGCAAGTGTGAGAATACTTACAAGGGGAGATAGATTCAATGTTTGTAATGGCTCAGCCATTCCCAATCCCTATTTAGCCCTGAGTTGATTGTGTCTAGTTTGCATATCCATTCCAGCTCAGCAGTCTCTCGTTGGAGTCTGTTTTTGAAGTTTTTCTGTTTTAAGATAGCCACCCGCAGGTCTGTCATAGAATGGCCAGACAGGTTAAAGTGTTCTCCCACTGGTTTTTGAGTATTATGATTCCTGATGTCAGATTTGTGTCCATTAATTCTTTTGCGTAGAGACTGTCCGGTTTGGCCAATGTACATGGCAGAGGGGCATTGCTGGCACATGATGGCATATATCACATTGGTAGATGTGCAGGTGAACGAGCCCCTGATGGTATGGCTGATGTGATTAGGCCCTATGATGGTGTCACTTGAATAGATATGTGGACAGAGTTGGCATCGGGCTTTGTTACAAGGATAGGTTCCTGGGTCAGTGTTTTTGTTCAGTGATGTGTGGTTGCTGGTGAGTATTTGCTTTAGGTTGGGCGGTTGTCTGTAAGCAAGGACAGGTCTGTCTCCCAAGATCTGTGAGAGTAAAGGATCATCTTTCAGGATAGGTTGTAGATCTCTAATGATGCGCTGGAGAGGTTTTAGTTGGGGGCTGAAGGTGACAGCTAGTGGTGTTCTGTTATTTTCTTTGTTGGCCCTGTCTTGTAGGAGGTGACTTCTGGGTACTCGTCTGGCTCTGTCAATCTGTTTTTTCACTTCAGCAGGTGGGTATTGTAGTTTTAAGAATGCTTGATAGAGATCTTGTAGGTGCTTGTCTCTATCTGAGGGATTGGAGCAAATGCGGTTATATCTTAGAGCTTGGCTGTAGACAATGGATCGTGTGGTGTGTCCTGGATGGAAGCTGGAGGCATGTAGGTAAGTGTAGCGGTCAGTAGGTTTCCGGTACAGGGTGGTATTTATGTGACCATCGCTTATTAGCACAGTAGTGTCCAGGAAATGGACCGCTTGTGTGGATTGATCTAGGCTGAGGTTGATGGTAGGATGGAAATTATTGAAATCATGGTGGAATTCCTCAAGGGCTTCTTTTCCATGGGTCCAGATGATGAAGATGTCATCAATGTAGTGCAAGTAGAGTAGGGGCGTTAGGGGACGAGAGCTAAGGAAGCGTTGTTCTAAGTCCGCCATAAAAATGTTGGCATACTGTGGGGCCATGCGGGTACCCATAGCAGTGCCGCTGACTTGAAGGTATATATTGTCCCCAAATGTGAAATAGTTGTGGGTGAGGACAAAGTCACAGAGTTCAGCCACCAGGTTAGCTGTGACATTATCGGGGATACTGTTCCTGATAGCTTGTAGTCCATCTTTGTGTGGAATATTGGTGTAGAGGGCTTCTACGTCCATAGTGGCCAGGATGGTGTTTTCTGGAAGATCACCGATGGATTGTAGTTTCCTCAGGAAGTCAGTAGTATCTCAAAGATAGCTGGGAGTGCTGGTAGCGTAGGGTCTGAGGAGAGAGTCCACATAACCAGACAAGCCTGATGTTAGGGTGCCAATGCCTGAGATGATGGGGCGTCCAGGATTTCCAGGTTTATGGATCTTGGGTAGCAAATAGAATGTCCCTGGTCGGGGTTCTAGGCATGTATCTGTACAGATTTGTTCCTGTGCTTTGTCAGGGAGTTTTTTTAGCAGATGGTGTAGTTTCTTTAGGTAATCCTCAGTGGGATCAGAGGATAATGGCTGGTAGAATGTGGTGTTAGAGAGCTGTCTAGCAGCCTCTTGGTCATATTCCAATTTATTCATGATGACGACAGCACCTCCTTTGTCAGCCTTTTTGATAATGATGTCAGGGTTGTTTCTGAGGCTGTAGATGGCGTTGTGTTCAGCATGGCTGAGGTTATGGGGCAAGTGATGTTGCTTATCCACAATTTCAGCCTTTGCACGTTGACGGAAGCAATCTATGTAGAAATCCAGTCTGTTGTTACGACCGTCCGGAGGAGTCCACGCAGAATCCTTTTTTTTGTAGTGCTGGTAGGGGGGATTCTGTGGGTTAGTATGCTGTTCAGAGGTATGTTGGAAATATTCTTTGAGTCGGAGACGTCGAAAGTAGGATTCTAGGTCACCACAGAACTGTATCATGTTCGTGGGTCTGGAGGGACAAAAGGAGAGGCCCCGAGATAGGACAGACTCTTCTGCTGGGCTGAGAGTATAGCTGGAAAGGTTAACAATATTGCTGGGTGGGTTAAGGGAACTACTGACACAATCAACTCAGGGCTAAATAGGGATTGGGAATGGCTGAGCCATTACAAACATTGAATCTATCTCCCCTTGTAAGTATTCTCACACTTGCTTCTTATCAAACTGTCTGTGCTTGGCTACCTTGATTATCACTTCAAAAGTTTTTTTTCTCTTACTTAATTGGCCTCTCAGAGTTGGTAAGACAACTCCCACCTGTTCATGCTCTCTGTATGTGTGTATATATATCTCCGATATGTTTCACTCAATATGCATCCGAAGAAGTGGGTTGTAGCCCACGAAAGCTTATGCTCTAATAAATTTGTTAGTCTCTAAGGTGCCACAAGTACTCCTGTTCTTCTATGTAATGTATGGTACTCATACAGCAAGCCCCATTGCAGAATCTTTTTGGTGTACTTTTGAATGTTATCCCTCCACATCTGGCTTATTTTTCATTATCTCCCTTCAGTGCTTTAACAGCTGTGAGCTCTTTAGGATTTTTTAAAATAATAACAAGTTATCCTCTGACTGAGAGCACTAATGGCTTCATTTAGTTCTGAATCAACCACTGAGACTCATTTGACTGTGGTCCACTCTCTGTGACTTGCAGCTACAGATTTTGTCTAGATTATGTCTGAGAGATAATGTCAGAATGCAGTCATTTTTAGAAATTAATATATTGATATGTATGTAATTTAAATTTGAATTGCTCTGAAATGACATGGTTTGGTTCAGTTCAATAAATGAAAATGTTTCTATTTGGGTCAATTCCCAAATTAAATATTTTATTTCATTTTTCCTGATGAAAAATTACAAATCTGGCAAAATTCTTTTTTTTTCCATGGAAAATTCTGGTAATGCAGAAACTGAATTTTCTGTTTATAGTTCAAACTAGACTTGGAATATTATAAGTGTAAAAAAAAACAGTTGAATATCCATTGCAGGTTAGACTGATCATGATTAATTTGAATGAAAACAAATGAAAAACACTGGTGTACTCTAAATCAAGTGAGAGGTAGAATAGTAAAGGCTAGAAAACCTCTCATTTAATTTCCCTAGTGTGAAGATTAAGCCAAGTATACCTTGCCAAAGCAAAAACTGTGTGTGAAGTAAAATTGGTTAAAAGATGGAGGCTTAGCAATTTACAAGAGTTGTTTTTTCACTGGCTCAGATTT
Organism: Terrapene triunguis; assembly: GCF_002925995.2. NCBI lineage: Eukaryota > Metazoa > Chordata > Testudines > Emydidae > Terrapene > Terrapene triunguis. The sequence continues at coordinate 46,987,567 of NW_020664409.1, read as the reverse complement.
TTCTCATTAACGAATAGGCACTTGATATCTAACTCACTAACCTTAGTGCATACTTACAGAAAATTCCTGATATTATACTCCTGCCCTCAGCATGTCTCCTACACAGGGCTTGCAAACAGTCCTCAGAAGACCACTTCAAAGTTGTCTGTCTTGGTTTCTGCTGGAGGGGGAATATTTCTCAACTGGAACTGAGGCTTTCAGAGGTGTGTGGAGGTTGTTTTTTTAACACTAGTCTTTTTACTCCCAGTAAGAGATTGGAGAAGGGGGTAAGAACCTCACCCAGAATGTACATGTAAAAGAATTGAATGCAGATCATTCTGAACGGCATGCAACACTGACCTCTGTGGAGCACAGGTGACAAATGATCTCCTTCCTTTTCTCCCACTCCAAGTCTACCACTCTAATCATTCTTAATGCAAAACATTGTTTGGGTTCTGAGCCCATATGAGTGCCTTTGTGAATTATACCTCACTATAACCTACTGACTGGCAGGGTAAATAAGTAGCAATACACCATTGTTACATATGCCAGTGGTGTCCAGCCTGTGGACTGGACTTTACATTGTGGCCCTCCAGGGTGACTAGGCTAAAATGAAAATGTTTGTTTGATTATGAACAGAAAATGTTTCCTAAGTCCTGCCCTGTGATTTTTAAACCTATTTGCATCAGCTCCCTTGAAGTGGGAAGGAGGCTGATGGCACTGCTTCCACTGTAGCTCCTGGAGCAGCTCTAGTGTGAGCCAGGAGCACCCTGACCTGTTCCTGTCCTTTCCCCTTTATATCTGCGCAGCAGCCCTTCTGTTGGCTGCCAGCTGCGTCACAGAACAGAATAATTTTGGCTGTTCCATTGCCTGCTTCATTATGAGGCTGTGGGGAATTCAGTGAGAGCAGGACAGGAACTTCCTAGGGAAAAGCTCCCCTCCCTCACACAGCCACTCAGGACAGTGCAGGAGATAACCAACTACAGCTCCTTGATTCTCTGCCCCAGTGCAGATAACTGTCCCATGTTTCCTCCAGCCTGACTCTCCTCCTGCAGTCCAGCCCCAGGGCACCATGTAGCAGGGGTTCATTCCCTTAAATCTGCACATCAGAGAAGGTGGCAGCAGCATCTCCTGCAGCCCAAGGAGCTAACTACAAGTCCTGTGAGGGCCAGGACCTGCAGACTAGAGGGATGGGTTGGATGAGGGAGAGCACAACATTTGAGGGGTCATTTCTTAGGGCCAGTGTAGGGAAGGAGGGAGATATTTCAGAGGATTCTTGTGAGGATGGGGGCAGGAAGATTCCTGTGAAGGGAAGGTGACTCCAGACTCCCTCCATTGGCTCACTACCCCCAGGAACAGCACTTCCAATACCCAGCTCATATCTCTCCACTTCTCAAACACCAAATGAGGTTTAGAGCTGGGAGCCACGTCACCTCATTCTCCAGATTACATGCTGCAGTGGCACTCTGCCCCTTGTTCCACACTTTGGCAGTCCCTGCTATCTGCTTGATGTCTAGGAAGCGGAAAGCAACGTGTTTGTCCCCTTACAGCCCTTTCAGATATTAAACAGAACAAAGGATTAAAATGGTAGCCATGGTGATGTGATGGCATTATGAGCTTGTAAACTGACAGTTGGTCAGTGCCAAATGGAGTTTTCCACAGTGACAATAGAATATAAAGGTCTGTTTATTGTCACAATTATTCATAGAGATTAAAACTCTTGTTTATAGATATGCAGGATTCAACATTGACACTAGGCTTATTTACAGTCCCCCATCTTAGAGTGATTAGCTGTTGAGCCCCTGGAGCACCTAGCTTTTATTTGGGTATTGTGGCCCTCCACAAGTCTCTGTCAATTGGAGCCATCGGACACAAACAATTGTACTGCGACTTGCTGTGATGTCAGGGTCTCACACCTGGTAACACCCAACAACTTTGCTTACAGCAGAGCTGGTTGGAAAATGGAAAGTCTGTCCCATAGGAAATTCTGATATTTTGACATTTTTCATTCTGAATCAGGACTGAAAAGTCTGCTTGACATTTTCTGGAGCATTTCATTCCATAAAACTTTTTGAAAAGTCTGAAATAACATACTTAGACATTTTTTGATTGGAACAAAATTGCCTTTCAAATTGACATTTTGACTTCAAATAACATTTTAAATAGTCTTAAATCAAAAAGACAATTTAAAATTATTTTTTCCATGAAAACTGAAAAAATCATAATTGAGGATTTCAACAAAACCACACTTTTTTACAGAAAAATCTTTCATTTGAAACATTTAAACCAGCTCTAGCTAAGAAAGTCCTTCTCCATCCCATATCTGCTCTCTGAGCAGCTAACCTGGTGGTCACTAATTAGCCCCCTAGAGATTTCATAGAATGCTGCTTCATCCCCTGATAGTATAGCTATATTACGTGCAACTAATTTCAGAGCATCTATACCTCATCCAGTACAGACTCTCTTTGATGGTCCAGGGAGAGTTGTCATAAAAAATACTGGAAGGTTGGCCAGCATGTGAACCATGGTGACTTGCTATGCAATGAGTCACCCTGCACTCAGAAATGTGGAACTTTGCAAGCTTTGTATATCAGCCCACATGTTTTAGAGGAATAATTTAGACAACCAGTCTGAAAATTTGGTCCTTAATGTGCATGTGTTTAAGTCTTGCAAATATACAGCTTGATTTAATGCTGTTTAGTCCCAATTTTGCTGTCTGTTACATAGATGTATATCCCATGAACTTCAATCCATTACAATGAAGACCGAATTAGGCCCCAAGTCTATCTATATGTATGTAGATAAATAAAATACAGTCTGAAGTAGGAACCTTACCAATGATGACAAAAGAAAGTAAAATAAATATTTTAAAAGGGATTATAATAGATACTATAGAAGCAAAATACTTGCAGCATTGCAGGTCTTGTTTCCTCTCATATTAACCTAAACAGTGTTTTGTTAGGATGAGGAAAGGGAGATGTACATTTAAAACTATTTGTGTCAATTTCTTATACGTAAACAAATATGCAAAAAAACAACCCAATTTCTTTGTTCAGTAACTAAAGTTAGTCATTATAACAAATAGAGCAATATCTTGTATTTCCATTTGTAAAGGAAACAGCAGTAGATAATTCAGGGCAATTTCTGCAGGAGCCTCCTGCTCAACACAAGTGATTCCATCCTGAGAGCCCAAAGGGTTTGTGTTGGCTCTGCCATATTCTCCTTCTCTGGTTGGGATAGTGAAGAATCTCCTTCACCAGTCTCAGTGTTCAGTATCTGAAGGTTTATAGGGATGATGCTAAGGATGGAACTGGGAAATAGCTTTACTCAGACACCTTCTTTTGCTGTGAAGCCATGGATATCCGTTTATATAATGGATCTGGTATTCACATTTCAAGCTGGTGTTCATGCTTCAAGCAACATTAATAGCTGCAGACTTCCACAACCCCTCCTCAGCCCCTGAGAATCAGCCAATAGTAATACAGCTTCTTTATGAGTTTTATCTCAGTTGTTCATGGATCAGCTGTTAACTGATACCTACAACACTGCTTACTACTGTGGAAGATCTTTTGACTGCTATTAAGCTTTATACACAAGAGGTTTTGAAATGACTCAGAGTATATGGCTAGCTTTACTACCCTTGTGAAGCTCCTGTATTTACCACATTGAATGGCCATTTTCTGATCAATATTTGATTAATCATCATTGTGTATATGGACAATCAGACACTGGAAATATTGAGGCTGAGGGAATGAGGGACAGGACTTGTCATGAGTGACAGCTCAAGAGTTAGAATGAGTCAGGCACTGGATATTTCATTATTCTCCTTTGTCAAGATGTTCTTGGAGGGGTGTCATTGTTGAGACTATTTGAAATGGCAAGGAAGGGAATCTGGGGGTGGGGGCTGATTTAGTGCTAGAACTGGGTAAATACTGAAACATTTGATTAGTTTTTTTTTTTTTTTAAATTTGCTTTGACTGTATTCATACCACTTTTGTGCTCGCTTTCTGCGGACATTTTAGTGGATGAATTTCCTTTTAGGAATGTTTATCATAACAGAAATATTTAAGCAAATACAGATTATCCATGGAAAGCAAATGGTTAGGGTCAGATTGTGAGCTGGTGTAAGTACCATTGATATTCAGTGTAGCTTTGTCAAGCTACATAAACTGAGGATCTGGCTATTAATTTGTAATTGTGAAATCTGTCTGTATGAAATCATCTTTTCTCCAGTTGTATCTTGTTGAACTGCAGGGTTTTTTTTTTTTGGGGGGGGGGGGGGTGTTGTTTTTTGCCAGTGGATTGCATTTTTAATACTGTGCCTGTATTGGGGTACGTGTGCATAATATACATATATCTCCTTTGCATTTAGCTGTAGTGTGCAATCTTCCCTCTAATTTTTCCCATCCAGGTGTGGAATCAATTTTATGTGCACCGAAATATGTGCAGATGTTTCTACTGGTGGTGCACAATATGTTACCATAGGGCTAATTACTCCAGCCAGGACAGGTTAGGTATTTTAGAACTCACACTTATATCTAATTCTTTGAGTAGTAAGAGAAATAAAAATTATGAAATGCATAGACCAGTCAAAACACTAAAATAACACACTTTGAAAGAAGAAAAATTACAGAGAATATCGGTGCATTGCAGGAAGTACCAAGAAGTAACAACAAAAATAATACAAGTATCTGGTGGGAAATGAGTATGAGACTGTGTGTGCTGGCTGCTGGGGAAATCTCAGAAACAGTGCACTGTCTCTTTAAGAAAGTCACTCAGCATTCACTGCAGCAGCTCCAAGTCCTGAGCCAGGCGGTGTCTCCTGTCCCCTGCTCTGCAGAGATGGTGGGTGCCAGGGCGCCCGGGGGGAGGGGGCGCAAGTAGGGCAATTTGCCCCGGGCCCCACAGGGGCCCCCACGAGAATATAGTATTCTATAGTATTGCAATTTTTTTTATGGAAGGGGCCCCCGAAATTGCTTTGCCCCAGGCCTCCTGAATCCTCTGGGCGGCCCTGTGCAGGGGGAGGGGGACACCCTGACATCAGCACCCCCTCTCACCTCTCCCCACGCTTTGCACAGCCAGATCAAATGAAAATTTCAAGAGCAATTCCTCCCAGAGTTTTTCATCCTGCAGATTGCTCTCCTAGAGGTATATCCATGAAGGGGATCTTAGCCATTGTTTTCTATATTGTGTAGTTATGGCTGAAGCTTTTTTTTCTAATTTTGATCCAAAGCACCAAACATACAATAGTGTGTTGGTTTGTTTTTCCCCCTAACTTGTCTTTGAGCAATTACTGTGGTAGGAAGATGTATATACAATTCTGAGAGTGAAAGTAAAATTACATCATGCTAATTAGAGTAAATGAAACAGGCAGAAAGATCCATAATGAAAATCTGACAAACACATTAAAACAGAATATGTCCACATCACTATTGTTTGTGGGAGTAAAAGTTGTCAGCAAAATTGTCCATATACAAACACAACAAACGTTGTATTGTTCAGAAAAATATGCAGTGATGACCTCTAATCTGCAAAGTCAAATACTTTTAGAAAGGTCAAGAAAAGGTGGCCTGATTCTGATCAAGACAGTTTTTTACATTGCCATAACTATATTGATTTGAAAGGGCTGCTCCTGATTTACATCACCATACAGTGAGATCAAAATTGAACCCCACGGTCATTTCAGAGCTGCTGAACCAAAAATTATTAAACTTCTGGGTGGCTAAATAGTCTAAAGAGCAAACCAACCAATAATGCTTACTTAATATACTGTATAGACTCTATCACAAGCAGGTTCGTTTATAAGCCGAGCCCCCCCTCCCCCCGAAGATGGATAAGTAAAAATGGCAAATTTTTATAACCCGTTCATAAGCCGACCCTATAATTCAGGGGCCAGCAAACTTTGGCTCCCGGGCCATCAGGATAAGCTGCTGGTGGACCGAGATGGTTTGTTTACCTCAAGCGTCCGCAGGCATGGAGGTAAACCTAAGTAAACAAAGTGTCCCAGCGCACCAGCGGCTTACCCTGACGGGCCGGGACAGTAACTGGTGGGGAAATTTTTTTTGGGGGGGGAGAAGCTGGGAGTCAGGGGAGTAACCCCTGTGACCACCCCCCACATGACCCCACCCCTAGCCCAGGACCCTCACACTCTCCCCTTCCCATCCCTTTCCACCTTAGGGCCAGGGGAGGATGTCTCTGGCCTGGCTGGAGCTGCTCCGGCAGGCTGGGCAACGCGGCTGCAGCCTGCTCCAGCCGGCCAGACCAGGTGGCGCGGCCTCAGTATGTTCCAGCAGGCTGGGCCGGGCAACACGGCTGCAGCGTGCTCTGGTGGGCCGGGCGATGCGACCACAGCCTGCTCTGGGGAGCGGGGCCGAGCGGCACAGCTGCAGCCTGCCAGCCCCGGAGCTGCAGCTGCTTTGGAGGCTGGGGGGAGAGCAGCGTGGCCAGAAGTGGAGAGACTCTGGCCCAGCCTCTTCCCTTCTGGCTCTGCTGGCTGTACTGCCTCTCCTTGCTTCCTCTGTTAGGGGGAGGGGCTGTGTCCCACCTCTCCCTCTCTATACCCGTTCATAAGACAACCCCCGTCTCTGGTGCTTCCCTTTTTTACTAAAAAAATTCGGCTTATGAACGAGTATATACGGTACTATTAGGGGGTGTGGGTTCTTCCACACAGTGCCTGATTTAGATGCAAATTATGACAGTCACATCATATTTACACAGCCATTAGGCACCCAGGTCTGGTCTGTGCTAGCCAACTTGAGCGGGACTCTGGCTGCAGGGCTGTTTCGTTGCTGTGTAGACTTCTGGGCTCAGGTTGGTGCCCAGGCTATGGGATTCTCCTAGAGTATTCAGCCCAAGCCTGGAAGTCTACACAGCAATGAAACAGCCCCACAGCTCAAGCCCGGGGAGCCTGAGTTAACTAGTACAGATGAGCCATGGGTTTATTTTTGCTGTTTAGATCCAGCCTCAGGCTTCCCTCTGATTCTCTCATCCCATTCCCATTGTCTGTCACATGAACACTCTAGTGAGACACCTTATTTCTGAGGATAGAAAGAAAAATCCCTTTCAAATTGGTTAAAGAATGCAAATTTTCAACATGACGCATTGGGTGATGTGAGTTGTTCTCCAGAGGCGAAACCAGTCATCGATGTTGGAGCCTGGCCAATTATCAAAAGGAGAACCGTGAGATGATTCCTTAGCCTTCATCTTCCCCTAGTAGCTCAACACTTATTGCTATGGCATCAGGCTGCCAAAGCAACACCCAGTTAGAATAACAAAGCTAGCAAGCATACACCATCAAAACATCAGATAATATGAAAAATTCACTAGTACAGTTCCATGACGTGACTTATTTGGAGTAAAACATTATGCCATTAAATAAGGATTGATGGTAATAGAATAGAATACATTTGGAGTTACAGAGGGGTAGCAGCAAGTTTGAGAATAAACAGTGTAGGAGATAGTCTGTGGTTGTGACTGACCACCAGAGTCCTGGCATTACCCCATACCTGGAAAGAGGAAAAAAAAATTGAACACACAGATAAAGAATTTAAAGGAACACAGTAAGAGAGAAGCAAACATAGCTTTTCTATATGAACAAGAACTGAATTCCACCAAATCTTTCTTTAAGGGAGAGAGTCTTGCTTTTTTTTTTTTTCTTGTTCCATTCTTCCACCAGACCTCTACCTAGACACTGTCAGTTGGGAGGCTTTCATATGTGAATTGAAATAATCAAGGTTATCAAGCAAATTAAAATGAGAATTGAAAATATTTTCTTATGCAGATCTTAGAAAATTAGCTTGAGCTATAAAACCCATAATAAGCAAACCTCCATACCATGGCAACTGAATTGCTTGTAATTTTTATCTCCTCTCATATTAACCAGCCACTGATAAACCCAGGGCAGGATTAACCTTTTATGGGCCCAGCGCCAAACATATCTGTAGGCCCCCATGGAAGCAATGGAGCATAGAGTGCGGAGGTCGATCCCTGGAGTGAGAGGCCAACCAGAGGCAATGGGGCATGGCATGGCGGGGACAGCCCCGCTTGACCCAGCCCAGTGTGAGGTCACTGTGTATAAACCGGCAGTTGCCAGATGCACACTGGCCAGCCCGGCCCTGTGCTGCCAGCATGCTCCTTCCCCTCAGGGGTGGGCCCATGCCACTTCACACAGCCCCCCCCACCCAACACCTCACTATGCCCAGCACCCCCTGCACTCCCCCATCACAAATACACAGCACCCTGCACATCACCATACCTGCCCAGTGCCCCCCACAATTACCCACCCCCCAACTGCCCAGCACCCCAGACAACCCCCCCACTCCCTAGCACCCCAACACATACAGACCTCCCCCACTGTCCAGCTCCCACCCAACAGACCCACCTTTTTGTGTTCTCTCAATCCTATGCCGTTCCATGAGTCACAGTGTTTCCTGGCATAACTGGAGGCCTGTCTAGGATCTCCACAACTGTGTCTTGTGACCCCAAATCTGACATCCCTCTCCCACCTAGCACACCTGCTGAGCCAGGGCTTGTGAGGGAATCATCAGAAGGCAGACTTACAGTTGTCTTCCTTAGTTCCTGCACCTGGGAAATTCTCCCCCAGCTGGAAAGCCAGAACCAGGCATTTATGGCCTTTTACACTACCCCAGTCCTTTTAGCCAATGTAAAGGGGTCCAATCAGAGGTGAGGATCTCATCCAAGCTATCTTCCTCCTTATCTCCCCCACTCACTTCCTGAAGTAGTAAAACAAAATATCTTGTGTGGCAAAATGCATCAAAAATGTGTAAACAAACTAGCCTGTGTTGAAAAACATGCCTAGTTTTTAATGGTGTCCACTGTCCTTGTATGGTAGCAGCGTTCTAGCATTCAGCATCCTAAATAACTGACAGATGTTCTGCAGGCCATTCTGGCTCATTCCCAACAGAGCTATTGCTCTAACTGCTCTTCACAAATATTTAAGTCTATCTGTCTGAGCACAACTGCTGTAGAATAGCACATGCAATATTTTAGCAGAATGCGAAGGAGAAGCTGTTTTGGTTCAATACCTTTCCTTTTTTATAATGAGCAATTATCTTAATCAAGTCATCGCTAATGCCAAACAGCTGCATGTTTAGACAACTTTAATTGCAAATGTTTTATTAAGCTCACTTGATAAGGAGGTTCAGATGAGTGGGATAAAAAGAGTATAACGAGCAGTTAATGACGGTAGCACAGCAGTTTGAGGGCCTGTACTGTGTGGAGCATGCAGTAGTTCAGCTTTAATCCTTTGATTTGGAGGGATCAGTGTCCTTGCTGTTGGCCCATGACAAAAGAGACAGAGCTTGTTTCACTCTTTGTAGAAAGTAAACGAGTTGTTGACATGGAGGCAGCCATAACTACAAAATGGACACCAAAACAGAGGGGAGGAATATAGGGAAGGAAGGGGATGAAACAGTTTAACTGACCTTTTTATTACAGAGATTGCTATATAATTGGCAATGTACTTTAAAACTGCCTTCGCAATAGGATTTTGATAGTTTTCTTTTTAGTGTGTATAGAAGTCATTCCCAGTCATGCCGGGTGAACCCATCCCAATGGATTGATGTCTGGGCCTGTCTTGTCTCTCTGCCACACAGCAACATATCTTGAGATATTTGCCACTATCTCGCCTCTTCCTGTCCTCTCTGCTCTCAGTCCTCTTCTTCTGGGATTTTTTTTCTTTACAGCATTGTTTTATTCTTTAGTGTATTTGCTACTCCTCTCTCTCTGTATCTCCCCTATATCTTAGCTCCTCCATTCTTTCTCTTCCTTCTGTTGAACCTGGCAGACCTCCAACAAAACACGTTCCCTCTCTCTTTCCCTGACCAACTGTGCTTCAAAATCTTCTCTCTAGTACTGCAGTTTACCATGGAGACAGCAGATGATGCTGGAAATAGAAACGTTGAGTAAATCTGCTGGGGGAGTGGAGGGAACACATGGCTGGTAGCAGCAGTCACTATCATCTGGTGACATGGAGAGGTCTCCCTCTGTCCTCCCCGCTATCAGGAATATAGGTGTATAGCATGATTTCTCTCCCAGGGCCATAAACAGATGTCTGATGGTTGTGACTACCCTTTCTTCCTAGATTGGGGTATGGGGTAGCGGTTCAAAAGTTTTTGCCTTTATAATGTGGTGTCAGCGGTTTGTAACTGACAGATGGGAGACCTGGGAAGTGTCAGTTCAAATGACCCTATTGAAATATGTCAGACAGGCTGGGACTTTGGAGACAATCAGTGCATAGTGGGTTTTCTGTAGAATTGCTGGGGAATGGTTAATGCAAATTTCACAAACAAGTTATGCCAGAGCCCAGTCTCTTGAACCTATGCCCTGAGGAAAGGGCTGTTGACTGGTGATTGCCTGTTCCAAGAGACCCCTGGTAAGCTTTTAGCATGTGTGTAGGCTCTTTTATAGGTTTTTTTAAAAATATGTTTTCTCTGTAATGCTTTTGCCCTAAGAATAAATGCAATTTGCTTTTTGAAGGCTGGTTGGTAACTGGTGTACACTGTTAGTCTCTAGAGAAAGAGTTAACCAAAGGTGCTGGCCCCTAGGCTGAAGGCTCTGAGACACAGGTCTCTGCCCAAGAGAGGTGACGGCTGGGAAGCCTAAAACTTTAAGTGGGTGCCCTCAAGGAAGACCAGGAGCGGAGTATCAAAGGTGCAGTTAACCCTGAAACTGTGACAACAGCATGAACTAATAGACAATATTTAAATATTACTGGTTTGAAAAATAATTGAAAGCTTTTTTTGCCTGGTAGATTTCAGTAAATTTTGGCACAAGCATAAACTGTCTATGTAAATATGTAGAAGAAAAAGTAGACACCATCAGTTGGTCATAACTCGATCTCGGTTTAGTACTTACTACTGTACACTCACTGACATAACTAGGGGGATCTTCAAAACAATGGAGGTCAGGTGCTAAAAAGAGAGAAGCCTTGAGAAAAATCTATCGCTGTTGTTGTTTGTAAAATCTAACTTCCCTTCAGATTGCTCATGCTCACCCCCCACGGGCATAGAGACTGTGCTTGTCTGGAGCCTGCACTACCCTCAAAGTAGGGCAGCAGCAGAAATGCCACAATCTAGCACTGTAACAGATAAGAAATAGCTTTTGAACTTCCTTCATTGTTCTGCAACATTTCTGTGGGATTCAAAGAGGGATGCAGTTTTCCATTCTGACTGGAGTTTTAATCCCAGTTTGTTACTATATTGTTTTTAGAAGTCAGACATGTAGCATCCTTCCATTATGATGTGGCACTTGAGATGTATAAACAGTGTATTATTTTGGGGGAGTCCTGTATGATTATATTCTGTTTAGTTTGTTACACTGCACATACCACTGTGGTATCTGTAATTGTACCAACAGAATATGTCTTTATGCAATTTATCTTTGGGTCTTATAAGGCATTGGCCCTATGTAGCATGTACACCCCAGAGCACCTATTTCAAGGCTCAGCCTTTAAGGGAGTTGAGCTTGGCCTTACCTGTCTAGAACTCAGGTCTCCTACAGGACTACAGTTTATAAGGAGTCTGTGGGCTCCGTCAGTCAGAGTGAGTGAGGCAGGGATTATTCTCTAGGGCAGTGGTTCTCAACCAGGGGTACCCATACCCCTGGGGGTATGTAGAGGTCTTCCAGGGGGTACATCAACTCAGTTAGGTAGTTGCCTAGTTTTACAACTGGTTACATAAAAAGCACTAGCGAAGTGCTGTGCCCCTGCACTGCAGTCCCAAGACAGGAGAAGCTCTGTCGCCATGCCCTGGCCCCTGGGCTTCTCCCACCCCCCTCCATGCTTCTGCGAGGGACCAGGGTTGTGGCACTGGGGCTTCTCACACTTCACCCACCTGGCGCTTCTGCCAGAGAATGGGGTCAGGTGTGGGGGCTTCCCCTGCTGCCCCGCAGCTTCTACCAGGGATGTGTGGGGGGAGCTGCGGTTCCCCTGTCCAGGGGCTTCTGCTGGGGACGAGATCGGGGAGCTTCCCCTGTCCCACAGCTGGTGCTGCAAAGCGGGATCAGGGCGCGGGGGCTTCCCCCTCCTGGCGCAGCTGCCACAGAGCAGGGTCATGGTGCGGAGCGTCCCTCACCCTGCCTGCCCAGCGGCTGGAGCTCCAGGCTCCCACGGACTGGCAGTGGATTTTTTTCCGGAGCTCCCCAGTTGGCCAGGGCCCCTGGGCACGGGACCCTTCAGCCCAGGGGCTAATCCACCACTGCCTACACAAAGGGCACAAGGACTGTTTGAGCCCAGGGATGGGGTAAAGTACTACGAGGTACAAACCTCAAAGGAGGGTAGCGGAGAACCCTGCATCAAGGATTGTGACCTTGTACGAAGCTGTGGGGAAGGGTTGTTTTGAGAAACAGTTACTTTGTTAATAAACCAATCCTAGGTAGGGGTGAGTTAATTTTGAAATTACATATTGTGTGCTGTTTTGGCTGAGGAAGAAGGTAAATTGAGGCAATGGAGGGGCCTGATGCTAGACTAGATAAGCCCCTGCTACCAGCCTCAATTTCATTTGCTTCCTCTGCCCATTTGCTATCATCTGCTATTTTAATAAATCAGCTGTTTCGTCCTTTCCCTTACTTCATTAATAATGAAGTTAAATAATACCAGGCCTATCATCTTACCCTGCATCCCCTTACTGAACTCCCCCCACAACTCAATACATAGCTTTTTTTACTCTTGATACATAGTTCCCAGCTCTTTGGGCAATTTTCAAAGGGACAGTGCCGATCTAAGACAATTCGAGTTAATTTTCAAGCAACATTTTGCGAGTTGCTATAGATATTATGTGCTGTACTGAAGTTCAGATATCTAACATCAGCTATATTCCTTTCATCGACTAATCTTGTCATTTGACTGAAACCGGTGATCCAGTTGGTTACTGTAATTTATCTTCTATGAACTCATGCTGTCAGACTCTGATTCAGCAAGTTACTCAGACATGTGCCTACTTTTCACCACACAAGTGATCCCATTAAAGTCAATGAGACTACGCACAAGCTTAGAATTAGACGTGTTTCAGACCTTCTTTCTCATTATTCCATTGTTCCATTTTTCTCCATTGTCTTCCATTTTTTCTCTACACATTTAGTCCACAGTTTTACTAAGTATTGGAGTTAGACATCCTGGCTGATAAATGCCAAGATTATTCTTTATTCCAGAAATCACATTATTTTTTCCTGTCAACATACCCAATTCTCAAGGAGTCTTCAGATGAATTGCTACTTGTGTGTTCACTGGTGCACTAAATGTATCGCACATGAGCAGATGTGTAACTCCTTTATTATTTTATTTTTTGGCAGATTCAGTATGAAAAGACATCTGTTCTGGAACAATTACCAGCTTCTCCACAGTTCCTATGCTCAAAGTTGCCAGCTGCAGGATTTGAATTGAAAATACCAGGAATGATTTTGTAAGTGTCTAAGTGCATGAACTGCATCTGCAAATTACATCCTGTTTGAAATATTTTGTGGTTTAATCTAATTTCATCTAAACAAGACACTGTCACTGGCTTGAGGTGAAGCGCAGATTAAGAGAGGCTGTGAAAATCCCTCCCCAACAGTTCCGCAGCTGTACCACAAACTTAGTTTTTAGCAACCTTCCTATTACACACAAGTCTCTACAGCAGTCTCAGAAATATGCCCGAACAGACTCTTATACAGAGACCTTTGACAATAAATTAGGATCAAATTTAGAATGTGTCAGTGCTATTGAGCAGTCTAAAAAATATTAATGAACACTCCACTGAAGGCCATCACAAAGCAAGTACAAGTTTTCTTTTCTTTTTTTTTTAGTTGTAGCTTAAAAGACTGATAATCATTCAAAGCCTTCTGACAAACCTTCTCTAAACCTATTTGTTCATTTCACTAGGAATTCAACCTCAAAGTTGTCAGTCCTCAAAATAACAGTGCCAGAACAGATCAATATAGTCATCAAGAAAAGGTGACTGAGAAGTGGTCTTTAAGCCCTGTAGGATGGCTGCTTGTGGTTAACAAACATTTTCCTGTCACTCAGTTTTGATGGAGTAATGCTATAAGACACAGTAAGATATATTTTGAAAAGTAAAACAAACAAACAAACAAAAAAAGGTTCATTGTCACTGTCATAGTCCAGGGTAAGCTCAGACAGGATTTAAAGCACTTTTTTCTCCAGCTGTGTATGGCTTTACTCCATTATTTTCACATATGATAAAAGAAGTTGCTTCTGTTCAAGGAACTATGGACTGAGGGCAAGCCTACACTACAGTGCTACATCAGTGAAGATGCACTGATGCAGCTGCACCACTGTAGCTCATCTGGTGAAGACGCTCTATGCTGGCAGGAGAGGGCTCTGCCGTCGGCATAATTACTCCACCTTGGAAAGAAGTGGAAGCTCTGTTGGCAGGAGAGTGTCTCCCGCCAACATAGCACTGGTATGGACAGCACCAAATTTGCATCACTCGGGGAGTGGGTGGGGGGCGGCTTTTACACCCCGAGCGACGTATGTTATATCGATTTAGGCGGTAGTGTAGACCTGCCCTGAGTCTTTCAATTTAATGGATGGCCTGGAAAGTAATAGTCTCTGATGATAGTATGCTAGGCACACTGAAAATCATTTCCTGTACACAGAGAGAGCTTCAGGACAAAAGATGCCATAGAAGGGAATCAACATTTTTGCATGAGCATCCTCAAAACATAAAATTGCTAATGAAAATGAAACCACAAGTGGGCTATTTCAAATTGCATAAGAAAGATACTGCTCAACCACTAGTTTTCTAATATTGACATGGTAATTGCACCTGATGGTGGGAAGAATTTTACACTCCACCACTTATAAAATTTGGCCCTGATTCAAGAAAGCCTTCCTGTTCAGGAAAGCACTTACACATACGTTTCTCTCCCTCGGAAGTCTTCATGTCACACTCCCCATCAGTACCCAGCCTGACCTGGGGAAGCTAATGATCCAACCAGCAGACCAAATTCAGTGATGAAACCTGGTCACGTGCCACCTGAGGCACATTGCGCATACGCTAAGAAAAAGAGTCAATGGTGTTTAAGCACGTGGTTAAAGTCTAAGTGCTTTCTTGAATGGAATTGTTAAATTTTACTGGTATCCATAGAGGTAGGCTTGTTTTGTGGTTAAGACACTGGAGATTTGGTTCAGTTTCTAGCTCTGGAACAGACTTCCTTGGGAAAAGTCACTTAGCGAACTGAGACTCAGAAATTATCTGTACAATGAAGATAGCAATACCGCTCTCTCAACTTTTTGTCTGTCTCCTGTATCTAGATGATGAAATGGTCTCCTACTACATGTATATACAGTATGTTGTCCAGTGGGCCCCCAATCTAAATTTGGTTTCCAGGATCAAAATAATACTAACTAATAACAATGCAAAGTATAGAGTAAATATTTAGTACCCAAAATAATTACACAAAATGCCTGTCACACTTATTCAGTTAAATTTAGCAATTTATTTAATAGCAGCATTCACACTGGTGATAGCTATAGTTTATTATGCAAAGCAATTACTTTTATAAAAGCCCTGTATGTTGTTAATTCTCCAAAACACTCATGATTTGGACTGAAATTTTCTATGCATATTCTCTACCCAAATGAAGGAAAGTACAGGAAAAACACCTTCAATGTTTTAATTACCTGAGGGTGAAAAACAAATATGTAAAATACATTTCTCCTATACAATCCAAAACTCTCACTTTTTCTTTTATGGGGAGTTCTCTTAAATGTTTGAACTTCAGAATTTCAAATGTGGTTTAAAAATGACTGTAAGGAGTTCAAGCTTTGCATTTGGGGGGAAAAGTTTTAAACGTAAGGCTATGAATAGAGCAGATAAAGTTTTTGATGAACCATTTTCTATTTAAAAATGCAGTTTTGTCAAAATCTAAATGTTTCATGAAAATGTGGACATTTTGTCAACATTTTTCACAGAGAAAAAAGTTGAAACATTTTGGTTTGCAAGAGTTTAGATTTATTATACAATATTTAATTTCATTTTGACATTTATTGTAATGTAATATTTATATATAATTTAAATTGTGTGTATACATTACATTTAATATTTTATATAATCATCAAGATGAAATTAATCGAAACAACACTAAGTAAACCAAACATTTTGGATTTATTTTTAATGGGAAACTTCAGCTTTTCAGTCTCTTGTTCTAATTCCGAATAATTTTGTTACAACAAAATGTTGGAATATTTCTCACAGATCAGAAATTCCAGTTTTTACTAGCTGTATTTATGAATACTTTAAAAAAAAGGGTTGAATAAAAATGGTTAGCTGCACACTTCAAACAGCTGAAGTGTATGTATGTGTGCAACTTCCTAATTGCACTGCTAATTGCTTAATAACTCTTATAAATTCCTCCAGCAAAAACCTCAGGAATAAAAAGCTTAAAGCTAAGGCCCTGATCTTGCAAATTTATTCACATGAATAACTCTATGCAGCGGAGTAGTGCAATTCAGCTCAATGGGCTACCAATTACTCAAACTTACTGACATCTGTGAGGTTTGCAGGTTCAGAGCCTAAACTATTGTGAAAATTTAGAGCCAAATTCTGAGAGATCATGAGCACTTTCAATTGCCATTCACTTGACTCTGATAGCAGAGTCTCAGCAAGGGCTTAATTCAGTAAAATGCTGAACACTTTCTAGATTTGTTCCTTACTTTGCAGGATTGAGCCCTAAATGCTCAAACTTCCATTGGTGGGCCCTTAGAGCCCACCAATGGAAAAAATTCCATTTATTTCACCCTTAGGGCATATCTACACATGGAATTCAGGAATAGATTGTCCTGATGAACTCTATGCATGGATGTTCTTATTCCAGAATAAGAGTGCTTTGTTCCAGATTAGTTTAATCCACTTGCTTTCTCCAATCCTAGATGATAAAGGAGCAGACAAGAATAGTGTCAAAGTACCATGCTGCATATAAGGAATATTGTTGAAACCAATACAGATTGAAGGCATTATACTAAAGTCCAAGTTTAATAAAAATGCCAATGTGTCTGTGGTTTGAAGGAGTGGAAAACTCAGCACCACTTACTAGTCTGTTCAATTTTAAATCGTTCCAACTGGAGTACTGGAAAGACCATAATCTGGTATCATTTTATTCTCTTCATGCCAGTTGATCAAAAGTACTTTTTTTTTTTTTTTTTTTTCCTCCGGTGGAAAATCAAGCCTATGGGTTACTACTATAGTGCCTTTCCCCTTCATGTGCTATCTGATGTCTAAAAGTCTTATACCAGCCTTTTAGGTTGAGTCTTCAAGAGAGAAAAATGAAGTGGTTTTTGGTTTTGGTTTTTACATCACGATAACTGAAGTTAGCGATCTTGTTGTAAATTGCTAGTGGAGACAAGGCACAGCATAGTTTTACCTCAATGTAGCTAGTTGAGGTAAACTCTAGACTTCACTCCTTCACTCCCACTGGTGACTTTTATTGGGACAATTTTGAAAATTCCATCGTTTGCCTGTATGCTGTATCATGTATTAACCAGATCACAGATGGGGGTTTGAATGGTACAGAAGTTAAACTCTAAACATTCATTCTGGTACTAGGCCTGATATTTCTGAGAGACATTGAGATGTAGCCTAGAATAGTGGTTCTCAACTGACACCCCTTTTCTATACCAGCATCCACCAGAGCTCCCCTCACACTCAGCAATATGGGAAAGGCTGGCTGATCAGGATGTCCTGACACCAGGATGAGAATCTTTGGCCTAGAATCTTTTTGACTTGTGCCTCTCTAAATTTGCTGTTTTGTTTGATTCTTTGCATTGGCTTGAATTTACTCTTGTCTAAAACCTTGCAGAATAGGAAGTTGTAGCCTGAGAATTCTTTGATAATCTTATGAACTGTTCTGCGACATTGTGATAATATACATACTCTCTGCTGTATACAAAACATAGTATAAAGTAATTACTCCTGGAAAAGGAATTACTCCTTTTCACCAGACAGCTTTTTGACTACTTACACTGCTGACCTTTTAAACAGCTTTGAAGTGAATAATGAAAGAATATCAAACATCAGTGCATCAAACATTTGATACTTTAGGTCAGTGGTTCTTAACCTGCCCTTTCAGAGTGTGCGAGACATGCACAATTATTTTAGAAGGTAAATCATTGAAAACACAAATTAAGCACAGGAACGTAAGTACAACTACTTTGTTTCCTCAAACCTATGTATTTATTACCATTATACATTTTTTAATGATTACTGTAATATACAAACAACAAATTTATTTTCAAGTTTTTAAGCTAATTGTAGTGAAATTATCTCACTACAAAATACAGTGTACCACCACATTGTGGGGTATTTCTTGACACATGCACAGATGATGTGGCAGCGCCATGGCTTTGTTTGAGTTCAGTTAGCTGCAAACTGTTAGTATGTCGGTTACATTTTCACTAACTTTCCTTTTCTTGAAGAAAAGTTGTTTCGGAAAATGAAGGAATGACCATCGCAACTGAAGCAACAAAGCATTTGCAACAGTTGAGTGACTCTTTCCAAGGATATTTTTCCACTGGAGATCTTGATGTGACAAAGAAATGGATACTGGATCCATTTCTTTTTAACCTGGATTCTATCAACGATAGTGATTTGATGAAAGATGATCTCATTGAATTACAATTCAATGGCCGAATTCGAATGGAGTTTGAGACGATGAAGCTTGAGAATTTCTGGTGTGCTCAACTAGCACCGTTTCCACAACTTGGAGGTGGGGGGAAGGGATAGCTCAGTGGTTTGAGCATTGGCCTGCTAAACCCAGGGTTGTGAGTTCAATCCTTGAGGGGGGCCACTTAGGGATTTGGGGCAAAATCAGTACTTGGTCCTGCTAGTGAAGGCAGGGGGCTGGACTCAATGACCTTTCAAGGTCCCTTCCAGTTCTAGGAGATAGGATATCTCCATCCTTGTGCCATTTCCAACTATATACTTGTGTGAGATAGGATTTTCATCACTCTTACACATCAAAACAAGGCCAGAAATCACCTGAACACAAGTGATGACATGCATGTGGCTATTTCAAAAAAAGTTCCTCATTTCTCAAACATCATTGAACAAAAGCAACAGCAAAAGAGTCACTGAGCCAGTAAACTTAAAGTGTGTAATTTTTCATGTATTCTTAATTTTACTGTGAAATTAAAATAAATATATAATTCTATCTCTTTCATTCTATAGTTATGATATATCTAGGTTTAAAGAACTGACCTACTTCAATGATTTTTGATAAGGGGTGCGAAAGCATATTTTGAGAACCAAAGGGGTGCAGGCTGCAGTAAAGGTTAAGAACCACTGCTTTAGGTGAATAAGGTAGAGTGCAGATCTTGACATTTCTTTAAGGTGATTAAAACTGAAACATCCTACAACTATCTCAGTCAATACCAGTTTAGGCTTACTTGGTTATAGATTTTTGGAAGAAAATAGAGAGCCATAAAAA
The DNA here is from genome assembly GCF_002925995.2 of Terrapene triunguis. Classification (NCBI taxonomy): domain Eukaryota; kingdom Metazoa; phylum Chordata; order Testudines; family Emydidae; genus Terrapene; species Terrapene triunguis. The sequence continues at coordinate 46,968,148 of NW_020664409.1, read as the reverse complement.
AATGGCTACCTTGGCAGACAGGTTTGGAAAAGTTCTTTTTCCCCTTATCCTTTTCTCAACGTGAAATCCAATTACTACTTTAGGGACCTCATTGCAGCTGCCTCAAGAGTCTTGTTTGCTTGCCACCCATTACTTCTTGACTAGTATGGGGAAAGATGTTTAAAAGGCCAGTTATTGATGATTTTATTTCTGACTTTAGTGTTGGAAACAAGTATACTTTCATAAGTGTTATCAGATATCAGTTAAGCATTTTGTATACTTCAGTTACATATAAGTCTTTTTCAAACAAGAAATTCTTTGGATTTCTTGTTTTACTACCATGCTCTCGTCCTTTGCCCCCACATTTAATTCTAATTTCCTACATGCATTTTCAAAAGTGACTAGCAATTTTGGGTGTCTTCATTTTGGGGTACTCTGAAGCTCTGGAAAGGAGCTTGATTTTCAGAAAATGCTGAGCATCTGCCCGGTAAAAATCTTGATGCGTCAGTGACACACACACTGAAAATGTGCAGGACAGTAATCCTAAGTGACTCCAAAACCAAGCCAGTTAAGAAGACCATTGGCTTGGATAGGAAATTTGTGTTGCTAAGGGGTGGTCAGCACGGTCGGTCAGAAATCTTTTGATGAAATGGTTTTTCATCAGAAAATGCTGATTCGCTGAAAACCAAAACTTTTCACTGGAAAAGTTTTTGGTTTTCAATTAAACATTAATTGAGAGAGGTTTCTCAGGTCCAGGATGAGAATTTATGGTCACAGACAGCTCCCACTTGCCCCCGCCCTATAATACCCAATAGCTTGATGGATCTCTCACATCCCAGGTCAGTGTACTAACCAAGTTCAAATTCCCACTCTGCTTGATTTGGAATAGGAACTCAAAGCTGGGACCTCTACAGGCTATTCTGGGTAGAGCTTTCACTCAAAACCTTAAAGGTCTTGTTTCATCCTGATGCAGAATGAGAGAGAAATTTCAAAATCATCACTACTTTGATTTTGATTTTCAATTACAAAAACGTTATTTGGGAAATTTAGGAAGAGAGATGCTATATCTACACTAGTGCAGCTACAGTCATTTCCTACGTCAATGGAAGGGATTTTACCATAAATGTAGTTAATTCTCCTCTCCGAGATGCACTAGCTAGGCCAATGGAAGAATTCTTCTGTTACCTAGCTGCATCTCAACCAAGAGTTAGTTTTGCCAAACCACAGCAGTCAGGATATGGATTTTTTTTTGCAGGCTTGAGTAACGTAGCTAGGTCAATCTAAGGCCTGTTTACACTACAGAGTTAGATCGACGTAAGGCAGCTTATGTCAACCTAATTATGTTAGCGTCTACATTACAGTGTTCCTCCCGCTGATGTAATTTGCGTGCTACGTTGACTTAATAACTCCACCTCTGGGAGAGGTGTAACACTTAGGTCAATGTATTTAAGTCGATGCAGTGGCAATGGAGACACTGCATTGCTTACATCAACTTAAGTGGCCTCCAGGAGGTGTCTCCCAATGCCCCATCGTGACCGCTCTGGTCACTTTTTTTGAACTCCACTACCCAGAGGCCAGGTACACAAGAAGAAGCCCGTCCCCTTTTAAAGGACCAGGAATTTTTGAAATTCCGTTTCCTGTTTGCTTGGCATGGAGAGCACCTAGCAACTGTCCAGCTGAGCACGCCGGCTACATGCTTCAAACACACTCCTACCTGGACTGCACAGGAGATGGTGGATCTCATGGGTCCACGGGGAGAAGAGACACTGCAGGCACAGCTCTGATCCATCCATAGAAATGTGGACATATATGAGCAGACTGCTCGGGGCATGGGGGAGACGGGCTTTTCTACGCATACACTGAAATGTATAAGCACAGCTTTGCCCATTATGAAGACAGTTACAGGGCTCCTTTTTATTTGGAATCCTCCTGCCTGAATTAAGTTGTTTAGGTTCCTCAGGTACTGTGTGCAAATCATCTGCTGCAGAATTTACTCAGCTCACCTGACTTGTTTCTTTCTGGAATACTCTTAATTCTTAAATTTTTATTTCTGGCATGATTCACAAGAAAATCTTGTTTATTAGGCATCATTTTATTGTGCTTCAAAACTTCCTTTGCAATGGTGTGTTAATCTGAGGGTTAATTCTTTTGAGAATTACTTTCAGTTGGTTTGAATCACTTTAGCTTATTGATTCCTGTACAGCATTCAAATACTTCTGCAGTTTCTCCAGACTGGAAGTCATATATTTGAAAATCAGCATGTTGCACCCTCTAAACTACCCTATTGCTGTCACAGTTCCTACAGTAGAGAAGAAAATGCCATTTATGCTTCCCTGTGAACTAATCTAAGAAAAATAAACTTACACGCAGTAGATTTGGAGTGAGTAAGCAATGGCATGAGTAATTATCCAGTATTTCACTGCTTTTCAACTTGGATCACTGTGGTGATCTGACACTTTCGTGTTACATTTTTTCCTAATTGACATCTAGTTCTCCAGAAACTCTGCTGGCTTGTTTTCTTCTCTTCTTGGTAAAATTCTAGCTCTTATGATGTGAAGAAACACTTTGTTAAATTTTGGAAGGTTAACTGATGCAGCAATATTTCAGTATGCAGAACAATGGTAAGCATTGGTTAGAGCTGTGGGAGGAAAAATAAGTAGGAATTAGGACACATGTTAAATGGACATAAATTAAAATAGAGTAAATTCTTTTACTAAACCTGCATAATCACTAATAGATTCAGACACCTTTACTAATTTCAATAGCACTTTACTCCTTATGTAGTCCCACTGATTATAAGATCAGTTGTATGGGACTGCTCACATAAGGTTCTAAATAGGAAGGGTGAATAAGGTGTATCAGAATCTAGCCTGACATGACACATTTACGCTGTCATATTTAAATACCAAATTAGAGTTGGTTTCCTTTGCCACAAATATTTTTAAGACTAAAGAAATAAAAAATGTGAAAAAGAGAAACACACCGGCCTCCCCAGAATATCCACTCTGGTGATTAGAGCCATAGGCGCCGACTCCATGGGTGCGCCAAGGCTGGAGCACCCACAGAAAAAAAATTAGCAGGTGCTTAGCACCCACTGGCAGCCAAGCTCCACCTTCCCTCCCAGCGCCTCCCGCTTACTAGCTCCCTTCTCCCCCTGCTCCCACAGCTGTTCCATGGCATGCAGGAGGTGCTGGGGGTAGGGGGAGGCACCCGGATGGGGCATGCTTGGGGGAGGATGGAAAGAGGTGGGGTAGGGGTGGGGCCTTGGGAGAAGGGGTGGAGTGGGAGCAGGAGCAGGGATGGAGTCAGGGCGGGAAGAGGTGGGATAGAGTGGGGGCTTGGAGGAAGGGGTGGAGTAGAGGTGGGGCATGGGGTGGAGGGGGGTTGAGCACCCCCTGGGTAGATAGGAACGCGGTGCCTATGGTTAGAGCACTCACCTAGGATGTGGGAGATCCAGGTTTGAATGCCTGATTTGGAGCATGGGCTTGAATCTAGGTCTCCCCTATAGAACTGTGTGAATAGCTAAGTTTTTAGTTCACTGGCAAATCAAATTCCAGTTCAAATGGAAACTGAACTTTCTCAAAATTCAGTGACCTGTAAAGCAAAAAGAAAAAATATATTTAAGTCAAATGAAAGACAGCTTTTATTTAGTCAATTTAAAAAAATTTCTGACTGGTTTTTAATAACATTCAGGAAATTTTGAAAGAAAGTTGTTTCTAACTGAAAAATCTAAATGTTACATTTTGAAAATGGCACAACCAAACATGTTTGATTTTTCTGGAATTTTTTTAGGTTTTTTTCCCCCCAACTGAAACAATTTGGTGTAATCAAAGTTGCAAAACATTTTGATATTATGACATTTTGTCCAAAAAAAAAAACCAGCTGAAAAATTTCATCCAGCTGTACTCCATATCTCAGATGAGTGCCCTAATTAGGAGGCTATTGGCTATTCTGGGGTAAGTCTTTCAATCTTTCCCATTGGAGCTGTTCCACTTTGTATAAATAAATATTCATTGGGCTAGAAAGAGAGACTTTATAGCCCAGTGATTAGGGAACTCGTCTGAGAGGTGGGAGACCAAATTCAAATCCCTGTTCCAATGAATGTCATTAGTTATCAAAAGTGGAACAGCTTCAACAGGATTGATTGAGAGATGTCCCCAAAATATCCCATACCCCTTTGGCTAGGGCACTTTCCTGCAATGTGGAGGAAACTTCAGGGAGGGAGGGAATTGAACGCATATCCTGGGTGAGTGCACTAACCACTGGGCTGAAGATTATAAAGGAGGCCACCACCTGGGAAAATTCATTTAGGGTCAAATTAAACAAGTTTAATTCAATCTTAAATGGATTTTATTATTTTGATTCACCAAAATGTTTAGCAATTTTCTGATGCAGTTTAACTGAAACCAAAAAATTTTCAAAAAAATTTTTTTTTGGAACTGCGAGAACTGAAAATTCAGTTATTTTTCCCTCCTCTACTCCTCACTAAGCTTGGGTGATTAGGTAGCATCAAACAGGACCCCCAGCTTTGATGGAAGGTGGAGATAACTCCTTGGCCATCTCTTTGAAACCTTTCCCTTTTCCAAACAGTAACACTTCAGTCTTGCCTAGATTCAGTTTGACCCATCCGCTCTTCATCTAAGAGCTGTAAGCATTCTGACAGGTTAGCAATGGCAGTGGTTGCATCAGTTGAGAATGAGCTATATAGCGCAGTGGCATTGGCATACTGTTGGCAGCTGAGCCCTCGGTGTATTTATCTTTCCCACTGGTCTCGTATAGATATTGAAGAAAAGAGGGGATAATATAGATCTCTGCAGTACCCTGCAGGTGAGGGCCTTCGGAGGGGCATCACCCTGCTGAGTTCTGCTGGAGAGGAATAATTGGAGACACTGTACTACTGGGCCATTTACTCTTTCTAAATCATGTAGGAGGCTTAGAAGTACTTTGTTGTCTACTTTGTCAAAGGAAGTCCAGCAGTATGAGCATGGAGGTCTTACCTGAGTTCATGGCCATTCAGTGGTTGTCTTTTCGTGTCATCATAGCCATCTCTGTGCTGTTTCCCAGTTTTAATCCTGACTGTGAGTCACATGTTATTAGAGCTTGGTGGTTACTGTTACAACCTGGCCCAGTAGTGGGTGTCACAGCTTCAGGGTAACTGCATCTGCACTTTTTCTCCATGGTCCACCAGGAGCACCCACTTTTAGGCTGCCGGTCCCCAGCGATTACCTCTCTTAGGCTGAGATCCACATCTCTCTCCGTCCTGAGTTGGGGTTTCCAAGGCTGAATAGCTCCCTGCCTTATACTGTGATATTTCTAGCAAGCCAGCTGCCTAAACAGGCCAGTGCCTGCACTGTAGCTTCTTTTCAAAGGCTATGAACAGCACAATTGCCAGCAGTTATAAGTTACAACATGGCTCTTTAGTAGCAAGCACACTTACTCTTAAGGTGAAAGCATTAGAGAGAAAACATATTAAAAACCTTACAAGAACCTACTTGCGTGCTGAAAAGCTCACCAGAGGTCACCCCAACTCCAACCTCAGGCTCTGGCAGATGTCAGTCCTTCAAAACCCACAATTGGGTTTTCTGTGTGGTTACAAGTTCATAAGTGTCTCAGATTCACAACCCTGGCAGGCAGATCACCTTGTTTCTTTATACAGCTCAGGCCTTTGATCTCCAATCTCCAAGACCAGATAACCAGCCAGTAATTACCCTCTGCTCAAGGAATATCTTAAATAAACTGGGTTTTTGCATAACCAGAGGTGGGGAATTAACATCTCTTTATATATTCCCCAGGAAATCCAGCTTCACACTCATTGTCTCAAAAGTCCATTCTTGTCTGGCACAATTTCATGTAGTCCTTTGAACTCCCACATCTCACAACATCTCCCCCTTAGAGAGGTTACATACAATGCTGGCCCACAATAATACATAAGCTTAATACTTCAGGTTTTTGAAGGATATTGCAGATAATTGTCAAATCTGTCACAGTGGGCCTAGTTGTTGTTTTGGCCATTGTCAGACAGGATACTGGGCTAGATAGACTTTTGGTCTGACCCAGTAGGCCATTCTTATGATGTTCACTGGCTTTTACCAGCTAGGAGTGGTGTGAATCTGTTTCACAGGATGTGGTTCTAATATTTTTCAGGGCTTTTTAAGCTTTGTCATGTGTGTTTTGGTCAAGTTCAGTCTGGGTTGATTAGCTGGTTCACTCTGGAAAATAGCTCTGCTAGCCATGACTTTTGCAACATTGATAACCGAGGAGTAGACAGCTTGTTTTGCCTCTTTTACTGCTGTGATTTAATCCTGTAAGTGTTTGTCCTGCTGGAGGATGGATTCAGAATCATTATTTATTGTACCATTGGTGTTCTCACGTTATGTGTTGTTCATCTGCTGTACTTCATCTGTGAACCCTGATGTTGTACAAACTCATTGGTGCTTTGGCCTCAGATTTGGTTGCTTGTTCACCTAGGGAATACAGGAGTCTTTAGGGACAGACTAGCTTTGATTACTCACTGCCCTGTGGGGAAGGAGAGAAGGGTCTGATCTGTGCCTGGACAAGGTGGTGATTAGACCAGGAGAATGATATGCTGGTGACATCGACAGTATCCAGTCCTAGGTTGATAGGATTCTACATATGTCTGGCTGAATGTGTAGGTCCAGAGACTGCCATGGATATTACTGTATCTCTAATAGAAATAAATATACCAGGTAATAGCTGAGCAGGCACTGTAGAGATAGTAATCTGCTATGAGGACTGGTGCATTGAGGTACTAGAGGCAAATCTCTACCCACTCCCTCTCCCCTCTCTGTCCATTTACTTGGGGAATGAGGGAGGAGTTGTCATGCAACAACTTCATACCTGTATAAGCTTGGACCAAGGTCAGGGGAGGTAACACATGATTGTGATATCACTCCCAGTGTGATCCTATTTGGCCACATTGGCTGGGCCATGATCTAGTTCTACAGAATATCAAGCTTTAGTATTCCAGATAGGTTGGAATGTAATAGGGATGCATATCAAAAAGGAAATGGTCATGTGCCTCAAGACTATGTAAAAGGGTTGAGTGTTTACTACATTGGAAGTGTGTTTTTGCAGTAACGCTGAAATATTGTGGACTGGAATAAATCTGAGTGAGCAGATGAGCCTGCAGATTAGTAACATTTCACTTAAATAAACAGCAGGGTGATTTGAAAAATGTGTGGTTGTATTTCCTGGAAATCTGACTGATATGTTCTCATTAGTGTAACCTCTGTGAAGGTTTTGAAGATTATTTTAATCATATGCTATATCTCATATTTGATGCATGTTTGTACCATTTTGGAAATAAAAATCTTAAACAGAAAACAATATTTTGTATCCTGGTTATACTCTCTTTGCAGAGGGAAATTAGTCCTGGAAAACTAATTTTAAGGATACTGGCTTAAACTATACCACAGGGTGCAACTCCATCATTTTGGAATTTTATTGGTTTCAGTTGGACAGGAGAGGAGTTGTTGCAGTTTCCTTTGAGAAGTTTTATCCAGTGTGCGTGTGTACAGGTCACCGGTAATGGAAAAGTTGAGGGTTAAAGGACAAGTTTTGCTTAATGTGACACTTGTGAGCCGATATCTTTATGGTACCTAAATCTTCAAGTAGTCCCATTGAAATGATTGGAAGTACTTGTGGTTAGATACGTCCCAGCATGAACAATATTGGCCGAGTGAGACTACTCTTAAATGAGGTGCTACTCCATAACGATAGCAGGATTTAGCTCTCACATAGGAGTTGTGTGCACATCTATAACAGGAAAAGACTGAAAGGGGAGAAAAAGGAATAAAATTCTCTGAGACAGAACTACCCACTATGCATTTAGCATGAAATCCACTTCACTCCCTGTGATGCACTGTCCTTCCCACACAAGCCCTCAGAGGCTCAATGTGAGCCAGGAGGGGCCAGTTAATTTAGGGGAACCAGGGATTGATAGGCACTAATGGCAGATGAAGCCCAGCTGTGGAAGGAGATGGGCTAGAATGATAAAGCCAGGAAGTGAGAACAGGAAGGAGCTGTGAGGTGGGGCATAGGGCAGCTGATGGCCAGACTGCAGGCTGGCTGTGTAGGCTGGGAGAGGCTCAGGCTGGCTGGCTGAACAGAGCTGGAAACACAGGCTGAGGGGAAAAGGCTAGAAGTTGTTGAAACATTATGGAGAAGAAGCAAGGGCTGAGGAAAGGTTTCAGATTAGGACCAAAAAAAAGAATAGAAATATCAGTATTTGAAGAAGAGGGAGCAGAAAGGGATGGAAAAAAGAGTAAGGAGAAAGATAAACACCTTATCAAATTGCCAACTGGAGATGTAAAGACAGGAGATGTTAATCCCTTGAAAACAGCAGAATGGGTTAGACAAAGTATCGGAGATATCTTAAAAGCTAAAAGAATGCAGGGTGGAGATTTATTAGTCGAATGTACACATAAGGAAGAGGCTGAGAAATTTCTTAAAACTTCAATTTTAGGGAACATAAAAGTAATTTGCCAGCCACCTAAATTTATAACAGCAGCAAAAGGGGTAATGTGTGGGGTTCCAGTAGGCATGATTAAGGATGAAATTAAAAAGGTATAGGCAATGACCAAGTGCTGTTTAAGTGATTGACTAGGAGGAGAGGGGGAGAACACATTCAGTCTATAGCCATCCAAGTAACATTTAAAGGTGCAATGCTACCTGATAGGGGTAATATAGATTATCCGCTCTTCCATGTTAAACCATATCCTAGCCCTTTTACATGTTATAAATGTCAAAAGTTTGGGCATGTTGCAGCTGTCTAAAAGGGGTGTGGTAAATGTGGAGAGCGCTCATATGAGAACTCTATGGAAGGAACAGAGCTAAAATGCATCAATTGTGGTGATAAGTACAGTAGCAGGGGCAATGGATTCTTCCTAAAAGTGTGTGTGTGTGTGGGAGGGGCATGATGCCCTGTCCTTCTGGGCCCACCCCTAGCTAAGCCAGAAGCGGAGCCCAGGCCCCTCCACCTGCCCTGGGTGGGGAGCCTGGGGAGTAGGGTCAATGGCAGGGAGCTGCTCTTGCGGGGGGAGGGGTGGGCCATCCTGGGCAGATGTAGGGTCCATGGCTTCTCACAGCTGCCCAGGCTCACTGGGCTGCTTTTACCCAGGCCAGGTTCCAGCTTCCAGCCTGGCTGGGAGTCAGGCCTCGGGGGGAAGTGGAGAGGCAGGTGGCCAGGCCTGTGGCTAAAAGTGGACGGGCCAGGCCCGTCCACTTTCAAAAGTGGGAGTGCCATGGTCCCTTGGGGCCCCCCCCCATTCCGGCACCCCTGCCGTGCAGCATACAAATGGTGCCTGGCAGCAGAATGAGCTAGAGACCGAAAATTAAAACTATCCATAAAATATCCTATGCAGAAGTTATCAAAAGGTATTCACAGAGGAATGTGGAGAAGGAGGAAAATGCCAGTGAGGGAAAAGAGCTACTGGTACAACAACATGCAGTTCAGGGCAGGAAAGCTAATATAAGAGGAATAGATGAATATGTACTGTTTGCAGACAAAGAGAAATTTATAGCATTTATAATATAAGTGATTAATTATACTTTACACACACGGAAGAAGACTGAAAGAATAAAAATTATAACAAAAGCAGCAGAAAAATATTGGCATATAGGAAATCTCTTGATAAACTGCATTCATGCCATTTTAAATTAAGGTAATGGAGTTTAAACATGATGGTTCTAACTTTTTTTTTTTATGGAACACACAATTCCTGACCATGTATTATTAAACTAAAGAAAACTGGTTTTGAAATGGAAAACAAGAAATATGGTTAGTGAGAGCTTATGTTTAGACTTCTAGGATATGATGTAATTAGATGCGACAGAGAAATAACAAGAGGAGGAGGGGCCAATATATTTATAAAGGCAGGTCTTAATTATGTTGATATTGTTGTACAGAAGTTAAGTTTTGAGTACAATACTGTTGATGTTCCTCTGTAGAATAATAGTCCCTTTCTATGAATCTATAATATTTACAACCCATGTTTTAAAAAAACAAAACAAAAAACCTAAACAAACTAGAATTTGAAGAGTTAGTTAAGCATGCCAAAGACCTGCATATTATTTGAGGAAACCTTAATGGCCATAATGAAATACAGGGAAGCAGGAAAACTGATTATAATGACAAAATGCCTGGAACAGTTCATTGACATGCACAACCTCGTATTGCTAATTTCTGGAGTACCTGCTAGGTTTAATTCAGTGGATGGAACCTTTTCATGTTTAGATCTGGGAATTGCAATACTGCAAGTAAATGCAGCCTAGAAATCTATAAAGAAGTTGGAATGGGAAGTGATCACTTGATCAAGGCCAAGGTACTGCTGAAAACACTAAAGGAATTCCTTCCTGGAGCATTTGAAAAGCAAATTGGAGACTCTTTAAGCGTAAGTGTGTTGAGTATCTAAGTACCAATTGTATAAGTGATAATCTAGAGGAGTTTCATGATAATATAATAAAAGCTGTTGTAGCAGCAACCAGCCTAGTTATATGTAAGACACTGAATTGCCACAAACTCAGAAATCCAGTTCCCTGGTAGAATGAAGATTGTAAAGCAGCAATTAAAGAAAGAAAGAAAAAGCATACAAACGAGCAAAAAGTACAATGAATAGCAAGGACTTAATGAACTATACAAGATGTAAAGCAATGACAGAATTGTTAAAAAGGCAAAGAAAAAGCTGGAGAGATACTGTGGGGAAAATGCACAAAGATTATGAGGTTTCAGAGCTATATAAACAAGTTAAAAGTATAAATGGGATAGGGAGAAAAAACAGAGTTCATACCTAGTCTTATAGTAAATGATAAAGTTGAAAGTTCTAACTCAGGAAAAGTGGACATTTTAGCAAAAGAGTTCCAAAAAAGTTAGTAGTGACACAAATCAAACTGAGTTTTGTGAACAAAAAAGAAAGTTTGCTGAATAAAATTATGAGCTCTTACATAGTTGGGTAGAATATAAAGGTAATGTAAATGTCAGCAGACAAGAATTCTCAAAAGCTATAGACAACAGTAAAAGTACAGCCCCAGGTAAAGAAAGCATGTAAAATGCAATGCTTAAGCACCTAACAGAAGGGAGTTTAAGAGTTTTATTGAAATTATATAATGTATGGAAGGGGGAAAGGAACACTACCTGCAGACGGTGGTTATGCCAATAGGAAAACCTTGCAAATTACGCACTAGACCTGATGCGCATAGACCTATAGTTCCAGTTTTACATTCTGTTTCCTGTGGGAGTCTCTCAACCAAAAGTCACTTGAGCCCAGCTGCCTCCATATATGTGGTGTGGGCTAGCCATCCCATATGGTGGATGTCTGGTGCCTGGGTATACTTGATGGAATTATGAAAAGCAGAAAATTCTAGTCAAGTATCACAGTTGGATGTAAATTCCCCTGCCTGCCTGACAAGACTTATTGCTAAATTATACAAAAGTGGGGGATGGGGGAGAGGAGAGGGAGTTGAAACAATAATAGTAAAATGCACTTTTGTGCACTGATCTGCAGCTAGAGCATTTCAAGTCTATTGACATTAGGGTGACCAGATGTCCCGATTGTATAGGGACAGTCCCGATTTTGTGGGTTTTTTCTTATATAGGCACCTATTACCCCCCACCCCCATCCTGATTTTTTACACTTGCTATCTGGTCACCCTAATTGACATAGACATGGAAAAGTTGAACAAAAATATCAGAATAAACAGTTGATGATAGCTGTACTCATACATGGGGAAATGGGGGGGGGGGATCTAAATTCCAGTTGTGTATTTTAAATGTTTATGAAAGTAGCTTAAAACTCAGATTTGGTGCAAATACAGATCAAAATATAATTGAAAATAGCATTTTACAGCTATAGATATTGGTAATCAAATGCTCATCCCCAGTGAAAAATGGTTTCAAAACTTATCACCTTCCCCTAAATAGGAGTAACGAATGGTAAAACTGTGTCTTTAGGACTAATCCCTGAGCACTTGAGGAATAATCTGTCATGGTGTAACAAGGTGGTTTGCTTCTGGGCTAGGGAGCCTGAGGTTAAACCAGCCTTGATTACAGGATAAGCCCCACCTGAGTCAGAATTCCCTATAAAGGGCTGCAGATGCCTGCAATGAGTGGGAGGATGCTCATGAAAAAGAGGCTCAAGAAGCTGTAGCTGGCAGTGGCAACAGTACCACCACCACCACCAATAACAAGACTAGTTCTTACAGAGACTTTGAACAGTGCCCAGTTCTGGGAAAGAGGGCTGCGAACCCCCCAACTAAGGGGAGAGAGGGCCAGTGTATACAGAAAGAGTGACTAATTTAGACTCCACTTGGGGAATGTGTTAATTTTCTTTGAACTGTTTTGAGTTTGGTTAAGGAACCCTGAGAGGGAGACAACAGGTGCAGAGCACTGCAGGGTGACATTGAGCCACAAGGGGGCGCGTAGGTGGTGGCCAACCATGTTACACCCTCATTGGGCAAAATCCCATCTGCCCTCTTCTACAAGGGGGACACAAATTACAGAAAAAATGCAGCTATCTAATTGCTTCCGCAACTCTGGCCAGGAAGTATGAGTGTGGAGCCTTGGCTCTGCTCATTCACCACATCTCCCTGCCCCCTCACTCACAGAGGGGAGTGTTCAGTGAGATGCTCTTCCCTAGACCTGGACCCAAGTTGTGGGGTCATCTTACTTGGCCAAGCAGGAGTTTGGAGGTGGGACCTTATAGCTCTGATTGACTAAGTAAAACAAAGACATAATCTAGCTCTAAACAGAAGGATGTTTTGAGGAGTACTTGTCAAAAAGAAAGAGGTAAAATCAAGGTCTACTGATATCAGCCAAAGCCAGTTCCCTAGTTCACATCATGCTCCCCATGCCTGCAAAATGGCATAAATGTCATCAAACAATGTAAGACATTTAATTAAAATGTAGTGGATACATACGTACCTATTGTACTGACAAATTTTAAGGCTCTCCTTATAAATGAAATACTGTTTTTTCATCGGAAAAGAAACATATAGCCACTAAATGGAAAATAAGATAAATACTCATGTCCTTTGCATGAATTTACAGTGTAGCCTCAAACCCTGCCCCCAAAAGAAAGAAAAACCTAACAAACCTGAAACACCCTGTAATGTATAGACAATTCTATTGCATCTTTAAAAGCCATTCAGGACCCCCATCCTATGTATGACAGATATATATAGCTATAGATATAATTTCCCCAGCCCTGGATCAATATTTGTTACCAGAATGTATTCATTTTGTCATTGTTTCTTATTGTTTTGAATAGGGATTAATAAGAGTGCTTTTCACTTCAAAATCTGATTCTCACCACACCATTTATCCACATTAAGAGCAGTCAAAATTGTAGTATCCCTTACTTTTAGTGATTTATAGTGGCATTTGTTTTGCTGTATTTCTGAGCACTTTTTAATATTTTGGAATTTGATTAACTGTCAACTTTATTTCATTTCCTATTTTCTTTATTATCACTTAGTAATGCATTAAGGAAAGGAGTCAGAAGTCTCTATTCAGCAAAGGAAAGTAAACAGTGGGGGAAACTTCTTGGCTTAGGGGACAGGTAATAAGTTTCCAAGCATAGCACTGGTTCAGATCCCACCAGAAACTTTTTTATCTTCTGACAGCTGCTTTATCCAATATATCTTTATATCTCATTGCCACTTTCAAAATTGTGTCTTAGACTTAACAATGCAGTTATATAGAATATATAGTTACAGAGCTAAAGAATAGCAGAGACAGGAGGAAATTTAGGGGCAGGCAGCAAGGGAGAATACATATATTTTCAGATGAGATTTGAGAAGAATGGACACTCGGTGAGGGAAAGATACAGAAAGTCCTTTTCAAATTGTAAGTGCTACAGAGAAGTAGATTCTCATGTCCTACATGGAGCAAGAGTGGGAGAAAGGGGGGAGAGGAAGCTGGGGATAAATGGGAAAACAGATCAGGCGAGAGAGCTTGAAGCTATGCTGGAAAAGGATCTGATCTTCAAAGATTTGAACTGGATGCTGAAATTAATAAGGAGTAAGTGGAGGTACTCAAGGATAGAATGATTATTTGGTATGTAAACTCTTTGGGGCAGGCACTGTCTTTGTTTAGTGTTGTGCATCACTTTAGCACAATGAAATTCTGGGTTACTAGCTGGAACAGTAATATAAATTTTGCTTACTGGTATGTGTAAGGTAGGTCATAGCTTCAGTTATTTAGTGGCCTACATTAAATGTATAGGTAACTTAGTTCAGTTTCTTTTACATACGTGTCTACATGATGAAACCAACAATCACAGCAAAGAGTCCTGTGGCACCGTATAGACTAACAGACGTACTGGAGCATGAGCTTTCGTGGGTGAATACCCACTTCGTCGGATGCATTCACCCACAAAAGCTCATGCTCCAGTACGTCTGTTAGTCTATAAGGTGCCACAGGACTCTTTGCTGCTTTTACAGATCCAGACTAACATGGCTACCCCTCTGATACTCAACAATCACAGTGACCACCTTTGTGGGCAATGTCAGCAGCAAGACCAAGGACTGAATAAACTTAGGAAATACACTATCATCTCACTATAGGGATGGTCCCTCTATTGCAAGGGTGAGGCCCATTGCTATGAAAAGGTGGGAAAGCTTTCACTGTTTCTCCCCGCTGTACCTGTTCTATAAATAATGGGATGCCATCTCCATGGCTGTAATTTCCAGGATACCACATACTCTAGAACTCCCAAAGGACTATGTATCACTAGTGAATATTTAGGAGGAATTTTTCTTCATGGTTCTTCCATCTAAAATGCTCACAGAATAACCCTACTAGATCTACAAAAAACTTGCCTTTCCCTGTGCCTTCTGTTGGCATATTTTAAGATTAAAAGAGGTTCATGAATGAGGATTTTATATTTTTAAGGATTAGCAAACTGATTATGTCAAATTCTGAACCACTTTATACGTTGATAGCTGTCAATAAACAGGTGCATCTTTTTGGAACAAAAAAGAAATCCAGCTCCATTTAGGATCTGATCCAAAGCCCATAGTAGTCAGTTTGCTTTTGGATCAGGCCGGTAATATTTTGTTTGATTCTTATAAAAAATAACTGTTTATTGTATGGTGTGATTATTACTTATTGGAGATTCATTATTAATTATTATTTTGAATTGTAACCGTTTGTCAGGTACCCCAACTAAGTAAATTGGCCTGGGAACACTGGGTGAAATATTTCCCTGTACAGATGATCAGCACAAGACCTATAACTTTTTAAATCCCACTCTTGTTGTCTGCACTGGATTGAATTTCACCTTTTTTTTTTTTTTAAATAAAATTATGAATTAGTACTATTATTCACACAAAACATATTGGCATTCACCTATCACTAACATTTATTGCACAGATTAATTTTTGACAATCATCCTACTTCAATCCACTGTTGAAAATGTTGCCAGCAGAACTGTCAATTGCTAAAAAATATATTAATCTTTATTCATCAGCACACATCTAGTAATGTTCACTGTACGCTGGGAGAAATCTTTTGCTTTTAGTGTGATTAAACATCTGGAATGTATTTGTCACTTATTATTATGCAGTCTTCTATAAAACTGCCTTTGATTTTTTTTTTTTTTATTTTTTTTTTTAATATTGAGCTTCCCAACTTTGGAAAGGTCTTTCATGCCATGCGTGTAAATCTGAGAGCTGTTAAATTTCTGGATAATGTCAAGGCTCAGTTCATTTCTTAATTGAAGTGTTCTTATTTCTTAAGATATTTGAAAGTAACCCTTTCCAAAGGAATAATATTCAGTTCTGCTGGCATGACACAGCCAGCCTCGGTCTTCAGCTCTGAGCGGCCAGTTGAAATGAGGCAGCAACTAGTGTAAGAAAGAAATAACATTTGTTGTGTTAGTCCTCATAAAAATGTTTCAATGGGAGTTAAGTACTGAATGAATGGAAATGAGCGACTAAGAGAAGAGCGTTCAAAATGCAATAATCCTAACACTAATTTAGGGCCTGATCCTTATTGGGGTTTGGTAGCTGCAACTCACATTAATTTCTGTGAAAGTTACAGGAGCTCAACAGTTCAAAAATTTAGGCCCTTAGATCCAGAACCCCCTCCCACTCAAGTTAACAAAATTCCAGTTGACATAAATGAAAGCAAAAAATTGCCCTGAACAATGCATATGAAAATATAAAACAAGGAGTTTCTAAAGGTGTTAAAAAAAGGAAGAGAGTACTAAACTGGCTAGATCCTAACATGTTCTGGCAGGGGGTGTGTAGAAGACTTTCTAGTATCTAACTGGACAAGTTTATAGTTTGTTAATTTTACAAGCCCTAGAGCTATGTTGATTTGTTTCAGTTGAAGATCTGGCCCAGATAGTCAAATTTGTGGATGTGGGAGCAACAGGTATGTTCCCAAAACCACATGCACATGGCAAAACCTGTGTTATTGCATTCAAACTAAAATAAATACAGTAATTTTGTATTTAGCAAAAGCAGATTTGTGAGTGTGCAGCAGGTGCATTTTTGCCCAAGTTGTGCCCAAGTTTGAACATTTGCCTAGCACAGGGACCAGACTGTCTGATGTGGATGACGTAACACAGCGTTATGATTTCTCACTCATTTCTGCATCTCTTTAGTCAACTATGCTTCAATTCATATTTTGGAGGAAGGATTGTCTTGTGGTTACACAGTGGATGGGGCTCAAGAGCTATTGGTTCAGTTCCCAGATCTGCCATATTCTTTCTGTGTGTGAGTTTGGACAGGCCACTTATCTCTCTCTTTGCTTTGGTACCCCAGCTGTCTGCCTTGACTGTGAACTGTTTTGAACAGGTAATGCACAGCACCTGGAACAGCACGACCCTAATTTCATTTGGAACCTGTAAACACTACTGTAATACAAATAATGAATAGCATACAAAAAGTCCAATTACTCTATCAGTTAGCATCCTGGTTTGTACTGAGAGTTTTACAAACCATATCAGGAATTATGTGTACTTCTTAGTAACAGGATTGTCCATCTTTACAGTAATAATAATAGTGACTTTATAAACAACTAAGCCTAGTCTAACAGTGAAATAATTGCCAAATGATCAACAGAATTTAAAAATACAGTGTGAAGTCCTGATCCCCATTATAGTCAATGGGAGTTCTGCCATAGACCTTAATGGGGCCAGGATTTCATTCACAGCTTCTGGAGACTGAAGGAAAGGGTGTTTGTCAAGGGGCAAATCGCTAACAGATGGGTTGAACCTTTTGCTTCAAAGCATCTTATAAAAGCAGCATGAAGGAACAGGGCAGGTAACCATGACAACCAGCACCAGTGTTTCTGAAGTGAGAATGGAAGCTGAAAGCAGAGGATGTTAAAGTACACTAATGAGTCCTTATGTTTTGCCGCTTATCATGTCTAATTAAAATCTAGCCATTAGACAAGATAAGAGCTGGGTTATAATTGCTGCCTAAACCTACTGAGTTAAATTCATCCCTGGCATGACACTGTCTTTAGTGGAGTTACACCAGGGATCAATTTGTACTTAAAAACAAATTCATATACTACTAAATGTTTTACATACAGGTTGGTAAACTCATTTTGTGTCTAATCCAGTTTTGGCAAGATTGGGTCTCTGGCTATGTGCTCACACGGGTGGATAAGGGATTGTCTGTACATGGAGTTGGTCCTGATTAATTAAATGTGTGGACACTGTTTTAG
>NW_020664409.1:46857734-46945474 GCF_002925995.2 Terrapene triunguis | reverse complement strand
AGCTCAGCAGCACTGGCAACGATGCAGAGCTCTCCAGCAGAGATGGCTGTGCAATCTAATAGAAAGAGGGCCCCAGCATGGACTGATCGGGAAGTCTTGGATCTCATCGCTGTGTGGGGCGATGAGTCCGTGCTTTCAGAGCTGCGCTCCAAAAGAAGGAATGCAAAGATCTACGAGAAGATCTCTAAAGCCATGGCAGAGAGAGGATACAGCCGGGATGCAACGCAGTGCCGCGTGAAAATCAAGGAGCTGAGACAAGGCTACCAAAAAACCAAAGAGGCAAATGGACGCTCCGGATCCCAGCCCCACACATCCCCGTTTCTACCAGGCACTGCATTCCATCCTAGGTGCGGCCGCCACCACTACCCCACCCGTGACCGTGGACTCTGAGGATGGGATATTGTCCGCGGGCGGTTCCTCGTCGGACATGTTAGCGGACGGGGAAGATGAGGAAGGAGATGAGGAGGACGAGGCAGTCGACAGCGCTTGCACCGCTGATTTCCCCGACAGCCAAGAGCTCTTCATCACCCTTACCGAGATCCCCTACCAACCGTCCCCATGTGTGGTTCATAATAAAATATTCGTTTCTGTTAATTACTGTTTCCATGATTTTCTTTTGGAGGAGAGTCTGTCTGAAGGGGGAAAGGGGCTTGGTAATTGGACAGGACAGTCACCTTTAGCAGGGTACAGAGGCGGGGGCAGGTCCAGCATCAGGACACATACACAGTGCAGTCACTAGTTGCCCTGGTCAGTCTGGGAGGTGGTTTTCATGTTCTGTGGGGGGGGGGTAGCTCTGTGACTTTGTGGCGGGGGAGGGCAGTTACAGATCTTATGCAGCTGTCCTTATCCTGGATCACAGAGCCACGCAGCAGGGGATCTGTAACCCTCCTCCCCCTGCCAGAAAGTCACATATCCGACACATACACGCAGTCCCGCCCAGGAGTGCTGGCAGGCTCCGTTGAAACAACCAGTCCACCACTGTGGAGCCTGTCATTCCGGGAGTTTAGAAGCATCATTTGCATCAGAACACTAAACCCGCCCCCCGCCACAGTCTGCGTCCCCGGTTTAAAACATTCCCGCGAAAACAGTAATAAAGACAACGGTGTTCATTAACAAAACAGAACAGATTTTATTTTTTGGGAAGGGGGTGAAGGGGGTATGTAGCTGGAGAGGATAGTCAACATAAACTGGGTAAAGAAACGGGGGCAGGTTCAGCTTCTCTTTAAACAAAGTTAATAGTCACAGGTTACCCTGCTCACTGAGGAACCTAGCTTTCAAAGCCTCCCGGATGCACAGCGCGTCCCGCTGGGCTCTTCTAATCGCCCGGCTGTCTGGCTGGGCGTAATCAGAAGCCAGGCTATTTGCCTCAACCTCCCACCCCGCCATAAAGGTCTCCCCCTTGCTCTCACAGAGATTGTGGAGCACACAGCAAGCTGATATAACAATGGGGATATTGGTTTCGCTGAGATCACAGCGAGTCAGTAAGCTTCTCCATCTCCCCTTGAGACGGCCAAAAGCACACTCCACCACCATTCTGCACTTGCTCAGCTGGTAGTTGAAGAGTTCTTTTTCAGTGTCCAGGGCGCCAGTATAGGGCTTCATGAGCCAGGGCATTAGCGGGTAGGCTGGGTCCCCGAGGATCACTGTAGGCATCTCCACATCCCCAAGAGTTATTTTGTGGTCCGGGAAGTAAATACCTTCCTGCAGCCGTCTAAACAGACCAGAGTTCCTGAACACGCGAGCGTCATGAACCTTGCCCGGCCATCCGACGTTGATGTTTGTAAAACGTCCCCTATGGTCCACCAGTGCTTGCAGCACCATTGAAAAGTAGCCCTTTCGGTTGATGTACTGGCTGGCCTGGTGGTCCGGTCCCAGGATAGGGATGTGAGTCCCATCTATAGCCCCACCGCAGTTTGGGAATCCCATTGCGGCGAAGCCATGTATGATGACCTCCACGTTTCCCAGGGTCACTACTTTTTGAGAGCAGTAGCTCAACGATTGCGTTGGCTACTTGCATCACAACAACCCCCACGGTAGATTTGCCCACACCAAAGTGGTTCGCGACTGACCGGTAGCTGTCCGGCGTTGCAAGCTTCCAGAGGGCTATGGCCACTCGCTTCTGGACAGTCAGGGCTGCTCGCATCCTGGTGTCATTGCGCTTCAGGGCAGGGCACAGCAACTCACAAAGTTCAAGGAAAGTCCCCTTCCGCATGCGAAAGTTTCGCAGCCACTGGGATTCATCCCAGACCTGCAGCACTATGCGGTCCCACCAGTCCGTGCTTGTTTCCCGGGCCCAGAATCGCCGTTCCACAACATCCACATGACCCATTGCCACCGTGATGTCCTGGGCGCTGGGTCTCGTGGTTTCTGACAGCTCTGTGCTACTCTCCGACTTCAGGCCCTCACGGCGGTGCCGTAGCCTCCTCTCCTGATTTCTCTGCATCTGCCTCAGGGAAAGGTGTATGATAAACTGCGAGGCGTTGAGAACGGCCACAACTGCAGCGATGGTCGCAGCGGGATCCATGCTCGCAGTGCTGTGGCGTCCGCGCTGTCACTGATCAGAAAAGTGCGCGAACTGATTTCCCGCCGGCGCTTTCAGGGAGGGAGGGAGGGCGGTAGTGACGGACGGATGACGACAGTTACCCAAAAGCACCCTCGACACATTTTTTTACCCAGAAGGCATTGGCGGCTCGACCCAGAATTCCAATGGGCAGCGGGGACTGCGGGAACTGTGGGATAGCTGCCCACAGTGCACCGCTTCCAATGTCGACGCTTGCCCCGTTAGTGTGGACTCACACAGTCGAATTACTGTCCTTAGTGTGGACACACACGTTTGACTTTGTAATATCGATTCCACATATTCGATTTAAGTGAAATCGAACTACCCTCGTAGTGTAGACATACCCTTAGTAAAAGGATTCTGAAAAAAGTGAAACCCTAGGCACCCAATGTCAAAACTACCTCTCCTTTTAATACCAAAATATTTTTGAATAATTTACTCCACTACAAATTCAACTGCATAGAAAATTGAGTTCTCCTATGCTCTTTTGTGGGTGTGTGTATATACACACACACAGAGAGAGTGAAAATGCTTATGTCCACATGTACTTTGTCTTGCCAAAACAGTACTCCTTAATCACCATGTCCTTTCCATGAACAGCCAAGGTGATGCTTGAATAGCTGTTCTAGTACCAGTGACTCATGACCAGAGGCATTCTGCTTTCCCCTCCCTAAGGGAATCTTTGTAGGATTCCCTGCCAGGGGAACTGATTTCCAGAATACTCTTTCCTTGAACATTAATTAGGGCTCTTGATTAATCTCAGTTAACTCACGCGATTAACTCAAAAAAATTAATTGCGATTAAAAAAATAATCACAATTAATTGCATTGTTATTGAACAACAGAATGCCAATTGAAATTTATTAAATATTTTTGGATGTTTTTCTGCATTTTCAAATACATTGATTTCAATTACAACACCAAATACAAAGTGTACAGTGCTCAGTTTATATCATTTTTATTACAAATATTTGCACTGTAAAAATGATAAACAAAATAAACAGTATTTTTTCAATTCACCTCATACATGTACTCTAGTGCAATCTCTTTATCGTGAAAGTGCAACTTACAAATGTAGATTTTTTTTTTGTTACAAAACTGCACTCAAAAACAAAATAATGCAAAACTTTAGAGCCTACATGTCCACTCAGTCCTACTTCTCGTTCAGCCAATAGCAAAGATAAACAAATTTGTTTACATTTACGGGAGATAATGTTGATCACTTCTTATTTACAATATCACCAGAAAGTGAGAACAAGCGTTTGCATGGGACTTTTGTAGCCGGCATTGCAAGGTATTTACATGCCAGATATGCTAAACATTCGTATGCCCCTTCATACTTCAGCCATCATTCCAGAGGATATGCTTCCATGCTGATGACACTCATTAAAAAAAATGCGTTAATTATATTTATGACTGAACTCCTTGGGAGAGAATTGTACATCCCCTGTTCTGTTTTCCCGCATTCTGCCATATATTTCATGATATAGCAGTCTCGAATGATGACCCAGCACATGTTGTTCATTTTAAGAACACTATCACTGCAGATTTGATAAAACGCAAAGAAGGTACCAATGTGAGATTTTGAAAGATAGTTACAACACTCAACCCAAGGTTTAAGAATCTGAAGTGCCTTCCAAATCTGAGAGAGATGAGGTGTGGAGCATGCTTTCAAAGGTCTTAAAAGAGCAACACTCCGATGAGGAAACTACAGAACCCAAACCACCAAAAAAGAAAATCAACCTTCTGCTGTTGGCATCTGACTCAGATGATGAAAATGAACATGCAGTGGTCCGCACTGCTTTGGATTGTTATTGAGCAGAACCCATCATCAGCATGGATGCATGTCCTCTGGAATGGTGGTTGAAGCATGAAGGGACGTATGAATCTTTAGCGCATCTGGCATGTAAATATTTTGCTACACTGGATACAGCAGTGCCATGAGAACACCTGTTCTCACTTTCAGGTGACATTGTGAACAAGAAGTGGGCAGCATTTTCTCCTGCAAATGTAA
The DNA here is from genome assembly GCF_002925995.2 of Terrapene triunguis. Lineage (NCBI taxonomy): Eukaryota > Metazoa > Chordata > Testudines > Emydidae > Terrapene > Terrapene triunguis. The sequence continues at coordinate 46,940,901 of NW_020664409.1, read as the reverse complement.
ATAAACTTGTTTGTCTGAGCAATTGGCTGAACAAGAAATAGGACTGAGTTGACTTGTAGGCTCTAAAGTTTTACATTGTTTTATTTTTGAATGCACTTTATTTTTTGTACATAATTCTACATTTGTAAGTTCAACTTTCATGATAAAGAGATTGCAATACAATATTTGTATTAAGTGAATTGAAAAATGCTATTTTCTTTTTTACAGTGAAAACATTTGTAATAAAAATAAAGTGAGCACTGTACACTTCGTATTCTGTGTTATAATTGAAATCAATATATTTGAAAATGTAGAAAACATCCAAAAATATTTAAATAAATGGTATTCTATTATTGTTTAACAGTATGATTAATCACAATTAATTTTTTTAATTGCTTGAAAGTCCTATTAATAATATCTGGAAGCCTCTAAGAGTAGATGCAAAAAAGGAAAACTCTGCTAGTTCCATTTTTTTTTTTTTTTCTCGAATATTCAGAACAGTTGAAATAACCATCATTGTTTGTTATGAGCTTAATCTCCTTGCCATGCAGGAAATTAAGGCCCCCTTACTTACCATGCAACTTGGGTGACCAACTGCACAATATAATAACAGCAAATAGAACATAATCAAAATGAACAGTTGAAAATTATTTGTGAAAACTGTTATATGGATACAAACAGTTCATGAGAAAAAAGAGGGTAGAATTGATAATGAATAGTTTTTGCAATAAACCGTTCAACTAGCTCTGTGTCATGTACTTCTGAGATACTTTTTTATACCCACCGGCAACATGCATTTGTGAAAAATTTAAATTAAAACTCTGCTTCCTGAAAGCATTTCACTGCTATAGGGTCTGATCCAAAGGCCTTTGAAGCCAATAGGAGTCTTTCCATTGACGTCAGTAGGCTTTGGATCATCCCATATTGCTTGTGCCTCAGTGTTCTGTAAGTTTCGTCCGTGGGGAAAAACAGGTGGATAGCCAGAGTAACAGTTTTTTAACATTTCCCCTTGTTTGGCTTCTTTCCTTTGGTAATAAATATAACCTAAAGGCATTTAAAAAAACAGTACACAGTGGCAAGGAGATTAAAGGAAGTTTACACCTCTATCAACACATTATATACACATTGACAGCATTGATCTTAAACTTGAATTGCACTGGAATCAGCTTGAGGCTGCTTTATTTAAGAAGTGGTTTAATTTTACCTTCTATATTTTCTTTAAGAGGGAAGACGGAATATGCAGAATAAATGCTCTAATAAATGTATTGGAAGACTTTCCCAACAGACTGTTGAAAACACAAAATTATGAAAGCCTTTTATTTGGGGATGGAGAAGGTATTGGTGGGAAGAGAGAAATTTCAGGATGCCTGAAGTGAATGAATGGTATCTCCTCTGGCCTTGAAAGCAGAATAACAAGACAAGTAACTCCTCTTCAAAACAATGAGTTGTCAGATCTAGGCTCTTCATTGTCGAGAATAAAATGAAGTTTTGTTCTCTGATTAAGAGTTGAGAATGAACATGATTTGCCAGGAATCAATCATTGTATTATCATATCAAATGTCAGAGCTTTAGAACTATGGAAATATGGGTCTCTAGCATTCTTTCCTTAACCAAAGAGCTGCATAAAGTATTGGAGACTCAGTTTAAGACCTCAGGAAATGACGGGGGCAGGTCTATAAAAATAGATGCATGTACAATTACTGCCTCAAGCTCCAAGTGGTCTCAGATTGTATCAAAGTCACAGAAGCCTAGAACTCATAAGTATGTATGGGAGTGGTGAGGAATCTAGCTTTGGGACTTCAAAGTACTATCTATTTTACTCATGAAAGAAAGCAAGATAAGGAAGGGTCAGCAAGTCTCAAACCTGGTTGGGTAAGGAAGGGAAATTCAGGTCAGTGCTATGTGAATGATGTTTAGGCTAGTGGCGCTAACAGTGTAGTGCAAGACCCATAACACCTGTACAAAACCTAGTCACTATCCCTTACTACCCTTTTCAACTTCAAATACCTTTCCTGTACCTCAAGGTCCACAAATGATAACCATAGCAGTAAAAAGATGTTATTTTGTTAAGAAAGCCCTCTGAAGTGCCACTGTCAGGTATATTCTGTGTATATAGACTAAGCTTTTCAGGACAGATAGACACTGTCTTCCTGTGTGCTGGATGAATACACTGGTAGATTAATAATCATAAAAATAACCCACATTAGCTCTCTGCTACATTTAAGTCTTGATATTTTGTTTAGCAGTTTATGATTCAGTGTTGCCAACTCTTGTGATTATATTGTTACCTACATCAAGAAAAATGCAATTGAAATCAATAGGACTGCTAATGAAATAAGGTACTACTTAGAGTGAATAAGGCTATCACAATCTAGCCATTAGTAAAGTACTTTTTAAAAAGTTCCTCTCATTGAAACTTTGATACTAGTTTGGAAAAATTAGATATGCACAGATTTTTCATCTTGATTTGGTGGAACAGCCTGTATTAAGTGTTTTGAGAAACTGGAAATCACATTAAATGGGAGCAAGCCCAGGTAATTTAGGGAAAGGGTGAAAGTTAAAAATTCCAGTTAAAGAATGTCCTTTATTACAATAAAATCTCCACTAAACTCTCCATTAAGTAATTCTCGGTAGAACAAGAGGCATGAACAAAGGCTGCAAAAATGTCATCTTATTACTCAGTGATAGGCACCAGAAGAGCCAATTAAGTCCTTCCTCAAGGGGAGTGGTCCTCCACAATCTTTATCAATCACTCACTGACATGAGTTATAGAATGACGCAGGGGTCGGCAACCTCTGACATGCGGCTCCCCAGGGTAAGCACCCTGGTGTGCCGGGCCAGTTTGTTTACCTGCCGCGTCCGCAGGTTCGGCTAATCACGGCTCCCACTGGCTGCGGTTCACCGCTCCAGGCCAATGGGGGCAGCAGGAAGTGGTGGCCAGCACATCGTCTCTTCCCGCAGCCCCCATTGGTCTGGAGCAGTGAACCACAGCCAGTGGGAGCCGTGATCAGCCGAACCTGCGGACGCGACAGGTAAACAAACTGGCCTGGCCCGCCAGGGTGCTTACCCTGGCGACCCGCATGCTAGAGGTTGCCGACCCCTGGAATGACTCATACGCCATAGGGGAGTACAGTAATTGCTGGGGAAGATGATTCATAGTGGTCATTTTTTCTGATGATTCAAAGGGCCTAATTTTGCTCTCATAAGTGTGCAGATCTGGAATAACTCTATCGAAGTAAATAGTCAGAACTGGGCTCAGAGTTTAAAAGTGAGAATACTTCGGGTGCTTGTTTTCATCAGGGCCCAATTTACTAAACACTACATCCAGCTTTCAAACCTTGCAGATCAATTGGGCGGATGCTTGCATGATCTTGGAGGGCTGTGATAATGTAAGCTGGGGAGTTTTTATTGAAACTACTACTCAGACACTAGCAAAATGAACATATGAAAAAATAAGAGCCTGTCTATTGTCCTGAAAGGCTTGTTAATGTGTTCCCTTTTAATGCTCACTTCACTGAACTTGTGGCTAAAAAAACAACCCTTTCTTGATATTATAGCCAATTTCTCATGAAATAGGACAAAAAGTCACTGAATTGTTTTATTATTCTTAGAGGAATAAAAAAATAGACCAGTCACTTAAATATTTCATGGGGTTTAAATATGTCTGCCTGTCTGTCTCAGATGTAGTGGATGAAGATGACTTCTGAAAATATGTATGCAAACTATATTTGACTCTAAGGATTTGCCATTCAAACACAACATATTGCCGGATTCACAAGGTAATTTCCTAACGGGACAAATATTGGAATGGAATTCTTGCAGTGTTTGTATTTAAAACTGTGTTGAGCTTAGAACTATCACCAGCAAACATGTGAAAACATATTTTATTCAATTCTATATAGGTCCTTATACCACATTCATCACTGTAATATTTGAGCACTTTTCAGTAGTGCATTAAGCAATATGATTATACATCTGTCATGTGGTGTTTGTTTTCTCATCCTCTTCTTAGGGGGGAGAAGCATGTTCAGAAGCATGTTTTGGAACGATTTTGTTTGATTTAAATATACATGTAGATTACACGGCCTTTTTGATCATCTAGACTGACCTCCTGTATATCACAAGCCATAGGCCTTCCCTGAATTAATTCCCATTTGAGCTAGAACATATCTTTTAGAAAAACATCCAATCTTGATTTAAAAATTTTCAGTGATGGAGAATCTACCACAGTCCTTGGTAAATTGCTCCAATGATTAATTACCCTCGTGTTTTAAAAAACGGGGGGGGGGGCTTATTTCAGCTTTCAGCTGATGGATCTTGTTATATGTTTGTCTGCTGGATTGAAAAGCCCTCCATTATCAGATTTCTGTTCCCCATGTAGGTAATTATAGACTGTGATCAAGTCACCCCATAACCTTTTCTTTGATAAGCTAAATAGAGCTCCTTGAATCTTTCACTATCAGGCATGTTTTCCAGTCCTTTGATCATTCTTATGGCTCTTCTCTGAATCCTTTCCAATTTATCAACATCCTCTTGAACTGTGGACACCAGAACTGGACACAGTATTCCAGTTGTGGTCACACCAGTGCCAAATACTCAGTAGTCCCTTGTTTGTTCATTCACGGATCACATTAGCCCTTTTAGCCACAGCATTGCACTGGAAGCTCCTGTTCAGTTGATAATCCACCATGAACCCCAATTCTTTTCCAGAGCCACTACCATCAACACTATTACTTTTATCTACCAAACTTGTAATCTTATCAAATGATATCTAGTTTGACATCTATTTTCCATATGCCTGTGTTATGAGTGTTCTGAGCCTAATGCTTCATCCCTGAGCATGAGTGTTCTGATCCTGATGAATCATCTGAGGTAATTCCCTGTGAGTCCCAATGGTCCAGCCACTCTACAAGCAGGGGACTAAATAGGTTACCCCAAGGCAGGCCACTAATGAAAGCAGCCACTACAGTCTGCTCAATGTTGCTACCTTGTTAGAGATACTCCCAGCTGCCTGGTAGTTCTAACAGACTGCCTATGCGCCCTGCCTCTGCCTGTTCTTGCTCCAATCATACCCTGTCACCTGACTATCCTGCAAGTTGATTGCTATTAATTATATTATCCTTTTAAAATTCTTTTTAATCAAGTCCTGAATCAAGCATTCCATTATTGTGCCCAGGATAGATGTCAGGCTGACTGCCTATAATTCTCTGGAACATCCCATTTCCTCTTTTAAAAATATTGGCACATTAGCTTTCTTCCAGTCCTCTGGAACTTCCTTGTGTGCCAAGACTTGTTGGAAATCAACATTAATGATTCAGCAAGCTCCCCAGCCAATGCCATTAAAACTGCTGGATGCAAGGTTTCCAGGCATGCGGATTTTAAAATGTCTAACTGTAGTAGCAGCTGTTTAATAGCCTTCTGAGTTACTACTGGAATGGAAAGTGTTTCATCATCAGTATTTGATAGGAACACATCTGGCTTTTTCCCAGATACAGAACAGAAATATTTTTGAAGACTTTCAGCCATGTCTGCATTATTATTGATAGTTCTACCATTTTGATCTAGTAATGGACCAATACCATTGGTGGTATTGGGGGAAACAATCCTAATATATTTTTAAAAATTCCTTATTCTCTTTAACTCTGCTGGTTCTCCTTCTATCTTTTTGCTTACCTTACAAATTTTCTACAATTCCTAGCTTCTAGCGTATTCATTGCTAAGCGTAAGCAAGGGATCCCCAGCTGCTTAGCCTGGGTTAGCCCTGGAGAACATGTAGAACTTGCATATTACAGCAGCTTCTATTGCTTTTTGGAACCTAAGACTGTAACTCATGTGTGTGTGTGTATGTTTACCTGCTTTAACTTTGTAAATAGTTCTGATTTCTATTTCTTAGTTAATAAATCTTAGTTAATTTATTATAGGAATGGCCACAAGTTTTGTCTTTGGTATAAGGTCTAGGGTGCAGTTGACCTGGGGTAAGTGACTGGTCCTTTGGGACTGGGAGTAACCTGAATATTGTTGTGATTTTGGGTGTAAGGGAACATCTATCACAAATACAAGCTTACCTGGGTGACAAGGTAGGTTGGAGCATGCCAGGATACTGTCTGTGATTCCATGTTGAGGCAGTTGAAACACTTGAGTAGTTCATACTTGATGGTTGGTGAAATCTAAGTATAGAACTCACAACTATTTTGGGGGTTGTGCCCTCCTTCTTAACAGTCTTCCCTGAAGTTGGTACTCACACTTGTGAGCCACTCCAGACAGCTTGACAGATGCAACGCTTTTTGAGTTAGGAAATTATCATCTATAATTTTTAGAAATTCTGAGGATGTTTTAATACTGGCAGCATGAGGCATACAGCATATGTTGTAAGAGCAGGATTTTATAATTGTACTATGAGAATTAATGTATGATTTGATTTCATCCTGCCAGCCACCCTTTTTGAATAGCAGAAAGGAATGACCCTCTGGAACATTGGTAAAAATGCACCTGACAGACTGCCAGTGTCTCTGCTGATGTTAAGGCAGGGACAGACCAAAACAGTCCTTATGGCTGATTATGGTCACCTTTTTGTTTTAGGATAAGATTTCATTACAGTACACCTCTACCCTGATATAATGCTGTCCTCAGGAGCCAAATAATCTTACCGTGTTATAGGTGAAACAACTTTACATCGAACTTGCTTTGATCCATCGGAGCACGTAAACCCGCCCCCCCCCCGGAGTGCTGCTTTACCGCGTTATATCAGAATTCGTGTTATATCGGGTCGTGTTATATCGGGGTAGAGGTGTATTTGCTATAAGGTCTTGCTTCTTGTATACATTGCAAACTAAGTTGTGTAAGGTTCTTTTGTAATCCCTTTAGTAACCATATAATCATTTCCAAAATGTTATCCTAGCTGAAGGCCTCTGTAAAAGACTGTTTGTGTGAATGAGGAATGTATGCATCAGGAAAAGATAAAAGGTGTGAAGGCCATTGTTATAGCCAGATGGTCAAGGAAGAAGAAGTGAGAGAACCATCAACACGCATCCATAATGAAGGAAGGGCAGATTGACGATCCTGAGGTGCCGGCTGGCACCCCTAAGGACAAAACAATTAATTAAATCGAAACCAGAACATGATGACCCTCTTGGAGGTGTATTGGAATGTTTACATCAAAAGATAACACAAGTAACCAGTCAGAAACTGACACAGCAAAATTCATAGACTTCTACAGAGAAAAAAAGATTATAAGAACAGGGTGCTTGGCCATGGGACTTTGGGTTCGTCTTGCCACACTCCAGGAGCATCAGCTAGTGACGGACAGAGCCCGGCTCCCCTCTGTGACCAATCTGACTGGCCACTAGATGGATCCAGACTCTGGACTGGTAACTATAAACATCAACTGGCAGGACTCTGTGTGTGTGTGTGTGTGGGTGTGTGTGTGTGTGTGTGTGTATGACTGAAAAGCATATGCTAATTGCTGTATTCTCAATAAATGCGGCGTTTTTGCCTTTTCCCCTATAAAGATCCCGTGTGCTTCTTATAAGTATAACAATGTCACTGAGACTGAAGTCCCCCGGAATAATGCAGCTTTTTCTCCTCCATGTTCGAGATAGTTGCTTCAAGAGCTGGTCATCCTGTTCTCTTATGTGATTTGGTGGTCTGCTTCAGACACCAACTAGTATCCCATCTTGTACTTTATCTGTTAGGACATTGATCCATAAACATTCTAGATAATTTGGTTCCAAGTTGCCAGTGATTCAGAAACAGGTAATGCCATTTTTGACATAGAGTGCAACTTCCCCTGCTTTTTTCCCATTAGATCTTTTCTAACTAGGGGCTGGTCTACACTGGGGGGGATCGATCCAAGATACGCAACTTCAGCTATGCGAATAGCGTAGCTGAAGTCGAAGTATCTTGGATTGAATTACCTGGGGTCCAGACGGCACGGGATTGATGGCCGCAGCTCCCCCGTCGATTGCGCTACCGCCGCTCGCTCTGGTGGAGTTCCAGATTCGACGGTGAGCGTGTTCGGGGATCGATATATCATGTCTTAACGAGACGCGATATATCGATCCCGGATAAACTGATTGCTACCCGCCGATACGGCGGGTAGTGAAGACGTACCCTAGGTTATGATCATTGATTTTAACATTCCAATTACATGAATTGTTCCACTAGATTTCAATAATACAAATTAGATCAACTGTATGGACATAATCCAATTTTTCTTTATTAACCAGGCTCTAAGCGTTGGTGTAGAATTTATTTTCTTCATGTTCTTTGGTGCCTTGATTAATTTTGTCTCAGCATCTTGATTTTGTGCTAAGGTGCTCATTTGTTCCCTCTTTCACCCTCCTTTTGTTAGTTTAGCACCGTCACTAATCTCTGGTTGCTGTTCACTTTTTTGGTGGCAACAGGAGTCATGTATTTTCATTGATAGTTTCCCATCCCAGACATTTTCTTTTTAAACGGGCTTGAAGATTTGCCCACTTGTCTTTTCTGCCTCTGCACTAAAGGGAGCCAGATCAGATACATCTAGGATTGGGGGGAAGGAAGAACAGTAGATCCACTGCATGCTTTTTCCTCTTTCCCTGATCTCATGGAAGAGCTTCCACAAGTTAACTGTGGATTAGAAGTGAAGCTGTGGATTATCAAGATTCATCTTGCCCAAGAAATGGAAGAGGTCAGGAACCTTACTCACCTGCTTGGCTAAAGAGAACAAGAGATTCTTTCTTTCTTTCTTTCTTCATTGAAGTCAGGGCCAGCTCCAGGCACCAGCTTGTCAAGCAGGTGCTTGGGGCGGCCGCTCCGGAGAGGGGCGGCAGGTCCAGGTATTCGGCGGCAATTCGGCGGACGGTCCCTCACTCCGCCTGGGAGCGAAGGACCTCCCGCCGAATTGCCACCGCAGATCGCAATCGCGGCTTTTTTGTTTGTTTGTTTTTGTTTTGTTTTGGCTGCTTGGGGCGGCCAAAACCCTGGAGCCGGCCCTGATTGAAGTGTCTACTCCATGAGGGCCTGATGTTAGAGCGCAGTAAAAAGAAACAGTAAACTGTCATCCCTCTTCAGCAAACAAATAAAAAAAAAATCTTCCCTGCCTATTAAACTTCCTTTTCTAACTGTATGGAAAGCAGCAGAGAATGTGACTGATGACTTGAGAATGTGTGAGATGGTACTATTAGCTCTATCATTCAAATTTAGACATCCGTCTGATATATTTTGATGAATCTAGAGGTTAAATTATTTATATTTAATATTGTTGGGATTTGAAAATAACCTAATTTAGACTTATTTGCTTCAGACATTCATTGAAAATATTGATATTATTTTCCCACACTTTACACACTCATAATTTGAGAAATAATCCACTTGTTCAAAGAAGAACGAACTCCAACCCCTGGATATTTGTGCTCACTTTAATATAAATTGTCCTGAACATTGTCCTCTTCTTAGGGGTTGCTACATGTGCTTGGGTGTTGACCATATTTAACTAGGATATAGCAGCATACCTGGAAATCCTTTCAGAAACCTTTATAGAGGCTTTTATAACAAAGGTGAAACCTGCTTTGCTTTGCTTGTAACTGCTAGAAAAAAACAGGGCCTCCTAAGTAGAAAAGTTGAACTTCAGGTGCAGAAATGGTTTAAGTTCCTTAGTACAGTGGATCCCAAACCGTGGTCCATCAAGGAATTTGGTGGTTCATGGAAAGCTGACTGGTCACATGGTGCTGGCTCCTTGCCTTTGTTTCTGGCTACTAACTCACATTGCAAGAAGATAAAATACATCAGTTACTTTCTTAGTATTGCTTTTCTATGTAAACAGTTGCTGGAGTAGCCAGAGGGATGTTCTCCTATTACCAATAGGTGGTGGCCAATGAATTTATGTTTAGGAGGCAAGGTATACACAAGGCAATTTCACCACCCCCTACAAAATGTGGAAAACTATCCCCTTGTGTAAAGAAATATGAACCTCTTGATTGGTGAACCCACTACTTTTTCTGCAGCCTGAGAGCGTAATTCACTACTAAAGATTTCGGATTTATTTATAGTCTCTTTTTAGTTCATTTAATAACTAGAAAGGGGAAAATTGTTCTCCTATTCATCCTTAACATATGCTTAGTTTTGTCATAAATGCACTTTAATTCTTATTGCTGCGGTAATTGTCAGTCTTATTGCTAAATGCCTCTTCCCAACAGATTGTTACTCATCAGCACCGATGGTCTTTTTATTATTAGAGTCATCTGGCAGCCTGGAAAGTGATTTTAACACAGGAATATGATAGTCTAATTAATTAATTAAACCTATTACTTTAATTATGATGAAGAGAGAGAGAGCAAAAAAAAAAGGTTTTCAATTAACCTCTAATCCTACACTGTCACCAAATTACTCAAAATATTCCTTAAGGATAAGGTTTTATTAATTAACTGTCCTTAATTCTTAAGGGAAGAATATTCATTGGTGTGATATCACTTGTACGCTCCCTTGTAAGTATATTTGAATGAGTTTTGAAGGATTAAATAAATATATGTGATCCCTGTACACATGGGAAATCAGTATTTACAAAATAAGCATTTTATTTTAGCTTGGATGTGAAAGAAGAGGCTGTGGGTCACTGAGTTTTTCTATTTACTTTTAGTACAAGATTTACTTTGTTTCCCTAACTTGATAAGTGTTTTAGGAAAATTTAATTATTTGTCTACATTGCAAAGACACTTGTACTTTTCTGGTTCTCAATATAGCCAGGGATATAAACAAGGCTGCTAAGCCATGTACTGAATCTCTGGGACTATGCACTTGTGTTGTACTACTTAGTGCAAATTTTTATTAGCTAGCTGTTGTGGTTGAATGTTCTAGATGTTTGTGATAAATAATTAAGCCAGGGGTCAGCAACCTCTGGCACACGGCTCCCCAGGGTAAGCACCCTGGCGGGCCGGGCCATTTTGTTTACCTGCTGCGTCCGCAGGTTTGGCCGATCACGGCTCCCACTGGCCGTGGTTCACCGCTCCAAGCCAATGGGGGCTGCGGGAAGCGGCACGGGCCGAGGCTTCCCGCCGCCCCCATTGGCCTGGAGTGGCGAACCACGGCCAGTGGGAGCCGCAATCAGCCGAACCTGTGGACGCAGCAGGTAAACAAATTGGCCCGGCCTGCCAGGGTCCTTACCCTGGGAAGCCGTGTGCCAGAGGTTGCTGACCCCTGAATTAAGCTCTTGTTTCCCTTTAATGGCATGAGCAACTCTCATTGCAGGTAATAGAAGTCTCCTATTGGCCTAAGTGAGAGTTGGATCAGGCCCCATAGGACCAGGGGCTTGTGGGAGTCTTTAAAGGTGAGAGTTCAAGCTTGCTGTTTGTACAGTTAGAGAAGCTGCCCATTGCTGAAAGGGTAGAGCCAAGGTTTTTTGCCGTGAATAGAAACTGCTCGATTTTACACAAAAGAAATTTGCATATAAAATATATGCACCACCAAGATCCTTGGCTCAAAATATAAAGGCTACAAGAAGCTTAAATATGGATATTATTATGCCCCTTTAAATTCTAAGGGCTAGTTTAGTCTCTGATATAAGCAGGGGTGCAGAGAATTCAGTATAGAACTTCATCTGATTATACAAAGGCTAAATTTGCCTCTAAAGCTACAAATGTCACTATAATAGGGTTATTGCTACCATCAATGCTTGTTTGCTTTCCCCTCTGTTTTGTTTAAGAAGGTAAAGTGAACTAACAAGCATAAATGATTCAGTAGCTTTTTCACAATGTATTTTAAAATGCTACTGCTCATTAAATACTAACATTGAAACATGAATACAGTTTCTGTAGGAGGTCCCTGTAGAGTGCCCTCTCTTTAGGGCAGACTGTGGTAATCTTACTTCACAGGGAGTCGCACTGAGTTCAGTGGGATTAATGACAGAGTAAGGGCCCGCAAAATGTGAGCAAGGGTGGAAAAGTCTTATCCTTAGAGACAGGTTTTAAATTTACTGAGGAGAAAGACAGTCAACCAGATTAAGAAACGGCCTCCAGGAGCTTCAGCTTTTAAGAAAAACAACAAATATATCAACAAAACATAACGCTAACAAACTATGACTCCCCTTGCCCTGACTCAGCTGTGCTGGTCAGAGCATGGAGGGATGGAGTTGAGCCTCAGCCCTCTTCCTGGCCGCATATTCTTTGCACCCACGTACTCCTGCATGCCCAGATCCCAAATCGGATTTCTTACTCCCCTATGTGGGTGTGCAGTCCCACTTACAATTCAGTCATAAGATCAAGACCCTCTGTACTCTGCAACAAGAGGCACTTAACTTCTGCAGCTAAATCCCTAGATTCTGGAACAATCTGGTGGAAATTCTCAAAATTCTGTTACAGCTTTCTTCTTCCTTTACAGCATCTCCATTACTGGAGATTTGCAACCATAGTATTCCTTCTGTACAATCAAAAACTGAAAATCTGTAACAAGAGTTGAATCCCTTAGCAAATTACATGGCTATGGAATTGCAGAATGACTGGGACTCTGCACATGAGATACCTCTGGCTAGATTCTGCTCAGTTAGTGCTGATGTGAGCCAAAGTAAATGGAGTTACTTTATAATCTGCAGCAGCACAACTGAGAACATATTTTGGCCCTTCAGTGTCAAAGGTGCTACATAAAAACAAATGAATTTATATTCTGTTAACTTCTGTGACTTTTAATAACGGTAATTTTTTCAAGTAGAATACTGAAATGTTCATTTATGACAAGTGGAGTTACTAGCCATATTGGCTCGTAACAATCTCTTCACTGCTTGCAGCAGCACAGAAAATTGTTTTACGGTCACTTTGCACTTAAAAAGTTAAAATGGGTAGGTGTATATAACAAACATGCTGGGTATGATACTACCACAGCTTGTGATGTTTTTAGTGTGAAAGACATTGAAAGAAATGGAGAGGAGAAAAATACATACAACAACAGAACAAAGGAAGACGGTGAAGGGTAGAGAATATGAGACAGATTTTCTTTATTAACAAAAATGTAACACAATCACTTTCATTGATCAATAACTGACACACAATTTTGATTGAAACACAAAAAGAAAAAAGCTTATTCACCTATTTGCTGTATATGACCTTTAAAATTTGACACAACTTTTAGCAAACGCTTTGTAGAGGAACTCTAAATGTCAAAGGAAAAGCTTTTCTGAACCAACACCAGTAAATTTTCATAATCTAAACCAAATATAGGAGAGCTGCAGCCTGAAAATATATAAAAAAGCAACTGGCCGGATCCTGAGGTCCTTACTCAGGTTTTCCTTAGACATGTCTCAGTAAGCACTGAGAGAGCCAGGTTTTAATCCTTGCATTATAGAAGACATCCCCCTTGCCCACCTGCATGTCTTGTGAAAGGGTCAGGGCCAAACACAGTTCCTCCCTGCACCCCTGAAAACACACATTGAGCCATAGAAAGCATGGAGAGGTGGGGACAAAGCAGAACCAATGGGGTAGCTCCCCAGAGGCAAGGCAGTTCTTCATCACTCACAATGTGGTTTTGTGGCTAAATGCCACAATCTAGTCCTAAGTAAGGACTGCATGCATTGGCTTTACATACTTTAAAAACAAGATGTTTCAAGGAAGAATTTCATCTTTATTTAATGAACTGCAGTCTTGTCTATAATTTCAGAGCAGTCACCCATCACATCAAAGAAACCCAAAGTTAGATTCTCTGCTGAGCCTCAAGAGGTGCAATGCAGGACGCACAGCCTAGAAGAGGAGGGTTGTCACTTTTGTCTCTCCCTAATTCCGATTACTTCAGGAGCCTATGTGACCCTGGCCTAAATCAGGGCAGCCTTGCACTGCTACTTAGGGGCTGCTCTGCAGGCCAGAATAAAGTACTCTAACCACTCCCCATCCTGCCTCTAATCCAGCATCTCCCGCAGCATGCACCTACGCTGAGGGCATCTTTTGTGGTTACTGGGTTCAGTGCATCTTGACCCCTTTTCAGTTTCTCCTGAGTACACTCTTTCAAGTGACATCCCTGCTTTTGAGGACAGGTGCAGTCTTCTCTGGGTATCCTACCTGTCTCCCTGTCTCAGACCAGGCACCTGGGCTGCAGCATCCCAGTCTGCATCTGTATTTCCTCAGCACGTCCAACAGGGTTTGGTCCCTGAAAGGGACTTCTCTTTGGGAGCTGTGGCCAATAGGTAAATGCAGTGACATAGAACAGCTTCTTCAAAACCACATATGATTTATTTATTAATAGAAATATGGAAATCAGAAAGGAAAGGGTTAAACAACAAAAAAGGCTACTCTCCTGTCAGTTTCCCCTAATGGTTTAGGTAGGTTAAGTTTAACCCAGACACCCCTGCCTCTGGGGACTATAGTAGGTCTGGAAGGAAGCCGACTGCTGCCTCTCCCCCTCTGTTCCAAAGTTCTTTGTTTCAGGTTTCCTGCCAGAAAGCCACCTCCCAATCCATCCTAAGTCAGGAGCAGGTGAGTGCAGCTTGGTCAGAGGCAAAACTTCAGAGGCATTGACACTTGTATTGTCAGTTAAGTACCAGTGACTGGGTTCTCTAAAGCCACTGTCTGCCTTCCTGTAGCGGTGAGGAAGGCTCCTGCAGAAGTACACCAAATATCCATAAAAATAATACAGATCTCTCACACATTCTTCAGAGTGTCACAGAAAGGCAGTCTGGGTCTACCTTAACTTTATGCTGCACCCTATGCTAGGGAAATTCCCCAAGAGGCCATTACGGCCTGTTTGTGCCAGTGGAGCTGCAAAAGGAGGCTGTAGTATGGGGCCAGAATTTTGCCAAGGGAGTTTATAATAATCGTGCTCCTTTCTCACAGTGAGTGAAGAGTGGCTTAGCCAGTAACAGTTAAGGATTTTAAACACATTGTATAATCTACCATTGTCATGAATCCAATTTTCAAGGTATTTATTATAGCCCTCATCCTGCAAAGGCTTATGCACCTGCTTAACTTTACATACTGGAATAGTATCATGGCCTTCAGTGGGACTAGTCATAGTGTGTAAACTTAAGCACATAAGTAAATCTTTGCAGGACCATGACCTATATTTGTAATATAATTAATGTTCAGGGTTTTTTTTTTTTTTTTTTTGAGAATATTAACCTCTACACCCAAGAAACTTAAAAGGACAATTAGTGTCTGTGGTATTGTGATCAAAGTAAACAGCAGGAATATTTTAGCATTTTCGGAAACACGAAGTCAGTCTGTGTCTCAATTTCCAACATTTTCACAAGTTTTTCAAGCCCAGCAAAATTTATGAACCATTAAATACTCTGCTTGTGCAGAGTTTGATTTTTTTCTTAATTAAATTGATCACCCAAGGGCCTGAATTAGCTATTATAGTTATGGTTTTCTTCCTATGCTTGATTAAGGACCCCCACCTTTATCACAATCTAGACAAAAGATTTGCTTCTGTTTTCTATTAAAGCTAAACAAATATAACTGGTCCCTGTGGAGCCTGAAGGCAGATTATTGATGTTTTTTATTATACCGGAATGAATAAAGGTACTTGGAATTTATTAAAAGTGTTGAATTCTACAAAGGGGTGAACTGGCAAATAATATAGCAAGGGCCAATGTGTATACAATATAAAATTCTCAGAAAAACCTCAGATTGTGACTTCAGCCACAAAGGAGAAAGCAGGGGCTAATTGCCTGGTACTCCCCACTGAGCTAGTGGGGGCAGGGCGGGATGGAAGGCACTCTGGCAGTTGTGCAATAAGTAAGGCTCAGATTTTTGTCATGGATATTTTTAGTAAAAATCACGGACAGGTCATGGGCAATAAACAAATTCACGGAAGCCCGTGACTTTTCTGTGATTTTTACTAAAAATATCCCTGACAAAATGGGGAGAAAGGAGGGTCCAGCACCTAGAACAGCTGTGGGCTCTGGGGTCCCTCCGCTGCCCACCATGTCTGGGCATCTGCAGGGGGGGCTCTGACCATGGGGAGTGTGAGCTCTGGGGTCCCCCACCACCCACCGGGACCCACCGCCAGAAGCAGCTGAGAGCTTTGTTGCCAGCTCCAGCCCCAGGGCAGAAAATGTCACAGAGGTCTCTGGAAGTCATGGAATCCCTGACTTCCATGACATCATCTTAGCCTTAGCAATATGTAACCTACATAACTACAGAATCTTATCATCAGTTCCCTCCCTGTTCCTCCCCCTTTCCTCATATTGCACTCAATTAGTTTATAAGCTCTTTAGGGCATGGACCATGTCTTCCTTGTTTATACTTATCCTTGCAGCACCAATCTTGCTGTGCAATAGCTCCTAAAGGTCCAAACAATAATAGCAGCAATAATGTTTGATGACTAAGAGTATGTCTACACTTGCTACAGCTGCAGTACTTCAGTGTAGATGCTACCTGCACCAACGGGAGGGCTTCTGCCATCAGCATAGGTAATCCACCTCCCTGAGAGGCGGTAGCTAGGTTGACCTAGCTTCTTCTTTTGACCTAGCACAGTCTTCACTGGCAGCTACCTCGGTATAGCTACCTTTTGAAGGGGTGTGGATCTTTCACACCCGTGAAAGACATAGTTATCCTGATGTAAGTTTCTAGTGTAGACCAGCCCTGAGTGAATGTTGCACTCTAGTGTTCACATAGAGTTGTTCACTCAAGGTTACATCCCAGGGATTGAGATATTTCACTTTTGCTGAAGAAAATTTAGACAAGCCATTATGCTCAGATTAATTATAGCACAAAATTCTGTAGGAAATAGCTGGGAAACTTTAACAGAAGTCTTAGCTAATACATTAGGGCCTAGCTTGTTCATACTGTTGAGCACTCACTCAAACAGGGCGTCCCATTGGCTTCAGTAGCACAACTTGTGTAAGTGCTTGCCAACATAAAGGTTGGACAATCCTGCCTTAAAGAAGTGATGATACTTCACTGAAGATTAGTAAGTCTCTCTGTCAAAAGAGGACTCCAGAACACAGAAATCTATAAGACAGATATTAATTGAAGGGAATGCATTACACACAAAAGGTCAAATTCTGATTCGCTTCTTCATGTTGAGTAACACCTTACCTCATTTACTTCAACAGGAGCACTCATGGAGTAAGGTGCTATTTCATTCTGACAACCAGAACTTGGACAGAATGATACAACATTTTAAGATATATATAGCTGTGTCCAGGTTTGACAGTATGATGAATGGAAGTGAGATTATATCTGAGGAGTTTGCATGGTCTATATTAGCAAATTGGAAGGCAAAAGGCAGATGTACTTATATTATCTGGATTTTAAAAAGAAATTGTTTGAACTATATCACAATAATATAGACCTACAAAGTAAAAAAAAGAATATACCGTTGTAAAGGTAATTACTCTTGTTTTCCTAACTTTAGATCAATTTGTATCAGTTAAAGGTGACAAAGTTCCAGAATGTTAACAATTTGGGGCATAGAAAGGATTAGCACTAGACCCACTTTAATTTGTCACATATATAGTAGATGCTTAGAGAAATGTAGGTTTAAGACATCAGTAAATCACTGGGTTGGGGCAACTTAATTTTGAGGAGACTGGCCTTGGATTAAAGTACTTCTGAAAAAAACCCACTCTTGTCATTCTTACGTATAATAAATTTACCTGCTTGTAGGTGTATGAGCCCTGGCCTTGTTGTTCTAGGGCAGGGACAATAGGAGGAAGTGGGTTCAGCTCTAAAATGGATGCACATCTGGGTAGCAAAGCGAGCTAGCTACAATCCTTATGCTTCTGCTCTGCACAAGCGCACTAGACAAAAGTGCAGAGACTTATGCACTTTTGGAGACTGAATTGTGCCCTTTAGATACTGGACCATTCTAGGAGCAGTATGAAGCCTCACAGTGCAAAGCTGGCAGAATGTGGGAGCATTGTGCTTCCCTTCTCAAACTTCCCAGTGCAAAGGAGTAATGCACGGGCTGTGTCATCCATTAGGATGCTACAGCCAGCATTCATCAGGACACTACACAGACCTGGTAGGGCCACAGTCCTCCCTCTTCTCCTGGGTCAATGGGTATCCCAGGGTATACAGTGTGGGTACTTCATAGAGATCTATGAATTCTGAAAGTGGACCAGGATGTGTTGTAGAGGGAAACTAGTTTAAGACTGGGTCAGAAGTCATTCTTGAGCTTTGTGCAAGCCATGTTGTGTTTGTCTGCTCTCCATCTGCCAGTACAAAAAAAGGAAACATAATTTCGGGATGTATTAGCAGGCGTGTTGTAAGGAAGACATGAGAAGTAATTCTTCCGCTCTACTCCGCGCTGCTTAAGCCTCAATTGGATTATTGTGTCCCGTTCTGGGTGCCACATTTCAGGAAAGATGTGTACAAATTGGAGAAAGTCCAGAGAAGGTTAAAGGTCTAGAAAACATGACCTATGAGGGAAGATTGAAAAAGTTGGGTTTGTTTAGTGTGGAGAATTGGAGACTGAGAGGGGACATAACAGTTTTCAAATACATAAAAGGTTGTTACAAGGAGGAGGGAGAAAAATAGTTCTCCTTAACCTCTGAGGATAGGACAAGAAGCAATGGGCTTAAATTGCAGCAAGGGCAGTTTAGGTTGGACATTTGGAAAAACTTCCTGTCAGGGTGATTAAACATTGGAATAAATTGCCTAGGGAGGTTGTAGAATCTCCATCATTGGAGATTTTTATTGGCAGGTTAGACAAACCTGTCAGGGATGGTCTAGATAATACTTAGTCCTGTCATTAGTGCAGGGGACTGGACTAGATGACATCTTAAGGTCCCTTCTGGTCCTATGATTCTATGAATTTATTTATCCTTTGCTCCCAGAAGGCTAGATTTTCTGATACTCATTGGTAATGGCAGATCCATTACAGTTTCAGGTTGGAAAAGCTACTTTATTGGCAAAAATAATTATTTTGTTTGTTTATATAAATAATGTTTACAACTGGCAAAGAAATCCCTAAATTTCCCTTAATTCATCTCACATTCTTACACAGTCTATCATTAAAATGAATTGATTACATACTGTATGTGCCTCTAAATCTTTCCACTGATATTTTCTGAGAGAATATATTCAGTACACTGTATATTAAAGTTGGAGTTATATTAAAAATGTAGGGCTTAACTGTTCAAGATGCTGGGAGCTCTTAATGTCCATCAAAGCAAGTGACAGTTGAAGAAGCTTAGCACTAGAGATAGTAAAAGCAAATAAATAAGAAACGAAAAAATAACTTTATTAAAAAATTGGAAGTGTTGACATTGGTACCGTTTCTCCAGATTTAAAATGCAGCAATTTTTTTTTCTTTTCATTAAACTGTTTTTTGAAAATTTTTGACTCTTTCAAGTTTCGGTTCCAACCTTCTCTCCACTGAGTGCAACAAAACAACACCTGGGGTCTTCTTCCTCTCCCTCCCTGCCCTGCCTTTTTTTTCTTCCTTTTTCCACTCTACATTTTTGAAACTTCCTCAGCTTTTTAAAGAATTGCAGAGGGCAAGTTAATAGTTTTTCATTTTTGCCACTCTAACCTTTCCCAAAGTAGAAGAAGTTATGAATACTTGGAGAGGAAAAAGAAAAAAGAAATGAGACCCACTGGACAATGTTCATTTTATTGTGCTCAGTGGTGAAAAAGGAGAAGTGGTGAACAAAAATAAAACCAACGCCACCATATCCCCAAAATTGGAAATTTATATAACAAATATTGCCTTCAAAATGAATGGAAAGTACAATTAACAATGAAATTAGGTTTTTCAGTTTGATTTTTAAAATCCCCACAGAAAAAAAAAAAAATATCAAAAACATTCTCTCCCTTCCCCCCCCCCCCCCCCCCCCCAAAAACAAAAACTGTTTGACAAAACTTTATTTTGGTGGGAATTTCTGCCCCCACCCAATAGTCACAAGCTACTAATCAGCTCTATTCAGCGCTGAAAGAGATCAAGCTCAAAAGGACCCTCGCTAAGTTAAAGTGGCAGAAAAGAGTAAACATTGGTAGCAGACTACTACAGCCTTTCCTAATTCTAACAAGAATATAGATCCCAAGGCCAGAACGGACCACTGTGATCAACAAGTTTGACCTCCGGTATAACACACGCCATAAAACCTCCTCAAAATAATTCCTAGAACATGTCTTTTAGCAAAACATCCAGTCTTGATTTAAAAATTGTCAATTATGGAGAATCCATAATGAACCTTGGTCAGTTGTTCCAATGGTTAGTTACTTCCACTATTAAAAATTTAGGCCTTATTTCCAGTCTGAATTTGTCTAGCTTTATCTTCCAGTAAGTCAGTATTAATGTGGGTACCTATGGCATCAAAATTGAATTTTTATTGTTGCCAACTTTACTGACAGTATTATTGTGTGTGTGCATTATTAGCGTAAGGTACTGTATGGTATTTTGTATACTTGTATTTTGCCTCTGGTAGGAAAATACCTTCTAATATTACATGAATTTATTGGTAATGGCATCAGATGGCAGAAACCAAACTCAGTTATTGCACGATGTTGCAATGTCACTAAACTAGATTTAACTGAGCCATTGTAATAAAAGGCTGCTTAGATATCATCCATTCAGATGATCACAGTAGGAAAGATTTTCCTTCAAGCTTAATTTTTGATTGTTTATTCTGAATTATCCTTATATAAATGCAACAATATTTGATTAGATTCAGTGGCTCCTATATTTATTATCCACATATTTCATCCACTCTTAGCTGACAATGTGTCAGGTTTATATAATCAGTGACTGTCAGCTTCTTGTGAACTGGAGCTTTTCTATTGAGCTGTGAGTAAAGAAACAGTAGTGAACCATTGGATGTTATTAGCCACCAAAGTATACAAACTTTATCCTTTCCTGTATCTTATTACTAGGTGTAATTAGAGTGTAAGCGTGTCATATATTTAGTTTTTATAGGAAAATGATCTTAAAGAATCTGCCTATTTCTATTCTTTACTTGCCCAACCCTACATATAGTTGTTGTAGTGAACGTTTCTCAATTCTGAGTTATAAGATATTTTATATGCAAGTGAGGACGAAGAGAACGGAAGTCGTATGCCCTGCAGCTTTGTCCACCTGAAATAAAGAAAAGCCTATGATTAAAAAAAAAAAAAATGCTGGGTGTCTGCCACAAATTTAAAAAGAAATCACATTTTCCCTAAGTGAAAATTAAGTTCTGCAGAGAAAATTCACCATTTTTGCAATACCAAGTTGAACAAATTTACGCAATACATAGGAAACCAGCCAATTGGCCACTGCTACTCATGTTAATTAGGAATCAACATAAGACTGGTTAGCTTTGTTTTTGTGTTCTAACATAGGTATCACAACTTGAGCCATACTAACTGGGATCTTTATTGAAGATGAAACAGGAAAGAAACTACGTTTCCAACTTTTACAGCCAAACTTGTTTCATATATGACTTTCTCCACTTGTTCTCACTTTCTCATAATCACTCTGATATATTTTCTTCAAAATTATTGCCTCCTTCCTCACAGATAGGTACTTAAAAAAAAAAAGTTTTTAATAGCTGCTTTAATTTCAGGAAAAGCAAACATCTCCACAACGTCCACTGTTTTTTGTGTAGTGTTGGCTGCCCCATGCTTAGATCTTCCTGAAACATATTTGTGGACTAGCCATCCAGGAAAAATTGTTCAAGAAAAAAAAAATACGTTAACAGTACCTAGCTTTATAGAAATTTTCCTTAAAATACAGATAATTCCCAATAAGTCACTTTGCAAATTATTTATAGATAGGCTTGGCATAATTCAATTATTTTTAAATAGTTTTGATTAGATCAATGTTTATTTTGAAGCACTTTTTTCTGTTTTTGTCTATTTAAGTTTTCACAGTTGCACAAAATGATGTGTTTTAAGCCTTTTTACAAATTTATTTAATTGTTCACAGTTGCAGGAGTTAGGACAATAATTTAATGACAGTTGTTGAGATTCAAAAAGTTAAAGCTTTATAAGCCTTAACACAAATTGTCAACCTCATAGGTCAAAATATATAAAGTAAATATCCTTCAATCAAACTAATAACTTCTCAAGCAGCATTTCCCTACTTTGTGTATCTGTAATTTTTTTCATTGTTGATGGGAATATTTTTTGGTGGTTTGTGGCTGTATGATGAAATTGACATTTATCAACATTTACTGATAAAAATCTAATTCTTCCAAGCCGATGTATAGAGCTAGGAAAATCAGATTGTTTGATTTTTCTGGGCTATTTTGGATGGATTAACTAAGTTCTTGTAAGTCTGAATCTATATGCAAACTTTGAGAGACTGATAAACACAATTATCTATTATGTTTGCATTTGTTATAAAAGCTTTTTGAGACTGGGTAACTGACCCCTATGGAGACATTCTTCTCCAAGAGATATTCCTTTCCCATATGTTTTACTCAGATAAATGAAGTCCAATGGGACCTGATCTGTTGTCTTTTGGACATTACATTTGTACTTTAATGGCCCCACTGGTTCTTCTAAAAAAAAAAAAAAAAAAAAAAAAAAAAAGTTTTAGTACAGACAAGTATAATTACTTGGATAATCCACTTAATCTTCGCCAACTTGATCTGTTGGATAACCATAAATGACCCATAATGAATTATTATCTTGCTGAAACAAGATTTCCTGTTTTTTTTCTAACGTCCTTCAACAGTTTTATGCCCCTTAAAACAGAAGGTGACTCTGATGGAGGTTAAAACTTCTCTTCTAAGGCCTCCCTTTAATGAGTAAATACACATACAGAGTTTAAGTGTGATGTTGCAATCTAATAGCTGGCCCAAAGAGGAGATAGAGAATCTACTTTTATCAACTATGGAAGATCTCCTTAAGTTCTTTCAAATTTAGATTTGTAAAGCTGAGGAAAGACATTATTTTCCTAGTGAGTGCTGTACTTTTTGGTTTTAGTGCCTGAAGTCTGAAGATGTGTGTCTATGCCATCAGTATTGGACAGTACACTGTGAACAAAGGGTATTTATGGTCTACATACACTATTCAAAAAGGGATTGACTGAAAGGGTAGAGGAGCAGGTGAACTGGGTATTCAGGCAAGAGTTAAATGGCTACAATTTTTATCTTCATTCAACAGATTGTGCTGCTGCTAACCTTCTCCTGAAGGCATTTCAATTTTAGCTAAGATTTATTGTTTCATGGAATGAATCCACTAACTACACTTTCTTATTTATCTCCATGTGTCTAAAATATTAAATTCTAACCCTCAAGGTTGAATTAAAACATATGGTAATAACAGCTGGAAGCAACAATAAAACTATGTATTAAGTTAGAATGCGAATGCTAGAGTAGCCTAGATATTAAACAAATGTTTTTGCATAATTTCTGTAGGCATGTATACATTGAAGAATTGTTGGATTAAAGAGTGATCTTTTAATAAATGCTTTACATCACCTGTCACAATACTAAATGGCCCAAACTATGTCATTTTATAATTGGGAATCTTTACTTCACACACATTTTTTCACATTCAGGATTAGGTGGTGGTGGTGGGGGGGAGGGTTAAACAAAAAATATGTATTTAAAATGCTCTGACACGATATTAACCCTGCAGCTCCTTTCTTTCTATCACATGATAGTGTAGGTGTCTCAGAGGAAGAGAAGCAGCGCAGGGCTACTAACGGACATTATTCAAAAACTTCTTAATGACAATATTGCAAGCACATCAAGTAGGCCCTCCAGTAATACGGACCACACATATAGGATAATGCATCAGAACTGAAGTTTGTGTTTTTGGAATTATAATCCTCAATGAATGGCAGATAATGTTGGCAAACATGGAAGATGGGAATGCATAGCATTTAGCACATGGCAGGGATAATTGATTTTGTTTCTGTATAATACTGTGCTGTTTCCCTCTCTCCAGCTGTTTGCATTCATGTATATGGTATCAGTCAAGATCCTGAAAGGTACAGAAGAGCTAACTTCCAATAGTAAGTGTGATAGCTTATACCATCAGTTTGATATAAACCCTTAACTATAGTGTAACGATCTTGGGGTTCATTATTAACAAAGTAGTGAATGAGAAAGGAATAAAACTTTAGTAAAACAAACTGGAGAGCATCTCTGGTGAACTGCTGCACACAGCTATGTGGTGCTCCCAACCCCCACCTCCAAGGCACATTTCCAAATTCACACACATTCTCAACACAATCCCTTACAAGGGAGCATCTCCAAATCACAGTCTTTCATAAAGATATCTCTACCTATAGATTGCAGTTTGGATTATTCCACCACATACAACTTGTACTCAAAGCTCTTTGAAATGGTAACACTAACCAGACCATTCACGTGCCAGAAATTTGTGCTACCTTGTGTTTTGATGGCACTTCTGAGCATTCACCTGCTAAAAATTATTTAGTACCACCCTGAGCGAAGGAAAATCAAAACTCATTTACAACAAACAACCCCACTCCCCTTTTAACCAGGAACAGCAGGATATTGAGTGAAACTGCAACCATCAAACTGTTGGAAAGAGATTGAGTGAACACATCCGTTGTGGTCCAGTGGATAGGGTACTGGACTGGGAGACCTGACTGCTCTGTGACCTATGGGAAATCACGTCATCTCTTATGCCTCAGTCTCCCCACCTGTACAATTCTTCCTTTATAAGGCACTTTGAGTTGAATGGATGAAATACACTATATAAGAGCTAAGCAATATTTATGCAACTTTAAAGTATATTTTAAGTGAGCATTTATCAGTATTTGGGCTTTTTATATGGCTTGTGCTGAATATAAAAGTAATTTGCCACAACGGTTGCAAGCTGCTTCCCAACAACCTGAAACGATGAAAGGAGGAATATTAAAATATAGTTAAAACAGGATACTATAAAAGCATGCAATTTTCTCTTCTGCAGTTCTGTACTGTGGATGACTATTAAGAGACCACGCCAGGGAAGTTGTTTTGATAGGAACTAGTTGACCACCATAACAGATATGCCAAAAGAGCAAACGTTCAAGAGTTCTGATGCTCAATCCTATTCCCTTCACCAGGGACTGCCAAACTGACTATAGAGGTTGTCTCATGGACCTCTCTCCCAATCACAGTTGTATAGGGCACTTTGCATATTGTTTACAATCAAACAACCCAGCGACAAGAGCAGCAATTAAAAAAAAACCACACACACATAGAAAGTATAACTAGCGACCACTTTAGCAAGTGGAAACAAGGAGGAAAGCCAGCACCATGTGATCCACCATTTTTCCAAAGACCATGAGCAAGAGTTCCATGGACCAGAGTTTGAGAGTCACTGTCCTGCATGATACAGTGGAGGTCAGGAAAGGGAACAAGAAAAGTGATCTGATCTGTGTGTGGTGCAATACCACTGATTAGGGGAAGCAGGCCCAATTTCCTCCTCCCTCCCTCCCTAAGTTGGTCATTTCTGGGCTAGGGGGAAGCTTAATGGACAGTTTGGAGACTGAGGTGTTTACCAACAGTAGAAAAGAGTTAGACATGTACGTGTTCTATAAATATATCGTTTTCTTCAAGTGACATCTGTTATGGAGGATGTTGACCACTACCTTCTGTCTTTCACAGTCATGACAGTTGTAAAACTTCCACTTTCCTTTGGATACCAGTAGACTGGGTGATGTTTGCAACATAGCTGGTTCATTCTGTTCCTCTTGGTTTGTCTGCAGTCTTGCCTGATAGTATGAATGCTAGAATCAAGTTCCTCTGTAATCAGCGAGTGATGTCCCCACTGAGAGGTGCTATTCTTGAGTAACTCTGCTCTTAAAATTCATCCTTCTCATCACCTCATTGTTCATAGTTTTGGGTATTCAGTTAATTTTTAATGTTCTTCTGTAACATCAAAATGTGAATGTTCTGAGTGTCCAGCTCTAATTTCCATACAGGAGGCTTGACCATATGTAGCACTTCACATCAGCACTAGAATGCTGTAGTTTTAACTTTTAACAACACAGAGGACTTTGGAAGTTGCCAAATGCATTTTTTATATCCTTTTGATTTCTTCATCGCAACTTCCATCTGATGTTGTTAGACTCCCTAAATAGGGGAGACTATTCACCCATTTCACCACTTGACCATCAAGAAATAAGTGTTGCCTACCTTGGGAATTACTGTGTTTACCTACCATTTTGTCTTCCTAACATTAACCATTTCTTATTTCTTGCTGGCATTATTCATAGCAGTATGCATGTTCTGAAGTTCTTACCTAGTCAAAGCAATAAAACTAGGTTGTCAGCATCTTATGTTGTTGATATTAACATCTTTTCAAAATCCACAGAAAACATAAGTTTGCTGTTGTACTTCTATTGCACACTCACATAAGATCCTCAACACAAAAATTACCTCCTTCTTGCCTATTCATGGGCAGAAACCCAGCCAACTTCTGCTAATATTTGGCTTGAGATGTTGCTGTATGCATGTTGAAAATTGCCAGTACAAGTCTTTGAGTGCATTGTTTAAATCAGACTTAGTTTGATGTTATTCATTCTCTACTATTAGAAACCTTTGGTTGAGGAAAGAAAATTGACCTCTTGAAGTTCTCCTTGTGTATATGTCTGATTGAAGATTGAAGTTACTCTTCCCATATCTGCCTGTTTCTTCCAGGCTGTCACAGGGTAGCCTCTAGCTAGCCCCACAGGCACTCTCCCTTTCTACATGCAAATCCCACCTAATGAAAGCTTTACCATTCAGATATAGCAGCTAGTTCAAAATAATGCTGTGGTGTCTGTAAGGCAGATGACCCTGACTGTGCTGTTGGTTCCAGCCGTAACCCTTTTCTACCTGGATTTCTGCAGAGTAATAGAGGGGGAAGAGGGATTTTGCTGTTTACCTCTCCCACAGCCCAGTGTCTTCCTGGCATCCCATCGTGTGGTACACTCCAATAAACAAGCATTGGAACATACCGGTGATGTGACATTTTTTCAACAGGAGAGGTATATCTGTGTGCCATCTGTATATTGGGAATACTGGCATCCATTGTATCTCAAAATCAGACTGATTTCAGTGGGAGTCAGGTGACTAATGGGACTTTAAAAATCTGGCCCTTAGGAACTTTTGAAAATCTCACTCTAAAAGATTTGGCCCTAAAGCATTTGTTAGGATGAACAACTTGCTTTCGTTTCCTCACAAAATTGTTACACTAATGTCACACTATTTTATAGCCATTCCCTTTGTGGTGTGTGTGTGAAGCTTGTTGCATCTCTCTGCATATCAAATGGGGAAAGAGATTGAGAGCACTTTAGGGACCCTAGGAAGTTTTCTCCACTCCTGAAAACTATGTGCATTGCCTCTAGCCCTGCAGATGTGAGGTGCATGCTAATGTGCCTATAACCAATACCACTCATGTCTCTACTGAAGGAAATGCAAGCTGTCGGGCAAGTGTTCATAAATGTTAAACTCCAAAATGCAGCTATGAATCTATAAAACCTAATCATAGCATGACTTTCCTTTGATGGTGTATCGCCTAAAAAGATTTAAATGAACACCTATTATATGGTATGTATAGACTGTAAACAATCACTATTTATAGTCCTTCCTATGGTTATTACTGTAATACATTGGTTCTCAAACTTTTGTACTGGTGACCCCTTTCACGTAGTAAGCCTCTGAGTGCGACACCCCCTTATACATTAAAACATTTTTTTATATATTTAACACCATTATAAATGCTGGAGGCGAAGCGGAGTTTAGGGTGGAGGCTGACAGCTCATGACCCCCCCATGTAATAACCTCATGACCCCCTTAGGGGTCCCAACCCCCAGTTTGAGAACCCCTGCTGTAATATCTGAACATATTACTAGCATTAATAATGCAATGCTCCTGTTAGGTATGGATAAATATTATCCCTTGTCTACAAATGGGGACAGATTAAGCACAAAAAGGTTAAGTGAATTGGCCAAGGTCACACAAGAAACTTGTAGCAGAGCCAGGAATATAATTCCAATTTCCTGCCTCACAACCCTGTCATCTAACTACAGCACCTTTATCAGTTCCAAGACTATAGCATCCATTTCCATACAAGAGCAGCACAATGACATGGAGATGGGCATGATTCAGTCCATTGAAAAGATCGAGGTTTTGTTAAAGCATATGACAATATCTTAGTAGAAGATAACTTGTTGGGGTCCAGAATATGGGTATTGGTGGGGTGCAGGGTGAAGGTATGGTAAGAAGAGAAGGAGTAATGAAGGTCAGATTCCCCTGTCTACTGAGAGTCCTTAAGAGACTGCAGTAAGGACAAAGGGAAAGATCAAGCAAGAATATATGATTCTATGTAATTGGTTACAGTCACTAATAAGTGATTATTTCCAAAATGAAAGACTCACAAAGCGATGTTATCAATAAAATAAACTGCACATTTCCCCAGATATCTCCTTTATAGTAGTGGAAGAAAAAGAATTATCATTTACCTTAATGTACCAGACACATTGCACAGAGCTCAGAGAGGACCAACAAAAATGGCTAAATGCTTAGGAGAGTTACATATGCATAGCTGGGCTAAATAATTAATTTGGGGAAGAGTGTATAATAGTGTAGTATTTTTTAAAAAGGTTTTTAATTTAAGCCATGTAGCTGGTCATTAACTAATGGAAATGATGCATATGAATCTCCTATGCAACAATTTGAGTAACAACAATTTTGTGTATATATAAAAAAAAAGTGAATATTTTCTTCATAAAGGGCACAGTCCAACTGACATGAAGTCAATTGAAAGGCTCAGATTGATTTCAATAGAAGCTGGATTTTAAATCCCAAAAGACTCCTATAAAACTAATAAATCCCGACTTTATGTGAAATATTTTATTTGAGAAGCATGACATCAATTACACTGACATTGACAGGAAAATACTCTCTTGCTGAAATAATTTTGATTTGGAGAAGGCTTATGAGATTTTGAATGGCTTATACAGGGAAGGAGTAAGCAAAGCATATTTGTGAAACAGGTAACTATTTCTTGCTGCATATTCTCTAAACATTGAGATTAAATGTTAAAAGTGCAAGACAATTGAATTTTTTTTAATTAAAAATAAAGTATAAAAAAATTGTTCAGACTGGAGCGTGCACAAGAATAAAAATTTGGATGATTTTGGAGGGGCACTTTCTTAAAAATCACAGCGTTACACAGTCACGGTGGCCGGAAGAGCTGGCTCCTCCCCACCCATGGCCGCAGAGCCAGAGGAGCTGGCTCTCCTCCTTACCCCCTGGGGCTGGTGGAGCTGGCTCTTCCCCGGCAGCCAGAGGAGCTGTCATCTTCTGCCCAAGGCCGGAGGAGCTCGCTCTCCCTGCCCAGCCCTGGAGGAGTTCTGTGCCCCCACTGATTGAGGGGGCCTGTACCCCTGCATGCCCCCCCTTGCGCATGCCCCTGGTTCAGACATAAAGCACGTGCATTCCAGGCATTATTTCTGCTAAAACTCTTTGCCATGTGTTGTTAGGGAGATACTGAACAGACTTTATGGTGTATGACTTTAAAAACGAGCTAGAACAAAGACACAGGACCAGATCCTCAGCCCTTGTGAAGGTCTCTGCACAGCTAGAGTGGCCCAGAAGGATCTCAAAACAGCCCTAACAGGATTCCCCTAGTGTGGAAGGCTACTGTGCTAGTATAAAGCCAGACACACCGGCTTTATACTATCCACTTACACCTCTGGTTTTCTACTTCTTTCTACCACTGCCAACTCCCTTCCTTCCTGGGTATGGGAGAGGGCAGGAGCAGCGAGTCCAGCCTTCACCCAGCCCTTTGCCTATGGGACCAATCCCGCTGGTGCAATTTATAGCTACCCTGTTCTAAATGATGTCAAGGGCAGTTTCAGCCTCTGGCATCCAGAGGATTGACAGAGGCAGAAAGGTGGCTTTTAGACACCTTCCCCTGGCTGACCCAATTATGAGTTCCATACAGCTGAGAAGCAGGTCCAAAATATAAACCTCATTGCCGGGCTTATTTTTGTTGGGCTATTTGGTAGCTTTCTTATCTGCATAATGAAACTGCACAGCACTATAGCAGATGGCTCCACTTTGCTAAAGAACTGATTACAAGAGAAACACATTTTGTTTGACATGAGTGATTGGAAAAAGGTACAAGACAAGATTTGTGAAGAGATTAAAATGGCTGCAATGCCAGTCACAATACATTTGCTCAATAGTGAGCGTTATAATTGCCAGGAAGAAATAGCACTCCTCACATTAACAAAGAAAGAAAATAGTTCTACTGCTGGGAAACTCTGTGACAAATGGTGTACTGGGGATGACTCAGAGGATTGGTAATATGGATCCTTTAACTCATAGGCTATTGATTTGAATATAGCCTAGTTCAAAAACTTGGTTAAAATCCAAGAACTAGGTGGCCTACACTATAGGAATAGAGCTGGAGGTCCTGTAGTGGTGTCCACAGCACGACCACTGCCTTTATAATCATCACCCTTGTTGACTGCCTCAGTCATGAGACCAAAAGTTAAATAGACATGGAGAATCTTTCATCTC
The DNA here is from genome assembly GCF_002925995.2 of Terrapene triunguis. Classification (NCBI taxonomy): domain Eukaryota; kingdom Metazoa; phylum Chordata; order Testudines; family Emydidae; genus Terrapene; species Terrapene triunguis. Next base: position 46,910,561 of record NW_020664409.1, on the reverse strand, counting down.
TAGAAGGGATCCTCTGAGTCACACTGACTAGGTGAGGTGGAGAAACTTCTGCTACTACTCTTGTTGTATGCATTGTTTGAATAAATAGTGAACATCACTGCTCAGTATAGTCAAGTCCTTTCCTTTTATGAATGTAAGTTGGCTGGCCACCTCCTGAGCACCCCCTTGTGGCCTATAGTTGCTTTGCAAGCAGCCTGCCTCAGTTGCCCCACATCTTGCTTCCAACCATTTCCCCAAACAGCCAGACATATCTGTCTCTCTTCCATTCCTGCTCACTCAGCTTCTCCATATTCCTCTCTCCAACCTTCTTCCTCACATTAAAACAATGTCACTTTTCCTCCCAGGTCCCCTCCAGTCTATCAGACCAAGCCTTCCAGAATCCTCTTACCCTTACTTCTGTTGCAGATAATCCTCGCCATGCTCCCTCCTTTTCCTTTAGCTTTGGGCCTGGAGTGGTTCCTCTGAATGCTTGCCCATACAGACAGAAAAAGAAGAGCCTGAGATTTTCCTCTTGGCTGACCTATCCCATTCAGAAAAAATAGGCACCTAGTTTTATTTATTGTTTTTAATCAGGGAAATAATCTCTCCCCAGCTTTAAGTGAATGCTGCTAAGTGTGATGCTTAAGGGCTCAGGAGCTGTCTTCTTTGCAACCCGCCATGACAGAGCCTCTCCCTCTTTAGTCCCTATTTGATTCCAATTTCTTCACAGTGGCCATTATAGGTATGATAAATGCAGCAACAAAAGACATATCAAAAGTCCTGCTCTTTTGCAACCAGTCCTGTATGGCTGTGGAATCCTCCAAAAGCCTGAGCCCTCAGACTAAAATCCTGAGATTAGGTAGGTTTGGTCCTGTGTTACCACCTGCCACTGATGTGCTCTGGACTTTCCCTTTTAGTTTTCTCTGTCTCCCCTCCCCAAGGCAGATGTTACATTGCAAGTCCTCAGCCAGCCACCAGCAGAGATAGTCTAGTCAGACATCTGAGTCACACACATTTTGCTATTTACCTTACATCCCCTGGGCAAGTCACATGACTTGATTTGAAGAGTCAGCTGTGCAGGCACACACTCCATCAAATCCTCTCCTCAATCTACCAGTTCCTTTTAACTCCTACACTGCGTTCCAGCGTACCTAACAGCTAATTACCAGTTCTGCACATAATGTCTCCCTGTCCTGTTCTGCCACTACAGAGCCTTATGGGATCTAAGCTTCATCTGCCACTGTCCACAAACTTTCACTCTTGTTGATAAACTAACTCAAATTGAATCTCCTTTATGGCTTTGAATCTTTGCAAAAGTGTTTTACTTCCAGTTTCCATTAGGGATTGGAAGTGCCAAAATATTGTGAAGGCAAATGTCTTGCAGAGCGAAATCCAACTGTTGTTTCTTAGGCCAAACTCTCAATGCCTTCAAATGAGGAAGAAGTGGAATAGCAAAAATCTCATTAGAAAGCAATTACGGGTATGATTTCCAAATCGGTTTTACAGACATGAGGTTTGGATAGGATGCTTCTTCAAACCCGAACTTTTGAATCTCTCTCAGTCTTTAGCATAGCAGAAGCAGTAATGAGAAGAAATGTAAGGAAGGTGGTTGGAGGAATATGGTGCTGGAGAAAAAAATAGAAGGGGATGAGAAGAACAATAATTAGGCATATAGTTTCAGAAATTGAATGGAAAGGAACCCCAGTGAATTTAAATTAACTGCTAAAGCCCCTCCAGATTTTCCTATCTTTGGTGCTAAAGTCCTGAGCCTCAGAATTGTAATAGCTTCTCTGTGAGCCCTGATGCCATTCTGAATGTCCACACCCAATGCATTTGGGAGATCCCTGTCCAAAGCAGCCCGATATAAGTAGCACAAGATTTTCATTTGGATTGGGTTTGGGGCAGTCTGTCAGGGACTGTAAGAATTTTTCTAGGTTTGATTTTTTGTTAACCACAATCTGTACCCCACTGCTACCTGTTAATATCTCTACTCAATCCAATCTGTAGCATTTCATACACTGCATAATTTTAAAAGTATGTCTGCATATGTTTGGGTTTTTTGCATATGCAATCTATTTACAGGTGGTAAGGAAAGAAATGCTCAACTATCAAATTTTCCTCTTATTTTCCCAACTTGTGTTCAATAGGTCTTTTCAGCCAGGAAAATCAGTATCGATTGTGATGGCTTGAGATTAAAATAAGCATTAACATTTTCAACAGTTTTAACTGGTTAATCATTTAATCTTATATTTTCCACAGGATGTGACAGGCCGAGTGACAAAAACAGATAAACCAATAAAAAAAATGCAATACCTTATACTCACATGTTGGTATAGAAAGCCATTACTAATTAAGGCTGTGGCTTTTTTATCTGAAATAAAGTATATAAAATCTATGTCTAACTGCAAAACATGAGCTAGACTATCTAAAGCTATACTTTTTAGTGCTGAAGAACAGTGATTGCAGACATGGACACCTTCTTTGAAGTTACAAGAAGAAATAGTGAGATAGAAATATTAGCATAAGATGAGGTGTGATATGATTCCTCCCCTGCACCACTCCCCCAAGACCCGTAGAATCAAAATTCTCACATTTCAGAGGAGTGAGCTCCAGAAGGAGTAAATAACCAGTCTCATTTTTAATCACCATTAGGCCTACAGTTTATCAACACTGAGGCTAATCAAGAAAACTTAAATTGCTGCTGAAAGTCTTAATTATCAGAAAAATTCTCTTGTCTGATTGACCTAATGTGCCCTGACCTTCAAAATAATCATTCTCTAAGGAACGAGATCTATAGTGATCATGTTTTGAATCTGCTGTTTTCTACAGTTTTAAGTTCCCCTCTGCTCAGAGGATTAGTTTTCTGCATGGCATGGCTTCTTAGTAGTCTGAATTATTGTGATGAATAACTTGCCTACTATGAAAATGGCAGAGATCTCACAAGTCCGTGAGTGTTCTTCTGTTTGTTTCACAGGGAATAATAGTTGCCTGTCACCTCATTAATGTGTGTTTTACTTGACTGAATTGCTTACTCAACAGCAGGTGTACTGATTTCTAATTGTCATGGTAACTCAAAGCATATGAGGAATTTAATACTCACATTAGATTTCTTCATCTTTCTTATTGCCCATAATGAAGATAATTGCAAATAATGGAATGAAATGTCCAGCATCATAAAAATTTGGAACATATATTCTGATTGCAGTACAACACAGCCCAAAACATTAATGGAAAATGCACTGCTTAATCCCTATGCCTCAGGGAAAGGGAAAGGTATTCTGCAACCCTGAATATTTTAAAAGCTTTTCCATTCACAGTGAAAGCATCAAGCCCAGGCTTCTGATTGCACGGACAAGCTGAGAAATTAGGAAAGCCCTCGTGTTATTAGCCGATCTTCACTCTTTTTTAACCCTGCTGTTCTACTGTTGAGGAGCCTTCTCTAAGGGACCTCTAAACTTGTCCTGCAATGACTTCCCATCAAAGGAATATAAGAAACAGGTTTTCATGAACTGGCATCATTATGATCTCCATTATTTCCAGATCAGCATTAACATGACACTCATTTCCAATTAAGCCTGTCAGCCCTTAACTTTTTGGGCTTCTAATCCCTAACTACCTCTATTTTATTGTCCCAGGCCTTTCTACCTCTCTTTTTGTTTCCTTACTCTCCCCTTTATAGCAGGCTTTGTTTCCTCTATTGGTTGCAGCTGTGGGTGCCTGCCTTCATGACTGGCAGCGGTGTGGGGATGTAATCAAGCTGCTTGCTTGTAAACAGGTGAGACTCTCCTCCCCCTCTGTTTATGTTCAATATTAGGTTTGTAGACCCCATTACAAGCTCCCAAGTTGAAACATTTTGGCTACAGTGCCTACATTTGGTGGACTCCTATCTTTTTCTCTTATCTCTGATGCTAATCCTAATGTTCAGTTTAGATATCTATATGACTTAGTTGTCATACACAGGCTCTTTTGGGTAATATTTATAAAAGGAACATATTTATTAATACTTTTTTTCCCCCTTGGGGAACTATTATTTTCCTTCTCTGCTTAAGACTTGCATTGGTAGCAGAGTGGAGGTGTTGATGAGGATATGATTGGAGACCATCTGTTCAGATAATATGATGAGGGGACCATACATATGCATAATCAGAATTGTCCCTGCTTTCATCTGAATGATTTTGAAAGCAAGGAAAAAATGTTAATCTTGACACAATGCTTAAAAGAGGAATCTAAAGGATATGTGACATGATCCGATTGAAAAGTCAAGGAGATAATGTTAATAAGAATGGTTTGAAAAAACTGTGTGAGGATGGGGGTGTGCGAGAGGCAAGAGAGCTGGAGATGGCAGTTTGTCATTGTTATAGAGAGTATTTATTCCTATATTTGATCCTAATTGTACTTTTCTTTTGCTACTGTAGGTCATTTTTAAAGGTGTAAACTACAATAAGACAGAGTCTTGTTTGCCGTGTTGTTGTAGCTGTTTCAGTCCCAGGATATTAGAGAGACAAGGTTGATGAGGTAATATCTTTTACTGGACCAACTTCACTCACATGGTCTTGAGCAGCTTAATTTCACTGCATAACCACTTTAATGTATCATACTTTTAACTAAAATGCATTTCTACAGATTGTTTTTAAAAGGAAAGGATGAATTTGATAAAAAGCTATATAGTCAGGTTGCCATTGAAAGTAGTATGATGTATGAAATTAATCACATAATTGAACTAATACCAGGTTCTCTGAAACTATCAAATGTTTTCTTTGGACATGGTATAAAAGAATGAGATGGCACTCTTCAAAAAAACATAATTCAAAGAACATAACTAAATAGCTCATCTCTATTACACTTGTAATTAATCAAGTTTTACCAAAAAAGCCTTTCAGCTACCAACCATCTGAACAGAATCCTGTATCAGTTATTGTGTCCTTTTGAACCACTGCCTTTCTGAGAACCTCACTCCTCCTCCCATCTATATTTAATGCTGCCTATCATTGTAGCTTGATCCAAAAGTAGGTATCAAGTTATTAGCATGTAAGAGGCTATGTAAATGAAGTGGTGTAATGTTAGTATGGAACTGTGTACACAAATGCTTGGGTTAAGTTTTTGAGCATACCTAGATGTTTCCAGAAGCCTGAGGATATTCAGAAAGAGCTGATTACTCGTGCAAGTAATATAAATACTGTTTATCTTCTGACAAACCCATCTCTCTGGATTTCTTGCCAACCATTGCATCTGTTGCTACCTTGGAAGCTGAATTTCTTCAGGTGTGAAAGTCAACATCTTGTTGGGAGCAATCTTGGACACACTTCAGCATTCTTTCTATTAGTCTCTATGGCAGCTGTAATATAGCATGAAACTCTCTGCTGAGTGATGGCTTGTCTTCACCATGGGGGTAAGTCGACCAAAGTTACAGTACTCCAGCTATGTGAATAACATAGTTAGAGTCGTAGCTTAGGTCGACTTACCCAGGTGTCTTCACTGCGCAGTGTCGACGGGAGATGCTCTCCAGTCAACTTCCCTTACTCTTTTCAGAGAGTTGGAGTACCGGGGTTGACCTGAGAGTGCTCTGCCTATGAGTCTGACTGCTAACGTCTCTTGTTTCTGTGACTTGTGGGAAATGAAAACAAGATGAGATTCTGTACAAGGGTTTGCCACGGCTTGACCCTCTCCGGGGTGGCGGAGAGCCACACCGGCTCACTACACACTGGTGCTTGGGTACTTTGTCCGGCTGCAGGGTCTCCCTCGGCAGCCCTTGTGGTCCTGAAGACACAGTAAGCCCGACCCTGACTCAGGGCGGGGCACCAATGCTACGTCGGGCTCAGGCCCTCGGCCAGGGCTGAGCAACCAGCAGCAGTATTTACCCCAGACCCTAGGTCAGGGCAGGGCAACAAACGCTGAGTCAGAAGCTCAGACCCTCAGTCAGGGCTGAGCAACAATAGTACAAAGTATTTAAGCCCAGGCCCTAGGTCAGGGCGGGGCAACAAATGCTGAGTCAGAAGCTCAGACCCTCAGTCAGGGTTGAGCAACAATAGTAGGCCCAAGCCTCAAAAGGCCTGGGAGAGGGGGAGACTGCCACCCATGGGTTGGGTGGCAGGGGGGACACAGGCCCTCCCACTCCACTGCGTCCCAGCCGGGGGCCCTAGCAGCGGCAGAAGACCCGCTGCTGTCAGTGGGGATCCTGGCCACAACACACTGACATAGGCTCTGGCAGTGCTGCAGCCAGACTGGGGTCGGCTGCCCCCAGGCTACTTCCACACTCCCCCTCAGGGCTTACCTGGGTCCTGGTGTTGGTCTCTGGGGAATCCAGGATCATGGATTCGCCAGGGCAGGGATTGATCGGCAGGTCCGGCGGCTCCTCTGGATAGCGGGCGCAGGGCAGGCCCGGCCAGTCCTGGCAGCCGCCTTGGGCCGCGGGGTCTTCCCAGCCACGAGCTAGGTCTCTCCGGCGGCTGGGGCCTGACTGAGCTGTGAGGACGAGCTTTTATACTTCCAGGTCGCCGCCTGACCCTCTGAGGGGCGGACTCAGAGCTCCCTCGGGGAAGCCACACTTGCTCACTACAGATTCCTTCTTAGAAGTAGTTCTTCAATTTTCCTCTTATAACTGGAGATAAAAGTTGTCAGGGTTCAGAAAGGTTCCAGGATCAATAGCAAGATATGTCTTTAGAACATATCAAAATATGTTGAACAGACTTTAAGGTACTGTACTTCTTGGAGTAAAAGACTGGAAAAAATACTTATAAAACAGTGAATATTCTTTTTAAATAGGGAAAGGATTAGTGAGGCCCTCCCCTTACCTTGTCATGGGTCTACCATTTGAAGATCCACAATATAGCTACTCTTCTGATGGCAGAATGTATCACATGTATCTTAGCTGGTACACTTAGCCATGCTATATTGTCTGTGGTATGTCAAGCCACAGTAACAAATTGCTAAGGTAAATTCTGATCATCTGAGTTATTCTGGATAATTTGCCTCTACAAACAAATACCAGGTTGACTTTTTGTTTCTTTAGATATCAGGGTTGCTCTTTGGATACTCTGTCTAACTAGAAACAATTTATCTGAAAATTCAACTTTTTCAGGCTACAACCCAACAAAGAGGCATCGTTAATTAAGGTTACTAATGATGAAGTTCTGGTTTTAGCAATTTATCAATACTTGTCCTATTAGACATCAGTACCAAGTCTGATAGGCCAGAAAATGCCACACTTGAGATTATCTTGTAGGTAATTTCAGCCTACAGGCTTAATGCTTGCCTGAATCAAATACCACTGTCCCATATGGATCAGATTTATTACTTTTATGGGACTTTTCTCAAGCATTAGAAGTACACTATAATTTATCAGGATGCCCTTTGGTTATCTATTTCAGAGTTATTATTTTATACCACTTCTTCTGGGTATGTCATGAACAACCTTGATATCATTTTTTATATTGTTATTCATATGGTATAAAAACAAATTTCTGTAATTTGATTTCTGTACCTTGCTGCTTATAGAACATCATATCATATTTGATGGTTGTCCTTGAATGTTGTTAGTGTGAATAATTCAATAAATAGTATGCTTAAAGTCAAATTCTTATAACTCGATGTAAAAGGTATTTTTCTACAAAATAGAATTAATTTGAAGCAACAGTTAAGATTCCAAATTGTTGCATTTCATTAAAGAAGATTCATAGAAACATGGGTGTAGAAGGGACTCAAGAAGTCATCTAGTCCATCCTTCCCTGCACTGAGGCAGAACCAAGTAAGCCTAGACCATCCTTAACAATTGTTTGTCTAACCTTAAAAATCTCCAATGACGGATTCCACAACCTCCCTTGGTAACCTATTCCATTGTTTAACTATCCTTATTGTTAGAAAACTTTTCCTAATATCTAACCTAAAGCTTCCTTGCTCCCATTAAGCCAATTACTTCTTGTTCTTCCTTCAGTGGATATAGATAACAATTGATCACTGTCCTCTTTATAACAGCCCTTAATGTGTTTGAAGACTTATCAGGTGACAGGTCCCCCTTCAGTCTTCTTTTCTCAAGGCTAAATATGCCCAGTAATTCTTAACCTTACTTCATAGGTCATGTCTTCTAAACCTTTTATCATTTTTGTCACCTTCCTCTGGATTCTCTCCAGTTTGTCCACATCTTTCTTAGTGTGGCGCCCAAAACTGGACACACTACTCCAGCTGAAGCCTCACCAGTGCCAAGTAGAGTGGAACAGGTGCCTCCCATGTCTTACATATGATACTTCTATTAATATTACATATTTATATATATATATATAGTGTGTGTGTACACACATACACGTGCGCGCACACACACACACATTTTGCTGATATGATATGAGGTGTGGTCCAGCTCCATTGCTGTTTGTGGATAATCATCCAAAATTTTGGATAAGTGAAGCTCTCCCAAACTTGTTGAGCCTAGCCTATTCTGTCATGACTCCCTCAGTGGGAACTTAGAGAAAAATAACTGCAATATATTGGGCCCTGTGAGCAGTAGCTTTTTAAAAGCTGACTTTTCAGTTGCAACCATTGTATAACTCTAGTTGGCAGAGTATTAATGGTTGGACCAATGATGAGGTTTGACTCTGCTAATGTCTACTAGCTAGGGTTACAATCCTTTAGCTCATGCAGCACTGGTTCAAACTTTTAGATCCAGTAGCCCTAGGTTCAATTCTCACAGCCAACTCATCCAGGGACCTTGTTGCACACTGTAAGCCATTTAAACACAGCTTTCCTTTAGACTACACTAGATGGAAATTGTCCATCAAAACTGTCTTTCTACAGAAAATTGAATTTTTAAACTAAACTAATTTTTTTTTCATAAAAAGTATCTGCTTTCCACATAAACCTTTGATTTTTATCATCAAAATAGCACATTCCTGAAAAATGAGAAGTTAAGCTTTTTTGCCAAAAAACAAAATATTTCAACCTTAAACTGAAAAACTTTGAAAGATGCTGCTGTGGTACCTCATGGGAGTTGTAGTTCAGTTGTCCCATGTCTCCTCTATGGGCCAGGCTCCCCATCCAATGGTGCATTGCCTCCCCTCCCAGAGAGAGGAGACAGTTATTGAGCCAACAAGAAGTGATGCCATTTTAGATACAGTATTGGTGTGCAGAGAGGATATCATAGAAGAACTGGTTGTAGGGGGAAACCTTGGTTCAAGTGATCATGAGCTAATTCAGTTTAAACTAAAGGAAGGATAACAAAACTAGATCTGCACCTCGGGTTCTTGATTTTAAAAGGGCAAACTTTAAAAAATTAAGGGAATTAATTAGGGAAGTGGACTGGACTGAAGAACTCAGGGATCTGAATATGGAGGAGGCTTGCAGATAGTTTCTGCATCTTTGATTTAAAGTATCTGAAGCATGTATCCCAAGCAAGGGGAAAAATTCATAGGGAAGGGTTGCAGACCAAGCTGAATGAGTAAGCATTTCAAACAGGTGATAAAGAGAAATCAGAAAGCCTATAAGGAATGGAAGATGGGATGGACCAGCAAGGAAAGCTACCTCTTGGAGGAGGTTAGAACATTTAGGAATAAAGTTGGACCTTGCAAAGGAAATTAAAACCAATAGCAAAAGGTTCTATAGCCATATAAATAAAAAGAAAACAAGGACAGAAGAAATGGGACCGCTAAACACTGAGGATGGGGTGGAGATTAAAGATAATCTAGGCATGGCCCAACACCTAAACAAATACTTTGCCTCAGTTTTTAATAAGGGTAATGAAGAGCTTAGGGATAGTGGCAGGGTAGCTTAATGGGAACAAGGATATGAAAGTAGAAATTACCACATCCAAAGTGGAAGTCAAACTCAAATAGATTAATGAGATTAAATCAGGGGGCCCAGATAATCTCCAACCAAAAATATTAAAGAAACCGGCACATGAAATTGCAAGCCCAATAGCAAGGATTTTTAATGAATCTGTAAACTTGAGGATCATGCCATATGACTGGAGAATTGCTAATATAGTTCCTATTTTTAAGAAAGGGAAAAAAGTGATCCAGGAAATTATAGGTCTGTTAGGGGAAAAAAGTGATCCAGGAAATTATAGGTCTGTTAGTTTGACCTCAATTGTCTGGAAGGTCTTGGAATGAATTTTGAAAGAGAAAATAATTAAGTACATAGAGGTAAATGGTAATTGGGATAAAATACAACATGGTTTTACAAAAGGTAGATCGTGCCAGATCAACCTGATCTCCCTCTTTAAGAAGATAACTGATTTTTTAGACAAAGGAAATGCAGTAGGTCTAATCTACCTGGATTTCACAAGGCATTTAATACAATTCCACATGGGAAATTATTAGTTAAATTGAAAAAGATGGGGATTAATATGAAAATTAAAAGGTGGATAAGGAAATGGTTAAAGGCGTGACTACAATGGGTCATACTGAAAGGTGAACTGTCAGGCTGGAGGGAGATTACTAGTGGAGTTCCTCAGAGATCAGTCTTGGGACTAATTTTATTTAACATTTTTATTACTGACCTTGGCACAAAAAGTGGGAGTGTGCTAATAAAATTGGCGGCTGACACAGTCAGGAGGCATTGGCAATAGGGAGGAGGACTGGAATATCATACAAAAAGCCTTGGACAACCTTGAAAACTGGAGTAATAGAAATGGGATAAAATTTAATAGTGCAAAGCACAAGGTCATTTAGGGGAGCATGAGGCTCCTGGACTACAATCCCCACAAGGCACTGCAATGTCATTGCCAAATTTAATTGTTTTTGCATGTTTGGTTTTTTTGAAAAATCAACATTTTGACAATTCTTTTGTTGTTGTTTTTTAAATCTTCCTCAGAGACACAAACATTTTCCATCCAGCTCTATTGTAGACATTTTATAAGTAGCATCATTCAACGTCCAACGATATCGGTAATACCTCAGACGAGTTGTGTGAATTAAGAATAGAATATCAATCAAACACTTAGCTTTCAGTCTGAATATCTTCAATACAGTGGGTCTAACTAAAGTTAGTTCAAAAAAATTTCAGTTGAACTTTAAAAATATTTAAGATAGAAATATTAAGCTTTCAAGAATGACTATGAAAATAGACACAGCAGAATAAACTACAATGTGAATGTATTCTATTAAAGCAATTTCTGAACTGAGTATCACTCTGTAAACCACAGATGTTTATTTTTTAGTACTATAGGTACCATCAAAATATTAAGATAGGCATATTCAAAAGCCTTAAGAAAAAAATGTTATAAGACTTGCAGTCCCTGTTAGTCAGCTGTTCATCAACCATATTTTAAAATACCAAAAGAGCATCACCTCCATTATGTAATTACTAATGCTTTCCAATATTTCACTTTCAAAAGCTTAAGTCACTTTTTCCTTACCTGGCAATAAAATGTGCTTGAGCACCCATTGGTGGCATACTCCTGAAGTATATATTACATGGATTTTATTCTAATCTTTTCAACTGCTTGTATATAGGGACCTGAAATGTTTTGAGCTGAAAAAAGTTTATATGGATGAATTACAAACCCTTGCAAATGTGAGTTTGTAGTGTAGTGGCAAAACTACAAAGTTAACCCTATAAAGCTCTGGCAATGCTAACAATTGAATACATTACTAATTCTCATGCATGTACAGTAGTTACATTAAACATAAACAGTTACATCAGGGCTGTCCCAATGAGAATAAGTGACAGGAGAATTTAGCCCTGGAATCACAAAGAGTCTTATCCTGCATTCCTTGCACAACCAAAACTATTTTGGACTCCAGGGGGAGTTTGGATGCTCATGTAATGCACGACAGGAACCAAAGCGAACAGAGGGCAGGTTGGAGATGCAGAGGCACTGCTGGCCCATTGGGGGCCCTAAGCAGGAATATTCCCCCGCCCCACATACACACACACAATGTATAATACAAAGTGAATGGGGGGGCCTTGAGCTGCTTGGGACCATAAGCAATTGCTCAGTCTGCTTATGCCTAACACCGCCTCTGCACACAGGCTAGTGAGGGCCAAACCCTTTCAAAAGAAATGCATGAAAGGCTCCTTCTGAAGTCCATTGGAACCACTTGTTTGTCTCCAAGCAATTAATTTGGCACTTCAGATGTTGCTAATTAATTAAATAACTTGTGCTAGATTGGCCTGGGTTTTTTTGTTTGTTTGTTTGTTTTTTTCTCCAATGACATGGAGCATCTGTACACCTATTTTTAACTAGCTTGTTAAACTCTTTGTGCTCTGTGTCTCCAGCACGGTACAAAGCAGTCAGAGCTTTTTGACAGACCTGGACCTGGTGATCTTTTCTCAAACCATGCACAACTTTTGTTTCCTAGACCATTAAAGAAAATTGGAAGAGCCAGATTACACCCGGCTTGATGCAGTATAAGAGAATGAGGCAGCAAAAATGAAAAGAGAAATATTTTAGCTGTCATATATAACGTAATGAAATTTCACATCCTTTCTGAGAAATTCAATACCATATATGCTGTGGCATAATTGATTCTGGATTAAATTTACACTGCGGTAGTTCAGTACTTCAATATACTGAACATTTTATTTTAAATTTACAAATAGATCATTTTAATATAGAGAAAAGTTGGCTAAACCACATATGTGAGGATAAATGTAGAGCTGGTCAGGAAATCTCCATCAACCATAGAATCTTAGAAATGTAGGGCTCAAAGGTCCAGCCCCCTGAGCTGTGGCAGGATCCAGTAAACTCAGACCAACCCTGAGTTGTTTTTACATGCTTCCAATGATGGGGACTCCACAACCTCCCATGGAAGCCTATTCCAGGGCTTACCTACCCTTATAGTTAGAAAGTTTTTCCTAACATCTAAACTAAATCTCCCTTGCTACAGATTAAGCCCATTACTTCTTGTCCTACCTTCAGTGGTCATGGAGAACAATTCATCATTATCTTCTTTACAACAACCCTTAACATATTGGAAGACTGTTATCAGGCCTCCCCTCCGCCTTCTATTATCAAGACTTACATGTCCAGTTTTTTCAACCTTTCCTCATAGGTCAGGGTTTCTAAATCTTTGATCATTTTTGTTACTCTCCTCTGGACTCTTTCCAATTTGTCCACATCTTTCTTAATGTTTGGCACCCAGAACTGTACACAGCACTCCAGCTTGGGGCTCACCAATGCTGAGTAGAGTGGGACAATTACCTTCTGTGTCTCACACACAACACTCCTGTTAATATTCCCCAGAATCATATTAGCCTTTTTAATATTAATATTAGCCTTTAATAATAGTGTGTAGCTAGGTAAAAGGGTAGTAGCTAGGACTTCCCTTGACTCAGCGATTCCTGGGCTCTCAGCACACAAATAGCCTAGGATCAGAGATGTGCAAAAATGGCTTATAAACTTAAAGCCACCTATGCTTCTTGCTGTCCTGAGTTCTGCTGTGTGCTCCTCAGATGCACTAGAGGAACTAGGTCCCTGCCCATTTAATTGTCAGCGCCTACCCCTTATAGACCATGATGCTCGCTCGCTCGCTCTCTCTCTCTCTCTCTCTTTCTCTGTAATATGTGAATTAAATGTAATTACAAATTTCTAAAGTGGGGGATGGAAGGCTTCTCAGAAAAACTAGAAAGAAAACATAATCATTTCTAATGTCACTGGGCTATGTGGGTACCTAAATGAGAAGGGGTGTACAAAGGGACTTGTCTTCCTTCCATGGTCAGTGGTTAAAATCCTCATGAAATTCAAGGGAAATTCAACGCCATGGTGGAGAAAAGGGAATTTGCTGTGAACAAAAGGTTTTAAAAGTGGAAAACAATGCAGATCACATATATATTTCATGGAATAATTAGGAGACTTCCCACCCACCCAAAGGCAAAAGAGAACAAAACCATTTTTCCAAATCATCTATTCATCTGAATTTAATAACAGGATGCCAACGGCCTCAAGTGAAGTAAGAATTTAAAGGAGGCGTGTAAATAATTAAAAGTTTAATAGAATACAAGACAAATAAGTTATACTTTTTGGTCACTTTGCTTAGCATCAACTCTTCTGAACTGTTTCTATAATAGTAGTTTTCAAATTGCATTCTGACCTCACACATAGAACAGCCCAGAAGCTCTTGAAGCAGTCACATGGAACTGGAAATTAACTTTTTGCTCTATTTGCTAAACAAAAAGTATGTTTTTTTAAAGCAAGCTAAAGTCAGAAATATATATACAAAATAATAGAAATGTTAGGGGTACGTAGGGGTTGTCATGGAGCAGGGCCTGGGTGGTCAGGCCTAGTGCTCAGAGCCAAGGCAGTCAGGAACCAGGAGTCGGAAACCGAGCAGGGTCTGAAAACTAGGCAAGAACAGGACTGGAGCAAGGCTGAGCATGAGAATGGGGAGGCACAGGCGCACTCGCACCTGCAGTATAAACATTGAGCAGCCACTGGCCAAGCCCTACTACTGGGTTTAAGAGCAGTCCTGGCAACGCTGAAAATCAGGTGACCTGGCCAATGAAGGGTTTCAGCTGTGGTTAGCTAGCTGATCCCAGACCAGCTGGAGACCTTCATTCCTGACAGGGGTCAAGCAGTAGTGCAGCCAAGGGAAAATGTGGGCAAACGGAGTTTATCCACTGCTCATTTGGGGAATATGGAGTTTAGTTTAGGTTTAGGTTACCCGCTTCTGGGGTAAAGGCACAGAATTGGGAGTTGGGACACCTGGATTCTAATTCTAATCTTTGAGTAAGTCACTGAACCTGTCCCATTTCTAAAATGGAAGAAATATTACTTTTGTATATTATGCGGCTATGATGATATTTAATTCATTATTGCTAGTCAAGCACTTTGAGATTCTCTGCTGAAAGGTACTATATAAGTGAAAAATATTATAATTGGCACAAAATATGGAAAAATATAAAGCAACGCAGAATAAAAGTATAGCCATTTTAAGGCTTAGAGTTTTCAAGGCACTATTTGTATGTGTTCTGCATACAGATTATATTTTAATGTTCCAGCTTCTATACAGCAACAGATTTTAATGTGGGAATAATATATGTGCATATGCAAACCTTAATGATGATCATATTTTAAGTAGTCATCATTACTGCATCAAAATAACATTCCAGAGACTGGTAATGAGAGTTTAAAGCCATCCACTTCTACGCTTCTGGTTCAAAAGTGGATCTTAAATCTTTTCTATCCGACAGTGATTCGGGAATCCATATGAACTGGAAAAATAGTTTGTAGAATAAACTATGTCCTCAAGAACTCAGTTGTTGCTTTTACGTTAGTTCCTCATGTTCACACCTACTTATTGGCTTAGTCAGAATGGGGACAAAGATTGGGCATACGGAATACACGACCCTCAGACTCCCAGATATGGTCCTTTCAAAACAGGTTTGAGGCAATCCGGTGTATGGGACACTGGCATTTCTGCTGTCCATGTTGTACCTGAACTGTGGACAGCTGGGGATCTTAAGTGTTTTCTGTCTAGCTTTATTCACAGGCATGAAATAAAATTGAAAAAACCTTCAACTGTCATATTGCATGAAGCTTTTTATTCCGGGTTGTTTCAACACATACCTTTGATGGCCATAAATAAAGTTTTCTGCCATATCTGAAGATGATAGAATAAATGTATACTCTTTGTCATTCTGGACAGCTATGTGCTTTTGCTTTGTGTTTCCTGCTGGCTTTCACAGATGTCTTTCACTTGGTTTTATTTTTCAGAGAAAAATAATGGCTACAATTTACGGCACTGTCAATTCAAGCTGAAAAAATGATTGTTTAGGTGTTTTAACTTTAAAAAAAATAGAGATCACATTAATTTTCATTGTCATTTGTTTTTCATTTTCTGTCTGTGATGCAGGAGAAAAAGAGACATTAATTGTTCTGAGTATCATTTGTTGTAATTCTACAACTCCACCAGTATGTTAAACGTCTTGTAAATAAGCACCAATTAGCAATGCAAAACAGTGATATTTCTGATCTTAAGATGCCATTTTTCAGTTATTTTTTGTCCCTTGTATTTTTGAGAGTGAGACTAATGAACTGGTATGTGACTAAGCAAATGCAGTTAGGGAACAAAACAGGAGGGTCAGTTACAAATAAATAACACTGAAAATTTAATAAGGTAACTCAAGTAAATACAATAAGCAAGGTTTTAAATTAGTGATACACAAGAGATTAATATAGTAGGTTATTTAGCTGGTCGGGTCCTAGATTTGTATGATTAAAAAGAGAAAATAGTGAAAAATTGATAATTTTTACAATATTCCCAATTAATTAGTTTTCTCCTGGCCAGGACATCCCACACCTAAGGAGAAAACAATGGAGTTGGGACATTGGGCTACAGCAGCAAGTTGTACTGTAATCAACATGAAGTGCAGTAGACAAAGCAACTCTTTTTTATATGTGCATTGTCTATCTCAAATAAAGATACAGCCATATTGGACCAAATCCTTACGTGTACTGTAACTACAACGAAATAGAGTTGTTGTTGCTGAACTACTTTGAAGATGAGACACCATGAAACCTCTACTGTTCATATTACCAGTTTGCCAACTTTTAACTGTATCTTTAACATTTTTCTCTGTCCTGAACGTATTGTCAACATGAATCACAGATATTAGAGCTAGCACAGATCCATTAGATAATCTGCATGCCACCTTCCACTACTGTAGACTTGTTCCTGATAGTACATTTCTAATTGCTTTGTCCAGCCTACTTTAAATAGATCAGATGAGGAAGCTTTCATTACTCCTCTTGGTGATCAGTTCCAAAGACTTTTAGCTGTTGCTATTAAGTAATTTGTTCTGATATTCAACCTAAATTGCTTTTTGTTTAATTTCATCCCATCACTCCTAGTTATACTCCCTTTTACCAATATAACCAATTCTCTCCCTCCTCTGTATTTATAGCCTTCATATACTTGCACACAATCAGAGTACCCTCTCTATCAGCAATTTGCCAGGCTAAGCTTACTGGGCCAAATTCATCACTGCTGAAACAAATTCAGTTAATTTCCCCTTATATAATCCAGTGTAATGGAGTAATCCAAAGATGAATTTGCTCAAACTCAAATGAACTACTTTGGAATAAGGTATTACACAGCATAACTAGAATCAATCTGTAATTATTGGAATGCTGTAGATACCAATGAGGGAAAGAAACTGTTGGTAAAAAGGAATACAATTAGGAGTGATGGGATGAAACTAAGCAAAGGGCAATTCAGGCTGAATAATGAAATAAACTATTTTATGGTAAGGTCTATCAGCCTTTGGAATTGCTCACTAAAAGAAGTACTGAAAGCACCACCATTTGAATCATTTAAATAGGTTGGACAAGTTAGTAGAAAATGTACTGTAGGGAACAATTCTACAATGATGCATGGGAGAAATTTTGGGTTACATTGGCAAAATCCATCTTTTTGAACTGTCTTGTTAAGTAGGTTGTACATGTAGGTATTTATTTGGTACAAAGCATTAAGACTTTGTGTTGTGAAATGTAGGTGAGAGAAGCATGCAGTCACAATAAGTAAGTTAAAAAACCTAGTGTTGTGTGTGCAAAATAACTGAATCTTTATAGTTTACATTTCAGGAAGGATAATAAACAGGGGAGGGGAAAGAATTGTCTGAAGGACCCGTGAGAATGTTAGGACCTGGCCTAATATTTGCAGGATGAGGTTTTGCTTTTAAAACAAGGTTATACACAGAGGGAAAAAAGCAGAAGTTCAAAGTATGAGAATGTGATTAGAAAATAACAATAACATAGGGAAGCGCCAAGAGAAAAAGTGGGGAAGGAAACTGGGGCATGATCTCATTGTGCCACTTTCAGGGAGGCCAATAGGAGGAGTGAACAATACACTGGGATATATTAGTAGGTATATTAGAACATGGAAGAAGAGAATGTGATATGGCCTCCTTTTAATAACCACATTTGAAATGCTTGGCCTCAGACTGATTTTGACTGTTACAATAGCTCCTAGGGTGTATCTACACTGCAGCTGGGACTGAGCACACCAGCATGGGAAGACAGATCTGCACTAGCAGGGCTCAGGCTAGTATGCTAAAAGTAGCAACATGAACATTCTAGTTCAGCCTGCAGCTTGGACTTTGAACCAAGGGGATAAGGCAAACTTGAGAGCCCAAACTTTTGCTCCAGCCAGAACATCCACATTATTATTTTTAGCATGCTAACTTGAGCCCTGCTAGTGTGAGTCTGTCTACACATGCTGGGAGACTTGCTCCCAGCCCAGTGTAGACACACACACAGAGATCCTGATCAAGGTCCCATGGTGCTAGGTGCTGTGCAAACACATCTAAGACAATAGTCCCTGCTCTGTAGAGCTCAAAGTTTACAATAACAGTGGCAAACAGCAGGGGAAAGGGTAAGGTGGAATGATGGGAGGATGAAGTAACAGTAAAATGAATGTTTATGCATAATAGACAGCAATCCCAGGTTACCACCAGCCTACCTCCCTATATGTTATGGAGACAATACTTTGTCCATGGCCACATATTGCACTGTGGGAAAATATGTGACATAAAATAAGAAGGTAAGTTGTTGTCACAACTACAATAGTCACTTCCAATTGTCTTAAATAAAATTACCTCAGTATTTGCACTATTCCCTGGAATGCAACAAATGCTGAAGTAACCTTGTCTTGTTACCTAAGGCAAAGTTGACATGATTATTAAGAACCTACAGTATACAAGCAAAGATGCTCAAGGCCTGCGCTTTGCACAAAGGGCTGTAAAGCTCCTCTCACCAGCTCTATCCAACATTCTCCTCAGCATAGAGGGTAAACCAGGGGGACAGGGTTCAGCATGGAATGAGAAGCTTCTACACCCATTGTTTCACCTTTTCCAAGAGTTTTTTAAATTCAAACTGTTCTTTTTTGTTTGGATGCCAAACTCCACATGATGCTTCAGCAGCAGGAAAGGGAAATTTGAAACACCTGTTGAGAAGGACTTAGTTGTGGGTTGTTGCTTAGCAACCCTCAGCAGGAAAATACTTGGCTAATATGTTCACAACTTAGGGGAAGATGGGGTTCTGCCGAGAAGTGTTGTTTACATTAGAAAGTGAGGACAAAAATGCTTTTTGAAAATTATCATTTTTTTTATACAGTGATTAGAGAGTAACATTTTATTCATGCTAATGTGAACATTCCTGGAAATGCTGTGTGTGTACTTCTGAAGGATGGTAGAGACCAGTGGTCCTAAATCCCCTTTCCTCAGTTTCTCTAGTAAAGTGTAGCAATGTTCATGTGGAAGTGGGGAGCTTGGAAATGGAGAAAGCCTTTAAATAGGTCAGTAGGAAGAAGGCTGCACCCAGTCAACAGAGGCTTGGGTGGCTAGTGCAATGAAAAGTGTCAACTTTGCTCCCCTGGGGTAAGATCAACTGTTCATTCCTGTGAGAGACTTCTTTCAGTATCGGTATCTTTTGTTTCACTCCCTTTTGGGTTGAGACTTTGCTTCACTAAACAGCTCAAAGCTGAGAATCTTGTTTTGAAGTTTGTTATGCTGCTTATCTAAATATAAGTCAGCAGATTTCTTTAGTCTGAAAAGCTAGGTTTTGGAGTCTTGAGCTGTGTTTGCTTGTTTTGTGAGAATACAAGAAAACGTAGACAATAGAGAGAGAAACAAAAAGGGTACAAGGTTAGAAGGTGAAACATATGAAAGATGACTGAAAAGGTTAAATGTACAGGGTGGAAGTCTGCCGCGTTCACACAGATGAGGGTAAAAAGAGGAATGATGTTTTAAAGTTTAACAATAACCCAAAAAAACCCAAAACTATTTGATGTGCATTACAAAAAAAGAAATTAACAATACGAGGAATCTGCCAGTGGAAGAGACTTTCAAATGAAGGTACCATCAATGCAAATATTTGGGAACAGATCAGAAAAGTCATTTATGAGTGGTGTTGTATCAATGCAGGGGCATCAGATTAGACTTTTTGAGTATGGGGTGAGGGATTATGCTCCTACTTTCTGTCTCTATCTTTGATCAAAAGAGAAATAGTGTCAGAAATATAAAATGAGGGATTCACTTCTATGGCATAAAAAACTTTGCCTATAAACTCCACAGTCAGATCCAGCATTTCTAATAAAAACCTACAATAGCAGTGATAACAGATTTATGAGGGACAGAGGTATTTTTCATTATCAATGTGAGACAGCTATGGGCAGCCAAAATATTAAAGGATAATTTAGATCTCTGGTGGCTCTAAATGTAGTTTGCATAACTGAGTTGAGGACTTGATGTTGCCAAACAGATTGCTAGATGCCTTTCTAATTTACGAAGCCTAGAGGACTGAACAATGAATAACACTGCCATATGGTTTTTAGGCCAGTTTTGCAAGGCCATTTGTTTATATGCAAATTGTATTGGCATCTGTTGAGCTTTATGAATCAACTAGAATCTGAATACTATAGGAATGTTATTGATTTTGACTGCCATGTTTCATGGGTCATTTGTGAAGCAGCAAAGCTACAAAATGAGGAGGATAATCAGGTAGTGAATGATATTTCTTGTACCTCGCATTTGAAGTGGCAACTGGGATAGTAAAGAATTCTCTTCTTGAGATGGGTCACTACCAATCATTTTACATACAAATTAGTGCAATCTGTCTCATTTTGAGATATCCTCAACCTGTCAGCTACAATATTTAGTGTGTTCTTTTAATTCTACAAGCATTTTCTAAAGAATGAGGAATATTCTTCTCCCTTATGAATGACTTGCGCTTTGCATCAGAAAAAAGTTGACAAAAAAATCTGAAATATCCCAACTACATGTATAGGTCCCTAAATATAGGAAAAAATAGGTAAGATGGCACATTGTCCACACTCAGCTTGGATAGGCAATGTCAGTCAGGAAAGAAACCTTCCTTCTGTAGCAGCTGATAATTTAACAAAGGGATGGTATAAATCCTGCTGCCCTAATAATGTCCAGATTCTAGAGAAGAACTGTGAGAAATCAAGACATTTAGGCCCAAATCATATGGACACAGAGATTCTGTGCTCCTCCTGTGAGGAGCTATGCATCAACTGGACTCCTGCTCCAGACAGTTGTGGACTATAAGATTGTGCTGTGGAGTAGCTGCTTAGTAGTCATGTAGTTTAGGCCCACGGTGGCTCAGTGGAGGGCTCAGACAGAACTTTTTCAAAACAATATTAGGTGGCTGGAGGAGTTGGAGTAGGGGGACTGTAGGGGCCATGAGCTCTCTCCTTAGACCCTGAATGCCCTGTAGGGTAGCTCTTTGGTCCAATGAGACCAATTGCTGCGTTAAAGTTCCGTTTCAGAGTTGTCAACTGGTTCCAGTTCTACTATTATTACAAGAAGGCCACTCAGGTCTCTGACTGTGTTTCCAATTCTTATTCAAGTGGGGAGATCTCATCAGTTATGTGGCCATGTTGAAGGAGGCATCACTCCCCAGATAATTCATTGCTCTATATGTCATCGACTCCACCTCTGAGAGGGCTATCTGGCTGCAAAAACTCTGTGACCATTCTCTGAGGTTGATCCAGCCCCAAGATTCCATTTCCACTTCCCTGAGCAGTGGGATGGTGGCTGGGATTCATGCTCATGCAGTCAGAGAGTCAGAATTTGACCCCTCTTTTGAACCTTACTAAAGGAGGAAGTATTGAAATCCACTAGAGTGAAAAGAGGCTGTGGGATCTATTGTGATAACTTGGCCTACAAATTTACCCTAATTGTGACCGCAGCTGTAAAAAGTATGTGAAAGTTCATAGGATATTAGAATAATCTATAACAACAAATGTTGGTGGGGAAAGGTACAAAGGGGAGACAGACTGAATTAGTCCAAACAAAAAAGGCAAACTGATATAACTCAAGGATTATGTTAAGATAAAACTTGGTAAACAAGGAAATGTGGGACTGGAAATTTAACAACCAAAATTGGTGTATCAGCTATTAGGCCTAACCGGAAGACAAAATGAGGGCATAATAATAATAATTAATAATGGGTTCCACCCATCACTTCCTTTCATCTTTAAAGAAAGAGACTTTGGGGGGGGGGGGGAAATGGCTACATCTCCTGGGATCTCCTGCCATCTTCATCCTAATCCTGAGAGATATCCTGCCCAGACTGGGCCAGAGTGAGGGGCCCAGATGACATCACCACCTCTATTAGCTGCAGATGAATCCCAAACAACAGTTGGGTTATGAGACTTTGTCTTTCTCTCCCCTCCCGCCATGTGTCCTTTTTTCCCCCATCCTTATTTCTTTTCTTTTTTCTCTCTCTTCTTTTTTCCTTCTGTCTGATAAGAGTCTGGTTAACTGGCCAAGACTGCATATTTTGCAATGTTGCTGTAAGACTGTGAACAGAAAGAGGCAACTAAAAACAACACCCTAAATAGCCCAGTGCTGGTACGAATTTGTCAGGTCTGACAGTGGCTGATTGGACCATGTATTGGGCCTGTGTTTCTCCAGAAGTAAGGTTGTGGGTAAGAGTGAACACCAGAGACATACGCAGCATCTTGCGTCTTTGCTGTTTTTTTCCTTTCCCTTTTTGTGTTTGCCTTGTTTTGTCACCTTAGGAAATGGGATCAGACCTTAACAGCAACAAAAACAGCTCCAGCCCATCTCAACGAACTTCTCTTTCCCACAAAAGGACTGTTATTACTATCTTTAAGAGCATCTAAGAGACTGTCAAACAAGGGGCTTTTCCTTCTAAAATTTTTCTCCAGCTAAAAGGAAAAGGAACAAGGAGTGTTGTTAAAATGAATGATTTATGTAATATGTTGCACTTTAACTGTTACTCTTCTTTTCTGTATCTTTAATAAAAGGTAAAAAAAGGATTTTAATGGTGTGTTTGCCATGGCACAAAGCAGGCTGAGGTCTCTGTGCACCAGACCCCAAACCATGTTGAAAACTGTTTAATGTTGGACGGTGACTGGGTTATGTTATCAGCTTTAGCCCATATAGTCTATTTAAATTAATACAACAGATCCTAAGAGACACAATCAATATTCAACAGATTAGAATTCTTCTAAAAAAGAAGTATACAAGAAAAAGATGATGTGGCTTAATGAAAGACTCTTCAAAGATTTTGGTTTAAAAACAAATAAACAAAAAAGCCCCCCAAAATCCTAAGCCATAAAGAGAAAAGGAAGGAAGCAACCGAAAAAGAATAGAGAGTTAGTTAAGAAAAAGACAATTGCAGTAAGCAGGGAGAAATAAGCAGGTTGTTAATGCTAGCCAAAGGGCTTAAAGAAAATAACAAGAGCTCTTATATCAGTGGAAATAAGTCCTAGAGAGAATGGACTGTAGATCTGTTAGGTTCACTCCCTCTGGGGCACCTAGCATTGGCCACTGTCGGTAGACAGGATACTGGGCTGGATGGACCTTTGGTCTGACCCAGTATGGCCATTCTTATGTTCTTATAAGTAAGATAAAATTGAATTAAATCGAGGACTCAAAACTAGTTGAGGTGAATAGCTTTTAAAAATCTTTCCTTAACAAAAAAAGTCTGAGCAATTAGCTTTTTTATTATATCATCCGCACTTTCTATTTATTAAAAAGCAAGTGTGGGAGTACTTGGAAAAACTAAATATGTTCATAACAACAACTCCAGAAAATAGACCCTAGGGCACTGATGTACCATTGATATTATTTTTGAAAAGTTATTGACCATAAGAAAAGCCAGATGATCGAGTTTTAGAATTTTAGGATCATTTAGAGATGCTGTGGCAATTTTTCAGCTTGTGTTTTCTTATATCAAAAGAGCAAGCTATAGCCTTGTCACTTCTCTCTCCTTCTGAGCTTCTATACTTTCATTGGAGGAAGAAAAGAAAACATAAGGAAGTAAGACCACAAAATGAAATCCAATTCCTGCTTCTTAATTACTTCTTGAACATTTTCTGTTTCATGAGCCCTTAGGTGACTATGTGCTACCATCTTAATCTTCATTTTATTACATAATTGAATACTCCTGATCATACTCTTGAGGTTCAGCTCACAAAAAATATATTGTACCCGATGGATTATTTTTGTTCTCCAGCTGATATAACATACACATTCAAGAACAGCTCATCCCCTCCCACTTGAAGAGGCTCAATGCAGGGGAAATGTCCAGAATGAACCCCTTATGCAGATCTTCTAACATCATTCCATGGGGAGCTGAGGATTTGCCCTCCCAAGGACAAAGTGGCAGAGCCCATCTCCAAAACCTGGTTGATTTGGTGGATGGTCACAGAGGTCTTGCTTTGGCCCCTGGTGAGGCCTACTTCCCTGACAGCGTAGCTCTTTTGGCAGTACCTGGCAAGAACACTCTATGGGAAATACAATACAGTTTTGGGTTGTTTTATCTTATTGAGTAATCTGTGTGGTCAGGGGGAGATGATATACAGGTCACAGGGTCAAGTAACTGTTTCTTCTGGTCTACTCAGCCTATGCTACTTCCCATTTATCTCATGCAGACACTGGATCCCTGGACAGCTCTTCACAGGCACCGGAAAATGAAGTGTAAGGGATGACACTAGCTAGGTACAACAGAAATGAGGTTGACTATTGTAGAAGCTGGTATGTAAAAATCTAAGAACATTGATGTGTCCCCTTGCTATTGTGAGAGCCCATGTAACTTGTATTGGGGTAGTGGAATGTTTATGATCTACCATAATGCTTGAATTCAATAGGGGCTGTGGGAAGAACAAATAGGGGAGCAACACAGACACTCCCCAGATAAGAAAATCTAGGTACACTCAACGGTACAGAGAACATCTAGGTACATACAAATAGGAACATCTAGGTACACATTTCAAAGACAAACTGTCAGCTTCAGAGAGCCTGGCTCCTGTTAGAAACTTTCTTTTGTGAGAGTTGAAGTTACCAGATCAAAGGGTTACACACTATTAAAAAGTGTATTGATTACTGCGAAGGGGAAGTCAATGGTGAGCAGCTTTCTAGAGAGACAAAAACAGACAGGTGGGTGGAGGAGTTTGAAGGAATTGGGATTTCCCAGGTCCAGAGAGTGGGTCCAGAGAATTGGGACTTCCCAGGTCCAGAAGCGGTGACATCCCCCTCACTCAGCTCCTAGTCGGAGGCGTCACCAGGAAGCTCTGTGTGCTGCCTCTGCCTGCAGGCGCCAAACCCGCAGCTCCCATTGGCCATGGTTCCTGGCCAATGGGAGCTGTGAAGTCAGCATTCTGGGCGGAGGCAGCGCGCAGAGCGGCCTGGCCACACGTCCGCCTAGGAGCTGAGCGAGGGGGATGTCGCTGCTTCCAGGGAGCCCCCCAGGTAAGCACCGCCCAGAGCCCGCCTCACCCCATCCCATGCCCCAATCCCCCGCCCCCTCCCACACCCAAACTCTGCCAGCCCTGCCACCCTCCCACACCCAGCACCAGCAGAGGTCCTGGGCTGCATGCCACCGTCTGCCCGCCCTCCTGCACCAACAGGGGTCCTGGGCTGCATGCTGCTGCCTGCGCCCCCCCAGCATGAGCAGCATCCCCAGGCATCCCCCACTTCCCCCAGGATTTAGTCAGAGGTATATAGTAGAAGTTATGGACAGGTCATGGGCTGTGAATTTTTGTTTACTGCCCACGACCCATCCATGACTTTTACTAAAAATATCCGTGATTAAAACGTAGCCTTACTGATGACCACTGCCATTGTCTTGGAGAGAACAGAACAACAGGGTCTGAACATACCTCAGACCTGCTGAGGTGATCACAGTTGATATACCAAGGACTGCAACCCAGCACCTAGTCTGACAGTGGGAGAATTGTAGGATTCCATCCCAATAGAAGAGAGAGCCCGAGGCCTTAAATATTAGGGGGCACATGCAGGAAGGTCAGAGGTGCAGTTTTCCCAGTAACTGTGATATCATGCCCAGAAGTTACTCTGTGCATTGCAATCAGGTGATGCGTGCCTTGGCTATTATAAAACTAAAACTACCTGTACTGATAAAAGCTACTTCTAATTCAGAGCAGATTTAAGTAAAAATGCAGCTAGAAGTGACTTATTTTCCTGTCTTCTCTCCCTAAGATGCGGTTTGATTTATATATGGCAAGGTGTACTATATACATATTACTGTAAAGGCTGAGATATAAAAGCACTGTAAAAATCAAGAAAGATAAAGTTAAGGCAAAAGCTGCATCATATTCACTCCATTCCCTTGTGCTTATACCAAGTTCTCTTCATATGGAAAAACTATTTACACCACTCTTAAAAAAAAAAAAAAAAAGCCCTCAAACCAATCAACTATTTGGATAGCAATGTAAACAAGCAGTAGCCAGGAGGAAAACTCAGAATACTTTTGTTTGGTTTAAATAAGCATGCAAAATTTTATCCCCACTTACCTGAAGCATATCCAGACCTCTTGACTGGAACTCATGAGAACATGGGCTCTTGAAATTTACAGTATTTCCTGCTTCTAGTTAGATTACAAATACCATGAGAACTCCCTTTCTCAAGGTATTTTTACACTTCCAATCCTTGCTAGAAATGGGAGTTGTAGAGGATGTGTAACAATGAAAAATTATTCATTATTTTTAAAGTTACACCTCAAAAGAACAATTGTTTGGATAGTGTTGGATTTGGCTATAGGCAAGAGTTTCAAACATAGAGATTGCAGGCTAGATCTCGCCCACCTGGTGTATGTATGTGTCCCTTGTGACTTATTCAGGTTGTGGAGAATCTCATCATTCATTTAAAACTATAAAAGTAAGTTTCTAGACTTGTAGGTACAAAGAAAACCTTCCAAATGTGAACCTAGTGTAAACCAATACAGTGTTGTCTTTCTGAGTATGTAGACAGCCTAAAACAAAGGCTCAGAGAGGCATGAACTCCTTTGTCCCCTATTCAGCTCATTGGAATCTCTGCTAAAATGACACTTTATTGTCAGTATGAACTATTGCATTGCTGGTCATATTAGCAGAGGGAATGGAGATGACGGTGGGAATGAAGCCTGGAGGGATGAGCATTGCTACAGGGAAGGAAATGCAGAGAGGGAGACCAAGACAAACACAAAGACAAAGAAGAAGTTGAGAAACCAAGAAACAAGGGTGCAGAAAGGAAGAGAAACAAAAAGTGAAAACAGGAGTGGCCTAAATGGGGTGGAGTGCATATTTTCCAACTCAGTGATACTGAATGTGCCAATAAAGTACTAAGAACAGTGACTAAAACTTGTTTCTATATAAAGACCTGACTCTATCCTTGATTTCTGTGCAAACCTCCCATTGACATCAGTGGACATTCTGCTGTGGATGGTGGGAGATTATGTAGTACTAAATTTCTGCCTGGGCCCACAAACCATAACTGAAAGTGGAATTCAGCCCTGTTTACCGAATGAGTTTGACACCCCCAGTTAAGGCCCACTTAGGCGTTCTATATAGGAGTCCCACACTTAAAGGGCCACCACTCTGTGGTTTGGGGCTCTTTTGTTTTGCTTTTACATTTACTCACTTTTGTGCAAACAAGAGGGGGGGAAATTAGGTGGCTATCAATGGAGCCAAACAGTTGAAGACATCGGGGGTAGGCCCGGTCTCAAGTGGTGCTCTCTGATTCTGACTAGTAGATGAGCTGTGCCATATCACTTATTCCTGCCCGGTCAGGGCCTCCACTACTGCCTGATATCAAAGAAGCTGTCCTGTTCACAGTGGTTACAGACAGATATAACTAAAGGATCCGTGGGCTGGCCACTGGTGCTGAAGATCCCTTACTTTGGAGAGCAAAGGAGAGCAGAACAGCAGGAGGAGGAAGATCTATCCCTAGACTTCCTTTCTCTCAGGAAGTTGCAGAGTGATAGCCAGAGGCAGATTAGGGGTTTGTGGGGCCCTGGGCCAGAGCAAGTGGGGGCCCCTTCCACCTGTAGTCTCCCCAGCCCCCCTGGTGCTCCTGCCAGGGGAAATGGGGTTGAGACACAGGGGCTTGTCCCACTCCACCTGCCTGGCGCTCCTGACAGGGATTAGGGTCGAGGCAAGGGGGCTTCCCCTGCTCCCCCAGCAGGAGTGCTGGGTGGGTGGGCAGAGCAGGGAAAGCCCCCGCACTCAACCCCATTTCCCCTGCAAGAGCGTCAGGCATTTTTCCAGGGACCCCCCAATTGGCTGAGGGCCCCTGAGCACGGGCCCCGTTGGCCCAGTGGCTAATCCGCTACTGGTGATAGCTTCAGGAGAGGTGTGATGGCTGGGTGGAACAAAATCACCAGCCCAAAGATTCATATGCCCAGCTTGAGCCCTCGCTATACTTGAAGCTTCCTACATTCTGTGGGAGATGAAGCTGTGTGTATATGCATGCAGCATGAATTCAGGGTGAGCATGTGCATAAATGCAGGGAGAGTGTGAATTAAGGAGACATAGGTAAAGGAGTGAGAAATGGTGGCCGAGGAAGGAAGGAAGGAGACAGAAAATATGGGAGACTTAGAAAGACAGAAGAAAGGAGTAAAAGGGGGAAACAAAAGTACAGTATGTAACTGGGAAAGAAGAAAAATGGGTTAAATAAAAGGGAAGGGTGGAGACGTTAATAAAGACACAAGGACATTCAGGTACCAACTCTGCTCTTTATTTTAGTTAGACTCCAGCCTGTATTTGTTCTTAAGGATGTGGTACAGAGTGAAATTATATTTCCTTTTTCCCTGTCAATCTGGGTTGGGGGGGGGGGCCAACAAAAATCTTCTTCCCATAAGGAAGATGGCTGTTTGTGTCATGTTTTGCAGGGTTGCGGGGAATTGGCAGGTGTGACCGAATGTGCCCTTGTATTCAGACCCCTGTATTCACAGTATTGTAATAATATTTGTACAGACTATGCCTTTTGAGGGATTGTTTGAAAACTAATAACTCACTGGTCAATAATATCATGGTGAAATGTATGTAGCAACATTATATGTAAAGTTATGAACATAAAATGAAATTATGCCTGAAATGTGGTTACCAGACAAGTCTGGGGAGTAGATAAGTGTATAAGACAAAGGATGAGCTGACACCTCAAACCAGGTGTCATCAGCTTTCATGGGCAATCACCTGTGGTAAGAAAGTTATCTTGCAACAACTCTAGTTTAAGTTTTAACACTAGAAAGCATTTTTTCTTGTAACCATTTCTGACTTTAATGCCTTGTACTTGTACTCACTCAAAATCTCTCTTTGTAGGTAAATAAACTTGTTTTATTCTTTAACCAAACTCATCCATATTGCATTCAAACTGAATGGTTTTTTGGGTAACTATTTAAAGTAGAAAGCTGTTGGACATTGTTCCCCTTCTAGCTGGCGTGGCTGATTTTTTTTACTGAAGCAATTCTACCTATTCTAATTTAGCATGCCAAAGAGCTCAGGGCATTGTGCATGAAGAACATGCATTTATACTTCCTACACAATGATTCTAATTAAATTGATGGCATACAACATTGGAGGGGGGAAATTTCTACATCACCTTAATTGGCATGTTTGTGAATGGAGGTTTATTAGTATAAGCCATATGAATATATAATATTATGCATGTCTGATAGAATACTGAGTACTGTTCCAGGGCAAAGTGAAAGCAGGAATATATCATCATCAGTTCACATAAAGACCCAGGCTTTTAGTCAGTGGTGAAGTGACTGGCTAACACAAAGACTTGTGCACAGCAAACAGACCCAAACACTTAGGCTTGGTCTACACTAACCCCCTAATTCGAACTAAGGTATGCAACTTCAGCTACGTGAATAACGTAGCTGAAGTTGACATACCTTAGTTCGAACTTACCGTGGTTCAGACGCGGTCCACACGCAGCAGGCAGGCTCCCCGTCGACTCCGCGGTACTCCTCTCGCCGAGCTGGAGTACCGCAGTCGACGGCGAGTACTTCCTGGTTCAACTTATCGCATCCAGACCAGACACGATAAGTCGAACCCAGAACTTCGATCCCCAGCCGCCGAACTAGCGGCTGGGTGTAGACCAGCCCTTAGATAAATTCTTGGAGGATAGGCCAATCAATGGCTATTAGCCAAGATGATCAGGGATGCAAATCCATGCTCTGGCTGTCCCTAAACCTCTGACTGCCAGAAGCTGGGACTGGATGACAGAAGATGGATCACTCAATAATTGCCCTGTTCTGTTCATCCCCACTGAAGCATCTAGCAGTGGCATCTGTTAGAAGACACAATACTGGACTAGATGGACCATTGGTCTATCCAAGTATGGCCATTCGTGTGTTCTTATGACTTAATTTAGCACCTGAATTGCTGTTACATATAAATCTTGTATTAATCAGTCTTCCTCTTGATAAAAGCAAACAAGTCTGATAGAAAATTAATATGCTGCTGGATGGATAGGTAGATGGAAAGAGTATAGACAGACAAATACAGTTGATTAGACAAAGGAAGAATGTTTTTATACAACCAAAACTACACTGATTAAAGACACACATCCTGCCATGAAACAGGAGGCAATTTTTGATTAACTGTAACATTAGTCTTGAACAATTACCAGTTTCAGTAACAGCTGAGTATACTTATAAACTGCACAGTATTTTTTCCTTTAAGACCTGCTGATGACTTCTGATGAATATTTAAAATCCATCCTATTTAAAGACAAGTCCAGCATTTTCTTTCCAGTTTTCTTGTTACTTAGGGAAATTTGCAGGACACCCGGAACTTTATTTCTTAAGAGTTTATCTGCCCCTGCTGCTTATTCCTATTCTATTTATCAGAGTTTTAGATTTAGTTACAAATATTTTGTCCAATAGCTGTCTGTCCTCTAAAATGCAATCTTGACCGCTCTGTTGTCAGACTGAAAAATTTTGAAAGCAAATAGAGAGTGATTTTTTTTTTTTTTAATTTCGGCAGAATGTTCTTCCAGCTGTAGTCCTGACTCTTTCTTGTCTCCCTTTTTCTGCTGGCTCCAGTTATGAGCCTGAGAGTCTCTTGAAATGATACAATTTTGAAAAGCCCATTTAAAAGCCAAAGGTAAACATGCTGAATCTAGAAGTAAAACAGGAACTTTACTATCTCCCAGCTATTTGAATTGTTTTGTATTCCTGACACTTTTATCTGTGATTAAATATAATCAACTGAAATATAATTTACATAAAACTAAATTTTGTTCCAATATAAAACAAATGACATTTTTTTCAGTTTGCTCTCTGGATGTCACATTACCTATTCATTACTTCAGCTTAAAGATCTTGCATTTTCTTTGCCCTTCCATTGGGGATGGACAGGCTTTTCAACGACCCTCTTCTATCAGACATCACATCTATTTTCCACTGGAATGGAACACTCCATACTTTATTATGTTCATTATGGTAGCATCTAGAGGCTCTAATTGGAGCTCCATTGCGTTAGGCACTATACATGCACAGAGCCCTGAGATTCCTCTAATTCATTAGTTTGTGACCCTGGAGGTTGCAAATAGGTATCAAGGAGTCACTCACAACTACCCTGCCTTTAACATATTGCTAAGTGGGAGAGGAGTCTTGGCTAGATACCAGCTATGTAGGAGGAGGATCCTAGTTTGATCTTAGCACAAAATGTTTGAGAGTCACCGATCTAATTTTCGGTGTATTCTTTTAGCTTTCTGTTGTGTCCACTGTGCTTCAGATTCAGAAAACTGGAAGTGATTCCAAAGGAGCATATCACTGCAGTGTCAAGGCTGAAAGTGGGATTAGGACTTGCACCAGTTGTGCTGGGGTGGAAAAGTGTGCTGAGTAGAGCTGTCCATAAAATAAAATAAAACAAAAAAATCAATTAAAAGGGACACATTTTTCTGCTGAGTTTTTTCCAAGAGGAATGTCAGCATTAGCAAGTGTGCAAGAGGAGAAGCATGTTACTGCAACAGTCTGCCTTCTGCTCTTGGGAACCACTCTACACCGAGAAGGAAAGGTATTGACAGCATTAACCTGTAATCAGCAGTAAAAGTATCTGTGTGGAACCCTTCGCTTTGGCAACTTACACTTGAAGGCTGATTTTTCTGCAGCTCCAGCTGTCATGATTCCATAGGCATGGGGTTTATTTAGCCTGAAGCTGTATGCACAGCATTTGGCTAATCCTGAGGGGTGCTGAGCATTTGCAACACATGTGGTGGAGATGGTTGCGGATTCTCATTACCTCTTCGAATTTGTTCCAAAACATATATTCCTCCTGAAAAAATGCAGATCTTAGTTTTGCAAAACACATTAAAAGAAAGCAGAGTACGTTCAATGCCAGGTGTTGAATTGTATTTACTCTGGTCTCTTGGCTGATTTGAGCAGTATAGCGTTTGGTAAGTTTTTATAAAAAATAAATAAAAGTCTGTGAATAATAACCTAAATACAGGTAGAGCACGAACAGTGCATTGTTTCCATTTCCCTTAATTGGGGCAATGATTAACCATCTACTGAAGATAGGTTACATCTCACAAGAAGCTGAAATGAAGCTAACTATTCATCCAATCCAAAGAACATATTCTAATATTCACACACCATGAACAGAATAGCCTGATAAAGAGGCGTGACACAGAAAATAATACATGTATTTTATGATGCTGAACTCTCTTGAACTGAGCATTTTAATATGAGCTGATCAAATGCTGGGGAAAACATTAGTTGAATAAATTATTAAACAAATAATGGCAGTATCTGCTAAATATGTTCAATGAATGAATTTTGGACTAGATGACCTCTTGAGGTCCCTTCCAATCCTGATATTCTATGAATGATATTCAAACATCTCCACATTATCATGTATTAAATTATACTTACATTTTGAAAATTAACTTATTACATTTAAAAACACCTAGATCTTATATAGTGCACTTCATCCATAGATCTCAAAACACTTTATAATGAATTATTTTAATTAATATCTATACTGCCTGCTATCAGAGAGCTATTTTTAATCCCCATTTTTTAAAAAGTAAAAAATGTATTTAGGTCAATGTTCAAATATTCACTTAAATATTCAACTACTTTTGGTCTGAATGTTGGATTTTAGGATGTAAATGGACATCCAGAAAATTCAAGAGGTTGCTTTGAAAAGATAACCCTTAACATTGGAAAGAGAGGATGTAGCAGGATCATTCTCTTTTTAAGAAGACCACAGTCTGCACATACAACCTCTTAAACCCCATCAAAAAAATCCTCCAGAAATGTAAACTTAGCAGAGACCTCAAGCTTGGGAAAAAATTGTAGAAAGTGACTCTAAAATTTAATGCACCAAATTTTCTAAAATGGTCAGAGGAACCAGTTCTTCTTCTAGTCACCTAAATAAATCATTTTTGAAGCTTTGAAGTCAACCTGTGTGTGAAATATGACTTTTAAAAAAAATTAGGAAACCTTCGCAAAAACTAAACCCTCCAATTATCCAGACTACTATCTAAAGAACTCCTTGTCCAATTAATAACAGACTTCTAGGTAAAAAAATATTTCCCTGACTATACACAAAAATGTTTTGGTGGAGTGGCTTGGGGGGAAAGTAGAGATCAAATCTGAAAATCAGAGAACTAGTCACAGAGAACTAGTCACAACTTTAATATGAGGTCAAATCACTGTAAGTTGATCAAATATGGGAGTAAGCATTGATTCAAAAATCAGTTTTCATCTGAGATTTCACTTTGTTGACGTTGAAACAAATCTAATTTTTGTTTCTTTCCCTCCATCCACCTTACTCTCCACCAACTAATTTACTGGCTCTCTAAAAAAGCCTCTCGCTTCAAGTTTATTTACAAAAATGGGACTATTATATCAAATAGAAGGAATGTGCCTTTATTACAACTAAAAAACTGAGGACAAGCAGGGTATAATTTATCTCAAATTGATTTAATTTTACATCCCTTGAAGTATCCTTTTATATTCAGATAATTAAAATCAATTTCCTGGAAATCATTTGAGGGAGTTTAACTTCACTCCATTCAATAAGTCAAGATCAGCCATTTTTCTAAGTAGCAGCTTTAGTAGGCATTTTATTATACTCTGGTGTCTTGGTGGAACAGCTCTTTGATAGTGTTTGTAACAAGTTTCTCATTTTCACTCATTCAATTTAATTTAGACAATTCATTTGCACTGTCTTTAAATGAACACTTTATCTAATTGTAGCCCATCAAATTCTTCTGTTCCCAAATCTGTATTTTGATTGTACTGCAAATTTAAATCAATCCTCATCTCTAGAAAGAATCTACTCTTTTCTGAAATTGATGGAGGAAATATTAACACTAATTTATCTCATTTTAATGTTTTTTGGCAGATTCTTCCCAAAATTGCAAGGTCTTCTTCCTCTGTTTTCCTTCTTAAAGGATGCACACTAAGGCCCTATCAAGACTAGGAAAATGAGGTGTGTTTCTCAAACATGTTAGAAAACGTGGTGTTTAAGGTGATTTTAAGCAGCACTCTGCACCAAATGTAGGCAGAAAATGGTGCTTCTATTTAAAAAAGAAAGTTACTTGGTTATGAGCAACTAGCTAACATATTAAACACGTGTTTAAATACCATCTACACTGGGTGTTAACACATTTTTAACACAACTCAATTAAAATGTGATAGTTAACAGGGTATAAGTGGCTCTTTTGGTTTATCTTAAACCCCTTCCGAAGCAAAATATGCTAAATTATAAAAAGGCACTTGTTTACTGGAATAGGAGTGTCCACACATGGTTATACCAGTATCATTATATTGGTTTAAATTAACACCTTAATGAAAAACTTTCCTGTGTAGACAAAGCCTTAGGCCAGGTCTACACTAGGTATAACTACATGGCTCAGGGTGCATAAAATCCACACCTTTGAGCGATGCAGTTATATCAACCAGACCTCTGATGTAGACAGCGCTATGTTGACAGGAGAGCTTCTCCCGCTTCTCACGGAGGTGGATTAGCTACACTGATGCGAGAAGCTCTCCTTTCAGCCTTGTAGTGTCTTTACAATGACTCTGCAGCATTTTAAGTGTAGACCTGCCCTTAGTCTAGACAGGATCTACAGATGGTGTGTGTATTACTATTGCCAAAAGAATGGTAGTAAAGAGAGCAAAGGTTGAAAGAGACTTTTGTTTTAAAGATTCACTCGCAAGCAGTTCAAAGACTGGTAAGGGAAGTCAGTTGTGTGCTCCACACCTCCTAAGAAAGTTTTTGGAGGGCCGGGGGGGAGTTAGAAAAATGTTAGTGATATGCTATGCCATCGCCCTACTTAAATCCCTTGAGTAGTCTCAGTGATTGAGCATATTTTTATTTACAAAACATCATTTGGATTTTCAAAAGCATTTAAGACATTTAGAAAATTTGTGCTGCTAAATCACTTAAATGCTTTTGAAAATACCATCCCTATTCCCTTTTGGCTGAACACATGTAACTCTCATTTATGGGTACAGAAGTATACATGTTTCAAGGGGAGAAATCAGATCTTATAATGTGTATATAAAAAGACAGGAGCACAGCACATCACTTTAGAAATATTCAGCTGCGTGGGTACATAACAAATGGAGTGAATACATTCTATGCTTTCCAAATTGTGGATTAATGCTACTAGTACCTAATGTCAATAGTGTTCCCTCTTATTAGCCATTGGATAAACTTACAATATTTTAAAATGTTTTGCAGCCTTCTACATGAGGTTGTGATTTTTATCAGATCTCAAACTGGGCAAGGCCATGCTTGGTCAATACTCCGAGCTACTGGTAATCCCTTGACACAGCATGGGGTTTGAGGCTTTCTGCTGCTGGAAGTGCTGGATAACCAAGGGCCTTTTCATTTCTGGTCACTAAAAATTCTATGGAACATTTCTGATAAGTAGCTCTGTTAACTCTGGTATCAGTCAAATATTCCCATTTGGATAATTCTATCTTCATGCCAGGAAGTTTCAGTTGTGGCAAATCAGCATTTTTCAAGGAAAAAAGTTTCATTGCAAAATTCCCAATCAGCCCTACTTAGAAATAACTTATAGTGAAAATTGAAGTCCTGATCCTATCTGATGTTTATGCAAATTCCACTGTTTGTCAGTTTGTTGCGCTTTAGTAAATACATTGTGTTTCAGAACGCAGCAGGACTTGCGTGAGATAGGAAGCTTAGGCATTTGATTAACAAAGACTCTCATTAGAGAAAATTAAATAAGTTAGACTGTGCGTCATGTGCTCTTGGTTCTTATAGAAATACCAGAATAAAACAGCAGGTTTCCTTGAAGGAAAAGCCATGCAAACGCAACATCAAAATCTCACCAGGAAACTTTAAAACTTCAGAACGATAGGAACAGATTAACTGTAATTGCCAGCCTATGGAGGAGAATACAACTGCAACAACAAAGTACCTCTTGAATGCTATCTGCATTTTTGCAAGAAAAGCACTTTTTCAGAGTTGAGCTCCATTGAACTAGCTCCCTATGTCTTCTGAGGTGGCGACTCCTGCAGTCAGATACTGCCTAGGAAGAAATAACACATTTCACAGCAACGGAAAAACTTAACAAGTTCACTCAGTCAGTATATTTCAATATAAAATAGACATGCTTCCAATAATGAGTGATGCTGATCAGTGCAGTCTGGTATATGGTAGACAAGTGGCAAGCTGAGATTTGTCCTCCTGCCCCCTCACATTGTAAGTCTCATCTACCTGCTAGCTATGGTCCGACACCTAGACTGCAAGTTCTATAGTACAAGCGTTGTCTTCTGTTACTTGCCTGTACAGTGGCTAGCACAATGGGTTCCTGGAATAGAAATAATGTTCAGTATTCATGCCAATGAAATCAAGTGTATGTTCACATTGTATTTCTGATTTTTTTTTTGTTACGCACCTAGTAGCATTCTGTTCTGATCAGCACTGAATATTTTACTTTCTAATACCTCAAGACTTACTGTAACCACTTCACTGTCACCTGCCCCTGTGTTTTAGATATCTAATATCCAGGGGCCAAGTCCTGATAACATGTTTTTACGCTACAGTTGTCAAAATTGAAGAAATTTGTTTTCAGGAAAACATTACCAAAAAATATTATTTTTATTTAGGGATGAGCTCTCGTTTCAAACATGTTCTCTCATGAGGATGTAACCCCATGCTCTAGGTGTCCCTAAGCCTGATGGATGCTGGGACTGGACAACAGGGAATGGATTGCTTTTATAATTGCCATGTTCTGTTTATTTCCTTTGAAGCATCTGGCATTGGAAGACAGGATACTGGGCTAGATGGACCCAGTATGGCCATTCTTATATTCATAATCACAGTGTAATTACAGGTTTCAGAGTAGCAGCTGTGTTAGTCTGTATCCGCAAAAAGAACAGGAGTACTTGTGGCACCTTAGAGACTAACAAATTTATTTGAGCATAAGCTTTCGTGGGCTACAGCCCACTTCATCAGATGCATAGAATGGGATTAGGTCACATCACATCAGCCACACCATCAGGGGCTCGTTCACCTGCACATCTATCAATATGATATATGCCATCATGTGCTAGCAATACCCCTCTGCCATGTACATTGGCCAAACCAGACAGTCTCTATGCAAAAGAATAAATGGACACAAATCTGACATCAGGAATCATAACATTCAAAAACCAGTAGGAGAACACTTCAATCTCTCTGGTCACTCAGTAACAGACTTAAAGGTGGCAATTTTGCAACAGAAAAGCTTCAAAAACAGACTCCAAAGAAAAACTGCTGAACTGGAATTAATTTGCAAACTAGATACCATTAACTTGGGCTTGAATAGAGTCTGGGAGTGGCTGGGTCATTACACAAATTGAATCTATTTCCCCATGTTAAGTATCCTCACACCTTCTTGACAACTGTCTGAAATGGGCCATCTTGATTATCACTACAAAAGGTTTTTTTTCTCCTGCTGATAATAGCTCATCTTAATTAATTAGTCTCTTAGAGTTGGTATGGCAACTTCCACCTTTTCATGTTCTCTGTATGTATATATATCTTCTTACTATATGTTCCATTCTATGTATCTGATGAAGTGGGCTGTAGCCCACGAAAGCTTATGCTCAAATTAATTTGTTAGTCTCTAAGGTGCTGCAAGTACTCCTGTTCTTTTAGTGTAATTACATAAATATTACCACTTTGTCTTGAGCTCTCCATTGCCTCCTGAGAGTGAAGATATGTGTAGCTTCCCACTCCTCAGCTCCTTTGCTATCCCGCATAAAGACATATGCATGTGCCTGGTTCCATTTGTGTACTATCATGCCAGCTGCCAAATGTCTTTGATGAATGACTTAGGAACAGTCTGGCAGATCTCATTATGAATTCCAATCTGAAGCCTCCAGCATATATTAGCCATGAATATCTTCTGAATATTTACGAATGTATCCCATTAACCAGAGGGAGACGCTGGCTTGTAGATGTCTTTCCATACAGAAAAAAAGCCAGCCAGAAGTTTCCATTAACTTTTCTCATTATTTGTGATGCATTTAATATTATACTGTTATATGATGTTCACTTAAAAAAAAAGAAAAGAAAGAACAAATAAGTTTAGATGTAGGCCATTTGTGAAGAGGGAATTGTAGCACTGATGAAGAACCCTTAAATGGAAATGCTACATTTGTGTCATAGTATAACATACCAATGTTGTTGTTGCTCTTTTTTCCCTTAGAGATGAGGGTTACTGCAATAGGGAAAGAAAACATTAAATCTTTCTTATATTCTCTTATCCTCCCTTAGGTATGCCATTTGCTGATGTGATGCACTTTTAGTTCTTAGCTGTGGGTGATATTGCAGATAGACTATGAAACTGTATTTTAACCTGATCTCCATTTCTACTTAAGATCTTGCAAAGTCTGTTAGAAGTTGTCTAGATTTTTTGAAACTGTGGCAGGACTCCTCTGAGCCTTTGAGAGAAAAAAACTGCAATGCCGCTGGAGTTCTGTTGACTCATGGTAGGTGTGCTTAGGATACACTCAGGATATGAGGTAGGTGTGGGTGTCTCTCTCTGCAGAGACACAGTGTGAAAAGAACAGAGACTGAGGGGAGTCAAGTTGAATCCTAGAAATGGCCAAACTTGGGGAGGATGCTTAGGCTGGGGTTTATGTTCTGTTCATTATTTTGGACTTATCAGGAAAGCAAAATCCTAGATAAGGGGTTGGTTTAGGTGCTGACTCAGGTTTGGTGTGTGCTGTTGTGTGGTTAGAATTCTTCCCATTTAATATGTTCTTTTATGTTTCTAGAGCTGGTCAGAATACAGAATTTCTGTCCTAAGGGAAATTCTGACATTTCAACATTTCCCTGTCCCAAAGCAGAATGGACAGCTGACATTTTAAATTTTACTGAGAAACAGAAATTCCAAAATATGTTGATGTGGAAATATTGAAATGACTTTATCAAAACATTTTGATAATGTTGAAACTTTATAATATATATTTATAATATTTTATAAAATTAAAAGTTGGAATAAAATGAGAAAAATCAAACCACAATACTCCATTTTGATTCAAATTGTTTCAATAATTGTTTATCAAATTTCATGAAATCAACCACCATGAAACACTTGGATTTTGATGATGTGGCATTTTTCAATAGAAAATTATTCCACTGAAAATTTTAGGTCTGTGTTTCTGATGTAGTCTATATTGTGTTTTTTATATTTGCTTTGCTTTGATTCTAGGACTCTGATTTTACCTTGCTTACCACAAGATGTTACATCTCTCCCTCCGTGTTGTTTAATCCTCTTCTTTGGGATATACAGATTTATAGCCCATAATATAACTAAGCAGTTTTCTAAAATAAGATATTCTTGTTGCAAGTCTGAAAATAATTAAAATGCATATTCAGTAGAGCATTTTATGACAAGAACAACAATCATCAGGAGCACTTCACTGTAGAACAACCGATAATCACAATATTTGTTAATTGCTCTCCCTCTCAATTTAACTTACAAAGCAATTTGTTTGGGCCAAATCCAGGTTTTGACTAGAAATTCCATCCTGGACCTGAGAAACCATCCTGATGAAATTTTCATTGAAACCAGTACATTCCAGGGAAACATTTAGGTTTTGACAAAACAGCATTTTTCTACAGCAAAAAGTTTTGCTGAAATTCTTTTGACCAGATCTACTCTAATACCTGTAAGATATTAAAAGGATAAATTACCCATAAAGTCAAGGTAAAAAAAGTGGGGAATAGAAACCAGATGATCAGACTCTCTAGACCACACGACATGCATGTAATTCCCTTCTAAAGCACAGGCCTAAATAAGGTGAGGATAACTTTTCAGGACTGAGCATGTAGAGGTCTAAAGCTTACTCTTCACTAATGGAGTTCTGAAGGATGCCTAATGACCAAAATTATTATTTTTATTACAGTAGTGGCCAGCAGCCCCAATCAGATTGGGGCTCCACTGTGGTCGGTGCTGTGCAAACATATAATAGTCTCTGCCTTAAGAAACATACAAACTGAAGATGTAACAGTTGGTTGTTGCACATAGCCGACGAAGAAAATACTAAGGCAGCGAGAACAGGATCACATGACTATGTAGATTTGCTATGTGCATAGACTGCTGTTTTCAAAATCTTTTTTGTGATAGGGAGGAAAAGGTTGGTGGAATACATGAAAATTAATAAACTTGACAGTCTTCAGTAATATTACTTGTTCGGCTGTTGCCTGCAGGCATTTTCTCCTGACATCTTGGTAAAGATGATTATGAGATGATCAACTTAGTCCTGAGAGATTTGATGGAGAATAGGTTTTGTGAATTGATTTGGGAGCTCATACAATGCATGGGGGCAACATAGAAGAAGGTAGAAAGGCAGTGATGGGAAATGGATGGTGGAGAGTATGGTGTTGGCTGAATTGAGAGCAAGTTACAATTCAATAAGAAACAAGAGGTGACGTAGGATGGAGTCAAGTTGTGAGTGGCCTTAAAACAAAAGCTTTGGTCTGATGCATTGTGAAAGGGGCAGCCAGATTAGGGATTTGGAGAATGGAAAGATATGTTCAAAATGAGGACCCTGAAAACTGGCCTTAGAAAAGTATTTTGGATGGAATTGAGTGGGCAAGTTAAGTGACAGGAAGCAAGTCAGGAGAGGAGCAAGTTACAGTAGAGAAGACAGGAGATAAGAGCTTGGGGAAGGGTTCTGACAGTGTGGACGGAGAGAGAAGGCAAGATTTGGATAATGTTGTGAAGAAATGGTAAGATATGGATACATCCTGGTTTGGCAGATCTAAAAAGAGATTGGAGTCAAAGATGATGTCCAGGTAACTCCTGAAATACTGGGAGGAAAAAGGTAGCATTTGTGATAGAATGGCTTTTTGATGGATGGTAAGCCAGGTATAGCCAGTGCTGCCTGGGTTCAGTCTGTTAGTATGAGGTAATCCATAGCATTTACCAAAAATGAAAGTGGATAGAACAAATAAAAGGAAAAATGCTCTTTAAAATACTTGTAAAAATTGTACTAAGGCTGCGCTGGAATCTAGATCATTCAATTTTGCTGTATTTGGGTTTCTTCTTCTCAGTATGTAAACTGGTTCAGACAAAACAAATTCCAAAAATGAAATTAAAAAGCTTTTTGAACTGGACATAAAATCATATTGGATGTAAAGTACCTGTTAGGCAAAACACTTGTTTTAATTTCTTGCAGATAATTAGCTGTCAGGCTTACTAGTGTGAAGAGGGTATTTCTGAGAGGGATTTGTGAATTCCGCTATCTTGAAGCTGGCACATCACTGCCTAATAGAGAGAAGTGAAGGCAGGCTCATTTATCAAATGGCTTTCAGAAATATTAGAGTTGATAAAAAGGCCAGGGGAGAAAGCAAAAAACAACAACAAAAACTTGGCTTATTGTTCATTCTAAGTAATGCAAGTTACTCTGCAATATTTATTTTCCTCCACTAGGGCTGCAGGATTCGCATTCTCTGATCATCGTTCATAGCAAATAAAGGGATAGCGTCGTCTTGCTTGCCTTTGAGTTATATGTGGCTATGCCAAGCTGGTAAATAAGCATAAAATAATTTGCATTAATTTCTAATGTTTTCCCTTATTGAGTAATAATGCTTAAGAGCTGTCACAGCAAGTGATCGGTGAACCTCAAAAGCTTTGGTTCAAGCAAGCATCAAAAATTGCCAGACATTTATGACTTATGACTCTGCATAAGGAGGAGACAGCATAACCCTGGCTGATCCCAATTTAAAAAATAAGGAAGAATGAGTATAACTTAAAAATTGGAAACATGTCTTTATTTGCCTTTTCTAAAAGATTAACAGTCCTTTTGGGTAAAGTTGGCATTAGAGTGAAGAATGAACAGAAACGTTATAAATACATGAAAGAACTCAATCTAGTCTTAATTAACACCATGATAGTGATTACTCTTATGGTCTGAGTGATGTTTTGTGATTGAGGAACTGGGATGGAAAGGCGGCAAAGCACTTTCCTAGGAACACAGATATTGCCATACGGAATCAGACCAATGATCTGTGTAATCCAGATCCTGTCTCCACAAGTGGCCAGTACTAGCAGTCTACACCAGTCAGAATAACCTGGAATAATATGGAATGACCACAGGGGAAGTGTCTTCATATCCCCCTGATAATTAAAGGTTGACTTATGCCTGAAGCATGAGGATTATGTCCCACTCTAAACTTCTTGGTGTCTTTTTTTTTAAATATATATAGCCTTACTATTGCAGCTCTGGATGATCTTATTAGCCATATAACTCTCCAGCTGTTTCTGGAACCCTGCTAAGCTTTTGGCCTCAACGATACCTTATGACAGTGAGTCCACAAGCTAATTGTTCACTGCGAGAAGTATTTCCTCCTATCAGTTTTAAATTTGCTACCTTTCAGTTTCACTAAATGTTCCCAACTCAGTCTGACTCTGCTTAGGCTTCTAGAAAGATCTCGTTCAAACTCTGGGTATGCTCAAAGGCTTACCACAGAATCACTCCCATGCTCAAATTTCATAATTTCATTTGCATGGCCACTTTGTCTAATCCTAGCAACCTGATATATATCCTTAAAATCTGCCTGCTCCATGTTTCAACATCATATAGTCTTTGCAAAGAGTGTTATTGGTTTGAAAGAAAAGTTCCAGCCCTGCAACTTTACATGAACTGAAATGAATTTCATATGTGATTAAGTCAATAAAGGAAGCAGATACAACAGTTCTAAACCTTGGACTTTGTGTGAGAATAACTTCACACATGTGAGGAGTCTAGCCTTCCAGGTGACTACTTAGGCGCACAAACTTAAGCACAGAATCACGCTAGTCCAGTCTCCCTTCTTTTCTCTCCTGTGGATGTGACAAGATTCTTGTTGATCACTGGCTCCTGGTACTCCACAGTCCTCAGTGTTGGGCTGGCATTGCCTCATCCTGATGCTCAGGCTGGCATCACTGCCTGCACTTGCAGGCTCCCCAGCCAACTACCACACAAAAGACACACACACACACACACACACACAAGAACAGCCCTACTAAGCCTCTCCTCTCCTCTTACTCACTACCTTAGTTCATGCTCCAATTTCATGTAGATCAGGGAAAATCAAAGTCATTCATTAAAGTCTTTCTGCCTTTAGGCAGAATGAAATACTGTGAAGGAATTTGCACTTTATTGGGACCATTCATTGTGGAAAAGGTTATCGAGAAAAGACTGAAACTTCCTGTCATTCAGTTTCCATTCAGGAGTATGTTAAAATCAACCCCATGTGTGGCATGAAATTTATTCCAATTAATTACATGAAGCAACATGAAAACATTAGCTTGATTTTTTTCAGACACATCTTATTTTAAATGTGGCATTTAAACTAGCTTTGGCTCGTCCCAGGAATCTGACAGAATTCCAGGAACTAAAATGTACATTTTCTTTTCATTTTACTTATGCTGCATTAAAATAAAAGGTTATTTTAAAGTGTTGATTCTACTAAATTGCACAACATCCAGAATAATTGCTTTCATTTATATCTTGTTTGATCCTCTGGGTTGCTTACTGTATGCCAAGGATTATGCTCTGCAGAGCAAAAAATAAAACATTTTAAAAAAACAATAACCTTCTCTTGCCAAAGGTATTCTGTTTAATGGTAGAAGGCATTTCAAGAGGGCCAATTTCAAGTAGCTCAGCTGCATTTTAAATGTTGGAAGCGGCAGTTCATTCCAAAGTAAAAAAATCTCTATTGACTACTAGGGATGGGTGAACCAATAGATACAAAATATTACTATGCCGGACTTGGGTAGAACCTTATTGAAGCTAGTGGGCAAAACAGCTGCCCTTTATTCAAGATAAATGTAAGAAGCAATTAAGCTCCTTTTGGAGTAAGATAGCTGAAACAATAGGAGCCACCACCCAAAACACAGACCACGTGCAAGGCTGATCAGAAACTGAGCTATGTGGGCAGAGGGGTTTTGCTGAGGGTTAAATGCAAATAGAGGGGTGGATATTATTTTGATGGAGCTGAGTGTGTGAGAAACAGAAGGCATAAAAACACCACAGAAGCAGATGGTATTGAACCCAGGTCAGCAGGCACCATCCTTACGTCCTGTGCCATGAACTGCTGCCCATGACCAACAGCCTTATTGTTAAAGACCAATAGGCCTATAGCAGCCACATCTTAGGCATCTGATTGGATAGACAGGAAGCACTCTCATTGGGTACCTGGACTATATAAAGGCCTCAATAGGAAGAGGAAGCCATCTAAGCAGCAAGCAATGGTCTGTGACTCAAACTGCCTTGCCTTCCCTACCTGATCCTGCCTTGCTTGACCTTGCCTTCCTGACCTGATCCATTGGATTGGCTCTTCTGGCTACTGATCTCTCTGAGAACTCTGACCATTGCCCTGGACTGCCACTGGTATGGACTGACCACCTGCACACAGTTGATTACTGCTCTGAATTGCCTCCTATCCACTCCCAGTCTTTATTCAGGCCTAATTTGATGGAGTGGATGGGTCACTACAAAAAGTAATTTTCCCTCTGCTGATACTCACACCTTCTTGTCAAATGTTGGAAACGGTGACATCCACCTTGATTGCTTTGGCCTTGTTAGCACTACAAAAGTAATCAACTGTTGAGAATAGGCCACTTCCACCTTAATTGAATTGGCCTCGTTAGCACTGACCCCCCACTTGGTAAGGCAGCTCCCATCTTTTTATATATATACTGCTTACTGTATTTTTCAC
Source organism: Terrapene triunguis (assembly GCF_002925995.2). Classification (NCBI taxonomy): domain Eukaryota; kingdom Metazoa; phylum Chordata; order Testudines; family Emydidae; genus Terrapene; species Terrapene triunguis. Next base: position 46,865,694 of record NW_020664409.1, on the reverse strand, counting down.
TCCACGCATCTGATGAAATGGGTTTTAGCCCATGAAAGCTTATGCCCGAATACATTTGTTAGTCTCTAAGGTGCCACAAGGACTCCTCGTCGTTTTTGCTGATACAGACTAACACGGCTACCACTCTGAAACATGACAAAATCCAGTGTCCAAAGTATCCTCTCTTATGTATATATAGTAACTAATTTATATTTATATCCCAAATTCATTTCTTTCAAAGAATCAGTGAATTAAACTTAATCAACTTATATTTATTTATTGTACACTTAAAAGCCTGTATTATTCCTGTTTTTATTTTTTATTTTTAAGAAACACAAGTTGAAGTCTCTTTGAATTATCTCTTCTCATTGGAAAAGAATTATAAATATCATAAGCACCAGACCTTTTTTGTCACCACTTGTTGCTCTTGTGGGAAGCCAATGCCTATGTTGCACTTTCAATAGTAATATTTTCACAAAATTGCACTTCTCTTAATTTCAGAAGGCCGTTGAGACTGATAGTACATGACAAAGGGCTGTACAATTTGTTATTAAACAATCAGAGGAAAATGCATTCAAGTAATAGTAACTGAACTTAGAGAAATACAAAACACTGAAAAATAGGAACCACAAAAAAAAAAAAAAATGAAGGTGCGACCTACTTGTCTTTACAAATGTTTCAAAACGTGTCTACTCTTTTCCCAGAAAACAGGAACTGCAGTTGATTGCAGTCATTTTATCTCCCAATTATCTGATGACAGAACAATATAATTACAGTGAAGCAAAGCTTGCAACAAGTCAAATTTTCCTCTCTCCACCCACACACAATTAAGTTATATGCTACAAGGGCTTCTAATTCCTGCTGGTCCAACACACAGACACACTTACATCATTGAAGTTGTTTTATTTTATTTTATTTTTATTTTGCAAAGCTGTGCCAGTTAAACTAAACTAGCTAGAACACCTTAATCAGAGCAGAGCAGTCTCTCAATGGATAGTGCCTTGGCATTCTCAGTTGTGACACCAATTTACTTGTGTGACTCAGGCAAGTAGATGCTGGCCTATTGTAGCTGGTAGCATATTTGTAACTTAAGAAAACAGATTTCTCTGCCTCTGAAAAAGTTCAGTCCTGCTCTGCACACTGCTAAATTATTCCTGACGGTGATGGCACATTCATGCAAACAAATGCAAAATAATTCTTCTTTGGCTGTAGAAGGCACCAGACTGCACTAAGGGCCAGATCCTCAAGGTATTTAGATGGGTCTCCGTGTTTTTAAAACATGTCTTGGTCAAAGATACTTACAGTAAATTAGGAGCCCCCGTGAAGTTCCATTATATTGGACTGCAGGGCCCAAGATTTAACAGCCAATTCTCTGGTTTGCTGCATGCCTTTCATGATGCCCTGATAGAATAAAGCTACCAAATAGTGGGTACAAATGCTCCAGTGTAGGGGATTCCCTGCTTGGCACAGACATGGTGGAGTAACTCTATGCCACCCCCTCCTGTACCCCTGCAGCTCACCAAGGGGGGAGGGGGGATGGGGCTAGGGAGGGGATGTCCTTCTTGAAGGAGAAATTCCCCTCCTGGCACTGCTCCCTACTCTGTAACAGTGGTGTGAACTCCACAACTCGTATTCAGTGGGGGTGAATCAAAATGTGTGTTGGAAATTTTCACATGCTATTTGCCAAGATGTTTTAAATTTACTAAAGTGTTTGGCAAAGTGTAGAGATATCATCATTTCTTTAAAATTGACAAGTAAGAGTTATCTGGGACTGTAGTTGCTTCCAGACATTCAGATCATAGTTGTAGTGTGTTACTGCTCTAAAAAAGTTTGTTGATTTTTTTCCCCCTATGACTCTGTATTTGAGCAAAGACTCATTCATCACTGTGAGTGTGTGAGATTAATGGATTAGTTAAAATATTTAATATCTCAGTTCCCTGTTCTGATAATCATTGACCTATGACCCATATTACTTATGTTGCATTAGCTATTTACATGGACAACATTAGCCAGCTACCTTTAGGGAACACAATCAATAAGACAAATGTGACATACATGTGTGGTGAATGTTACTTAAGACCGTGGATATTAGTAAACCAAGAAGATAAGCTATTCTGTGCAAATATTTAAGTGGCTTTACAAAATCATTAGCCGTCAGTGAAACTACACAGAAGTCTTTAAAAAACTATTTCAAGTGCTAATATTTAGGGCAAAGTATTTACACTAACTTGAATGAGATTAAGTTTTTACTTATTATGAGGGTTTATGTAAAAAAAAAATCTTGCATGAAGCTGTGGGATCAGATCATCATAACATTCAGAGGTTGGTTCATGTTTTAATTAGAAGGCTCATTACAACACTGAAAGTTTAACACAGCCTTTGGAGGTGCTGCTGAAGACTGGAAAGATAAGCATCCAAAAAGTGATAATCCTTCCAGTGGGTTATATAAAGTTCTGGGATGTGTTTTCCATATTAGCATCTGAATGTGTCATGGAAAACCTGGAATGGTTGGCCATGAATCTGATCTCACACACCCTGGTTTAAATCTGATGTCCTCCATGAAGTCAATGAAGTTACATAGGCATAATACTCAGGTAAGTGGCCTATTATGCTCAGATCAAAGGTATCAGACAGCTTTGGGAATAATTCAGCTGATATGGGGAATCTGTCTGGATATGGAAATAGGCTGGTGTCTGGAAGGGAACTGAAGGGTACGGGGAGAGTCACAGAGACATTTAGCTTTGGGACAGTGCTTAATTGGATGAATTCTTAGGGCAGTGGTTCTCAAACTTGTTCCGCCGCTTCTGCAGGGAAAACCCCTGGCGGGCCAGGTCGGTTTGTGTACCTGCCGCGTCCGCAGGTTCGGCCGATCGTGGCTCCCAGTGGCCACGGTTCGCTGCTCCGGGCCAATGGAAACTGCTGGAAGCGGTGGCCAGTACGTCCCTCAGCCCACGCCGCTTCCAGCAGTTCCCATTGGCCTGGAGCAGCGAACCACGGCCACTGGGAGCCGCGATCAGCCGAACCTGCGGACACGGCAGGTACACAAACCGGCCCGGGGCTTTCCCTGCAGAAGCGGCGGAACAAGATTGGGAACCACTGTCTTAGGGAATGGTACATGGAAAGTAGGAGTCAATATGGAGTTATTAATTATTCCTATCTATTTTATTGTGATGTCCAAGATTTTAAAGAGCTTCTGATTTGATTCAGTAAGTTTGGTTGAAGTCAGTCCAGAGATTTTTCTTAATTGTTATGACGGTCATTAGTTTCAGCAAGTTGCAATAAACCTCTAATAGTTGTTTTTTTTACTTTGCTGCCTACATTACTACCCACTCTACAGGTGCATACCATGTTCTTCTCATTATTCTCAAACAATACAGCAGAAATGTTGATTCTCCATAAATGTTATTGCCGGAGATCTGATAGCATCTTATTAATACTCAATTTGCTAATCTACAGTTCTCACAAAACACTCAGAACACACACAGCCTCCTGATTACAAGTCCACCAGGGACCCTATGTACATACTCAGGCAGCTAGCCCCATGCTGCTGCACCTACACTGCTATCTTTAGCAGCTAGCTCAAGCGAAAGATTGTAAGGGGAATTAGCTCAAATGGTAGAGTGCTTGCTTAGCATGCGAGAGGTAGTGGGATCGATGCCCGCATTCTCCAGACAGTTTTAGAGGGGGAGGGATAGCTCAGTGGCTTGAGCATTAGCCTACTAAACTCAGGGTTGTGAGCTCAATCCTTGAGGGAGCCATTTAAGGATCTGGGGCAAAAAAAAAAAAAAAAAAAAAGACAGTACCTTGGACTTGTTTCAAGGTCCCTTCCAGCTCTATGAGACAGGTAGATCTCCATTTATTATTATAAAGCTAGCTTGGCTATGCCTATCTGTGCTGCAATCACACCTCCCCTTGCAGTGTAGACATACTGCCAGAGGTCTTATCCTGCTTCTCAAGTGTACTTGTCATAGGAGATACTATAGTGAAGTTACAAATCCCCAAACATTATTACAAAATATACTACACTATATTTATTATACTACAAAGAGTCACTGATTGAAAGGTAAATTACACTTGTCAAATAGATGAGCTAAGTATGATACAGTCCATCTTGTGATACCCAAAAAACCAAAACAAACAGAAAACCCCAAGGCCAGTGAAAGTTATTTTGTTTGTGCCCACTCAGTAATTCTCAAGAGGTCTGTAATTTGCACTGTTTCCCAGATATTCGTGTGAATAAGCAAGGTTCTACTGTATGAAGTTCTATGGACTATGCTCTGGGGACTGATGTCCCAGCAGAGCAGTGATTAAAGCTATTGTGGAAATATTGGTGGGGAAACTCAGTGTTACAAACCCACAAACTTTTTATCTAGCCTTGACACTTTTTTGCACCCATGACTTAATCATGTGGCTTGGCCAGTTTGTCTTTGTAACATCAGCTGACCAGATGGCAGTCAGAGTTTTCATGCAAACAGACCGTACGTGAGAATCAGATTCACATGAGCAAGTCAAGCAAGATTTTACTCAAAGTTTACGTAAGGGCCTAATCCAAAACCCACTGAAATCAAAGTACAGATAATTGACATCAGAGAGCATTAGATCAGGCTCTAAATCTTTTACCAAATATCCCTCAATGTCCTATGGTACATTTATTTGGCTTTCTGAAAGCTTTCATTATACATATCCCTTCCCATACTTGCGAACAACAAATTTGCAAAAATTGCTATAAAGTAACAGATTCAAATAAGAGTGATTGTATTAACCACTCTCCTGAGGTAGGTTGTAACAAGGCACACACTGTGCCCTGTTGGATTCAGCCCCTTGGCCCCGCTCCTTAAAAACTCAGGGACCCTCCAAGCTGGTGTAACACCCATGCTCTTAATTGTGTGTCCATTTCCCCACCACTAGTTTCCCACTATTTACACAGCTTGGCCTCACACCTCCAAGGCTGACCTTTCCCACTGGTCTCCACCCTCCCCTGCCTTCCTTCCAACCTTCTAGCTCCTGCTAATGAGGCTGGCAGGTGTGGTCAGTTACCAGGCAGGCATCAGGCTATCTACCCAGCCCCAATCCAATCCCTCTGATTGGGGCTGGAGTGACAGGAGCTGATTAAGGCCTCTTTAGCAGCACCCTGCCACATATGTACACATATTGCACCAACTAACTCTGGATTGCACGCTTTGAAATTCTTAGATTTGTGTAACACCTTTTCTCTGTATTTTAGTAGCATTTTCTATAATACACAATAACCTGGAGCTGCAAAACTCTAAAATGTACATGTCAAGCAAAGAAGCAGCCTCTCTACACTATTTTATAATATAGATTCCTTTATTAAAGAAGAAACTTAAAAAAAAAAAAAAAAGAACTGACTATGGCTGTTTACTTCAGACTCACTGTCTGCTCTAGCCACTTACTGTAAATTATTTTATGTTGTGCTGATTTATATAAAATGACCATACAACTCTGGCTATCTTTGAAAAAAAGACACATTCTTAATAAGAAATAGACAATGTCAGCTATGATCATAAAGTGATATTTCCCCGTTCTGTTGTTCACTGTTGCACAGATCAGTATGACCCAATTTGGGTTGTTTTCTTTATCTACATTTTCTGTTTGAGGTGTTACATTTAAGGTAAAGAAAAGGGCATTAATACATTTATGGGAAGAAACAATGAGTTCTGCAAAGGACAAATGAGGCTAAACTGTGGTTACTCAACTTTATATCTTAGGTCCCATTTAAATTTCAATTTAACATTATTATTTATTATTTGTATTACAGTACAAACCAGCACCGAGCACAATAAGGGCCCTCTATGAACAGGGAGTGGTGGTCCCTGCCCTGTAGAATTTACAGTCCAAGAGCTGAATCCTACAAGTAGATTTGCCCAAGCTCAACCCTGATCCTGTACAGAGCCTCATTAATTTCAGTTTGCAGCTTCTAACCCTGAAGAGAGAAGGCAGACAAATAGTGGGAAGGAAACAGAGACCCAGACAGGTGAAGTTACTCGCCCAAGGTCACACAGTAGGTCCGTGGTAGAGTTGAGAATGGAACTCTTAGGGCTGGTCCACACTAACCCCCCACTTCGAACTAAGATACGCAACTTCAGCTACGTTATTCACGTAGCTGAAGTCGAACTATCTTAGTTCGAACTTACGGCGGGTCCACACGCGGCAGGCAGGCTTCCCCATCGACTCCGCATACTCCTCTCGCGGAGCAGGAGTACCGGTGTCGACGGCGAGCACTTCCGGGATCGATTTATCGCATCTAGACAAGACGCGATAAATCGATCCCACAAGATCGATTGCTTACTGCCGGACCCGGAGGTAAGTATAGACGTACCCTTAGGGGCAGATTCTCAGATAAAGTAAATGGCCATAGCGCCATTGACTTCAAAAGGCCTATGACAATTTTTACACTTGCTGAGGATTTGCCCCCCAGCTTTCCTGACTCCCAGTCCCATGCCTGATCCACTGGACCACTCTGCCTCCTCCACTACTACTGCATGGAAAAGCAGGGTATTTTGCTATTTATTGGCGATACTGTTTACTTACAACTTGTACTCTTGCCTGTTGGGTCCCATCCTATGTTTGGATTTAGCCACAACTCCTACTGAAGACTGGATGAATTTTTGACTGTGGAATCAAGTCCCATGTTGGCATGTATTTTTGTAGAATATGTTTCCAGGTTAGTACTTTGTGCTAAAAGTTCAGTACCACATGAATGTAGTTTTATGAATTGTATTCCTAGCTGTCTAGTGATGTACTGTAATTTAATTTAAAATATACACAAGGCAATTATGGCATCAAAGAAAGATGCATGCACATCAGAAGTGAAAGTGTGTGTGTGTGTATTCATATACACTGCTGTATTCTGTTTTTAAAAGCGGATTCAGCAGTGTTGAAGTCATGGATAGTGGCACAGCTTTACTGCTTGAAGAAGGTAAGAGCCAAAAATGTTGTGGATCTATGCTTTGATGGATTTATCTATTTGAGTAAATTAAGTCAGCCATGAGAATTGTACCTTACGCAACATTGTTTATCATTTGCTAAATTACTGTCTTGTCTACTTCACATTCATTTACTCCAAGGACACATCGTTTTTCAAATAAACCTGTTTAATGTATTTTCTTGGTAAACAAAAAATACACAAACAACCCTATAATCATTTACTGAACGTTTTTCCAAAAGGAGGTACATCGAATAATGTGCACATCATTTGGATTTTGATTGAACAGTCATTTTTCCACTTCCTTCTATGCCCCTCTCTTCTGTAAATATATGGTTAATTTAATGTGAGAAGCAACATAATCTAGTGGACTGGGTGTACAGGAGATCTGATTGTATCTCTGGTCTGCCAGTGACCTCTTTCTGCCTCTTTCTCCTTTTGTCTGTCTTGTACACTTAGATTGTGAACAATTCAGGGAAGAGCCTGTCTCTCTTATAGCACAGAGAAGAATGGGGCCTCAATCTCAGATAGGGCTTTTTGTGCTACTTTAGTACAAATAATAACAATGACCATACTTTGACCAGACAATTTTGCAATATGCGCCAGAGACCGATCACCCATTCTATGTGGAAAAAAGTTGTGGTCTGTTCCTGTGAACACTTGCACCAAATGTAGTGCTTATTACTGTGGGAAGTTCCACTGATGGCTGTGATAGTGTACATGCCCCACACTAAGTAGGCAGGCCTTTGAAAGGGAACCAGATGGAGGGTCTTTCCCACCTTGAAGTTATTCAATCTGCCTGCTAGAATCAGAAGGAAGGGCACATATAGTATACTTGGTGTGAGTAGTTGCTGAGGGACTTCTCCCACAACCCTGGGCTGAAGCAAACTCTTCTTGGTTTTGCATGTTGCTCTCTTGTTGGCCAGGAAGGAAACCATTGGTCCTGACTCTCTTTGTCTTGTCCAGGTTGGAGGAATGCTCCGTGCACAGGGCTGGCTCCAGCATTTCTGCCGCCCCAAGCAAAAAAAAAAAAAA